>NC_069501.1:1268754333-1269374333 GCF_027579735.1 Bombina bombina
GGGTTTATGGCAAGTGTTTGTGCTCGCCGGGTTTACCGCTGGTATTAAGAGTTGAAAGTAAACACGCTCGCTTGAGCGCAATAGAGATTTATGCTAGAATGATTACCGCGACTTCAAAGCTCTGGTTAGCTTTTTCACGAAAAAAAAAAGTTGCACAAAACGAATCAAAATACATTACAAAGTAAAGTTACACTTCTAATAACACTATCTAAAAAATGTTTTAAAAAATATTGAACACAAAAGTTATAAGGGCTCAAAGATATGAGATCTCCGGTGTAAGAAAAAAAAAGTCTTCAAAGGGCTTTTACATAGAGATACAAACATATACTGTGCATGTCTAAATATGTATGTATATATATATATCACTAAATCAATGTACCAGCACTACCAGTATAATGAATATGAGAGTCATTTGCAAAAATGGGTTCCTACATAGAATACACTTTCTGTAGTGCACGGTAGGGGTCAAAATCAAATGTTAAAACAAAGAGAAAAAGGACCACTATAATCCAGCACCAAACTATAAATCATGTATATTGACAGCATTACCAAAGGTGAAAGAGAGACAGCTTAGTACATATTGACAGGGTAGATATGTTTTAATTCATCACAACTGGCAACATAAAATCTCACACTCTGCATCAAAGAGTAAACCATATATAATTATAAATAACAGATTCTTGTAGGAATATGTCCATTATATATGTCCGTTATCCAGATCCATGATAAAGAAGATAAAAAACACCCATAATGATGTTTATTTGTAATCCACATTGAAAGTAGATGAGTAAGCACAGCTCAAAATACCGTATCTCAAATAAATCAAAAAAGGTCGCTTCCCATCCATATAGGACCAGCACTTCCTCTGATTCACTGTAAAGTGAGCAAAGTTTCTTACGGATCACTTATGACCCTTATGACAGAAAGTCTTTAGTGCAGTGAAGTGAAACATTAAGCATGATGACCTGTAGACGGGCGGTCATAAGTAAGCGCTGTGTTTAACTGCTATTCATCAAGCATATCCTTCATGGAATCCGGAGCAGTCTGTATTGCTTTTTGACAATCTTCTACCACTCGTTTTAAGGAAGGCCCATCAGTGTCAAGCACGTCTTCGGTGGTAAGTCCCAAACCAATTGATGCAGACTGAAAAGGGTCAGCGGTGTTCTGCTGATAAAACCGCCGACATTTAGCTACGCGCGTTTCACCTGTGCTTCATACTGGCTTCTTCTGGCTGTATACAATTGGAGCGTTGCCTCCATAGATTTAAACAGAATACTCCGCCTTTTTTTTTTTCTCTCTCTCCTCTTAGTATAAAGAGCCCCCGGTGAAATATATAACACAATTATTATTTACAATGTTGCCATAATTATAAGTTTATACAAAGTAATGTGACCAAACTCATTCATTTCAATATGTTATTTGATTGTATATAAATTAGATTGTGTGCTGGGAAGCATAAAGGACTTCCTTTAGAAATGCACAATAGGCAATTTCAGTATTATAAAAAGATATTTAAGGAGGAATGGCAAATGATGAGGATAAATTAGATTTTTATAGATATTATTCCCATTACACAAAAGGGTCAATCTCCCTAAAAAGAACCACAATTTATTTCCTCATTTAAACCTGAGGTTTTCAAACTTTTTGTATTAAATATCCACTTACTCTCTTTGCGTAAAAGGATCTGGTCTAAGTTACCTCCTCTACTTTTTAAATCAACTAATTCCAAACCTCTAAACCGTAGTAAGTTTTATTACTTGCATGATGCTCCATAAAGTGTCTAGCAACACTACTATTTTTGATGCACTCATTTTTGCTGTCACGTTTATGCTCTTTTATTCTTTCTTTGAGTTCTCTGTATGTTTTTGCCATGTACTACATGGGACAGTCACATGACACCATATATACAACACCCTCACTTTTGCAAGTGATATGTCCCTTGACTCTATGGAGTGTGCCAAATTTGTCACAAAATGTATTCCCTATTAGCATATTATTGCAGACTGAGCAATGTGTGCATTTAAAATTTCCATCTTTGTTTCTGTTACTTAGCCAGTTTCCCAAATTTGTTGTTTTGAGATGACTATGTACTAACATATGTTTTAAGTTTGGCGCTCTTTTCGGTGTCATTAAAGGAGTATTTCCAACAAATGTAGTTATAGATGGATCAATCAATAATACATGCCAGTGTTTATTCAAAATTGCACAAATATCTTGCCATCTATCGTTGTATGTACTTATGAATCTTGTTAAAGATCCATTTTCTGATTTAGTCTTATCACTGTACAAAAGGGTTTCTATCGGAACAGCCAATAGAATGCGAGCTCAATCTGATTGGCTGATTGGATCAGCCAATCCGATTGAACTTTAAACTGATTGGCTTATTCCATCAGCCAATCAGATTTTTCCTACCTTAATTTCGATTGGCTATCCTATCAGCCAATCAGAATTCGAGGGACACCATCTTGGATGACATCCCTTAAAGGAACCTTCATTCGTCGTTAGTCTGTCGGTGAAGAAGGATGGCTCCGCGTCGGCTGCTTGAAGATGGTCCCGCTCCGCGCCGGATGGAAGAAGATAGAAGATGCCGTCTGGATGAAGATGTTTTCCGGTCCGGATGTCCTCTTCTTGCCCGATAGGATGAAGACTTTGGACCCTCTGGAGGAGCTCATCTAGCCGGATACGATGAAGACTTCGGACCCTCTTCTGGACGGATCGGTGATACCCAGCATGGTGAAGACAAGGTAGGGAGATCTTCAGGGGTTTAGTGTTAGGTTTATTTAAGGGGGGTTTGGGTTAGATTAGGGGTATGTGGGTGGTGGGTTGTAATGTTGGGGGGGGTATTGTATGTTTTTTTTTACAGGCAAAAGAGCAGAAATCTTTGGGGCATGCCCTGCAAAAGGCCCTTTTAAGGGCTGGTAAGGTAAAAGAGCTTTACAATTTTTATTTTAGAATAGGGTAGGGCTTTGTTATTTTATTAGGGGGCTTAGAGTAGGTGTAATTAGCTTAAAATTGTTGTAATATTTTTATAATGTTTGTAAATTATTTTTTTATTTTTTGTAACTTAGTTCTTTTTTTATTTTTTGTACTTTAGTTAGTGTATTTATTTGTATTTAATTGTAGATAGTTTAGTTAATTTATTTATTGATAGTGTAGTGTTAGGTTTAATTGTAACTTAGGTTAGGATTTATTTTACAGGTAATTTTTTATTTATTTTAACTAGGTAGCTATTAATTAGTTAATAACTATTTAATAGCTATTGTACCTGGTTAAAATAAATACAAAGTTACCTGTAAAATAAATATAAATCCTAAAATAGCTATAATATAATTATTATTTATATTGTAGCTATATTAGGGTTTATTGTACAGGTAAGTATTTAGCTTTAAATAGGATAATATAATTTAAGAGTTAATTTATTTTGTTAGATTTAAATTATATTTGATTTAGGGGGGTGTTAGTGTTAGGGTTAGACTTAGCTTTAGGGGTTAATACATTTATTATAGTAGCGGTGAGGTCCGGTCGGCAGATTAGGGGTTAATAATTGAAGTTAGGTGTCGGCGATGTTAGGGAGGACAGATTAGGGGTTAATAATATTTATTATAGGGTTATTGAGGCGAGAGTGAGGCGGATTAGGGGTTAATACATTTATTATAGTAGCGGTGAGGTCCGGTCGACAGATTAGGGGTTAATAATTGTAGGTAGGTGGAGGCGACGTTGGGGGCGGCAGATTAGGGGTTAATAAATATAATATAGGGGTCGGCGGTGTTAGGGGCAGCAGATTAGGGGTACATAGGTATAATGTAGGTTGCGGCGGTGTCCGGAGTGGCAGATTAGGGGTTAATAATAAAATGCAGGGGTCAGCGATAGTGGGGGCGGCAGATTAGGGGTTAATAAGTGTAAGATTAGGGGTGTTTAGACTCGGGGATCATGTTAGGGTGTTAGGTGCAGACGTAGGAAGTGTTTCCCCATAGGAAACAATGGGGCTGCGTTAGGAGCTGAACGCTGCTTTTTTGCAGGTGTTAGGTTTTTTTCCGGCTCAAACTGCCCCATTGTTTCCTATGGGGAATCGTGCACGAGCACGTTTTTGAAGCTGGCCGCGTCCGTAAGCACCGCTGGTATTTAGAGTTGCAGTGGCGGTAAATTATGCTCTACGCTCCCTTTTTGGAGCCTAACACAGCCCTTCTGTGAACTCTCAATACCAGCGGTATTTAAAAGGTGCGGGGGAAAAAAGCACGCGTAGCTAACGCACCCCTTTGGCCGCAGAACTCTAAATCTAGCCGTGAGTGTTTATATTTTATTTTTTTTAAAGTAATGTTAGGGTTTTTTTAGTTTAAGCTTAGGTTTTATTTTTATTTCACAGGTAAGTTTGTATTTATTTTAACTAAGTAGTGAGTAATATTGTAACTTTAATTTTGGTCTATTTTAATTATGTTAAAGGGACACTGAACCCAATGTTTTCTTTCATGATTCAGACAGAGCAGCAATTTTAAGCAACTTTCTAATTTACTTCCTATTATCAAATTTTCTTCATTCTCTTGGTATCTTTATTTGAAATGTAAGTTTAGATGCCGGCCCATTTTTGGTGAACAACCTGGGTTGTTCTTGCTGATTGGTGGATAAATTCACCCACCAATAAACAAGTGCTGTCTAGGTTTTCTGAACCAAATATAGCTTAGATGCCTTCTTTTTTAAATAAAGATAGCAAGAGAATGAAGAAAAAATAATAATAGGAGTAAATTAGAAAGTTGCTTAAAATTGCTGCTCTGTCTGAATCACTAAATAAAATATGTGGGTTCAGTGTCCCTTTAATGTTAGGGGATGTTAAGTTTAGGGGTTAATAGTTTAATTTAGGTAGTTGCGATGTGGTGGACGGCGGTTTAGGGGTTAATAGGTTTATTTAGTGTTGGCAATGTGGGGGACGGCAGTTTCAAGGTTAATAGCTTTATTTAGGTTGTTGGAATGTGGAGGGACGGCGGTTTAAAGGGTTAATAGTTTTATTTAGTGTTGGTGTGATGTGGGGGAACAACGGTTTAGGAGTTAATATGTTTATTTAGTGTTGGCGATGTGGGGGGATGGCGGTTTAGGAGTTAATAGCTTTATTTAGTGGTGCCGGTTCTGAAATTCAGATTGATCCGAATCTCCAAATTAGCCAAAATTGTTCCGAAAACAAAATTCGGCCGAAACAAATTGCACATGTCTAAAATAGAACATAATTGTGTATGTGATGAACATTGGACTGTGAAATATTCATATTTTCATGTCGGGCTAGCGCACATGAGAAAATGCGAGCGGGTTTGCGCAAGATTAGGTTGTTAGGTTTCTTCCAAATTTGTTTTCTAATGACTTATGGGGGAATACATCAAAGCACATGTGATATTCTAAGTTCGTCTTTTTGCGCTCGTCTGGTAAGCGTGAGAGCGAAAACAGTTTACTTTCAATTCATAATTTGAACGCAACTCGACCAGTGCAAAATAGCTTACTTCTAGCGCATCATGTGACAAGAATTAGCCAATCACAGACTTTTATACATATACACTGTGATCTCTTGCACATGCTGAGTAGTAACTGGTGCCTCAGACAGTGTGCATATAACTGTATCATGTGACAGCCATTAGCTAATCACAGACTCGTATGCGTATACACTGTGATCTTTTGCACATGCTCAGTAGTAACTGGTGCATCAGACAGTGTGCATATAACTGTATCATGTGACAGTCATCAGCTAATCACAGACTCATATACATATACACTGTGATCTCTTGCACATGCTCAGTAGTAACTGGTGCCTCACACAGTGTGCATATAACTGTATCATGTGACAGCCATCAGATAATCACAGACTCATATACATATATACTGTACTTTTGTACATGCTCAGTAGCTGATGCCTCAGAAAGTGTGCATATAACTGTATCATGTGACAGGCATTAGCCAATCACAGACTCATATACATATACACTGTGCTTTCTTGCACATGCTCAGTAGCAGCTGGTGCCTGAGAAAGTGTGCATATAACTGTATCATGTGACAGGTATTAGCCAATCACAGACTTATATAAATATATACTGTGTACTCTTGTATGTGCTCAGTAGGAGAAAGTGACTCAGAAAGTGTATATATAACCCTATCATGTGACAGGCATTAGCCAATCACAGACTCATATACATATACACTGTTTACTCTTGCACATGCTCAGTAGAAGCTAGTGTCTCAGAAAGTGTGCATATAACCATATCATTTGACAGGTATTAGCCAATCACAGACTCATATACATATACACTGTGCTCTCTTGTACATGCTCAGTAGCAACTGATGCCTCAGAAAGTGTGCATATAACTGTATCATGTGACAGGTATTAGCCAATCACAGACTCATATACATATACACTGTGCTCTCTTGCACGTGCTCAGTAACAGCTGGAGCCTCAGAAAGTGTGCATATAACTGTACCATGTGACAGCCATCAGATAATCACAGACTCATATATTATACACTGTACTCTCTTGCACATGCTGAGTAGTAACTGGTGCCTCAGACAGTGTGCATATAACTGTATCATGTGACAGCCATCAGATAATCACAGACTCATATATATATACACTGTACTCTCTTGCACATGCTGAGTAGTAACTGGTGCCTCAGACAGTGTGCATATAACTGTATCATGTGACAGCCATCAGATAATCACAGACTCATAATATATATATATATATATATATATATATATATATACACTGTGCTCTCTTGCATATGTTCAGTAACAGCTGGTGCCTCAGAAAGTGTGCATATAACCATATCATGTGACAGGCATTAGCCAATCACAGACTCGTATACTAATACACTGTGATCTCTTGCACATGCTCAGTAACAGCTGGTGCCTCAGTAAGTGTGCATATAAAAGACGGTGCAGAAGTTGATAAAATAAGTAAATTGTAAAGTTAAAACTGCTGCTCTGTCTGAATCCTGAAACTAATTTTGACTCTAGCGTCTCTTTAAAACAGCAAAAAACAATATAGTTTCACAAAAACTATATGTAAAAGGGACATAAAACCCAAAGTTTTTATTTTATGATACACATAGAACAAACAATTTAAAACAACTTTACTCCTATTATCTAATTTTCTTTGTTCTCTTGATATTGTTTGTTGAAAAGCATACCTAGGTAGGCTTGGGAGCAGCAATGCACTTCTGGGAACTAACTGCTGATTGGTGGCACACATAAATGCCTCTTGTCATTGACTCACCTAATGTGCTCAGCTAGCTCCCAGTAGTGAATTGCTGCTCTTTCAACAAAGGATACCAAGAGAATGAAGAAGTAAATTGGAAAGTTATTTAAAATTGTATCTTCTGTCTGAATCATGAAATAAAACAAAAGAGCACAGTTTCAGCATTGGATCTTCTTGGTACTTTCCAGGCTCTGGTGTATTTAGCTTTAGTGCTCACTGGGAAATCTGCTGCTCCTTAGCCGCAATGTGCGTTTGTATTTACCTCCCGTGTATCTCACAACCAGGGCCACACGGAGGCATCATACAACCTCACTAGACAACCAGTAACTTGTAATACACTGAGGGCTAGATTCAAAAAGTGAGACGCAAACATTTTTAGGCAAGCGATATCGTGTTATCACAAGCATTTTTAATTGCACTGATATTACGTTGAGCAAATCGATTTACGCTTCAATTCTTACCACAATCTTAGAGCTGTGGTTAACTGTTTTCTGAAACTAAAAATTTGCACAAAATGCATCAAAAATCCATTTGAAAGTACAATTACACTCATAATAACACTGTCTAATAAATATACATTACACAGTACAGTCACACTCATATTAACACTGTCTAATAAATATACATTACATAGTACAGTTACACTCAAAATAACATTGTCTAATAAATATACATTACACAGTACAGTTACACTTATAATAACACTATATAATAAATATACATTACACAGTACAGTTACACTTATAATAACACTATATAATAAATATACATTACACAGTACAGTTACACTCATATTAACACTGTCTAATAAATATACATTACATAGTACAGTTACACTCATATTAACACCGTCTAATAAATATACATTAGACAGTACAGTCACCCTCATATTAACACTGTCTAATAAATATATATTACATAGTACAAATACACTCATAATAACACTGTCTAATAAATATACATTACATAGTACAGTTACACCCATAATAACACTGTCTAATAAATATACCTTATACAATACAGTTAAACTTATAATAACACTATATAATAAATATACATTACACAGTACAGTTACACTCATATTAACACTGTCTAATAAATATACATTACATAGTACAGTTACACGCATATTAACACTGTCTAATAAATATACATTACATAGTACAATTACACTCATATTAACACTGTCTAATAAATATACATTACATAGTACAGTTACACTCATATTAACACTGTCTAATAAATATACATTACATAGTACAATTACACTCATATTAACACTGTCTAATAAATATACATTACATAGTACAGTTACACTCATATTAACACTGTCTAATAAATATACATTACACAGTACAGTTACACTCATATTAACACTGTCTAATAAATATACATTACACAGTACAGTTACACTCATATTAACACTGTCTAATAAATATACATTACACAGTACAGTTACACTCATATTAACACTGTCTAATAAATTACATACATAGTACAGTTACACCCATAATAACACTGTCTAATAAATATACCTTATACAATACAGTTACACTTATAAATAACACTATCTAATAAATATACATTACACAGTACAGTTAAACATATAATAACACTGTCTAAGAAATATACATTACACAGTACAGCTACACTCATATTAATACTGTCTAATAAATATACATTACATAGTACAGTTATACCCATATTAACACTGTCTAATAAATATACATTACATTGTACAGTTACACACATAATAACACTGTCTAATAAATATACATTACACAGTACAGTTACACTCATATTAACACTGTCTAATAAATATACATTACACAGTACAGTTACACTCATATTAACACTGTCTAATAAATATACATTACACAGTACAGTTACACTCATATTAACACTGTGTAATAAATATACATTACACAGTACAGTTACACTCATTATAACACTGTCTAATAAATATACATTACACAGTACAGTTACACACATAATAACACTATCTAATAAATATACATTACACAGTACAGTTACACACATAATAAAACTGTCTAATTAATATACATTAGACAGTACAGTTACACTCACAATAACACTGTCTAATAAATATATTTTACATAGTACAGTTACACTCATATTAACACTATCTAATAAATATACATTACACAGTACAGTTACACACATAATAACACTGTCTAATAAATATACATTACACAGTACAGTTACACTCATATTAACACTGTCTAATAAATATACATAACACAGTACAGTTACACTTATATTAAAACTATCTAATAAATATACATTACATAGTACAATTACACTCATATTAACACTGTCTAATAAATATACATTACACAGTACAGTTACACTCATATTAACACTGTCTAATAAATATACATTACACAGTACAGTTACACTTATATTAACACGGTCTAATAAATATACATTACACAGTACAATTACACTCATATTAACACTCTAATAAATATACATTACACAGTACAGTTACACTCATATTAACACTGTTTACTAAATATACATTACATAGTACAGTTACACCCATAATAACACTGTCTAATAAATATACCTTATACAGTACAGTTACACTTATAAATAACACTATCTAATAAATATACATTACACAGTACAGTTAAACATATAATAACACTCTCTAAGAAATATACATTACACAGTACAGCTACACTCATATTAATATTGTCTAATAAATATACATTACATTGCACAGTTACACCCATATTAACACTGTTTAATAAATATACATTACGTTGTACAGTTACACACAAAATAACACTGTCTAATAAATATACATTACACAGTACAGTTACACACATATTAACACTGTGTAATAAATATACATTACACAGTACAGTTACACACATATTAACACTGTGTAATAAATATACATTACATAGTACAGTTACACTCATATTAACACTGTATATAAATATACAGTACATAATACAGTTACACTCATAATAACACTGTCTAATAAATACATTACACAGTACAGTTACACTCATATTAACACTGTCTAATAAATATATATTACATAGTACAGTTACACTCATTATAACACTGTCTAATAAATATACATTACACAGTACAGTTACACACATAATAACACTATCTAATAAATATACATTACACAGTACAGTTACACACATAATAAAACTGTCTAATTAATATACATTAGACAGTACAGTTACACTCACAATAACACTGTTTAATAAATATATTTTACATAGTACAGTTACACTCATATTAACACTATCTAATAAATATACATTACACAGTACATTTACACACATAATAACACTGTCTAATAAATATACATTACATAGTACAATTACACTCATATTAAAACTGTCTAATAAATATACATTACACAGTACAGTTACACTCATATTAACACTGTCTAATAAATATACATTACACAGTACAGTTACACTTATATTAACACGGTCTAATAAATATACATTACACAGTACAATTACACTCATATTAACACTCTAATAAATATACATTACACAGTACAGTTACACTCATATTAACACTGTCTAATAAATATACATTACATAGTACAGTTACACCCATAATAACACTGTCTAATAAATATACCTTATACAGTACAGTTACACTCATAAATAACACTATCTAATAAATATACATTACACAGTACAGTTAAACATATAATAACACTTTCTAAAAAATATACATTACACAGTACAGTTACACACATAATAACACTGTCTAATAAATATACATTACACAGTACAGTTACACTCATATTAACACTGTCTAATAAATATACATTACACAGTACAGTTACACTCATATTAACACTGTCTAATAAATATACATTACACAGTACAGTTACACTCATATTAACACTGTCTAATAAATATACATTACACAGTACAGTTACACTCATATTAACACTGTCTAATAAATATACATTACACAGTACAGTTACACTCATATTAACACTGTCTAATAAATATACATTAGACAGTACAGTTACACTCATATTAACACTGTCTAATAAATAGATATTACATAGTACAGTTACACTCATATTAACACTATCTAAAAAATATACATTACATAGTACAGTTACACTCATATAACACTGTCTAATAAATAGATATTACATAGTACAGTTACACTCACAAAAACACTGTCTAATAAATATACATTAGACAGTACAAATACACTCATATTAACACTATCTAATAAATATACATTACACAGTACAGTTACACATAATAACACTGTCTAATAAATATACATTACACAGTACAGTTACTCATATTAACACTGTCTAATAAATATACATTACATAGTACAGTTACACTCATAATAGCACTGTCTAATAAATATACATTACACAGTACAGTTACACTCATATTAACACTGTCTAATAAATATACATTACATAGTACAGTTACACTCAAAATAACACTCTCTAATAAATATACATTACATAGTACAGTTACACTCATATTAACACTCTAATAAATATACATTACACAGTACAGCTACACTCATATTAACACTGTCTAATAAATATACATTACACAGTACAGTTACACTCATATTAACACTGTCTAATAAATATACATTACATAGTACAGTTACACTCATATTAACACTCTAATAAATATACATTACACAGTACAGCTACACTCATATTAACACTGTGTAATAAATATACATTACACAGTACAGTTACACTCATATTAATACTATCTAATAAATATGCATTACATAGTACAGTTACACTCATATTAACACTCTAATAAATATACATTGCACAGTACAGCTACACTCATATTAACACTCTAATAAATATACATTACACAGTACAGTTACACTCATATTAACACTCTAATAAATATACATTACACAGTACAGCTACACTCATATTAACAATGTCTAGTAAATATACATTAAACAGTACAGTTACACTCATATTAACACTGTCTAATAAATATACATTACACAGTACAGTTACACTCATATTAACACTGTCTAATAAATATACATTACAAAGTACAGTAACACTCATATTAACAATGTCTAGTAAATATACATTACACAGTACAGTTACACTCATATTAACACTGTCTAATAAATACACATTACACAGTACAGTTACACTCATATTAACACTGTCTAATAAATATACATTACAAAGTACAGTAACACTCATATTAACAATGTCTAGTAAATATACATTACACAGTACAGTTACACTCATAATAACACTGTCTAATAAATATACATTACACAGTACAGTTACACTCATATTAACACTGTCTAATAAATATACATTACACAGTACAGTTACACTCATATTAACACTGTCTAATAAATATACATTACATAGTACAGTTACACTCATAATAACACTGTCTAATAAATATACATTACATAGTACAGTTACACTCATATTAACACTGTCTAATAAATATACATTACACAGTACAGTTACACACATAATAACACTGTCTAATAAATATACATTACACAGTACAGTTACACTCATATTAACACTATCTAATAAATACATTACACAGTACAGTTACACTCATATTAACACTATCTAATAAATATACATTACACAGTACAGTTACACTCATTAACACTGTCTAATAGATATACATTACATAGTACAGTTACACTCATATTAACACTATCTAATAAATACATTACACAGTACAGTTACACTCATATTAACACTGTCTAATAAGAATGATGTTAAAAAAATATTGCACAAAAAGTTATAAAGGCTCAAGGATATGAGATACATACAGATACATTGCTTGAGATGTATTTGTATGTATATATATATATATATATATATATATATATATATATATATATATATATATATAGATATATATAGATATATATATATAGATATACATATATATATATTTATATAATATATATATATATATATATATATAGGTAGATGTTTAACTGTGTATTTACTGTAAATATGTCACATTCCAATGTTATGCACATAGCACAATATGTTTTAAGTATTTTTCAATAGATATTCCTATATACTGTGTATCTGCATATATCTACAGTACCTATATATAGTCATATAGACATATAGAAATAAATATACAGTATATTTGTTTAAAAAAAACCCATCAGATATACAAAGAATTTTTTAATTATGAATAAATAGAACATATTCCACTATGTTAAGAACATTGGAATAGGAATTATTAATATTTTCATATTGGGTTAGCGCAAATTCGAATATGCGATCATGTTTGCGCAAGAGAGTTGGTGTTAGTTTTTTTCTACTTTTTTTTTCTCCATTGACTTCTATACGTGAACGCGCACGCAATATTAGATGTTCAGATTTTTGCTCTAGTCGGGTTACTTGTAATCTAGCCCTGAATAAATTAAGCCTATTCAGTGCATATGAGAGGGAAGAAAATGAGCCACAGAACTACTCATCAAAATATCCTGCCCTCCCGGGGGCGGAGCCAGGCTGGGGAAGGAAATGGTCGCAGAACAGAACAGCTCCATGTAGTAAAGCCGATTAAAAGGTGAAAAATGGGGGGGGCGGAGCCTGACCACGCTGGAAGATGGTCACACACTAGAAAGGCTCCTGCTTCTTGTACTGATAAACAAGCTTAAAATAGCTCAAAAGCACTTTATAAAACTTTTATTTCGAGATGACTGATCCAGCCTAACAGAAAACCTTCACATCTGAATACTTTTAGCCCTAGGAACTTTTGGGTTACTATATTTACTCCACCGCTCCTTAGTCTGCCTATAAATGGCGCCTACTTGGACGACTACCCTTCCAAACCACCCATCGCTCCCATAAGACTTCACCGGACCTCTTCTATACCTCAGAGAAGCCACCCGGTGACCTCAGGCACAACTTCAGATCCGTATGCACCAGCACAGGGCCTCAACCTGAACCGGCGATATAGCTCTGACCGGGCTGGGACTGACGCAGCTGCGCCACTCGGGCCCCGAAGATACGTAGAGCCGACTCCAGCAACTCAGATCTCCGGATCTATACCCTCAGCAGGTCCGGTAGAGAAGTGTGTACACGGCAGTGGCCCCAGCGCGTCTGTCTCCGTAACAATCCGGATAGCCTGTAAGGTCTCACGGGAGAGAACCGGACCTGGTAAGCTACACACCACTCTTATTAGGCGCTTTGCAAAAGATAAGACACACGCCATCAATGTAAAGCTAGGACAGAGCGGGGCCTAAGCAGGATTTATAAAAAGAGTTTACACTGCCCTCACGGCCTGCACCTCGATAAGGGACCCCCTCCCCTTTGCTCCCTTGGTGTTTGTTGCACAATATAACACTATTTGGCCTCACATAAAAATAACAGAGGGCACAAACTAACCAACGGCCCCAGTTGAGCATACACGGTAAAGGATCTAAAATAACAGTAGGACAATCATAAGATAGCCCTTCCTAGAATCCTGAAGAATCTTTTTAATTTACCACAGGGCAAATAAAGAGTCGATGCATGAATATCAGGTCATTTAACAAGGCCTGTGCATTGAACCTAGAAGGGAGATCTTTTTCTAAGGCACTGACTATTTAAACACTTACTCGAAGGGGTATGCCTCTCAAAAAGAACAATAAAGCAGAAAAGATAACTGCTCCTAAGTCTATGAGCCACTACCTCAGACCCCTGGATCACACAAAAGAGGCCCCTGACACTAACATGGATAACTCTCAAGACCCTCCAGCACCCTCTATTCCACACCACACTGATTCTAACCCCCAATTTGTTACTAAAGATGACATTAATCATCTGTCTTCTAAGGAGGACATTCAAGGGGTAATGAAAGAAATGAGGAGCCTCTTTGGGGATCTTAGAAAGGACTTTTCCGCATTAGAAGCTAGGGTTCTGAAGATTGAAAAGACCTCTCAAGACAATGCAAAATTAGGGGCGCAACATGCTGTAGATCTACAAAACCATGCTGACAATCTACAATTTTTGAATGATAAACTGGAGGATTTAGATAACCGGGGCCGTAGGAACAACTTACGGTTGCGGGGTGTCTGAATCAGTCCACCCACAGAACATCGAAGGATATTTACAAGCCTTATTTCGTATCATTAAAGACTCGCCTTCCTCACCTGAGATCCCCATAGAAAGGGCTCACAGGCCCTCAGGCCTAAGCCACCAAATAAAGCGCCCCCGAGGGATATAATAGTCAGATTCTTGAGTTATAAAGACAAGGAAGACCTTCTTCAAGGAGCCCGCAAGAAATCACCTATCACGCACGCCGGAGAAGAAATCCAGGTTTTCTCTGATCTGTGACTCTTCAAAAAAGAAGGGACCTGAACCATATCACATCTGTTCTACGAAATCACAGAATTCCATACAGATGGGGCTTCCGGTCTCAATTATCGCCACCAACAATAACAAAACTTTCATCTTCAGGCCAGGGATGGATCACGTAGAGTTTTTCGAAAACTTGGCCATCCAGGCCCCTCTCACCGGAGGATCAACCAGGAAGACCACCTCAGCTCACCCGTCCTTCAATCGATCGCCCTGAGAGTGACTTATGTGGGTAATGTACTGCTGGACTCTTTAAGCTCAGGTTATTCTTCATTACTTCATTAAAACTATCCTTTACGATCTCATGAAAATGTTGTGATTGTTAACATGTCCTCATAAATGTTGAATATGTTTTTGTACTCTTTATTTACGTTAAGTTGCATGTTTTACCCCATCCTCAATTTTAATATGTAATTCATAGGTGATGTGTCTATTTCTTAAATCCATAAACCAAAGACTTTTATCACTGAACTGATGTTGGACTCCCTATATTTGACCCGACAGGGCGGATACCATCACCTATACTGTTCTAAACATCGCAGTCTGCAGTAATTTGTTCCCCAAGTTATCTCTATCCCATTTTTACTGTATATGTATGCATATTCCGCTGCGAGTGCTCCCCCTTAGGCTGAAATGTTTGCATCTAGGAACTTCTCATAATTGAATGTATTGTCTCTATTATATGTCTAACCTGCATAGGACTGTTCTAGAAACTCTTTATCCTTTGACACAGCAGGCTACTCCCACACACAAAAAGCACCATAATTTCTATTTGTAGACCTAGTGACGCATATTAACATTGAATAGGGAGTCATATTTTAAGTTCTAGGACCTAATAATTTTCTTAACCAGTGTACAGTTTGCCTAACTAATTAAAAAACAGTCTTTAAAGCCATTGTACGTAAATACACAACCTACCCGCCAACAAATAAGTACATACTACCAAAACACTATCTATACGACAGCCTTGATACACACACTATTAACCACACAGTAAGCAAAGAAGCTAGTAGACTGCAAACCCATATAGTCCCATTTTAGGCGGCTCTATATATTAAACAACTGCACATACCTGAACCCTGCTTTGTAAGATCGTCAGCTAGATAACGAGACCCCCCACACGTAGCCTCATCTCTTGTACACATGCTAAAAAATGGTCCTGAATTATATAGCTCCCCTACGATCATGACTTTTCCCCTCATATATGGGGTTTTCTAAACTGACGACCACAACATTTGATTCAGCTGAACAGATAACAGGCCTAGAGCATATGACTTCGCTTATTGACATTCCTCATTTCTACATTCTAGCTGGACAGCTCTAACATAATGTTATGCTATAAGTATACTTTTGTTTTACTATAACTTACATCAGTAAAGGGGCTTTTCCCCTAACTCAAGTTTGTTGCACAGTTTTTGTATATAGAATTATCTCCAGAGTGACCCAATCTCTGTGTTTACTCTGATCTCTAATACTACACTTTTCCCTTAATAATTATTCTCTCACTTTCACTAACTTTACCTTACCTTTCTTTCTCGTAACCCTCTCTCAGTAACCTTTCCCTTATCCTAACCCCTCCCTCTCTTTTCCTTTCCCTTTTTTTTTTTTTTTTTTTTCACTACTATCATGGCTGCGAGCCAAAAATCTAAAAGGTTTTTTGATCACTCGATCAATCTCACTACCATAAATGCTAAAGGCCTGAATAACCCAGGCAAACGCTCCATTGCGCTCAGAGAACTAAACAAGATTCAAAGCCACATAATCCTGTTGCAGGAAACACATTTTAAAAAAGGTAAGGAACCCAAATGGCACAACTCCCAGTTTCCATTGGCTTACTTTGCCTCTGGTCAGACTAAGAAAGGAGGAGTGGGCATTGTTTTTCACAAAACAGTTCCATTCAAAATGTCACATATTGAGAAAGACCCAAATGGCAGATACCTTATCCTTGTAGGCACATTATATGGTCACCATATCACCTTAGCTTCAATATACTCTCCTAACGGCCAAGATACATTTTTCAAAAAGACCTTAGACCTCCTCATGGAACTCTCCAGAGGTATCACCTATCTAGGTGGAGACTTTAATATTGTTGCTGACCCCGCAGTTGACACATCACGTGGGGTTTCATGCACTCCTATCTCTACAATCAAACAAGTAAAATGCACTCAAAAAACTAACACTGCATGACATCTGGCGAACCCTACATCCAACCTCCAAGGATTACTCTTTTTACTCTGCCCCACACAATAGTTACTCCAGGATTGATTACATTTACACAGACTCCTGTGGACTCTCGCTCACCCACCACTCTAACATTGATCATATTACCTGGTCAGACCATGCCCCGGTCTCTTGCTCAATACTGTGGCCGGATCCATTCACACAAAAAACATGGAGAATGGATGACTCTATCTTAGACAACCCCCTAATTTACAATGATATACATAAAATAATGACAGATATTTTGAGATTAATGTTAACCCTTCCGCGTCACACGCCATTATCTGGGAGGCTCACAAGAGCGTTATTAGAGGTGCCATGATCAAACATAAGGCCTTCCTTAACAAACAATATAGAACCAAATATAATGACTTACAAACAAAAATCAATGCCCTAGAAACCAAGCACAAAGCAGACCCCTCGTGTCTATCTACTAGCACTCTCTTAAAAGAAACAAGAACCGCATTTCATAAACATTTAACAGAATGCATCAAAAAATTGCACTTCACTTAAAACAACAATATTATGAAGGAGGAAACAAACCAGGTGCATCCTGCCAGAACCCTTAAAAAAAGACAGCTTAGCTCATACATTCACTCAGTAAAATCTACAAACGACCGCTTGCATAGCAGCGACCAAATAGCCTCAGAGTTCCGCAGATATTATCACTCCCTATACAATATACATAATCATCCCTCAGACCCAAACCATTTGACAGAAGGACCCCAACACGAAACGTTTATAAATTCCTACTTAATAAAATAGACCTCCCTTCTCTATCCACAGAGGACGCCAAATTCCTAGTGTGACAGACCCTTCTGTCAGGACTGAAGGAGTTAATTGTGTTTAGCTAAGAAACTAATTTCTAAAGACAGAGTTGCTGGCTCCAGCTATAATCTAATTAGTGCTAAGCATTCTATTGTTTGATCACCTCCAGAGAGAAAACGCCTAAGTGATAAGAAGGGCCAAGAGTGTCTTGTGGTTGAAGTGTTTAAGTAATATAATTCTATTGTATCATGTCAAAGGGCTTGTTCCCTCCATGTAATGTACAACAGCCTTTCAACCCCCATATGGGGGGGGGAGGTCAGACCTGCATAAATACTAGGCATAGCCTTTTAATAAATGTCATTCTGTTTTAAACCTGAAAACTGGCTGGGTTGTGAATTGCTGATTCCCTATGCAGGACATTGTTCATCTGATATTAACTTTGGTACACTGTTGGTACCGTAACAATTGGTGGCAAGCGACGGAATGAACCTTATCGCCCAGAAGAGCAACTACACAAGCCAGTAACCTCAGGAAGAGGGGGATTATTACAATACTGACTAAGATGGAAAGAGTACCAGGGACAGAAGGAACCAATGGGCCCAGCATATCAGACAGAACCCCTGAAGAAGCAAGCTTTGATCGGGCGGTTAAAATAAGACTGGCATATTATGGCCCCAACCCATCTGCGGAAATTATCGACCGGGTCATAGCAGCTGTGGAGGCCAACCTACTTCGCCAAAGCAGCGCTGCAGCAGCCCAAGTGGAAAAGAGAAAAGTAAATTTTTGCAGCTTTTAAAAACTTCCTGGAAACAGAAGGAGAGATTGATGGGTTCCTTGCGGATTTTGAGAGGCAATGTGCACTACACAAGGTACCCGCAGAGGACTGGGTCACGATATTATCCGGAAAATTATCCGGCCGGGCCAGTGAGGCTTTTCGGGCCATTCCAGATGAGGAGGTTGGGGATTATAATACTGTGAAAGAGGCTCTGCTCTCCAGGTATGCGGTTACACCGGAGGCATACCGGAGGCGGTTCAGAGACACTGTTAAATTAGCTGGTGATTCCTACGTTGAGTGGGCATGTAAGGTGCACCGCACAGCAGCTCACTGGATAGCGGGGTGCCAAGCCGTATCTGGGGAAGAGGTGCTGCAGCTATTCCTGTTGGAACATTGCTTTGACAAGTTATCAGCAGGAGTTAGAGAGTGGGTTCGGGACCGTAAACCCTCCACCCTGCATGAAGCTGCTCGCCTGGCAGATGAGTATATGGATGCCCGCAAACTGGACACTGCTACCACTAAGCCCCCTGCTAGAGTGGAGTACAGACCCCCAGTCACCCCAGCAGCTGCCAGTTACCAACCCCCGGCGCACCGCTATACCACACGGCCTCCGGCCACGAACTACCCTCAGAGAGCCCGGTTCAATTCACGGGGCTACTCACAGCCTATTTGGTGCTTTGGATGTAAGCAACTAGGGCACAAAAGACCAGAGTGTCCCCTAAATGCAGCGAACCAAGCACAGTCCTGGAGAAGACCCGCCGGCGGAATCCCACGTAACTCTCAGCCTGCGGCCCGCTACGTAGAGGCGCAAGAATGCTGGAGCATCCTACATGAGGCAGACCTTGTGCAAGCTGCCCACCGGAATAACCGGCAACTGGTTAAAGTGAATGGGAAGAAGGTCAGTGGTCTACGGGATACTGGTGCTACCATGACCTTGCTTCAAAAGAGCTTGGTGTCTGAGAAACAGTACACTGGAGACACTGTGGCTGTGAGGGTAGCAGGGGGCGATGTGTTCAGCCTACCTGTTGCCAGGGTACATTTGGATTGGGGAGTGGGCGCTAGACCTGTGAATGTGGGGGTCAAGAAGGACTTACCTGCTGATGTTCTTCTTGGAAATGACTTGGCTCCCCTTGTTTCTGCCTATGCTCCCATGGGTCCCGCTGATGTTAACCCTGTGACTACCCGTGCTCAGATCCGTGCAGCAGAGACTGACCCCCCTGCTGCCAAGCCCAGGACGCTGAGCTCAGTAAATCTCTATCCGCTATTGATACGTGGAAGTCCCGTTACAATTCGCTGATGAAGGAGAAGAGGAGCGCAGAGGAAAAAGCATGTTTAGAACGTGAATCTCTGCTAGACAAGCTGCACCGACAGACTGCAGAAAACACCAGCTTGAGAGTGGGACATGAAACATTAAAGACAAACTTAGCGACACTTGAGGAGAAGCTGACGCTGACTCATAGTGAGGTGCAGCAACTCAAGGGCACCCTATGTCAGTATGAAGGGATTGTGGATACCTATAAAGAGCAGGTACAGAAAACTCGTAAAGAAGCTGATGGGATTTTGAAGGACTGTTTAGCCCTAGTCTGGGCACTGAGGAAGTTGAACCCTTCTTTGTATGGACAGGAATTCTCTCTCATAACGGGAATACAGATGGATTGTCCTGGCAAACTGACATGCCTACCACCTCCTAGTCCGGTCATCCCCAGGTTGACCCGCCAAAGGGTCAAGCCGGGTCTGCCGGAGTGTTCCACAAGGGGGGAGATATGTGACAGACCCTTCTGTCAGGACTGAAGGAGTTAATTGTGTTTAGCTAAGAAACTAATTTCTAAAGACAGAGTTGCTGGCTCCAGCTATAATCTAATTAGTGCTAAGCATTCTATTGTTTGATCACCTCCAGAGAGAAAACGCCTAAGTGATAAGAAGGGCCAAGAGTGTCTTGTGGTTGAAGTGTTTAAGTAACATAATTCTATTGTATCATGTCAAAGGGCTTGTTCCCTCCATGTAATGTACAACAGCCTTTCAACCCCCATCTGGGGGGGGGGGGGTCAGACCTGCATAAATACTAGGCATAGCCTTTTAATAAATGTCATTCTGTTTTAAACCTGAAAACTGGCTGGGTTCTGAATTGCTGATTCCCTATGCAGGACATTGTTCATCTGATATTAACTTTGGTACACTGTTGGTACCGTAACACCTAGACTCCCCAATAACCACTGAGGAACTTTTTTCAGCTATTAAAAATTGTCCGAACGGTAAAAGCCCCGGCCCAGACGGATTTACGTCAGCCTATTATAAAAAATTTAAGGAGACCTTAGCAGGCCCACTCCTACAATTACTTAATGACCTCAGAGAGGACCCCTATCTGTCCCGGGTCCTCTTAGAGGCACACATAATGGTTATTCCCAAACCGGGAAAGACCCCAGACCGCCCCAGCCACTTTCGGCCTATTTCACTCATTAACTCTGACATGAAGCTTTTCGCGAAGATCCTAGCGACCAGACTCAATAAATACTTGCCTAATCTGATAGACAATGACCAGGTGGGTTTTGTCCCTGGACGTGAGGCCAGGGACAACACTATCAAAGTCACACAACTAATCAATCACGCTAAGGTCTCAGGTCTCCCCCTAGTGCTTTTTTCCACAGACGCAGAGAAGGCCTTTGACAGAGTGAGCTGGGCCTTCTTGCGTCAGGTAATGGAACGAATGGGATTTGGAAGATCCTTTATAAATTTAGTTTTTTCCCTTTATTCTAACCCTAACGCTAAAATTAGGATTAATGGCACACTGTCAGATTCTTTTGACATTAGAAACGGTACCAGACAAGGCTGCCCTCTATCCCCTCTACTATTCGCCCTTTCAATAGAAGTCCTAGCCATATCGTCAGAGCCTCTCATCATATCACAGGTATTAAAGTAGGAGACACAGAATACAAACAAGCGCTATATGCTGATGACGTCCTTTACACACTAACAAATGCTTCTGAATCCCTCCCCGCACTCTTAGTCGTCCTTAAGGAATATGGCAAAGCCTCCTACTTCTCCCTGAACTTGCATAAGTCTGAATTACTGAACATCAACACTTGCCCCAAGATCATACATACTTTACAACTGGCACACCAGATTCCTTTAGCTACATCTAAATTAAAATACCTAGGCATTTTCTTAACCTCAGATCCCTCCGATTTATTTAAGTACAATTACATCACCCTTAGGAACGTGATCTCAGCTGACCTTTCCTCTTGGAAAAGCAAATACACATCTTGGCTTGGCAGAATAGGGGTCATTAAAATGAATATCCTTCCCCGAATCCTCTATCTCCTCCAGACCCTACCTATCACTCTTCCAAAGGGTTATATTCCTCAGTTACAAAAAATTATAGAACATACATATGGGCTGACACCAAGCCTAGAATCCCTAGACGCACTATGTACTTGCCAAGAGACAAAGGCGGGCTCGGGCTACCTGACATCTCCCTATACAAAAAGGTGATTGGCCTTCAAAAGATAGTAGAATGGGCACAAAATGAAAAGCATAAAGCCTGGATAGAACTAGACAGGCAAATCCTCAAAATAAATAATGTAAGCACCTTAGCGTGGCTTCCACCTTCCCAGCGACCTAGCATAATTAAGAATTATCATCTTTTAGCAGAAACATTTAACACTTGGGACTCAACCGTAGCAACCTCCACTCACATTTCCTCAAGACACTCCCCCTTAACACCAATCCTTGAAAACCCGAAATTCCATATCACAAAATAGGATTCTTTAGATCCGCACCATATAAACTCAAAGGGGGTACGGTTCACGGGTAGTTGAGAACGGGAAGATAATCCCACATGATATGCTTAGGAACGCTCACCCCAAGGTCTTCTCTTCTTGGCTGCATTCAACCAGCTAATACATTTTATATCCGGCCACAGACAAAAACAGGACCTGGGCAGGACACTTACCCCTTTTGAGAAACTTTGTTCAGGGGAATCCCTACCAAGACACCTAATATCTCTCCTCTACAAATTAGTCCTCTCAGAACAGACACACTGCCGTCCTATGTCACACAATGGAACACCGAATTGGGGATAGATAATGATGAGCAACTATGGTTAAAAGCTTTTAGCTTGACTAAAAAATCGTCTGTATCGTCAACCATTCAGGAGCTTCACATCAAGCTCTTGAGTAGATGGTACCTGACCCCAGTCAGACTTCATAAGTTATTCCCTACAGTTAGCCACATGTGTTGGAGAGGGTGCGGAGGCAACGGCTCCTTGCTCCACATATGGTGGTCTTGCCCAATTATACGCCCTTCTGGTCAGAAGTCTTTGATAAAATGGCTGAAATCCTCAATATCCCTCTTCTAAAAACACCGAGGCTCTATTATTTTTAGAGCTCCCCAGAACGCAAAGCCGAACACACCTGCCTTGCTGCTAATTATGCTCACTAGCGCGAAGAAACTGATTCCTAAAAAATGGAAGAAACAAAACCCTCCTACACTAGGAGAATGGCACTCGCAAGTCGAGGAAGTCTTACTGATGGAAAGATACTTTTACCTTAAAAATCATAAGATAGATGAATATGAGCTCCTGCGAGCGCTGTGGCAGGGCACTATATAATCAAGTATCAACTGTCTGCGCTTGCTAACCACAAAAGAAAAAGAAAAATCTGACTAGTACTAATTTTTTTTTTCTCTCTTTCCCCCTCCCCCCCCCCCCTCCCTCCTACCATGGCCCCTCCCTTACTACTCCCTTCTATCCTCTCTCTACCTCTATCCAAACCTATTATACCTTTAAATGATCAACCTATGACTATAAGGTAAAATAGAAAAGTTTTTATCTGATTTCTCTTGCTCCTGCTGAGTGTCACGGAGCATGAGGTTTGCATTATTTTGAAGTGTACGATCTTTATGCACATTGAAGCAAATTGTATAGCTTCCTTTTTGGTTTGTCTTTGTTTTATACAATGTGCCAATTTGTTATTATACCCGATTATGTTATTGTAATCTTTACACTTCAATAAAGCTTGTTTTTAAAAAAAAAAAAAAAAAGTGAAAAATGGAGTAGGAAAGCTGATAATCGACAATGCCAAAGACATTCTAGGTCCCTGACAGCATTCACTTAAGAAAAAAACAGCTATGTGTGAGAAAGGTGCAAATAAAGACCAGTGAAAAGTTTATTGCGGCGCCATCTTGCTAAGCTGCACGGACCATGGACTAAGTGCGACACTGCTGAGGACTTCAGAACGACAGCCAGACTCAAAGCATAATATTTTTCTCTTGAAAAATGGAACTGGTCGGCATGCTGGCTGAGCTCAGGTCCCGCTTTGACTTACAACAGGCAGACCTCATCTACACACTGAGAGATGTAACCGGCTCCCTCACTGGGAGAGTTTTCAGTCAGGACCTGACCCTTGTTACGCCGGAAGAGTTGTATGAAGTAATACCGGAGACCAAAGCTAAGTGCGGTTCTTTGCAGCCCACGCTAAATTCTATCTCTGACTCTGAACATAGAGTGCCGGTCCTTGAGGCATTTTCCCTCAGAGCCAAAGCTCCACTGTGGATAGCAAGAGATCGTACAATCTATCAGCCATAAGACACATACCTAATGCGCCGATGTCAATTGAGAGATGCTGGTTACCTATGGATCCCCTGCCTGGGATAATATCTAACTACCTATCGTCCGGCACAATTGTGGGGGCACCCAGAACCTTGTGGAATACAAAGGACCTGATAGATTCACCCGCAACCCTTTGGGAGAAGCTGAAATTACCCACGCTGACAAGGAAACTAGGTACACTGACCGCAGCAGCTCTAATTTACAAGAGGCTCATTTTGAAGCCTGCTACTCTGCCTATAGCCAGATCCGGAGTGGGGTAAGATGACAAGCTGCTCCGCTGTTGATGGGACATCTCAGTGATCATCCCTCCTGGGACTTTTCACAGCTTGACTCTGCTCTGTCTCATTCAGACCACATAGACGTATTTGCTTTATTAAGCCGGTATTACAGTTGCGGTCACTGATTAGAGGACGGTTTTTAAAGAGCCCCACAACAGCCTACATCGCTCCCTGGAGTACGTAGGATAAACTCCCTTTGTTTATGCTGCATGTTATCTTTAGACACTACGTTCATTAAGCGCAGTACTTTTATTAATAATGCTCACTTTTACATTAACCCTGTTACCAGTTTTGTTCTATACCCAGCTTTATTATTATTATTATGTGTTTGTACATAAGTGTGGCTACGAATTCATATAGTTTCCTATAACATTGGGTATTATATGAGAGAGTCATATTCTGGTGGGATCGAGTCTTATGCTGCTGTTTTTGCTAGCACAACGGTTGTTTTTTTTTAGTTATACCGTTCACTAATATGGCGTCATTCAATTATTAGACTTGAAAAACAAAAAGAAGCGGTGCTACGGGATTCATTCAATTATTCCTTTTATTTATTTTTTTTTCTTTACATTTTCTCCACACATTAGCACTAGCCCAAACAAGTCTGAAGCTGTCTGTAACGTAAATTTTTATCTTGCAATGACTACTTAATGTTATCCTATGCTCTTCAATCTGAGACGAGGAACGGGGTAAATGTTAATGTTCACCAGATTACTATTGTTATTTTAGGTTTTAACAGCTGCAGCCAGTGTGTTTCTACGATAGCACGCAAATATGGTATTGTTGAGGAGGGCTTTCTTGCACTTTTAAGCTATTTGTTTTTTAAAATGTGATTGATACCCCTCCTCACTGACTCTCTTGGTACTTATTAAGTCAGGCTGACTGTTATCTCTTAGTTTACTCTGTACAGCAGGGGTGTCCAAACTTTGCTCTCCAGAGGTTTTGGAACTACATTTCCCATGATGCTCAGCTAGATAAAATGCTGGCTGACATCATGGGAAATGTAGTTCCAAAACCTCTGGAGAGCAAAGTTTGGACACCCCTGCTGTACAGTTATAGCTATATACCATAGACTAAGCCCTTTTATCTTATCATAATAATTTGATACCTAACCTAATTCAGCTCAAGGTGGGCTCCTCCCCTCCCTTTCCCGCCGGTACTGGTTGCCAGCGGGTCATACCCCTATACCTTTCTCCCACATCACCTATAGCTGGTAATTCCCTAGGGGAGGGGCTCACCTGGAAATCTCTTATATTCCATACATACTGATGTCCCCCTCCCTACTTAATAATGCTGGGGGTTGCCTCTGTCCATTTTATAGAGAGTCGACCCCTAATCTTGGTCATGATACCGCTGTACTATGTGCATAATCCTACCCTAGTCTTCATATCCCTTGTACTAAGATTCATTTTGGTATATAAAGCATGGTCTCCAGGCTATACTGAGACTAATGAAAGCTCGCCACTATATCCCTTTAATTAAGTATTCCAATTTATACTCTGTCTAGATATTAGGAGTTTACTTGGCAATTAAAACTAATGCTCACTTAGGGTCCCGATAAAAGTTAATTCAAGATTGACGCCCCAGCTGGCTCCGTCCTCCATCCCCCCTCCCTATTATATTTTGAGCGGCTCTTGCCCTCTGCATCTCCCCCCCCACCCCCCTTTTAAACTTTAAAGCTAATCCCCCTGGCCCCAAGTATATCTGAGTGGACCACTTCAATTGGCCTGCTATATGGCCCAGGGAGGACTATTTTTGTCTTATTGTTATTACCTTTATTATAAAACTGAAGTCTTATTGTAAACTGCCCAATTCTATCACAATACGTGTGCTGTTTGGATACATTATACCCTCATTGTAGGGTTTTGTTTGTAACACTTATCTAATAATGTTGTAATTGCACTTTTCTGTAAATGCCTTGGGGCATAACCTTGGTTGTTTCGGTTATGACTTCAATAAAAAAAATATATTTAAAAAAAAACAAAAACAAAATAAAAATATACACATAAAAAAAATAATATATATCCTGCCCTCCCTAGATACTGCTGCCCTAGGCACAGGTCTAAGCCAAAAATGCTTCTGTTTCCAGGTAATTCTAAAAAAACGTTCCTTAGTATTTTACAACAGCTTTGTCATATAGCATTAATGTTCGCTGAGATGTAGGGACATTTTTTCACTATAACAATGAAGTAACTTTAACAAGGAATCTTTA
Organism: Bombina bombina; assembly: GCF_027579735.1. Classification (NCBI taxonomy): domain Eukaryota; kingdom Metazoa; phylum Chordata; class Amphibia; order Anura; family Bombinatoridae; genus Bombina; species Bombina bombina. The sequence goes on from NC_069501.1 coordinate 1,268,781,788, forward strand.
ATAAACAGGGGTGACATTTATACTACAGTTCCCCAGTGCCTGGCACGTCCCCAGATCTCTCTCCATGTGAGATTCTATAATAAGACCAAGCTTCATGTCTTCCAAAATATCCCAACCACCTGCCAAGTAAATATCTGTCTGCGGGTGCAGAGGGTCACTCACAGCTGCAGCCACAAGTCTGATGGGGAAAAGGTAAAATAAGACTTTAACTGATTATATACTATAGGTTAGAATATAAATAATATAAATAATAGAATATAAATAATAAGCAGAATAAGGTCCTCTGTGCTGTGAGGCAGCAACACTGGAAATTATGTTCGGGACTTTACTGCAGGACTTTGCTTGTGCCGGCTGTAAACAGACAGAGACAGATACTTGTGTAGATCTGAAGACTGAAGGATCCACAGCACCAACATTTCACTTAGATGTGATATATAAATAGATCTTATGGTCAGTAAACCCCTTAACTGGCACCGAGGGCTGCAATGCATTGATATGTAACCAAAGGGTAATGTTTACAAGAATACTTTATCATTTTCTTAACTGTTTTTATATAGAATATATGAAAATATGGCATATACATATAGGGTTTTTAAAAAAAACAGGCTGTGAAACTGCAGATCTGTTGAATTTTTATTTTTTATGTTTCCATGGTATAATGTATATTCCAATACTGCATATCTATCAGTTTATTTCATGTATATACAATTATCCCACTACAGAATATACTGATAGTTTATTAAGAATACCACTGAATGATGTAACTGTGTACAGTACAATGTATGCTTTTATATCATATAAGAAATAATAGAAATTGTCCATATATTCTATAGAATTTCCTCACAATTCTTATCAGAAGGATATAAGTATATTATGGGCTAGATTACAAGTGGTGCTCGAGTAATATAAGAATATTGCTGGTGCGCTAATTTGCACGTGTATTAACAAGTTGATAGTAATCGCGTTTGCTTGAGTGCAATCGAATTTAACGCATGATTGAAGTCCTTGCATAAAGGGTTAGGGATAAAATAAAAAATTGCACCAAGCACAATGTAAATACATTAAAATAAATTGTTAACTTATAAAACACTATCTGATAAAATTAGTTGTATAAATATTACTATTATTTTTTATTTTTTTTAAAGGATTCAAAGGTAAATGGTATATGGGAATGTAACTGCAAAGGGCTATTATATACTGTAGGTATAGATTCATATTTTACATTAAAATTGCCATATATATATATATATATATATATATATATATATATATACAACAAATGGTGAAACAGCGCTTAAAAGATCTATACAAAATCAATATATTCCATCTAATATATACAGAATAGAAATAAGTTCATCAAATCCGTGTAGTGAATACAGGGGAGGTGTTCCGCTTACCAGAGAAATCTAATGAGCTAAGTTGCTGCATCTGTGAGGAGAGACATCCAGTGTGAAAGTTCTTTTATGGCAGTGAGAGTCTTCTTATACCCCTCCAGAAGATGCTGTTAGCGATCCGTGGTGATGCGCAGGGCTAGTTCCCCTTATATCCTCCCATTAGACGAAAGGGCGGTCATAGTAGATAAGAAGTAAAAATAAAAAAAACGAGTGTAATACTGTGACTTTAATAACAGTAATTACAACAATCCCTCTGAGGAGAAGGAATAACACTGATCCTTTGAACGCGTAAGGGAATCCCCTTAAACGAGGCACTTGTTGGTGCTTGCTTTCATCACATACACGCTTGTGTACGTGTACGTGTCCAGGATTTATTAGACATCTACCTAGCATGACAGATTGATCTTAGCTGAACAGAAACTATTGGGACTTTTTAATCATCTGTTCCCCTCCGAACATCGATTGGTTCCTGAGACTATTTATGTGCATACCATACCTCATATTCGGCTAGATTACAAGTTTTGCTTTACGGTTTTAACTTTGAAGAAATGGCCATTTCAGAGTAAAAACAGTAACGCAGTCATTACGAGTCGTGTTGGTATAGCTATACCGCAAGCATTTTAGCCTGTAACGCAACGTCAATCCCGCACTCAAAAAAATTACGTTTTTGCGTGGGATTTCCATAGCGCCAGTATTACAGGCTAAAATACTTACAGCTTATACCGACACCGATCCATACCGCCATCTGAAACCAGTAGTTATGGATTTTGTGTAACAAAAATGCTTCACAAACTCATAACTAAAATTTTACAAAGTATACTAACACCATAAACTACCTATTAACCCCTAAACCAAGGCCCTCCCACATCGCAAACAATATTTAAAACGTATTAACCCCTAATCTGCCACCCACCCACATCCCCTCCTCTATAATAAAGTTATAACCCCTATTCCGCCGCTCCCTGACACCGCCGCCACTAACTAAACCTATTAAACCCTAAACCACCAGCCCCCCACATCATCACTACTAAATAAACCTATTGGCCTGAAACCGCCAGCCCCCCACATCGCCGCTAAAAAAATAAACTATTAACCCCTAACCTATCACCCTTAACTTTAAATTAAAATTATAATATCCCTATCTTAAAACTAAATAAAAAACATGAAATTAAAAAACCTAAGTTTAAACTAACAATTAACCTAAACTATTATACTAAAATTAAAATAACTACCATTAAAATAACTAAATTACACATTAAAAAACCTAACACTACTAAAACAATTTAAGTCTAAAATTACAAAAAATAAAAAATACATATACAAATACAATAAATTAGGAAAAATAATAAACGAAATTATCAAAAATAACAGCCAATAGGAATTCAGTAGCTCTCATCCTATTGGCTGATTTCAATTTCAAGAATCAATTATGAAGAATTCTCATCGCCTGGATAAAGACTTCTCGCCGCCTGTTTGAGGACGGATGTCCGGACTTCAGAAACTGTGAGTGGATCTGCGGGTGTGAGCGTCAGTTTTTTTAACTTTTTTTTGGGTGTTTTTCTTTTTAGATTAGGGTTTGGGCTTTTTTTAAAAGAGCTGAATGCCCTTTTCAGTTTTTTTTAATGTGTTTTTTTATTGATTTTTTTATTAATTATTTTAATTTTAGTATAATAGTTTAGTATAATAGTTATGTTAGGTTAATTGTCAGTTTTAAACTTAGGTTTTTTAATTTCACAAGTAAGTTTTTATTTATTTTAAGATAGGGATATTGTAATTTTAATATAAAGTTAGGGGGTTGTTAGGTTTAGTGGTTAATAGTTTAATTTATTTTTTTGCGATGTGGGGGGCTGGCGGTTTAGGGGTTAATAGATTTATTTAGTGGCGGTGATGTGGGAGGTCAGAAGTTTAGGGGTTAATAACTTTTATTAGTGGCGGTAATGTTGGGGAGCGACGGAATAGGGGTTAATAACTTAAATTAGTGGCAGCAATGTCGGGAGCAGCAGATTAGGGGTTAATAACTTTATTAGGTGTCGGCAATGTTGGAGGCGGCGGATAAGGGTGTTTAGACTTAGGGTTTATGTTAGGATGCTAGGTTTAAACGTAACTATTTTTCCCCCATAGACATCAATGGGGTTGCGTTACGGCATTCGCCATTCCGCACTTCAGGTGTTAGTTTTTTTTCTAACACTCTCTCCCCATTGATGTCTATGGGGAAAGCGTGCACGAGCATGTATTTCTCATCCTTGGATTTTTGTGCAGTATGGAGCTTATCGACACCATATCGCACGCACAAGGAGGCTTTTCAGAAACTTGTAATTGCAGCGCTATGGAGGCTGAAATAACGCAACTTTTGTTGTGTTTGTTGCACACCCTATATAGCGCAAAACTCGTAATCTAGGCAATTGTTTCCTATGGATAAAAAATTGCAAATACCCTTTATCACAAATTATTCAACACAACATAAGATGTTTAACCCCTTAATGACAACTGACGTACCAGGTCGTCATGCAAAAACAGTTAATGACAATGGACGTTACCTGGTACGTCAGTTGTCTAACAGGAGTGCTGGAAGTGAATCACAATCGCTTCCAGCAGCTCTGAGGGCATTGCAGTGATGCCTCAATATGGAGGAATCCTGCAATACCCCTTTACAAGCCTCCGATGCAGAGAGAGCCACTCTGTGACTCTTGTGGAGGGGCTGCTACACTACAGAAGAGTTAATTAAAAATAAATAAAAATACTTTGTTTTTGGGGGGCCAAAGTGGGTACTGGCAGACAGCTGCCAGTACCCAAGATGGCGGTAATTAGGTAGGGGAGAGGGTTAGAGAGCTGGAGGGGGGATCAGGGAGGTTGGGGCTAAGGCAGGGGTCCATCCCAGCTAAAAGATTTTATTATTTTTATTAAAAAAAAAACAACCTCTTATTTAGTACTGGCAGACTTTCTGCCTGTACTTAAGATGGCGGTAACATTTGGGGGGTGGGGGAGGGAAGAGAGCTGTTTGGGAGGGATCAGGGGGGGGGATGTGTCAGGTGGGAGGCTGATCTCTAAAATTAACCCTGCAAGCTCCCTACAAGCTACCTAATTTAACCCCTTCACTGCTGGGCATAATTCACGTGTGGTGCGCAGCAGCATTTAGCGGCCTTCTAATTACCAAAAAGCAATGCCAAAGCCATATAAGTCTGCTATTTCTGACAAAGTGGATCCCAGAGAAGCTTTTACAACAATTTCTGAATATACCAAAATGGCCTAGATCAATACTTTGGGTTTTCTTCTAAAAAAAATATACATGTCAAGGGATATTCAGGTATTCCTGACAGATTATCAGGGTTCCAATGTAACTAGCGCTAATTTTGAAAAAAGTGGTTTGGAAATAGCAAAGTGCTACTTGTATTTATTGCCCTATAACTTGCAAAAAAAGCAAAGAATGTGTAAACATTGGGTATTTCTAAACTTAGGACAAAATTTAGAAACTATTTAGCATGGGTGTTTTTTGGTGGTTGTAGGTGTGTAACAGATTTTGGGGGTCAAAGTTAGAAAAAGTGTGTTTTTTTCCATTTTTTCCTCATATTTTATCTTTTTTTTTTTAGTAAATTATAAGATATGATGAAAATAATGGTATCTTTAGAAAGTCCATTTAATGGCGAGAAAAACGGTATATAATATGTGTGGGTACAGTAAATGAGTAAGAGGAAAATTACAGCTAAACACAAACACTGCAGAAAGTGTAAAAATAGCCATTGTCATTAAGGGTAAGAAAATTTAAAAATGGTCCGTCATTAAGGGTTAAAAGAATAGTTAATAAACACTGGCATCTATTGTTGAAAGATCCAATTATAGGTAATGCTCTGGAGGAGAAACCAAGATTCATTTACAAAAAGGCCAGAAATTTCAAAAGTATACTAGCACCCAGTGAATATCATACAAAGAAGAATAAAAGTGTAATTGGAGATTTAGTAGGATCTAAAGTAAAAGGATATTTCCATGTTACAGTTGCAAATCTTGCAAATTTAGTGATAAAATAAAAAGTATTACATCTGAAATAAATGGGAAGACTACCACAATCCAGGAGATAATTAAATGCACAGATAAAAATATTATTTATATGATACAATGTGGATGTAATCTAAGATACTTTGACAAACGAGTCATAAACTGAGAGACCGCATTAGAGAACACTTACTAGCTACACAGTAGAACATAAAAGAGAAGACACTACTCTTTACAGACATTTCAAGGAGAAACACAATAGTAAGGTGGACACATTTAAATATTGGGGGATATGTAAAATAAAGATTGATAATAGAAGAGGAAATATGGAACAAAATTTGTTGAAAAAAGAAGCTGAATTTATATACATTTTTGGAACCCTTTCACCGAAAGGTCTGAATAGTGAACTTGACCTAAATAGTCTGATTTGAATAATCTAATGCAATCTCTAAAATAATAAAAAATAAAATAAGCTAATATATGATTATGGATACTTTAATATTTTCTCCAGGTTTTATTGTATTTATAATAGATTATAGACAACATGGATTAGACATGAAGTATTATAATATTTCAAAAAAACTCAATTTTAGAATTAAAGATTGCTGCACACATATATATATAAGTATGTTGATAATAACTACCCTCTCAAGTCAGGTATAAACAACTTTGTTGATTATAGACACAACTATCATTTCACCTTAAATATTATACTGATGGATTACATTTCAAACTAAATATCTACATAATTGTCATTTCACTTAAATATTATACTGAATGATATTCCTGCTTAAATATACTATATATATATAGTAAGGGTGTACAAATTTTTATAGGTATAATAAATATGACCACTAAATTTACAGATTTGTATAGTTGTTCAATATTCCCCTACAATTGATATGGAATAATTGCTTTACTAGGGGCTTTTAAATAATTTTACAAAAGAACAAATATATAAGTCAGGTATTTATATATAATTCAGTATTATAGAGATGTTTGTATATAAAATATTGTAGCGATAAAAATAAGCACTATCAACAACAAAAAAGCATTATGAAACAATTAATAAAAATGTTTATTATGAGCCAATGGAAAGACACAGACCAAACCAGAATGGGAAGAGTTAAACAAACATGGTATATAAGAGCACACAAAGGACTATGGGATATCTTAAAAAAGGCTTGCAAGAGCCGATACGCGTTGATACTTCCTTATAGTCCAACCTAAAAAGAAGAACATCACATTATATTATATATAAAAAAAGAACCATTCAGCTCTCAGGACCGTTATCACCTTAACACCTGCCGTAATATACAGCATTTACGGAGGGACTTAGGTGTATGAACGAGAGGAGCGAGAAATATACTATCAGAGATATATAATATCAGAGTCTTATTCAAAAAATGCGCGCACCAACGGAGATTCTTGAACATCGCTGATTGGTCACTGGGCCCCACGTGATCGAAAACATCCAGTTTAGTAAACAAAGTAACGGCTGAAAGGACGCCGCCGTGAGAAAGGACTGAAAAATTAAAACCACTGCTTGAAAGAAACATTCTAAGGTGAAGGTGAACATAATTACTTTAGCAACAGCGAAATCAGAACATTATAGCTCTCTAATTTAATCACTCTAACTCACTAAAAAGTAACTACTATCCTGAAGATTGAGCTCATTAGGGGCACTAGACTCAGAAAAAGTCTCACATATCGAGGTCTGTGCTTGCTCCTAGAAAAACGTCACAGTTATAGACTGTTGAACTGTTTGGTCAGAGACTGGTCTAATACAAATAATATTCACTGATAATTTTTCAGAGTCCTTACCGTTTTCTTATACATTTTTTATGTATGATTAATTATTAAATGAACTGTTTTAGGATACATTGTTATTAATTAATGTTTAGTATTATATGAATGTAGACACCGGTGTAATCTTTTTAATATGCTTTTTAAGATGTGTTTTTTATAATCAAATTGAATTCGAATAGAATTAAATATCTTATCCTGCATTTTTGAAGTAGTCTTAATTCCTAAAATATATTGATTGGTTTTTACGAGCATTGACTCAAGATTTATATTATAGTTTTAGTTTTTATTTGGCACACTAGGATTAACTAATTTATTAATAGGTCCACTTATCTTGCTGACCCAGATTGGGTCTATTATTATACACCGAATATTATATTAATCACGATTATTTGTTTATTTATTCATTCTCACTTGAATACACACATATATTGGAATTATATTTTTTCAGATGATCATTTTTAGATGAGATTTTTTGAGAAACATTTACACTGATTAGTGCACAATTAATTATTCCTTTTCATTTTTAATTTTTTGAATATATTTTTTCACTATTTCATTATTTTTTCACACGTTAATTGAGTATTTGACAAATTTTTTTATATAATTGCACTATTATTGCACCATCAATCTATAAAGTAAGTGAAGCGATTTATTCATTTACATAGTTAATTTCCGACTACCTGATTACCTCTGGCGCCCCTACAAACCCACATCTACATATTGTAGATGTGGAATTATTAGTGAGAGATTCCACCAGTTAGGGAGGCATTTAATCTGGTACAGGGGTTGATATAGTTCAACAAATTCCATTATCTATCGTTTCACAATACTATCGCACTTGTTGAACTATATAAACTCTCATTCTTACTCTATCCAATGGATTTTTTTGAAACTAGAAAAAAATCTACTATCTATCATTGAAGAATCTACCGCCAAACCATTGTAACAATAGGGAAAATGAACAAGAACAATATATTTCAATTGAAAATTTGGAAAAATTAGTATCCAAAGAACTTAAGATAAAAACTGAACTTAAGTTCATGGAGAAATATGTCAATGAAAAAATGATACCAAGGGGGTCTGAGACTCAAAAAGATTGTACCTTTGATCTTAAACAAAATTTAAAGATGCATCACTGGATCTGATTAAAATAATAATCAAAGGCAAGAAAAGAAGGGCTATACAAGAGATAGGGGAAGATATAAAATAAACATTAAGAAACGTGGGAATCAAAGAAAAATATTTCATAAATAAAGACAAACAAAAAGAAATAAGTTTAAGGCTAGAAGAATTAAATAAAGATATTTTGTATACAAAATGGAAAAAAATTTGAAAGAGACCAGAAGATTACCATTTAGAAGGTCATATAGATGCACAAGTAGTGAAAAAAACAAACAATTAAAGACCATTATTTTCAGTAAAAAAAGATTAGAAAAACAAACTCAGGAAGAAGGTCAAACAGATACCACAAGGGTAGAAAAGAAACCATGGAGAGATTATAATAGAAGTCATATAAATCATAAGCCAAATACACCAGGAATAGTATTATAATAGAGATATTAAAACCAAAGAGTACAATTAATATGAACAACAAGAATATGACAAAAATGATAAGAAAAAGAATTATATTTTTAATACTTATGGTAATAATAAGAATAGTGGAGAGAATAGTTTATGAAGAAATGACAATTACCTGAATGACAGATGGCACCAAAAGGGGTAGAGATGAATATCATAGAGAGAATTATCAAGATAAAACGTACCAAAGATGGACAGAGTAATAACATAAGAAACTATAATTATTCCTCTTTTAATTTTTAAATTTAAAGTTTGAATATATTTTTTCACTATTTCATTATTTTTCACACGTCAATTGAGTATTTGACAAATTTTTTATATAATTGCACTATTATTGCACCATCAAATCTATAAAGATAAAGTGAGCGATTTATTCATTCACATAGTTAATTTCTGACTACCTGATTGCCTCTGGCGCCCCCTACAAACCAAATCTACATATTGTAAGCTGTGGAATTATTAGTGAGAGATTCCACAATTAGGGAGGCTTTTAATCTGGTACAGGGTTGATATAGTTCAATAAATTCCATTATCTATCGTTCAAAAAATCTTATTGCCTGATGCAATCAGCCAATAGGATTGAGCTCGCATTCTATTTGCTGATTGGAACAGCCAATAGAATGCAAGCTCAATCCTATTGGCTGATTGGATCAGCCAATAGGAATTGAAGCTCAATCCTATTGGCTGATTGCATCAGCCAATAGGATTTTTTCACTTTTAATTCCGATTAGCTGATAGAATTCTATCAGCCAATTGGAATTCCAGGGACGCCATCTTGGATGACGTCACTTAAAGGTACCTTCATTCGGGAAGAAGACTTTTGTTTGAAGAGGATGCTCCGCACCGGATGTCTTGAAGATGGACCCGCTCCGTGCCGGATGGATGAAGATAGAAGATGCCGTCTGGATGAAGACTTCTGCCCGTCTGGAGATCACTTCTGCCAGCTTGGATGTAGACTTCTCCCGGCTTCGTTGAGGATGGTTGTCCAGTCTTCAAAACTGGTAAGTGGACCTTCGGGGGTTAGTGTTAGGTTTTTTTAAGGGTTTATTGGATGGGTTTTAGTTTTAGATTAGGGGTTTGGGCAATTGAAAAGAGCTAAATGCCCCTTTAAGGTCAATGCCCATCCAAATGCCCTCTTCAGGGCAATGGGAGCTTAGGTTTTTTTAGTTAGGATTTTATTCGGGGGGCTGGTTGTGTGGGTGGTGGGTTTTACTGTTGGGGGGTTGTTTGTATTTTTTTTTTACAGGTAAAAGAGCTGATTTCTTTGGGGCAATGCCCCTAAAAAGGCCTTTTAAGGGCTATTGGTTATTTAGTTTAGGCTAGGGTTTTTTATTTTGGGGTGGTCTTTTTTTATTTTGATAGGGCTATTAGATTAGGTGTAATTAGTTTTAATATCTGATTATTCTTTTTTTATTTTGTGTTATTTAGTGTTTGTTTGTTTTGTTTTTTGTAATTTAGGTAATTGTATTTCATTAATTTAATTTATTTAATTGTAGTGGTAATGTTAGGTGTCAGTGTAAGACAGGTTAGTTTTTATTTTACAGGTAAATTTGTATTTATTTTAACTAGGTAGCTAGTAAATAGTTAATAACTATTTAGTAACTAGTATATCTAGTTAAAATAAATACAAACTTGCCTGTGAAATAAAAATAAACCCTAAGATAGCTACAATGTAGCTATTAGTTATATTGTAGCTACTTAGGGTTTATTTTACAGGTAAGTATTTATTTTTAAATAGAAATAATTTAGGTAGTAATTGTAATTTTTATTTTGAATAATTTAAATTATGTTAAAGTTAGTGGGTGTTAGGGTTAGGGTTAGACTTATGTTTAGGTTTAGAGTTTAATAACTTTAGTATTGTCAGTATATTTATAAAAATCTTAGCAGTATTCTCCAAACATATGTGGAGTAGTATGGTAGGGAATATATTTAACAATCTTTCTTTAGACTGAACCCACAATCAATATACTTCTACTAGACAACAAAATTAATATAAATATCTGAATTCTTTATTATTAGTAAATAACTATGAACATGTTGATACATAAATATTTGTAATAATTAGAATATGAAGTCAATATTATATGCGTTAAAACAAAAACTATTTAAAATATGCTATGCAAAGCTCATGCAAATTTACTTTAAAAACCAGCCTTTCATTCAGAGCTGCATTCAAAATATTACAATGAGACTAAAATAGCAGCTACAAACATTCAGCAATATGACTTACAGTTTAATTTTACCCTGTTTAATACAATGAGGTTCAAAAATCTTTAACAGCTCATATACCCAAGCAACACAATTCTAACAGTGCTAATTCAAACAATAGGATAATCTATACTTCTATTAAACATCAGAAATTGTATATATTATTTATGTAAAGACCAAATTCTGAGTTATCACTCTATAGTTGTATAGATAAAACAATTTAGCATCAAGGATATGTATTTAACAATATACAGACTGAATATAAACTACAATACTGAAACTGTTCCCTTTAAGTTTTTCCACTATACTTTAAACTACAGCTATTATGCATATATATGTGTTAAAATATTAATTGCAACCCTCTTTCTTTTTTTATATATATACGTTACCGCAATGACCAAAATTGATAGTTCATTTACCAAAGATTCCTGGTTTCATCTCAGAAAATATATGTCAATTTTTGCAATCACTGAGAAAAAAGGTAGATCAGCTTGCTCATAATTAATGTATTTTGATGCCCAGCAGTGGATCATTCAATTCAGCAAAATCTGTCTGTCCTTTCCTCTTTCCTGCATTCACTTAAATAAGTTTTCACTCATTTATGAACCATGGGAGTGGCCCTACGAGATCTGACCATCCCATTGGTTTAGGTGGGATGTCTATTTGGATTGGCCCTTGGTCACCACAGAAACATATATTATTATTTTTTTTGAACAGCTAATCCTTAACTGCTATACCGGTATCGGCCCTTAGGTGGCAGCAGATATACAACATAGCAATACATTTAAACACTCTCTGAACATTTAAAATCTTTCTTAAAATGTGTAATAAACTAGCCATAATTCCCTCATATACTAATAATGTTCGCCCAATATCACATCCCAGATGGGTAGGATCACATTGCCTCTAACTGGTCATTTTGATATGAAACATGTGGTCTAACATTATTTATATTTGAATAATTTATATTGCTAACTATCAAGTTTTTCCTCTAAAACATTATAATTTTATTGCATTCGTAAATTTCTCTTAGGCATTTCATATTTTCTTGTTAGCCCTAACAGAAAATTTATATTTTCAATATCAGATGTCAATATTTCATAGTCCCTATCATATCAAAGTAACCTGCCATATATCCATCTCACTATATTTCAAGAGATGATTTAAAACTTTATAAACATTTTATTTCACATGCATATGATATGACTTATTCATCCCAATGTATCGTCCTGTGTGTGTCAATCATCTTAGTTCCAACTGGAAAACCAGGAAAGCATGTTATATATACATATATGGTGTTATTTGAATTATTTTAAACATACCTGGAAAACTGGCATTGTTCCCTTTGCAAAATGTATTTAATTCTATTTGAGTCACCTTCCCCCCCCCCCCAGCTGTGTGTCAGCAGCACATGTCTTACTTTGAATCAACAAAGATTTAGGTGACAAATTCCAGAGGGCTCCCGAGCACATTCCTCCACCCAAAACCACAGATCATTTATTCTAAATAATCAAAGGGGATTTCTGTAAGTACTATGCATATCCAGCTATTTCAGATGTTTTCCTTTTAAAATTATTGTTTTAAATTGGGTAAGACCAAATGTTCCATTGTCAGGAGGAAGTTTTAATTTACAATTTGGTATGGCTTCATGTTCACACTTTAGCTAGGGATGTCTCTTTTAAAGTAATCTTTATGAGTTTCCTGTTGTAATTGAAAAAGTGGGGGAGAACCTAAACATGATTGAAGTCAGTCTTTCTGAATGAAATTAATCTTTTTCTACTAACCCAGCCCCAACATCTGAATAATATAATTGTATTGCATAGCCTTAAAATATATGATTAAAAAAAAATATATATATTTATTAACCTTACATATACCTTGACAGTACTAGTGGCGGCAAAATTTTGGGGGACAGCAGATTAGGGGTTAATAACAGAAATGTAGTTTGCGGCAATGTTAGGGACAGCAGATTAGGGGTTAATAATATTTAACTAGTGTTTGCGATGTGGGATTACGGCGGTTAGGGGTTAATATGTTTATTATAGTGGCGGTGATGTCGGGGAGCGGAGATTAGGGGTTAATATCTGTATTTTAGTGTATTGCGATGCTGGAGGGCCTCGGTTTAGGGGGTTAATAGGTAGTTTATGGGTGTTAGTGTACTTTTTAGCACTTTAGTTATGAGTTTTACGGTACAGCTTTGTAACGTTAAAAGCCATAACTACTGACTTTTCAGTTTACGGTACGGATCTTGTGGTTTTGGGCTGTATCTGCTCACTTTTTGGGCGGACAGGCAAACCCCGTAATACCGGGTTATGGAAGTCCCATTGAAAAAGGACTTTTTGAAAGCTGCGGTAGTTATATTGTGTGAAGGCCAAAAAAGTGTGCGGCTACAGCCTAAACCTGCAAGACTCGTAATACCGAGTGGTAGTGAAAAAGAGCCCTAACGCTGCTTTTTCACACTAACGCAAAACTCGTAATCTAGCCGTCTGTTAATGTAAAATGTATATCTATACCTTTATATCAATAGGTATGGAAAAACAAGTATAGGTATACTGTATATAGATATATATAGAAACTATGCACTTACAATAAAAAATATTAATATGTATGATGTATTTTGTATTGTTAAATATATATACTGTATATACTGTATATACTGTATATATATATATATATATATATATATACTGTATGTATGTTATATATATATATATATATATATATATTTATATATACAGTGTATGTATATTAATATATATATATATATATATATATATATTATATGTGTGTGTTGATAATGTTAATGTAAATTATAAATCTATACCTATATTTCAATAGTAATAGAAAAACAAAGTATAGGCATATATAGAGATATATAGATATATGTACTTACAATAAAAAAACAATTTCCTATATATGAAGAACATTGTAATGTGAATGTAATAACTTCTTGTAGGGTTAGCACACAACGATATTTAGCATGCGTTAGATTTTCACTTGCGTGTGCGGGTTAGCAATTAATTCTAGCCATGTTTTACCCCTCTAGCGGCAGCAACTAAATAGCGCGCCACTTGTAATCTAGCATATCTCAGAATAGGGATTGTAGGGTATAGTAAATACGGTTTACTCAGGTGCCTCACACTTCACTCTCTAGGGGTTGTTAAGTACAGTAAAGGACTAGTAAAAATGAAGGTTTATTTCCAGTGAAACAGCAGGGCAGGCTACAAGCAGATAACTGTACAGCAACGGCATGAATGGAATGTCGCATTCACTCTCCCGTGCGCAGGAATCTGCACTCTAGTGAGCTCACAACCTCACCGCAATTTCTGGATCAGCCCTTTTCCTTAGCCATTCTGCAAGGGTCGGCGCCAATACTTCTCACAATGCTGACGCGATACACCCCTCAGCCATAAAGCTACAGGTAATTCCAGGGTTTACTAGTTTCACTGGACACAATGAAAATAGGCTCTGTGCTTGTCCAGCATTATTTGTATTCTGTTAACCCTGTTATTGCTAAATGAAGAGGTTCTTCTGAAGTTGCGTTTACTGTCCCTTGCAAGCAGCTTCAGGAAGCGGCCACAGTGTTCATAACAGACTTTTTTATGCAGCATAATAATATATTATTAATTCATTTGTAAAGTGTCCATTGTATTCCTGTAGTGCTGGGAGTATATAATATATTATACTTCCATAGGCCTAGATTAGAAGTGGAGCGCTATTGATAACTCAGGGGGGCGCTATCAATAATGCTATACGTTGCTAGGATTAGTACAATCTGGTTATTACAAGTCCTGGGTTAAAACAGAAGAACCCAAAATTTTTTAGTGCGGCCTGACATTCCTTTAGCGATCCCCTACCCCCTATACTTTCAATGGTTATTGCACCCCACACTAAACATCGCTCAATATTACAAGTTGAAAGTTGTGTTGCACAAGCACAACACATAACAGCGCTAGAAAAAAGTCCTGGAGTAAAGTGTTTAGAGCTAGTATAAAAGTATAATAAAACTCATGTAAAACATATTAAAATAAGGTATTACACACACACACACACACATATATATATAAACATCACATTTATTGTACAGTCAGTGTGTCAGTAGCAGAAGTAAGGGTCAGAGTGATAAATTAAAGGTCAAAAGCATGACTTATGGATCATGAGCAGTAGTTATGGGTTAGTAGCAGGAGCTAGGATTTAGGAGAATGAGTGAGGCTCAGGAATTATAGGCCAATGAGCAGGAATTAGGAGTCAAGAGAGGAGTTATGGGTTAGGTGCAGGTGTTAGGATTCAGGAGCAGGAGTTATAGCTCAAAAGCATGTATTAGGAGCCAAGAACAGGAGTGAGGAGTCAGGAGTGAGGAGTCAGGAGAAAGAGTGACAGGTCAGGACCAGGAGAGCTCAGAAGCATGAGTTAGGGTTTACGTAGCAGGGGTTAGAGATCAGGAGCATCTGTAAGAGGTCAGAAGCATAAGTTAGGGTTTACGTAGCAGGGGTTAGAGATCAGGAGCATCTGTAAGAGGTCAGGAGCCTAAGTTAGGGTCTATGCAGCAGGTGATAGATTTCAGGAGCATCTGTAAGAGTTCAGAAGCATAAGTTAGGGCTTTACGCAGCTGGTGTGTTAGAGATCAGGAGCATCTGTAAGAGGTCAGGACCAGGAGTTAGGATCTATGCAGCAGGTGATAGATTTCAGGAGCACTGTAAGAGGTCAGAAGCATGAGTTAGGGTTTACGTAGCAGGGGTTAGGGATCAGGAGCATCCTGTAAGAGGTCAGGAGCATGAGTTTAGGGTCTATGCAGCAGGTGATAGATTTCAGGAGCATCTGTATGAGTTCAGAAGCATGAGTTGGGTTTACGTAGCAGGGGTTAGGGATCAGGAGCATCTGTAAGAGGTCAGGAGCATGAGTTAGGGTCTATGCAGCAGGTGATAGATTTCAGGAGCATCTGTAAGAGGTCAGGAGCATGACTTAGGGGTTATGTAGCATGGGTTAGAGTTCAGGAGCTGATTTACAAGTGAGGAACAAGAGTTAGGGTCTATGCAGCAGGTGATAGATTTCAGGAGCATCTGTAAGAGGTCAGAGCATGAGTTAGGGTTTACGTATCAGGGGTTTGAAATCAGGAGCATCTGTAAGAGGCCAGGAGCATGAATTAGGGTCTACTGCAGCAAGTGATAGATTTCAGGAGCATCTGTAAGATGGTAAGGAGCATTAGTTAGGGTTAATGTAGCATGGGTTAGAGATCAGGAGCATCTGTAAGAGGTCAGGAGCATGAGTTTGGGTCTATGCAGCAGGTGATAGATTCAGGAACATCTGTAACAGGTCAGGAGCATGAGCTTAGGGTTTACGTAGCAGGGGTTTAGAGACTCAGGAGCATCTGTAAGAAGTCAGGAGCATGAGTTAGGGTCCTATGCAGCAGGTGATAGATTTCAGGAGCATCTGTAAGAAATCAGGAAGCATGGGTTAGGGTTGATGTAGCAGGGGTTAGAAGTTCAGGAGCTGATGCTTCAAGTGAGGAACAAGAGTTAGGGGTCTATGCAGGCAGGGTGTTAGATTTCAGGGAGCATCTTTAAGAGTTCAGAAGCATGAGTTAGAATTTTACGTAGCAGGTGATATATTTCAGGAGCATCTGTAAGAGTTCAGAAGCATGAGTTAGGGTTTAGTAGCAGGTGATAAATTTCAGGAGCATCTGTAAGAGGTGAGGAGCATCAGTTAGGGTTTACGCAGAAGGGGTTAGAGATCAGGAGCATCCTGTAAGAGTCAAGACCAGGAGTTTGGGTCTATGCAGCAGGTGATAGATTTTCAGGAGCAATCTGTTAAGAGGTCAGGAGCACTGAGTTAGGGTTTACGTAGCAGAGTTTAGAGATCAGGAGCATCTGTAAGAGGTCAGGAGCATGAGTTAGGGTCTATGCAGCAGGTGATAGATTTCAGGAGCATCTGTAAGAGGTCAGGAGCATGGGTTAGGGTTTACGTAGTAGGAGTTAGAGTTCAGGAGCTCTATGCTACAAGGGAGGAACAAGAGTTAGGGTCTATGCAGCAGGTGCTAGAAATGAGAAGCTATCAAGCAGTTCTAACACAAGAGAGAGCCTTAGCATTTCATGGACAAGTGCCAGAAAGATGCGGGCCTGTGAGTTTTGGCTATTTGACTTTTCTCAGACTGCCTCGTGAACTGCAGTATTTAGTGAATATGAGGCCATAACCATTTCTTAGCTTGTACTGAGCAAGGAGATTCATGGATGGTCTTTGGTTTCAGAAGGATGCTCAGGATGGGGTTAAGTGGATCAAGTCTTCTTCTTGCCATCACTCTGATGTCTTCAATACAAATAATTAAGGTATTTATGTAATTTCATTAGCTATAACTTGTACTTGTATGAACATGTGACACTGCATGAGTCTAGTCGTGTGTGATTAAATGTCTAGAATTTATTATAATAATTATATTAATATATCAATTCTTCTTTTTATTATGGAACCAGTAAAAGGGTTAAAAGTACTGCACAGGTCTTTAATGCACTTAAGGCTACAGCTTCTTACTGCTACTGATTGTCAGACACTATTACTATATATATTGTCTGTGTACATTGTGTGCTGTTTACATAAGTAAAGTATTTGTCTATGTATGTTTATGTATTAATGCATGTGTTTATATAAGTACATATGTATTAATGCAATGTGTTTATATAAGTACAGTACATATATGTGTTTATGTATTAATGCATGTGTGTATTTTTGTACATGACTACAATGTGTATATGTATGCTGATATGCATCTATGTGTTTATGCATTAATGCATGTGTTTATATAAGTACATTTTTCAAGACAGTAATAAAATTAGGGGCATCACTGGCTTTATATAAGGTTACTGATCAATCATAAGTGGTCATTTTGGCGCCAAAAATAGTGATACGCCCACTTCCTGTTTAGGGAATTCTGGGTTATTGAGATGCATAGAGATACGCCCACTTCATGTTTAGGGAATTATTTTGTTTGTTTGTTTTTTTTTTTGTTTTTTTTTAGATGCATAGAGATTATTGCAGATATAGTTATAGCGTGAAGCTTATAGAACATAGACAGAAGTATAACATAGATACGGAGGTGCATCATCCTAATATAGTGATGTTGGCAAATCTTTCACTGGACCGTTCCATGAGTGTATGTTGATCGGCCATGGTCCGTAGCGTCATTTGCTGTTATAGGTAAATGACGTAATTAACAGTTTCGCTTTTACCGGAAATGTATATGGGGATAATTAGAAGTGACACATAACTGTCGGCAGTTAAAAAAAGGGAAATTACAATAGTTAAGGATGTCGGGAACATGAACCCAAACTGGTGACAGTTAAATGAGGACATAATATGAGGACATTATATAACTATCTCCTAGTATGATTATGGTCCTGTAGGACTGATCCGGAGGGGATGGGGATAAACAGACAAACAAAAAAAAAAAACAATTATAATTAGATTCCATATAAATATAATTAAAAATGTATATATTAGCCAATTACGGTGCGGGTAAGTGGCATTATTTACCGGTACCGGAAATTTATAGATCGGGATCATGATCCCCAGACAAGGAGAAGGGTGGAAACATTGAATAGATACAAAATATTAACTTTGTAAGTACATACATAATATTAACTGTGTACTAACAATGCATGTGTGTGTATTGTTTTATATGACTAAATGTGTATATGTATGCTGATATGTGTTTATATAGGTACATCTATGTGTTTATGGATTAATGCATGTGTTTAAGTACATCTATGTGTTTATGTATTAATGCATGTGTTTATTTAAGTACATCTATGTGTTTATGTATTAATGCATGTGTTTATTTAAGTACATCTATGTGTTTATGTATTAATGCATGTGTTTATAAAAGTACATCTTATGTGTTTATGTATTAATGCATGTGTTTATATAAGTACATCTATGTGTTTATGTATTAATGCATGTGTTTATATAAGTACATCTATGTGTTTATGTATTAATGCATGTGTTTATATAAGTACATCTATGTGTTTATGTATTAATGCATGTGTTTATTTAAGTACATCTATGTGTTTATGTATTAATGCATGTGTTTATAAAAGTACATCTATGTGTTTATGTATTAATGCATGTGTTTATATAAGTACATCTATGTGTTTATGTATTAATGCATGTGTTTATATAAGTACATCTATGCGTTTATGTATTAATGCATGTGTTTATATAAGTACATCTATGTGTTTATGTAATTAATGCATGTGTGTATTTTTGCTTATGACTACCAATGTGTATAAGTATGCTGATATGTGTTTATATAAGTACATCTATGTGTTTATGTATTAATGCATGTGTTTATTTAAGTATATCTATGTGTTTATGTATTAATGCATGTGCTTATATAAGTACATCTATGTGTTTATGTATTAATGCATGTGTGCATTTTTGCATAATACTACAATGTGTATATGTATGCTGATATGTGTTTATATAAGTACATCTATGTGTTAATGTATTAATGCATGTGTTTATATAAGTACATCTATGTGTTTATATATTAATGCATGTGTTTATATAAGTACATCTATGTGTTTATGTATTAATGCATGTGTGTATTTTTGCTTATGACTACAATGTGTATATGTATGCTGATATGTGTTTATATAAGTACATCTATGTGTTTATGTATTAATGCATGTGTTTATATCAGTAAATCTATGTGTTTATGTATTAATGCATGTGTGCATTTTTGCATAATACTACAATGTGTATATGTATGCTGATATGTGTTTATATAAGTACATCTATGTGTTTATGTATTAATGCATGTGTGTATTTTTGCTTATGACTACAATGTGTATATGTATGTCGATATGTGTTTATATAAGTACATCTATGTGTTTATGTATTAATGCATGTGTTTATTTAAGTACATCTATGTGTTTATGTATTAATGCATGTGTGTATTTTGTATTTGATTACAATGTGTATATGTATGCTGATATGTGTTTATATAAGTACATATATGTGTTTAATTATTAATGCATTGTGTTTATATAAGTACATCTATGTGTTTATGTATTAATGCATGTGTTTATATAAGTACATCTATGTGTTCTATGTATTAATGCATGTGTTTATATAAGTACATCTATGTGTTTATGTATTAATGCATGTGCTTATAGAAGTACATCTATGTGTTTATGTATTTATGCATGTGTGTATTTTTGCATATGACTACAATGTGTATATGTATGCTGATATGTGTTTATATAAGTACATCTATGTGTTTATGTATTAATGCATGTGTTTATTTAAGTACAGCTATGTGTTTATATTAATGCATGTGCTTATATAAGTACATCTATGTGTTTATGTATTAATGCATGTGTTTATATAAGTACATCTATGTGTTTATATATTAATGCATGTGTTTATATAAGTACATCTATGTGTTTATATATTAATGCATGTGTTTATATAAGTACATCTATGTGTTTATGTATTAATGCATGTGTGTATTTTTGCTTATGACTACAATGTGTATATGTATGCTGATATGTGTTTATATAAGTACATCTATGTGTTTATGTATTAATGCATGTGTTTATATCAGTAAATCTATGTGTTTATGTATTAATGCATGTGTGCATTTTTGCATAATACTACAATGTGTATATGTATGCTGATATGTGTTTATATAAGTACATCTATGTGTTTATGTATTAATGCATGTGTGTATTTTTGCTTATGACTACAATGTGTATATGTATGTCGATATGTGTTTATATAAGTACATCTATGTGTTTATGTATTAATGCATGTGTTTATTTAAGTACATCTATGTGTTTATGTATTAATGCATGTGTGTATTTTGTATTTGATTACAATGTGTATATGTATGCTGATATGTGTTTATATAAGTACATATATGTGTTTAATTATTAATGCATGTGTTTATATAAGTACATCTATGTGTTTATGTATTAATGCATGTGTTTATATAAGTACATCTATGTGTTTATGTATTAATGCATGTGTTTATATAAGTACATCTATGTGTTTATGTATTAATGCATGTGCTTATAGAAGTACATCTATGTGTTTATGTATTTATGCATGTGTGTATTTTTGCATATGACTACAATGTGTATATGTATGCTGATATGTGTTTATATAAGTACATCTATGTGTTTATGTATTAATGCATGTGTTTATTTAAGTACAGCTATGTGTTTATATTAATGCATGTGCTTATATAAGTACATCTATGTGTTTATGTATTAATGCATGTGTTTATATAAGTATAATAATTATAATAATAATAATAATTTGCGATTTATATAGCGCTTTTCTGCCTGTGAGACTCAATGCACTTTACAAATATACCAACATAAGACATAAAAGTTAGGAGTTTCTGAAGATCAGATAAGCGGACTGAATGCCTGATAGAAGAGGTGGGTCTTTAGCTTTTTTTTAAAAGTCTGTAAGGATGGTGCCCTCTCTGATTGCGCACGGTAAAGAGCTCCAGAAAGTAGGGGCAGCGTGGCCGGAATGCTCTGGAGCCTGAGTTTGTCCTTATTCTTGGCACTGAGAGGAGGGATGTGTTGGCTGACCTAAGTGAACGGGATGGGATGTAGGGTGTCAAGAGCTCTTTCAGGTACTGTGGGCCTTGGTTGTTTAATGCTTTGAAGGTCAGCAGGCCAATTTTAAAATATGTTCGCCATTTAATTGGAAGCCAATGCAGGGAGTGGAGAACAGGTGTTACGTGGCAGGAGCGAGTTTGATTGGTCAATAGTCTGGCTGCTGCGTTTTCTACTGTCTGAAAGCGATGGAGTTCTTTTTTTGGGAGGCCCAAGTAAAGTGCATTGCAGTAATCTAGTCTAGAGGATTACAAATGCATGGATTAATGTTGGCATATCATCCGGTGGAATTAAGTGTTGTATCCTGGCTATGTTTTTCAGATGAAAGTAGGCAGATTTTATTAGATAGTCCAGCGTCAATCAGCACTCCAAGGTTTCTTACCTTTGCTGAACTAATAAGTTTAGAGCCTCCAAGCTGCAGGCCATTTGGGTGATTGTGGGATATTTTTGATGCCCGGGGTCCCCTCACCAAGAGTAACTCTGTTTTGTCCGGGTTCACTTTGAGACAGCTAGCATTCATCCATTCTATGAGGTCTGTTAAGCAATTGTTTATGCTGCATGCTGGGTCTGTAGTATCTGGAGCAAAGGAGAAGTAGAGTTGTGTGTCATCAGCGTAACAATGATACCTTAGGCCATGTCGGTTAATGATGTCCCTCAGTGGTAGTAAGTAAATTGTGAATAGCATGGGAGACAGGATAGATCCTTGTGGAACTCCGCAGGCCAGTTCTGTTGGTGCTGATGAGCTTGATCCTGATATTACTCTCTGTGATCTACCAGCGAGGAAAGATTTAAACTAGTTAAGGACTGTGCCTCCTAGACCACAGATGTACTGCAAGCGCTCTATTAGAATCCTATGGTCAATGGTGTCAAATGCAGCTGAGAGATCCAGGAGGATTAGAATGGAGTAATCACCTTTGTCTCTTGCCATGAGGAGATCATTTAGCACTCAGACTAGCGCTGTTTCAGTGCTGTGGCGGCATCTGAAGCCTGACTGGAAAGGATCTAATATGTTTAGGCGTGATAGATGGGCTTCCAGTTGAGTTGCCACTACATTTTCAATTAGTTTCTGTGTTTATGTATTAATGCATGTGTGTATTTTTGCTTATGACTACAATGTGTATATGTATGCTGATATGTGTTTATATAAGTACATCTATGTGTTTATGTATTAATGCATGTGTTTATTTAAGTACATCTATGTGTTTATATATTAATGCATGTGTTTATATAAGTACATCTATGTGTTTATGTATTAATGCATGTGTTTATTTAAGTACATCTATGTGTTTATGTATTAATGCATGTGCTTATATAAGTACATCTAACTTACAACAGCTTGATTTCAAACACATCCTCTCTCAGAACTCAGAGAAAATACACAGACTTTTACACTCAAACTGCTTCAACTTCCTCTAACTTACAACAGCTTGATTTCAAACACATCCTCTCCCAGAACTCAGAGAAAATACACAGACTTTTACACTCAACTGCTTCAACTGCCCTCTAACTTACAACAGCTTGATTTCAAACACATCCTCTCCCAGAACACAGAGAAAATACACAGACTTTTACACTCAACTGCTTCAACTGCCCTCTAACTTACAACAGGTAGCCTTCTGGAAAACAGCTTCATTATATTTTACCTACTAAGTTGTTTTATTGTATGTGTTTGTATATTTAGTGATAATTCCTTTTGTTTTGTTTTTATTTTAAATGTATATACTACTATGACTCTGTAATTACAGGCTGTGCTAGTCATAATTTGCATACCTCTAGCTCATTGCACATTTTATCAACTTTATGTCTGCCATTATGTTAAGTTAGTTTAAGCAGCTCTTGCCCATGTATCTGTCTATTTCTTAATGGATTTATTTCACCCTTTGTATGTCTCAGTCTTATCCTCTGTAATATTTTTTTTTTTATGTTTTTTTTTTGTTTCTGCATGATTGACCCTTAGCTTAAAATGTCAATAGATTTACCCTCCCACTCATTTAACACACTTTTTGCTGGGCCATCATTAACCTAATATATCTCTCTCTTCAGCTTGATTTCCAAACACATCCTCTCTCAGAACTCAGAGAAAATACACAGACTTTTACACTCAACTGCTTCAACTGCCCTCTAACTTACAACAGGTAGCCTTCTGGAAAACAGCTTACTTTTGTACTCATGAACTTTACCTATTCCTAAACACTCTCTCTCTCCCCTGCAGCTCATCTCAAAAGCAAAAAACAAGAAATAAAAATATGGTGCTGCACAATTAATCTGGTGCTCTGCCCTCAATCTCCACAAGCAACACTACTTCTCTACTCTTATCTCTAATCTTTCTTCAAACCCAAAATGTCTGTTCTCCACTTTCAATACTCTCCTCCGCCCTCCCCCACTTCCTAATACAACTTCTCTGTCAGCTCAAGACTTTGCCAGTCACTCCATTAACAAAATTGACTCCATCAGACATGAAATCAGCTCTCAACATAATTCCATTCTCCCCCCCCCCCTCAAATGCTCTCACTCAACCACAACCCTCATAACCTGAAACTTAGTTCATTCTCCCCTGTTACTGAGGAAGAAGTTTCGGCACTTATACTGCGCTCTCACCTCACTACCTGTCCCCATTGACCCTATCCCCTCACAGCTACTCCCCTCCCTCTCTGCTACCCTTACCCCTATACTAACACACATTTTCAACCTCTCCCTCAGCACTGGTACATTTCCCTCATCGATGAAACATGCACTGGTCACACTTATCCTCAAAAAACCTTCCCTTGATCCTACCTCCCCATCCAACTACCGCCCCTATATCCCTCTTGCTTCAAGCTTCTCGAAAAAACTAGTATATGCACGCCTATCCCATTTCCTTACGTTAAACTCCCTTCTTGACCCGCTGCAATCGGGATTTCATCCCTATCACTCCACAGAGACAGCTATTGTTAAGGTCACCATGACCTACTTACAGCTAAATCAAAAGGCCACTTCTCTCTGCTTATCCTCCTTGATCTGTCTGCAGCCTTTGACCCTGTCGACCACCCTCTTTTGCTCCAAACCCTCCAATCCTTCGGCATCTGTGACACAGCCCTTTTGTGGCTCTCTTCCTACCTATCAAACCGTACCTTCAGTGTAGCCTTCTCTGGGGCCTCCTCTGCCCCGTCACTACTTTCTGTCGGAGTACCGCAAGGCTCTGTCCTCGGTCCCCTTCTCTTCTCAATCTATACGTCATCACTAGGTTCCCTAATTAAGTCCCACGGTTTCCAATATCATTTGTATGCCGATGACACCCAAATCTACTTCTCTGCACCAGACCTATCTCCTTCCTTGCTAACCCGTGTCACTAACTGTCTTTCTCGCATCTCTTCCTGGATGTCCTCTCACTACCTCAAGCTAAATCTCTCCAAAACTGAGCTCCTCATTTTCCCCCCTTCTTCCAAAATCTCCACCCCCAATATCTCTATAACTGTCAACAACTCCATCATTACCCTTACCCCGCATGCCCGATGTCTCGGGGTCACATTTGACTCAGATCTTTCCTTCACTCCTCACATTCAGTCCTTGGCTAAAGCCTGCCGCTTCCACCTTAAAAACATCTCTAAAATTAGAAACTTCCTTACACAAGACACAACTAAGATTTTAATCCACTCTCTCATTTTTTCCCACCTTGATTACTGCAACTCTGTCCTCTCTGGTCTCCCCACCTGCCGCCTAGCTCCTTTACAATCCATAATGAATGCCTCTGCCAGACTCATCTTCCTTACACGTCGCTCTTCATCTGCTGCACCTCTCTGCCAATGCCTTCACTGGCTTCCTCTTGCCTCTAGGATCAAACACAAAACTCTCACTTTGACATACAAAACCCTCAACTGCACTGCTCCCCCCTACATCTCAGACCTTGTCTCCAGATACTCTCCCTCCCGTCCCCTTCGCTCTGCTCATGACCTCCTACTCTCCTCCTCTCTTGTCACCTCATCACACTCCCATTTACAGGACTTCTCCAGACTGGCTCCCATCTTGTGGAACTCTCTGCCTCGCTCCACAAGACTCTCTTCTAGTTTTAAAAGCTTCAAGTGCTCCCTAAAGACTCTACTGTTCAGGGATGCATACAACCTACACTAACCTCCCCTGATACCAGTTCCTCTTCTCCATTGCTATCCCCTGAACCCCCTTAGCATGTAAGTCTAAAAGTCCAGCTGTTTGTAGATCACCTTCTTAAGAGCTGACTACAACAGTGCAACTCTTGGCAGGGCCCTCTACCCATTTGATCCCTATAATTGTTTTGTTGTACTCCCCCTTTGTTTATAGCACTGCGGAATCTGTTGGCGCTCTACAAATAACCGATAATAATAATCTATGTGTTTATGTATTAATGCATGTGTGTATTTTTGCATAATACTACAATGTGTATATGTATGCTGATATGTGTTTATATAAGTACATCTATGTGTTTATGTATTAATGCATGTGTTTATGTAAGTGCATCTATGTGTTTATGTATTAATGCATGTGTTTATATAAGTACATCTATGTGTTTATATATTAATGCATGTGTTTATATAAGTACATCTATGTGTTTATGTATTAATGCATGTGTTTATTTAAGTACATCTATGTGTTTATGTATTAATGCATGTGTTTATTTTTGTATTTGATTACAATATGTATATGTATGCTGATATGTGTTTATATAAGTACATCTATGTGTTTATGTATTAATGCATGTGTTTATATAAGTACATCTATGTGTTTATGTATTAATGCATGTGTTTATTTAAGTACATCTATGTGTTTATGTATTAATGCATGTGTTTATATAAGTACATCTATGTGTTTATGTATCAATGCATGTGTTTATATAAGTACATTTATGTGTTTATGTATTAATGCATGTGTTTATATAAGTACATCTATGTGTTTATGTATTAATGAATGTGTTTATATAAGTACATCTATGTGTTTATGTATTAATGCATGTGTGTATTTTTGCATATGACTACAATGTGTATATGTATGCTGACATGTGTTTATATAAGTACATCTATGTGTTTATGTATTAATGCATGTGTTTATTTAAGTACATCTATGTGTTTATGTATTAATGCATGTGTTTATATAAGTACATCTATGTGTTTATGTATTAATGCATGTGTGTATTTTGCTTATGACTACAATGTGTATATGTATGCTGATATGTGTTTATATAAGTACATCTATGTGTTTATGTATTAATGCATGTGCTTATATAAGTACATCTATGTGTTTATGTATTAATGCATGTATGTATTTTTGCATAATACTACAATGTGTATATGTATGCTGATATGTGTTTATATAAGTACATCTATGTGTTTATGTATTAATGCATGTGTTTATTTAAGTACATCTATGTGTTAATGCATGTGTTTATATAAGTACATCTATGTGTTTATATATTAATGCATGTGTTTATATAAGTACATCTATGTGTTTATGTATTAATGCATGTGTTTATTTTAAAATATCTATGTGTTTATGTATTAATGCATGTGTGTATTCTTGTATTTGATTACAATGTGTAAATGTATGCTGATATGTGTTTATATAAGTACATCTATGTTTTTATGTATTAATGCATGTGTTTATATAAGTACATCTATGTGTTTATGTATTAATGCATTTGTGTATTTTTGTATATGATTACAATGTGTATATGTGTGCAGATATGTGTTTATATAAGTACATCTATGTGTTTATGTATTAATGCATGTGTTTATATAAGTACATCTATGTGTTTAGGAATAAATAGATCCACATACCAGATGAGAGTAAAAAAAAAGAATATATCTTATCTAGTCATGTATGCTGAGGCCAATTAGGAAGATAACAATTTATGTTACAATCAGAAATGTTTATTGACCTCTTAAAACAAAAATTGTCAGGCAAAGATGTAAACCTGGAAATTCCTGGATTATATTTCCCAACCAAATGTTCCTTACAAACAAGGACAAAAATGTCTTCAATGGTTCAGATAGAGCGTACAGTTTTAAACAACTTGCTTCATTCTCTTGGTATCCTTTGTTAAAGAAGCAGAGATGCACTACTGGGAGCTAGCTGGACAGATAAGCCAATGACAAGAGGCATATATGTTTAAAAAAATAATAAGTAAGAATACTCCTCACAGTGTATATCCTACAATCAATGTCTTTTTAATTCAGGTAGATTATAAGAAGAGAGCAATATTGCGCTTACATGAGCGTGATATTTATGTTCCACTCAGTAATGTCAGCGCACGTAAATGTACGCTGGTATTACAAGTGAGGCACAATGCGAATGTGACCTCGCGTTCACATTGCCAGGAAGCCAAGCGCTCATGAGAGCGAGCTTCCATAGGATCCAATGGTAGCCTCATTCTCATGCTGCTAGACACGGCAAACCACCTAGCATATACACATATTAACTAGTGATGTTACGAATAGTTCGCCGGCGAATAGTTCCCGGTGAACATAGCATGTTTGCGTTCACCGCGGACGGCGAACATATGCGATGTTTGGTCGGTGCTCTGACAAAATGCAGAAAGACTTTTGGCAGAAGGACATTTGGCAGACGGAAAGCTAAAGAATGTTCCGATTTCGGCCGAGGGCAGATGCGTTACCAGAGTGCTCTGTTCTAATCACAGCCTCGGGCGCCGCAACTGCCTCTGGGAACCTTACCATGGGTCCTAGGCCGCACGTTTTGTAATTCTCTGTCTGGGAAACTATCTATCTATCAAATCTATCTATTTATCTATCAAATCTATCTATCTATCGTATCTATCAAATGTATCTATTGCATCTATTGATCTATCTATCTAATCTATGTATCTATCTATCTATCAAATCTATCTATCTTGTGCCGGACTGTTATCTGACAGCCACTTGTGTTTCGGCCAAATGTCCGTCGGCCAAATGTCCGTCGGCCAAGTGTCCTTCGGCCAAGTGTCCGTCGGCCAAAAGTCCGGCCACGGTTTGGTCCGCCCCTATTTTCTTTATCATTGAGTAAACTTTGACCCTGTACCTCACAGTCAGAAGACACATTACAGCCAATCAGCAGCAGACCCTCCCTCCCAGACCCTCCCACCTCCTGGACAGCATCCATTTTAGATTCATTTGGAAGCTGCATTCTTAGTGAGAGGAGGGACAGTGTAGCTGCTGCTGATTTAATAGGAAAATCGATAGCTAGGCTAGTGCATTCAGTGTCCACTACAGTCCTGAAGGACTCATCTGATCTCTGCTGTAAGGACAGCACCCCAAAAAGCCCTTTTTAGGGCTAGAACATCAGTCTGCTTTTTTTTTTTTTTTTTTCCTGTGTAATCTAATTGCAGTTGCCTGCCTGCCAGCGTGTGTGTCAGACTCACAGCGTATACTGTGCCCACTTGCCCAGTGCCACCACTCATATCTGATGTAACAGTAGTGTACATTTAAAAAAAAAAAACACTTTTTTGACTGTGAAATAATAGCAGACAGCTGCCAGTACCCAAGATGGCCGCCAATAAGACAAATGGGGAGTGTTAGAGAGCTGTTTTGGGGGGATCAGGGAGGTTGGGGGCTAAGGGGGGATGCTACACCACAGCATATGTAAATATGCTTAAAAAAATTAAAAAAAAATTAAAAACCTTTTATTTTAGTACTGGCAGACTTTCTGCCAGTACTTAAGATGGCGGGGACAATTGTGGGGTGGGGGAGGGAAAGGAGCTGTTTGGGAGGGATCGGGGGGGTCTGATGTGTCAGGTGGGAGGCTGATCTCTACACTAAAGCTAAAATTAACCCTGCAAGCTCCCTACAAACTACCTAATTAACCCCTTCACTGCTAGCCATAATACACGTGTGATGCGCAGCAGCATTTAGCGGCCTTCTAATTACCAGAAAGCAACGCCAAAGTCATATATGTCTGCTATTTCTGAACAAAGGGGATCCCAGAGAAGCATTTACAAACATTTGTGCCATAATTGCACAAGCTGTTTGTAAATAATTTCAGTGAGAAACCTAAAATTGCAAAAAAAAATGTATGTTTTTTTTTAAATTTGATCGCATTTGGCGGTGAAATGGTGGCATGAAATATACCAAAATGGGCCTCGATCAATACTTTGGGTTGTCTACTACACTACACTTAAGCTAAAATTAACTCTACAAGCTGCCTACATGCTCCCTAATTAACCCCTTCACTGCTGGGCATAAAACACGTGTGGTGCGCAGTGGCATTTAGCACCCTTCTAATTACCAGAAAGCAACGCCAAAGCCATATAAGTCTGCTATTTCTGAACAAAGGGGATCCCAGAGAAGCATTTACAACCATTTATGCCATAATTGCATAAGTTGTTTGTAAATAATTTCTGTGAGAAACCGAAAGTTTGTGAAAAAGTGAACAATTTTTTTTTATTTGATCGCATTTGGCGGTGAAATGGTGGCATGAAATATACCAAAATGGGCCTAGATCAATACTTTGGGTTGTCTACTACACTACACTTAAGCTAAAATTAACTCTACAAGCTGCCTACATGCTCCCTAATAAACCCCTTCACTGCTGGGCATAAAACACGTGTGGTGCGCAGTGGCATTTAGCAGCCTTCTAATTACCAAAAAGCAACGCCAAAGCCATATAAGTCTGCTATAATGGCATGTCTGGCACACAGTGTTGGGGCAAGGGTCCATATGACCACTGATACCTGGTCTGCAAAGCATGGTCAGGGCAGGTATATCACCTACACTGCGCACTGTGAAGCGGGCGTAACCCTTACACTACCTGATCGATACAACATCATACCTGATGTTTTAAAGCACGTTATTCCAAACAATTTAGGAATGTTAGGTGATTTATGCCCTTTATGGATTAACTCTGTATCAACTATGTAATTTTCCATGGGAGTTTTGCCATGGATCCCACAGTCCAGGTTTTAGTACCCTTGAAACAACTTTTCCATCACTATTGTGGCCAGAAAGAGTCCCTGTGGGTTTTAAAATTCGCCTGCCTATTGAAGTCTATGGAGGTTCAAATTTTTATGTTCGTGACATCACTAATATTAACACATAAATATATAAGTACATACACATAGTAACACATAAATATATATGTACATACACATAGTAACACATAAATATATATGTATATACACATAATAACAGATAAATATATATGTATATACACATAATAACACATAAAAATATCTGTATATACACATAATAACACATAAATATATATGTATATACACATAGTAACATAAATATATATGTATATACACAAAGTAACACATAAATATATATGTATATACACATAGTAACACATAAATATATATGTATATACACATAGTAACACATAAATATATATGTATATACACATATTAACACATAAACATATATGTATATACACAGAGTAACGCATAAATATATATTTATACACATAAATATATTAGTATATACGCATTTACACATATTAACACATAAATCTATACTGTAAGTATATAAGTATATAAGCATATTAACACATAAATATAAAAGTATATAAGCATATTAACACATAAATATATAAGTATATAAGCATATTAACACATAAATATATATGTATATAAACATACTAACACATAAATATAAAAGTATATAAGCATATTAACACATAAATATATAAGTATTTACGCATGTACATATATTAACACATAAATATATAAGTATATACGCATGTACATATATTAACACATAAATATATAAGTATATACGCATAATAACACATAAATATATATGTATATACACATAGTAACACATAAATATATATGTATATACACATAATAACACATAAATATATATGTATATACACATAGTAACACATAAATATATATGTATATACACATAGTAACACATAAATATATAAGTATATACACATAGTAACACATAAATATAGATGTATATACACATAGTAACACATAAATATATATGTATATACACATAGTAAAACATAAATATATATGTATATACACATAGTAACACATAAATATATAAGTATATACACATAGTAACACATAAATATATATGTATATACACATAGTAACACATAAATATAGATGTATATACACATAGTAACACATAAATATAGATGTATATACACATAATAACACATAAATATATATGTATATACACATAGTAACACATAAATATATATGTATATACACATAGTAACACATAAATATATAAGTATATACACATAGTAACACATAAATATATATGTATATACACATAGTAACACATAAATATATCTGCATATACACATAATAACACATAAATATATAAGTATATACGCATAGTGACACATAAATATATATGTATATACACATAGTAACACATAAATATATATGTATATAGACATATTAACACATAAATATATATGTATATACACATAATAACACATAAATATATATGTATATACACATAGTAACACATAAATATATATGTATATACACATAGTAACACATAAATATATATGTATATACACATAGTAACACATAAATATATATGTATATACACATAATAACACATAACTATATCTGTATATACACATACTAACACATAAATATATATATGTATATACACATAATAACACATAGATATATATGTATATACACATACTAACACATAAATATATATGTATATACACATACTAACACATAAATATATATGTATATACACATAGTAACACATAAATATATATGTATATACACATAGTAACACATAAATATATATGTATATTCACATAGTAACACATAAATATATATGTATATACACATAGTAACACATAAATATATATGTATATACACATAGTAACACATAAATATATATGTATATAGACATATTAACACATAAATATATATGTATATACACATAATAACACATAAATATATATGTATATACACATAGTAACACATAAATATATATGTATATACACATAGTAACACATAAATATATATGTATATATACACATACTAACACATAAATATATATGTATATACACATACTAACACATAAATATATTTGTATATACACATAGTAACACATAAATATATCTGTATATACACATAGTAAGACATAAATATATATGTATATACACATATTAACACATAAATATATATGTATATACATATAGTAACACATAAATATATATGTACATACACATAGTAACACATAAATATATATGTACATACACATACTAACACATAAATATATATGTATATACACATAGTAACACATAAATATATATGTATATAAACATATTAAACACATAAATATATATGTATATACACATAGTAACACATTAATATATCTGTATATACACATAGTAACACATAAATATATATGTATATACACATAATAACACATAAATATATATGTATATATACACATACTAACACATAAATATATATGTATATACACATAGTAACACATAAATATATATGTATATACACTTAGTAACACATAAATATATAAGTATATAAGCATATTAACACATAAATATATAAGTATATAAGCATGTACACATATTAACACATAAATATATATGTATATACACATAGTAACACATAAATATATAAGTATATACACATAATAACACATAAATATATATGTATATACACATAGTAACACATAAATATATATGTATATACACTTAGTAACACATAAATATATAAGTATATACACATAATAACACATAAATATATATGTATATACACATAGTAACACATAAATATATATGTATATACACATAATAACACATATATATATATGTATATACACATAGTAACACATAAATATATATGTATATACACATAGTAACACATAAATATATATGTATATATACACATACTAACACATAAATATATATGTATATACACATAATAACACATAAATATATATGTATATACACATACTAACACATAAATATATATGTATATACACATACTAACACATAAATATATATGTATATACACATAATAACACATAAATATATATGTATATACACATAGTAACACATAAATATATATGTATATACACATAGTAACACATAAATATATATGTATATACGCATGTACATATATTAACACATAAATATATAAGTATATACGCATGTACATATATTAACACATAAATATATAAGTATATAAGCATATTAACACATAAATATATAAGTATATAAGCATGTACACATATTAACACATAAATATCTATGTATATACACATAGTAACACATAAATATATAAGTATATACACATAATAACACATAAATATATATGTATATACACTTAGTAACACATAAATATATTTGTATATACACATAATAACACATAAATATATATGTATATACACATAGTAACACATAAATATATATGTATATACACATAGTAACACATAAATATATCTGTATATACACATACTAACACATAAATATATATATGTATATACACATAATAACACATAGATATATATGTATATACACATACTAACACATAAATATATATGTATATACACATACTAACACATAAATATATATGTATATACACATAGTAACACATAAATATATATGTATATACACATAGTAACACATAAATATATATGTATATTCACATAGTAACACATAAATATATATGTATATACACATAGTAACACATAAATATATATGTATATACACATAGTAACACATAAATATATATGTATATAGACATATTAACACATAAATATATATGTATATACACATAATAACACATAAATATATATGTATATACACATAGTAACACATAAATATATATGTATATACACATAGTAACACATAAATATATATGTATATATACACATACTAACACATAAATATATATGTATATACACATACTAACACATAAATATATTTGTATATACACATAGTAACACATAAATATATCTGTATATACACATAGTAAGACATAAATATATATGTATATACACATATTAACACATAAATATATATGTATATACATATAGTAACACATAAATATATATGTACATACACATAGTAACACATAAATATATATGTACATACACATACTAACACATAAATATATATGTATATACACATAGTAACACATAAATATATATGTATATAAACATATTAACACATAAATATATATGTATATACACATAGTAACACATTAATATATCTGTATATACACATAGTAACACATAAATATATATGTATATACACATAATAACACATAAATATATATGTATATATACACATACTAACACATAAATATATATGTATATACACATAGTAACACATAAATATATATGTATATACACTTAGTAACACATAAATATATAAGTATATAAGCATATTAACACATAAATATATAAGTATATAAGCATGTACACATATTAACACATAAATATATATGTATATACACATAGTAACACATAAATATATAAGTATATACACATAATAACACATAAATATATATGTATATACACATAGTAACACATAAATATATATGTATATACACTTAGTAACACATAAATATATAAGTATATACACATAATAACACATAAATATATATGTATATACACATAGTAACACATAAATATATATGTATATACACATAATAACACATATATATATATGTATATACACATAGTAACACATAAATATATATGTATATACACATAGTAACACATAAATATATATGTATATATACACATACTAACACATAAATATATATGTATATTAGACTAATCTAATTGACTTCTTTGATTATGTAACAAAAGTATTAGACAAGGGAGGAGCAGTTGATGTAGCATATCTAGATTTCAGCAAAGCATTTGACACCGTCCCACACAATAAACTTATTCACAAACTATATCTCCTTGGTCTAGATTCAAAAATTGTGAACTGGGTGGAATGCTGGCTTAAGGACAGAAAACAAAGTGTCTTAGTAAATGGAGTTCATTCAGCAGAGGGGGCTGTTACTAGTGGTGTTCCTCAGGGGTCAGTTCTGGGGCCTGTTTTGTTTAACATATTTATCTGCGATATCAGCAAAGGGCTACAGGGGAAAGTATGTCTCTTTGCAGATGATACAAAAATTTGCAACAGAGTGGATGTTCCAGGGGGGGTAGACAAAATGAGAAGTGATATACAACAATTGGAGGATTGGACAAACGACTGGGATCTAAAGTTTAACACAGCAAAGTGTAAAATAATGCATTTAGGGAAGAAAAATCCAAATGTTAATTACAGACTCAATGACACTTTACTGACTGTTACAGACGAGGAACAGGACTTGGGAATTATTATTTCAGATGATTTAAAACTTAGTAAACAATGTAGTAAGGCAGCGAGTAAGGCTAGCAGAATGCTTGGATGTATTGGTAGAGGTATTTGCAGCAGAAATAGTAAGGTTCTTATGCCACTTTATAGATCATTAGTTAGGCCTCATCTTGAGTATTGTGTGCAGTTCTGGAGGCCATATCTTCAGAAGGATATTAACAAACTTGAATCTGTGCAAAGGAGGGCTACCAAAATGGTACATGGTCTAAAAAATAAAACTTACCAGGATAGGCTCAATGACCTAAATATGTATAGCTTAGAGGAGAGAAGGGAAAGAGGTGATATGATAGCAACTTTCAAGTACATTAAAGGGTTTAGTAAAACTGAGGCTGTGGGTATTTTACATAAAATGGAAAACTCAAGAACAAGGGGTCATGAGCTCAAGCTAAAGGGTAGTAGATTCAGGAGTAATTTGAGGAAGCACTTCTTTACAGAAAGAGTGATTGATTTATGGAATAAACTTCCTCAAGAGGTAGTAGCAACAAACACTGTGGGGGACTTTAAAAATGCATGGGACAAGCATAGGGCTATCCTACGAACTAGATAAGTTTATACTGTTAGGTAAGGTGGGGCAGACTTGCTGGGCCTATGGCTCTTATCTGCCGTCAATATCTATGTTTCTATGTTTCTATGTTTCTATATACACATAATAACACATAAATATATATGTATATACACATACTAACACATAAATATATATGTATATACACATACTAACACATAAATATATATGTATATACACATAATAACACATAAATATATATGTATATACACATAGTAACACATAAATATATATGTATATACACATAGTAACACATAAATATATATGTATATACGCATGTACATATATTAACACATAAATATATAAGTATATACGCATGTACATATATTAACACATAAATATATAAGTATATAAGCATATTAACACATAAATATATAAGTATATAAGCATGTACACATATTAACACATAAATATCTATGTATATACACATAGTAACACATAAATATATAAGTATATACACATAATAACACATAAATATATATGTATATACACTTAGTAACACATAAATATATTTGTATATACACATAATAACACATAAATATATATGTATATACACATAGTAACACATAAATATATATGTATATACACATAGTAACACATAAATATATCTGTATATACACATAGTAACACATAAATATATATGTATATATACATAGTAACACATAAATATATATGTATATACGCATGTACATATATTAACACATAAATATATAAGTATATACGCATGTACATATATTAACACATAAATATATAAGTATATAAGCATATTAACACATAAATATATAAGTATATACACATAGTAACACATAAATATATATGTATATACACATAGTAACACATAAATATATAAGTATATACACATAATAACACATAAATATATATGTATATACACTTAGTAACACATAAATATATAAGTATATACACATAATAACACATAAATATATATGTATATACACATAGTATCACATAAATATATCTGTATATACACATAGTAACACATAAATATATATGTATATACACTTAGTAACACATAAATATATAAGTATATACACATAATAACACATAAATATATATGTATATACACTTAGTAACACATAAATATATATGTATATACACATAATAACACATAAATATATATGTATATACACATAGTAACACATAAATATATCTGTATATACACATAGTAACACATAAATATATATGTATATACACTTAGTAACACATAAATATATTTGTATATACACATAGTAACACATAACTATATATGTATATACACATACTAACACATAAATATATATGTATATACACATAGTAACACATAAATATATATGTATATACACATATTAACACATAAATATAGCTGTATATACACATAATAACACATAAATATATATGTATATACACATACTAACACATAAATATATATGTATATACACGTAGTAACACATAAATATATTTGTATATACACATATTAACACATAAATATATATGTATATACACATATTAACACATAAATATATATGTATATACACATATTAACACATTAATATATATGTATATACACATACTAACACATAAATATATATGTATATACACATATTAACACATAAATATATATGTATATACACATATTAACACATAAATATATATGTATATACACATATTAACACATAAATATATATGTATATACACATACTAACACATAAATATATATGTATATACACATACTAACACATAAATATATTTGTATATACACATAATAACACATAAATATATATGTATATACACATAGTAACACATAAATATATATGTATATACACATAGTAACACATAAATATATCTGTATATACACATAGTAACACATAAATATATATGTATATACACATAGTAACACATAAATATATATGTATATACGCATGTACATATATTAACACATAAATATATAAGTATATACGCATGTACATATATTAACACATAAATATATAAGGATATAAGCATATTAACACATAAATATATATGTATATACACATATTAACACATAAATATATATGTATATACACATATTAACACATAAATATATCTGTATATACACATAGTAACACATAAATATATATGTATATACACATACTAACACATAAATATATATGTATATACACATACTAACACATAAATATATTTGTATATACACATAATAACACATAAATATATATGTATATACACATAGTAACACATAAATATATATGTATATACACATAGTAACACATAAATATATCTGTATATACACATAGTAACACATAAATATATATGTATATACACATAGTAACACATAAATATATAAGTATATACGCATGTACATATATTAACACATAAATATATAAGTATATACGCATGTACATATATTAACACATAAATATATAAGTATATAAGCATATTAACACATAAATATATAAGTATATAAGCATGTACACATATTAACACATAAATATATATGTATATACACATAGTAACACATAAATATATAAGTATTTACACATAATAACACATAAATATATATGTATATACACATAGTAACACATAAATATATATGTATATACACTTAGTAACACATAAATATATAAGTATATACACATAATAACACATAAATATATATGTATATACACATAGTAACACATAAATATATATGTATATACACATAATAACACATATATATATATGTATATACACATAGTAACACATAAATATATATGTATATACACATAGTAACACATAAATATATATGTATATACACATAATAACACATATATATATATGTATATACACATATTAACACATAAATATATATGTATATACACATAGTAACACATAAATATATAAGTATATACACATAATAACACATAAATATATATGTATATACACATAGTAACACATAAATATATATGTATATACACTTAGTAACACATAAATATATAAGTATATACACATAATAACACATAAATATATATGTATATACACATAGTAACACATAAATATATATGTATATACACATAATAACACATATATATATATATGTATATACACATAGTAACACATAAATATATATGTATATACACATAGTAACACATAAATATATAAGTATATACACATAATAACACATAAATATATATGTATATACACTTAGTAACACATAAATATATATGTATATACACATAATAACACATAAATATATATGTATATACACATAGTAACACATAAATATATATGTATATACACACAGTAACACATAAATATATATGTATATACACATAGTAACACATAAATATATATGTATATACACATAGTAACACATAAATATATATGTATATACACATAGTAACACATAAATATATATGTATATACACATAGTAACACATAAATATATATGTATATACACATAGTAACACATAAATATATCTGTATATACACATAGTAACACATAAATATATATGTATATACACATAATAACACATAAATATATATGTATATACACATAGTAACACATAAATATATCTGTATATACACATAGTAACACATAAATATATATGTATATACACTTAGTAACACATAAATATATTTGTATATACACATAGTAACACATA
This sequence comes from Bombina bombina, assembly GCF_027579735.1. Taxonomy (NCBI): domain Eukaryota; kingdom Metazoa; phylum Chordata; class Amphibia; order Anura; family Bombinatoridae; genus Bombina; species Bombina bombina. The sequence continues at coordinate 1,268,821,920 of NC_069501.1, forward strand.
ACTATATATGTATATACACATACTAACACATAAATATATATGTATATACACATAGTAACACATAAATATATATGTATATACACATAGTAACACATAAATATATATGTATATACACATATTAACACATAAATATATCTGTATATACACATAATAACACATAAATATATATGTATATACACATAGTAACAAATATATATATATGTATATACACATAGTAACACATAAATATATATGTATATACACATAGTAACAAATATATATATATGTATATACACATACTAACACATAAATATATATGTATATACACGTAGTAACACATAAATATATATGTATATACACATAGTAACAAATATATATATATATGTATATACACATACTAACACATAAATATATATGTATATACACATAGTAACACATAAATATATATGTATATACACATATTAACACATAAATATATATGTATATACACATATTAACACATAAATATATATGTATATACACATATTAACACATAAATATATATGTATATACACATATTAACACATAAATATATATGTATATACACATATTAACACATAAATATATATGTATATACACATAGTAACACATAAATATATATGTATATACACATATTAACACATAAATATATATGTATATACACATAATAACACATAAATATATATGTATATACACATATTAACACATAAATATATATGTATATACACATAATAACACATAAATATATATGTATATACACATATTAACACATAAATATATATGTATATACACATATTAACACATAAATATATATGTATATACACATAATAACACATAAATATATATGTATATACACATAGTAACACATAAATATATATGTATATACACATATTAACACATAAATATATATGTATATACACATATTAACACATAAATATATATGTATATACACATAATAACACATAAATATATATGTATATATACATAATAACACATAAATAATATGTATATACACATAATAACACATAAATATATATGTATATACACATAGTAACACATAAATATATATGTATATACACATATTAACACATAAATATATAAGTATATAAGCATGTACACATATATTTAGAGTTAAAACATAGTGACACATCCCCTCAATTTAACCCCTTACAACTGCTTTGTGCAAAGTATTTGACCGTGTTTTTAAATAAAGATACTCATATTTATATTTTTTGGGTCTGAGCTCTGGTTAATGATCTCTAGCGCTTAGTGTAAAAGTGACCAGTAGCGTTAACCAGACACCTGTAATGGCTGATTATTTAACAATCGCTGGTAAAGGGACACATTTGCCTCTTTACCAGAGAACGTTAAGATAGCGCATCACTTGTAATATAGCCCTAAATCAATTAAGAAGGAATGGCTTGACTCAAATGCAATATAACAAATTATTTCAACACAAAAAAGGAGAACAAAGTATAGGGTATTTCTCTACTTTTTGAGCGCAATGTAAATAGCGTGTGTATTATGAGTTGATAGTAAATTTAACGTGCGTAGGGTTAGCGCCACTTCAGAGTTCTAGTTAACTGTTACGCGAGACAAACACAATATTTAAATTTTAAACACAAACTATTAAAAAAACATAAATTATGCTTACCTGATCATTTCCTTTTCTTCTGATGGAAAGAGTCTACAGCTGCATTAATTACTTTTGGGAATTAAGAATCTGGCCACCATGAGGAGGCAAAGACACCCCAGCCAAAGGCTTAAATACTCCTCCCACCCCCCTCACCCCCAGTCATTCTGCCGAGGAACAAGGAACAGTAGAAGAAATATCTGGGTGAAAAGGTGCCAGAAGAATATAAGGAGGCCCCACATAAAATTATGGGTGGGGAGCTGTGGACTCTTTCCATCAGAAGAAAAGGAAATGATCAGGTAAGCATAATTTATGTTTTTCTTCTTAAATGGAAAAAGTCCACAGCTGCATTCATTACTTTTGGGAAAACAATACCCAAGCTATAGAGGACACTGAATACCAAGATGGGAGGGTACAATAGGCGGCCCAAACTGAGGGCACCAGGCCTGTACCTCTACCCAAAAGAATCCTGCTTCGTCCAAAGCCAAGAAAAAATTTCAAAGCTCCAGTGACATTGACTCGCAGCTAGTCCAGAGCCAAACTAGAGACCGTAAAACGGACTTGACTGAGCCAACAGTTCAACAAGAGTCACTGTCGCCCAACAGACGGTCCCCCACCACTCACCCCTCACAAATGAAGGGGAAACCAGCTGAAATCCCCAAGGGAACAAGGCAAAGGAGAACCGAGGAAACCGAAAGGTCCCTTAATACAAAAAAGAACACCTCCAAGAGTGGGCCCAGCTCACAGAGACCCAAAAGAACACAAACAGGGAAGGAGGCCAAACCTTTACCAAGCAAAACCCGGGATAATACCAGGCACGGAGACAGAAAAAACGTCTCCCCAACATCCTGCAAGCATGGAATGTAACTAAAGAGGCAAAGTATTTGGAGCGTCTGCCCATAGAATACCAAAGTATTTGACCATGAAAAGCGTGTAAGAGACCCAGGCGAAAACCCCAAGTTTGAAAACACGGAGTCCATAACAGGATGACACAGAGAGAGCTTGCAAGGAAGAAGAAGCAGTCATCAAGAAATAGACCGCACAAAACAGCCCCTCGACAGAGAGCACGCTCCAGGCAACCTAAGCTGCCAGACCTACTCACAGGTCCCTAAAAAGGGAATACAAAGCCTCTATCGAGGCCCCCCGAGAAGGAGATTATACCCTCAGAACCCAAAGGAAGAGTAAACCCTCTCCTGACAAAAGGTGCAAGGAAAAAGGAAAAAACATCTCCTAGCAGACTGAGCTATCAGGATAGACTCAACAAGCTCACACATCCAGAGGAGACTGCGACCGCTCGGACATCCTGACCTGCAGACCCACCCAGCTGGACCAACCTAGCCAAAGGGATCCAATACAGGGGAACAAAAGAATCACAAAACTGGTACAGGTTAACAAGTGTAAAGATGGTACAGCCATCCCCCCAGAGTACAAGTGCAACCCGACTCTGAAAACAGAAAAGGCCATAAACCTAAGTATCTATCAAAACAAGGCCCCACCGTCTGACTTGGGGCCAGCAAGACCCCAGGTGGAACCAATTCCACCCTCCACTTCCCGACCAGGAGAAGCCCCAAGAAAGGACTCCATCTCCATAGGAAGGAGACTATCACCTAAAGAAAAGGGGAAGAGGCCGGAAGGGCAACAAATGACCTCAAGGTCCGAAGCCACCGGCTAATTGGAAATAAAATCCCCAAAGCAAATGTCCTAGACACATACTAACACATAAATATATATGTATATACACATAGTAACACATAAATATATATGTATATAAACATATTAACACATAAATATATATGTATATACACATAGTAACACATTAATATATCTGTATATACACATAGTAACACATAAATATATATGTATATACACATAATAACACATAAATATATATGTATATATACACATACTAACACATAAATATATATGTATATACACATAGTAACACATAAATATATATGTATATACACTTAGTAACACATAAATATATAAGTATATAAGCATATTAACACATAAATATATAAGTATATAAGCATGTACACATATTAACACATAAATATATATGTATATACACATAGTAACACATAAATATATAAGTATATACACATAATAACACATAAATATATATGTATATACACATAGTAACACATAAATATATATGTATATACACTTAGTAACACATAAATATATAAGTATATACACATAATAACACATAAATATATATGTATATACACATAGTAACACATAAATATATATGTATATACACATAATAACACATATATATATATGTATATACACATAGTAACACATAAATATATATGTATATACACATAGTAACACATAAATATATATGTATATATACACATACTAACACATAAATATATATGTATATTAGACTAATCTAATTGACTTCTTTGATTATGTAACAAAAGTATTAGACAAGGGAGGAGCAGTTGATGTAGCATATCTAGATTTCAGCAAAGCATTTGACACCGTCCCACACAATAAACTTATTCACAAACTATATCTCCTTGGTCTAGATTCAAAAATTGTGAACTGGGTGGAATGCTGGCTTAAGGACAGAAAACAAAGTGTCTTAGTAAATGGAGTTCATTCAGCAGAGGGGGCTGTTACTAGTGGTGTTCCTCAGGGGTCAGTTCTGGGGCCTGTTTTGTTTAACATATTTATCTGCGATATCAGCAAAGGGCTACAGGGGAAAGTATGTCTCTTTGCAGATGATACAAAAATTTGCAACAGAGTGGATGTTCCAGGGGGGGTAGACAAAATGAGAAGTGATATACAACAATTGGAGGATTGGACAAACGACTGGGATCTAAAGTTTAACACAGCAAAGTGTAAAATAATGCATTTAGGGAAGAAAAATCCAAATGTTAATTACAGACTCAATGACACTTTACTGACTGTTACAGACGAGGAACAGGACTTGGGAATTATTATTTCAGATGATTTAAAACTTAGTAAACAATGTAGTAAGGCAGCGAGTAAGGCTAGCAGAATGCTTGGATGTATTGGTAGAGGTATTTGCAGCAGAAATAGTAAGGTTCTTATGCCACTTTATAGATCATTAGTTAGGCCTCATCTTGAGTATTGTGTGCAGTTCTGGAGGCCATATCTTCAGAAGGATATTAACAAACTTGAATCTGTGCAAAGGAGGGCTACCAAAATGGTACATGGTCTAAAAAATAAAACTTACCAGGATAGGCTCAATGACCTAAATATGTATAGCTTAGAGGAGAGAAGGGAAAGAGGTGATATGATAGCAACTTTCAAGTACATTAAAGGGTTTAGTAAAACTGAGGCTGTGGGTATTTTACATAAAATGGAAAACTCAAGAACAAGGGGTCATGAGCTCAAGCTAAAGGGTAGTAGATTCAGGAGTAATTTGAGGAAGCACTTCTTTACAGAAAGAGTGATTGATTTATGGAATAAACTTCCTCAAGAGGTAGTAGCAACAAACACTGTGGGGGACTTTAAAAATGCATGGGACAAGCATAGGGCTATCCTACGAACTAGATAAGTTTATACTGTTAGGTAAGGTGGGGCAGACTTGCTGGGCCTATGGCTCTTATCTGCCGTCAATATCTATGTTTCTATGTTTCTATGTTTCTATATACACATAATAACACATAAATATATATGTATATACACATACTAACACATAAATATATATGTATATACACATACTAACACATAAATATATATGTATATACACATAATAACACATAAATATATATGTATATACACATAGTAACACATAAATATATATGTATATACACATAGTAACACATAAATATATATGTATATACGCATGTACATATATTAACACATAAATATATAAGTATATACGCATGTACATATATTAACACATAAATATATAAGTATATAAGCATATTAACACATAAATATATAAGTATATAAGCATGTACACATATTAACACATAAATATCTATGTATATACACATAGTAACACATAAATATATAAGTATATACACATAATAACACATAAATATATATGTATATACACTTAGTAACACATAAATATATTTGTATATACACATAATAACACATAAATATATATGTATATACACATAGTAACACATAAATATATATGTATATACACATAGTAACACATAAATATATCTGTATATACACATAGTAACACATAAATATATATGTATATATACATAGTAACACATAAATATATATGTATATACGCATGTACATATATTAACACATAAATATATAAGTATATACGCATGTACATATATTAACACATAAATATATAAGTATATAAGCATATTAACACATAAATATATAAGTATATACACATAGTAACACATAAATATATATGTATATACACATAGTAACACATAAATATATAAGTATATACACATAATAACACATAAATATATATGTATATACACTTAGTAACACATAAATATATAAGTATATACACATAATAACACATAAATATATATGTATATACACATAGTATCACATAAATATATCTGTATATACACATAGTAACACATAAATATATATGTATATACACTTAGTAACACATAAATATATAAGTATATACACATAATAACACATAAATATATATGTATATACACTTAGTAACACATAAATATATATGTATATACACATAATAACACATAAATATATATGTATATACACATAGTAACACATAAATATATCTGTATATACACATAGTAACACATAAATATATATGTATATACACTTAGTAACACATAAATATATTTGTATATACACATAGTAACACATAACTATATATGTATATACACATACTAACACATAAATATATATGTATATACACATAGTAACACATAAATATATATGTATATACACATATTAACACATAAATATAGCTGTATATACACATAATAACACATAAATATATATGTATATACACATACTAACACATAAATATATATGTATATACACGTAGTAACACATAAATATATTTGTATATACACATATTAACACATAAATATATATGTATATACACATATTAACACATAAATATATATGTATATACACATATTAACACATTAATATATATGTATATACACATACTAACACATAAATATATATGTATATACACATATTAACACATAAATATATATGTATATACACATATTAACACATAAATATATATGTATATACACATATTAACACATAAATATATATGTATATACACATACTAACACATAAATATATATGTATATACACATACTAACACATAAATATATTTGTATATACACATAATAACACATAAATATATATGTATATACACATAGTAACACATAAATATATATGTATATACACATAGTAACACATAAATATATCTGTATATACACATAGTAACACATAAATATATATGTATATACACATAGTAACACATAAATATATATGTATATACGCATGTACATATATTAACACATAAATATATAAGTATATACGCATGTACATATATTAACACATAAATATATAAGGATATAAGCATATTAACACATAAATATATATGTATATACACATATTAACACATAAATATATATGTATATACACATATTAACACATAAATATATCTGTATATACACATAGTAACACATAAATATATATGTATATACACATACTAACACATAAATATATATGTATATACACATACTAACACATAAATATATTTGTATATACACATAATAACACATAAATATATATGTATATACACATAGTAACACATAAATATATATGTATATACACATAGTAACACATAAATATATCTGTATATACACATAGTAACACATAAATATATATGTATATACACATAGTAACACATAAATATATAAGTATATACGCATGTACATATATTAACACATAAATATATAAGTATATACGCATGTACATATATTAACACATAAATATATAAGTATATAAGCATATTAACACATAAATATATAAGTATATAAGCATGTACACATATTAACACATAAATATATATGTATATACACATAGTAACACATAAATATATAAGTATTTACACATAATAACACATAAATATATATGTATATACACATAGTAACACATAAATATATATGTATATACACTTAGTAACACATAAATATATAAGTATATACACATAATAACACATAAATATATATGTATATACACATAGTAACACATAAATATATATGTATATACACATAATAACACATATATATATATGTATATACACATAGTAACACATAAATATATATGTATATACACATAGTAACACATAAATATATATGTATATACACATAATAACACATATATATATATGTATATACACATATTAACACATAAATATATATGTATATACACATAGTAACACATAAATATATAAGTATATACACATAATAACACATAAATATATATGTATATACACATAGTAACACATAAATATATATGTATATACACTTAGTAACACATAAATATATAAGTATATACACATAATAACACATAAATATATATGTATATACACATAGTAACACATAAATATATATGTATATACACATAATAACACATATATATATATATGTATATACACATAGTAACACATAAATATATATGTATATACACATAGTAACACATAAATATATAAGTATATACACATAATAACACATAAATATATATGTATATACACTTAGTAACACATAAATATATATGTATATACACATAATAACACATAAATATATATGTATATACACATAGTAACACATAAATATATATGTATATACACACAGTAACACATAAATATATATGTATATACACATAGTAACACATAAATATATATGTATATACACATAGTAACACATAAATATATATGTATATACACATAGTAACACATAAATATATATGTATATACACATAGTAACACATAAATATATATGTATATACACATAGTAACACATAAATATATCTGTATATACACATAGTAACACATAAATATATATGTATATACACATAATAACACATAAATATATATGTATATACACATAGTAACACATAAATATATCTGTATATACACATAGTAACACATAAATATATATGTATATACACTTAGTAACACATAAATATATTTGTATATACACATAGTAACACATAACTATATATGTATATACACATACTAACACATAAATATATATGTATATACACATAGTAACACATAAATATATATGTATATACACATAGTAACACATAAATATATATGTATATACACATATTAACACATAAATATATCTGTATATACACATAATAACACATAAATATATATGTATATACACATAGTAACAAATATATATATATGTATATACACATAGTAACACATAAATATATATGTATATACACATAGTAACAAATATATATATATGTATATACACATACTAACACATAAATATATATGTATATACACGTAGTAACACATAAATATATATGTATATACACATAGTAACAAATATATATATATATGTATATACACATACTAACACATAAATATATATGTATATACACATAGTAACACATAAATATATATGTATATACACATATTAACACATAAATATATATGTATATACACATATTAACACATAAATATATATGTATATACACATATTAACACATAAATATATATGTATATACACATATTAACACATAAATATATATGTATATACACATATTAACACATAAATATATATGTATATACACATAGTAACACATAAATATATATGTATATACACATATTAACACATAAATATATATGTATATACACATAATAACACATAAATATATATGTATATACACATATTAACACATAAATATATATGTATATACACATAATAACACATAAATATATATGTATATACACATATTAACACATAAATATATATGTATATACACATATTAACACATAAATATATATGTATATACACATAATAACACATAAATATATATGTATATACACATAGTAACACATAAATATATATGTATATACACATATTAACACATAAATATATATGTATATACACATATTAACACATAAATATATATGTATATACACATAATAACACATAAATATATATGTATATATACATAATAACACATAAATAATATGTATATACACATAATAACACATAAATATATATGTATATACACATAGTAACACATAAATATATATGTATATACACATATTAACACATAAATATATAAGTATATAAGCATGTACACATATATTTAGAGTTAAAACATAGTGACACATCCCCTCAATTTAACCCCTTACAACTGCTTTGTGCAAAGTATTTGACCGTGTTTTTAAATAAAGATACTCATATTTATATTTTTTGGGTCTGAGCTCTGGTTAATGATCTCTAGCGCTTAGTGTAAAAGTGACCAGTAGCGTTAACCAGACACCTGTAATGGCTGATTATTTAACAATCGCTGGTAAAGGGACACATTTGCCTCTTTACCAGAGAACGTTAAGATAGCGCATCACTTGTAATATAGCCCTAAATCAATTAAGAAGGAATGGCTTGACTCAAATGCAATATAACAAATTATTTCAACACAAAAAAGGAGAACAAAGTATAGGGTATTTCTCTACTTTTTGAGCGCAATGTAAATAGCGTGTGTATTATGAGTTGATAGTAAATTTAACGTGCGTAGGGTTAGCGCCACTTCAGAGTTCTAGTTAACTGTTACGCGAGACAAACACAATATTTAAATTTTAAACACAAACTATTAAAAAAACATAAATTATGCTTACCTGATCATTTCCTTTTCTTCTGATGGAAAGAGTCTACAGCTGCATTAATTACTTTTGGGAATTAAGAATCTGGCCACCATGAGGAGGCAAAGACACCCCAGCCAAAGGCTTAAATACTCCTCCCACCCCCCTCACCCCCAGTCATTCTGCCGAGGAACAAGGAACAGTAGAAGAAATATCTGGGTGAAAAGGTGCCAGAAGAATATAAGGAGGCCCCACATAAAATTATGGGTGGGGAGCTGTGGACTCTTTCCATCAGAAGAAAAGGAAATGATCAGGTAAGCATAATTTATGTTTTTCTTCTTAAATGGAAAAAGTCCACAGCTGCATTCATTACTTTTGGGAAAACAATACCCAAGCTATAGAGGACACTGAATACCAAGATGGGAGGGTACAATAGGCGGCCCAAACTGAGGGCACCAGGCCTGTACCTCTACCCAAAAGAATCCTGCTTCGTCCAAAGCCAAGAAAAAATTTCAAAGCTCCAGTGACATTGACTCGCAGCTAGTCCAGAGCCAAACTAGAGACCGTAAAACGGACTTGACTGAGCCAACAGTTCAACAAGAGTCACTGTCGCCCAACAGACGGTCCCCCACCACTCACCCCTCACAAATGAAGGGGAAACCAGCTGAAATCCCCAAGGGAACAAGGCAAAGGAGAACCGAGGAAACCGAAAGGTCCCTTAATACAAAAAAGAACACCTCCAAGAGTGGGCCCAGCTCACAGAGACCCAAAAGAACACAAACAGGGAAGGAGGCCAAACCTTTACCAAGCAAAACCCGGGATAATACCAGGCACGGAGACAGAAAAAACGTCTCCCCAACATCCTGCAAGCATGGAATGTAACTAAAGAGGCAAAGTATTTGGAGCGTCTGCCCATAGAATACCAAAGTATTTGACCATGAAAAGCGTGTAAGAGACCCAGGCGAAAACCCCAAGTTTGAAAACACGGAGTCCATAACAGGATGACACAGAGAGAGCTTGCAAGGAAGAAGAAGCAGTCATCAAGAAATAGACCGCACAAAACAGCCCCTCGACAGAGAGCACGCTCCAGGCAACCTAAGCTGCCAGACCTACTCACAGGTCCCTAAAAAGGGAATACAAAGCCTCTATCGAGGCCCCCCGAGAAGGAGATTATACCCTCAGAACCCAAAGGAAGAGTAAACCCTCTCCTGACAAAAGGTGCAAGGAAAAAGGAAAAAACATCTCCTAGCAGACTGAGCTATCAGGATAGACTCAACAAGCTCACACATCCAGAGGAGACTGCGACCGCTCGGACATCCTGACCTGCAGACCCACCCAGCTGGACCAACCTAGCCAAAGGGATCCAATACAGGGGAACAAAAGAATCACAAAACTGGTACAGGTTAACAAGTGTAAAGATGGTACAGCCATCCCCCCAGAGTACAAGTGCAACCCGACTCTGAAAACAGAAAAGGCCATAAACCTAAGTATCTATCAAAACAAGGCCCCACCGTCTGACTTGGGGCCAGCAAGACCCCAGGTGGAACCAATTCCACCCTCCACTTCCCGACCAGGAGAAGCCCCAAGAAAGGACTCCATCTCCATAGGAAGGAGACTATCACCTAAAGAAAAGGGGAAGAGGCCGGAAGGGCAACAAATGACCTCAAGGTCCGAAGCCACCGGCTAATTGGAAATAAAATCCCCAAAGCAAATGTCCTAGAAAAGGACCCCCCTACAAGTAGCACCCCAACCAGCCCTGAGATCCAAAACAACCCAAAACTGGGACAGGAAAAAGGAGTGAAGCTCCAGAAATTGGAAGTCTCAGGGAGAAAAACATGTCCGGGCACCCAATAGTTTAGGCAACCATACCCTGGAACTAAACACCCCAAATGGCCAAAAAGCCAGACAAAGGGAATGGATGCATATCCAGAGAATCCAGATAGTAAGGACAATTTGAAAGTCCCGACCAAATGAAGGAACCACCCCTAGCAAAAGTCCAATGCTCCAAGGAGCAAGGCTAGAAGTTGAATGAAGGTACTTCTCAAAGCCTCAGGACAACAGAAGGGATTCCTCGAGGTCCACAAACCCTACTAGCAGCGCTACTCTCCCCATCACCTAAACACAGGCAGAGGACACAGGGGAGAGAAAGGCGCTAAGCCTTCCTAGCTCCAGGGAACGCCGGGCTAAACAAGTCCCCATAGGGACCAATCATCATCCAAAACGCAGATCCCTAAAAAGAGATCTAACTCAACCGGAGACAATGGAAAAAGACCCAAAGGTCTCATAACTCAGACAGACCATACACGTCCAAGAGTAAAAGCGGCATCTAATACGCTAGAAACAGCTTACATGCACACCCTTAAGGTGACAAGAGCTGCAACAGGTTTCAAATTGCAAAACCTTCCGCATGCTGGACAGCTATCTATACAAGCCGTTGGATCAAGCCCCAACAGGACCATCCAGAGGCCTAAAACTGAAGGCCAAACCACTCAAACTGCGGTAACGGAGCGCTAAGCCTGGCAACCCTCCCCCACATGGAGGAGGAGACTCTAGGTTCTGATAAAATCAAATGTCAGATAGAGTGATGCAGCGGAAAACTCCCCTGCCCGGTCATCTATGACTGAAGGCTATAAGGACGGAAACAATCCTTCACGCCTCAAGCACCGCAGGTCCTCTCGAATGCTTAGTTGAACATAAAAAACAATGATAACCTGAGCACTCAGCGCTACTATCGAACCAGTCCAGCAGAAACAGCACCATGCCACGTGTCTGAAAAACCGAACAAACCCGACAGTACCAGCCTGTACCCATGGTCCTAACTGGCAAACTGCATTAATTCTCCCTCATAGGGAAAAAAGAAAACAGACATTATAAAACATAGGACTAACATGTCCAAACGACTTCTGAAGAAGTAACAAAGAGTATCAATCCCAGATGGTTCCCGAAGGAAACAAAAACAAATAAAAAACATCCTATCAAATACAAATAAAATATAAGGCAACCCGAAGGTTAACGCCGAAAAGACACAGTCCTACCCACAGGACCAGCCCAACGGAGCCCTTTCTTTCAAAAACTGGGAAAGATCTCAAACAAAAGACAAACAGGAGATAACCCCATCCCCACATGTCTAATGAGGTGCACCATTCGAATTATCAGACTGAAAATCCCTGTATCTGTTAACGATAGGGTCATTCAATAACTGAAAAACATGTCTGAGCAATACGCAAAGGCGCGCAATCCTGTAATGAAAGGCACAACACTCAGGAATAGTTACACCCGCGGGGAACTGTAGAGGCCCACCCCAAGGCGGAAGGCCCGGGACAATAGGGAACAAGCACATTCTTAAATAAAAAGTCTGGACTCTGCAGACGAACAATTGCCAATAATATATGGAAGCGAAAACGTGCTGCAACCTCCGGGGGGAACACACCACCCCACATGGAGGAACCATAAACTGGATAGAGGATATATAAATATGGACTAAAGTAGTAAAAACAAAAACGGCACCTGACACCCCAATGGCTGGGGCACTCACCACCTCCTATGACCAGACCCCTGTGGCTAGAATATCTCCTTCACCACACAGTGGGGGATGTGGAAATGGAAAACGGAACGTAACCACGCCCGAACACAAGGTGAACCGTGCAGTCCAAAAAAAGCGTGCCCAACCAAAAGGCCGCGTCACTTCTAAAGGCCTCAAAGTTCCAAACCACGAGCCCATAAACATCACACATAAGCAGGTTAAATCACATAACAGACATGATTATAAACCCCCCTGTTCAATAACCCCCCTCAGGAGATATTAACCCTCGATTCCAAGATACTAACAGAGGCTCACTGAGAACCTTATGTCATATAGTTAGACCTGCAAGGTGTTGTAGTCTCTCGGGAAAACATTCACATTACAGTAAATTGATGATAAAGTAAAATGAAATGATCTTACGCCGTGGAACAGGAACACTGCCTTTCAAGTGTGATGGATAGTAGCATTGCCTCCGCCATGGACTTGAGAGAAGAAAGCAGGCAACGGAGCGAAGTTCGACAATACTGATTGCTTGGGGAGCTGTTAATATGAGTCGGGATGGTTTCACAGAAAGAAACTTCCTGCATCTCTGAACTCTAACTTTTATCCAAGCCCACACTGAGAAACTGACAAGACTACTTAAAACTCCTGTCCCATGCCGAAGAGTACTACCCTCCATAAGAGACAAAAACTAAAATTAAAAATTCTGACACTTCTCTGCCATCCTCCTGGGACGAAAGGCAAAGAATGACTGGGGATGAGGAAAGTGGGAGGAGTATTTAAGCCTTTGGCTGGGGTGTCTTTGCCTCCTCCTGGTGGCCAGGTTCTTAATTCCCAAAAGTAATGAATGCAGCTGTGGACTCTTTCCATTTAAGAAGAAAAGGAAATTATCAGGTAAGCATAATTTATGTTTTTTTAATAGTTTGTGTTTAAAATTTAATTTTTTTTTAATTATTAAAAATACTGTTATATATATATATATATTCTATGGACTATTTAGAATATTTTACAGTATTTATAATTTAAAATAATTTTTATTAATATTTTTTAATAGTTTATGTTTAATATTTCAATAATGTGCATTGAAGAGGGCAATTATTCATGTGTGCTAACCTGACCGCGTTAGTCTTTATTTGCGAACCCCGATGCGCATTGCTTATATTTTACATTCCTATGTTCTTCACATAGAAAATAATGTATTTTTATTATTAAACATATAATTCTATATATATATCTCACACTGTTCATGTAAAATACATATCTATACCTATATATACAGTATATAGGAATAGATATAAAGCTATAGGTATATAGAGATATATATTAGCAGCATGTAAGGTCAGTAGGTGCTGGGTGTATAGGAAGAGGTATTAGCAGCATGTAAGGTCAGTAGGTGCTGGGTGTATAGGAAGAGGTATTAGCAGCAGGTAAGGTCAGTAGGATGCTGGGTATATAGGGAGAGGTATTAGCAGCATGTAAGGTAAGTAGGTGCTGGGTGTATAGGAAGAGGAATTAGCAGCAGGTAACGTCAGTAGGTGCTTGGTATATAGGAAGAGGTATTATCAGCAGGTAAGGTCAGTAGGTGCTGTGTGTATAGGAAGAGGAATTAGCAGCAGGTAAGGTCAGTAGGTGCTGGGTGTATAGGAAGAGGTATTAGCAGCAGGTAAGGTCAGTAGGTGCTGGGTGTATAGGAAGAGGTATTAGCAGCAGGTAAGGTCAGTAGGTGCTGGGTGTATAGGAAGAGGTACTAGCAGCAGGTAAGGTCAGTAGATGCTGGGTGTATAGGAAGAGATATTAGCAGCAGGTAAGGTCAGTAGGTGCTGGGTGTATAGGAAGAGTTATTAGCAGCAGGTAAGGTCAGTAGGTGCTGGGTGTATAGGAAGAGGTATTAGCAGCAGGTAAGGTCAGTAGGTGCTGGGTGTATATGAAGAGGTATTAGCAGTAGGTAAGGTCAGTAGATGCTGGGTGTATAGGAAAAGGTATTAGCAGCAGGTAAGGTAAGTAGGTGCTGGGTGTATAGGAAGAGGTATTAGCAGCAGGTAAGGTCAGTATGTGCTGTGTGTATAGGAAGAGGAATTAGCAGCAGGTAAGGTCAGTAGGTGCTGGGTGTATAGGAAGAGGTATTTGTAGCAGGTAAGGTCAGTAGGTGCTGTGTGTATAGGAAGAGGTATTAGCAGTAAGTAAGGTCAGTAGATGCTGTGTGTATAGGAAGAGGTATTAGTAGCAGATAAAATCAGTAGGTGCTGTGTGTATAGGAAGAGGTCAGTAGGTGCTGGGTGTATGGGAAGAGGTATTAGCAGTAAGTAAGGTCAGTAGATGCTGTGTGTATAGGAAGAGGTATTAGCTGCAGGTAAGGTCTGTAGGTGCTGTGTGTATAGGAAGAGGTATTAGCAGTAAGTAAGGTCAGTAGATGCTGTGTGTATAGGAAGAGGTATTAGCTGCAGGTAAGGTCAGTAGGTGCTGGGTGTATAGGAAGAGGTATTAGCAGCAGGTAAGGTCAGTAGGTGCTGTGTGTATAGGAAGAGGTATTAGCAGTAAGTAAGGTCAGTAGATGCTGTGTGTATAGGAAGAGGTATTAGCTGCAGGTAAGGTCAGTAGGTGCTGGGTGTATAGGAAGAGGTATTAGCAGCAGGTAAGGTCAGTAGGTGCTGGGTGTATAGAAAGAGGTATTAGCAGCAGGTAAGGTCAGTAGGTGCTGGGTGTATAGGAAGAGGTATTAGCAGCAGGTAAGGTCAGTAGGTGCTGGGTGTATAGGAAGAGATATTAGCAGCAGGTAAGGTCAGTAGGTGCTGGGTGTATAGGAAGATATATTAGCAGCAGGTAAGGTCAGTAGGTGCTGGGTGTATAGAAAGAGGTATTAGCAGCAGGTAAGGTCAGTAGGTGCTGTGTGTATAGGAAGAGGTATTAGCAGCAGGTAAGGTCAGTAGGTGCTGTGTGTATAGGAAGAGGTATTAGCAGTAGGTAAGGTCAGTAGGTGCTGGGTGTATAGGAAGAGGTATTAGCAGTAGGTAAGGTCAGTAGGTGCTGTGTGTATAGGAAGAGGTATTAGCTGCAGGTAAGGTCAGTAGGTGCTGGGTGTATAGGAAGAGGTATTAGCAGCAGATAAGGTCAGTAGGTGCTGTGTGTATAGGAAGAGGTATAAGCAGCAGGTAAGGTCTGTAGGTGCTGTGTGTATACGGAAGAGGTATTAGCAGCAGGTAAGGTCTGTAGGTGCTGTGTGTATAGGAAGAGGTATTAGCAGCAGGTAAGTTCTGTAGGTGCTGTGTGTATAGGAAGAGGTATTAGCAGCAGGTAAGGTCAGTAGGTGCTGTGTGTATAGGAAGAGGTATTTGTAGCAGGTAAGGTCAGTAGGTGCTGGGTGTATAGGAAGAGGTATTTGTAGCAGGTAAGGTCAATAGGTGCTGGGTGTATACGGAAGAGGTATTAGCAGCAGGTAAGGTCTGTAGGTGCTGTGTGTATAGGAAGAGGTATTAGCAGCAGGTAAGTTCTGTAGGTGCTGTGTGTATAGGAAGAGGTATTAGCAGCAGGTAAGGTCAGTAGGTGCTGTGTGTATAGGAAGAGGTATTTGTAGCAGGTAAGGTCAGTAGGTGCTGGGTATATAGGAAGAGGTATTAGCAGTAGGTAAGGTCAGTAGGTGCTGGGTGTATAGGAAGAGGTATAAGCAGCAGGTAAGGTCTGTAGGTGCTGTGTGTATAGGAAGAGGTATTAGCAGCAGGTAAGGTCTGTAGGTGCTGTGTGTATAGGAAGAGGTATTAGCAGCAGGTAAGTTCTGTAGGTGCTGTGTGTATAGGAAGAGGTATTAGCAGCAGGTAAGGTCAGTAGGTGCTGTGTGTATAGGAAGAGGTATTTGTAGCAGGTAAGGTCAGTAGGTGCTGGGTGTATAGGAAGAGGTATTTGTAGCAGGTAAGGTCAGTAGGTGCTGGGTGTATAGGAAGAGGTATTAGCAGCAGATAAGGTCAGTAGGTGCTGTGTGTATAGGAAGAGGTATTAGCAGTAAGTAAGGTCAGTAGGTGCTGTGTGTATAGGAAGAGGTATTAGCAGCAGGTAAGGTCTGTAGGTGCTGTGTGTATAGGAAGAGGTATTAGCAGTAAGTAAGGTCAGTAGGTGCTGTGTGTATAGGAAGAGGTATTAGCTTCAGGTAAGGTCAGTAGGTGCTGTGTGTATAGGAAGAGGTATTAGCTTCAGGTAAGGTCTGTAGGTGCTGGGTGTATAGGAAGAGGTATTAGCAGCAGGTAAGGTCAGTAAGTGCTGGGTGTATAGGAAGGGGTATTAGCAGCAGGTAAGATCAGTAAGTGCTGGGTGTATAGGAAGAGGTATTAGCAGCAGGTAAGGTGAGTAAGTGCTGGGTGTATAGGAAGAGGTATTAGCAGCAGGTAAGGTCAGTAGGTGCTGGGTGTATAAGAAAAGGTATTAGCAGTAGGTAAGGTCAGTAGGTGCTGGGTGTATAGGAAGAGGTATTAGCAGTAGGTAAGGTCAGTAGGTGCTGGGTGTATAGGAAGAGGTATTAGCTGCAGGTAAGATCAGTAGGTGCTGGGTGTATAGGAAGAGGTATTATCAGCAGGTAAGGTCAGTAGGTGCTGGGTGTATAGGAAGAGGTATTATCAGCAGGTAAGGTCAGTAGGTGCTGGGTGTATAGGAAGAGGTATTAGCAGCAGGTAAGGTCAGTAGGTGCTGGGTGTATAGGAAGAGGTATTAGCAGCAGGTAAGGTCACTAGGTGCTGGGTGTATAGGAAGAGGTATTAGCAGCAGGTAAGGTCACTAGGTGCTGGGTGTATAGGAAGAGGTATTAGCAGCAGGTAAGGTCAGTAGGTGCTGGGTGTATAGGAAGAGGTATTAGCATCTGGTAAATTCAGTAGGTGCTGGGTGTATAGGAAGAGGTATTAGCAGCAGGTAAGGTCAGTAGGTGCTGGGTGTATAGGAAGAGGTATTAGCAGCAGGTAAAGTCAGTAGGTGCTGGGTGTATAGGAAGAGGTATTAGCAGCAGGTAAGGTCAGTAGGTGCTGGGTGTATAGGAAGAGGTATTAGCAGCAGGTAAATTCAGTAGGATCTTGAGAGTTTAGGAAGAGGTATTAGCAGCAGGTAAGGTCAGTAGGTGCTGGGTGTATAGGAAGAGGTATTAGCAGCAGGTAAGGTCAGTAGGTGCTGGGTGTATAGTAAGAGGTATTAGCAGTAGGTAAGGTCAGTGGGTGCTGGGTGTATAGGAAGAGGTATTAGCAGCAGGTAAGATCAGTAGGTGCTGGGTGTATAGGAAGAGGTATTAGCAGCAGGTAAGGTCACTAGGTGCTGGGTGTATAGGAAGAGGTATTAGCAGCAGGTAAGGTCAGTAGGTGCTGGGTGTATAGGAAGAGGTATTAGCAGCAGGTAAGGTCAGTAGGTGCTGGGTGTATAGGAAGAAGTATTAGCAGTAGGTAAGGTCAGTAGGTGCTGGGTGTATAGGAAGAGGTATTAGCAGCAGGTAAGGTCAGTAGGTGCTGGGTGTATAGGAAGAGGTATTATCAGCAGGTAAGGTCAGTAGGTACTGGGTGTATAGGAAGAGGTATTAGCAGCAGGTAAGGTCAGTAGGTGCTGGGTGTATAGGAAGAGGTATTAGCAGCAGGTAAGGTCAGTAGGTGCTGGGTGTATAGGAAGAGGTATTAGCAGCAGGTAAGGTCAGTAGGTGCTGGGTGTATAGGAAGAAGTATTAGCAGCAGGTAAGGTCAGTAGGTGCTGGGTGTATAGGAAGAGGTATTAGCAGTAGGTAAGGTCAGTAGGTGCTGTGTGTATAGGAAGAGGTATTAGCAGCAGGTAAGGTCAGTAGGTGCTGGGTGTATAGGAAGAGGTATTAGCAGCAGGTAAGGTCAGTAGGTGCTGGGTGTATAGGAAGAGGTATTAGCAGCAGGTAAAGTCAGTAGGTGATGGGTGTATAGGAAGAGGTATTAGCAGTAGGTAAGGTCAGTAGATGCTGGGTGTATAGGAAGAGGTATTAGCAGTAGGTAAGGTCAGTAGGTGCTGTGTGTATAGGAAGAGGTATTAGCAGTAGGTAAGGTCAATAGGTGCTGGGTGTATAGGAAGAGGTATTAGCAGCAGGTAAGGTCAGTAGGTGCTGGGTGTATAGGAAGAGGTATTAGCAGCAGGTAAGGTCAGTAGGTGCTGGGTGTATAGGAAGAGGTATTAGCAGCAGGTAAGGTCAGTAGATGCTGTGTGTATAGGAAAAGGTATTAGCAGTAGGTAAGGTCAGTAGGTGCTGGGTGTATAGGAAGAGGCATTAGCAGCAGGTAAGGTCAGTAGGTGCTGGGTGTATAGGAAGAGATATTAGCAGCAGGTAAGGTCAGTAGGATCTAGAGAATTTAGGAAGAGTTGTTAGTATTAGGGATAGTGCGGTTCGTATGTGGCTTTATGTATCACTTGCCTTATCCCAGTCCTGGTGACCATCTAATTAAAGTGGCCTTAACACAACACTGCACTGCTATCTCTGTCTCATATTTATAGTATTGGTATGGCAGCTCTTAGCTATGTGATCTATTGTGCTTTTAACTGTGATTTACAAAGTTCAACCCCATTTGCAACACTTATGTGTAGCTGACTTTAACTATGGGTTGTATTACAAGTGGAGCACATAAATATCTCTACTGTACATTAACATTGTACAAGTTAAATCAGTAGCAGTTTTATTTTTGTACTCATATTACAAGTTGAGAGTAATTTATTAGTGCTCGAGCAAAAGTCTGGTGCATGCTAAAATCTGTATGTCAGATAACACAGGTGCACATACACGTATATGCACACACATACCTAGTAACAACATACATACATATGCACACACACCTAGTAACAACATACACATACATACACATACATACACAAACACCCACAAATATAAATAAACACACATACATTCATATGCACACAAACATACACATACATACACATGTATGCACACACACCTAGTAACAACATACATACATATGCACACAAACATACACATACATATCCAAATACCCACACATACAAATATACACACATAGATATATATGCACACAAACATACACATATATGCACACACATACATAGTAACAACATACATACATATGCACACATATATTTACAAACACACCTACAAATGCACACACATACATTTGCACACATTCATACATAGTAACAACATACATACATATGCACACACACATACAAATGCACACACATACATATACACACATACATACATAGTAACAACATATGTACCCATATATGCACACACACATACATATACAGACATACATATATAGTAACAACATACATGCATATGCACACAAACATACACATACATACACATATATGCACACACATACCTAGTAGCAACTTACATACACACACATACATATACACCTTTGTGCTCTTCCCAGCACATTTTCATATACGTATCCCTTTAAATCACTTACATACACATACATACATTGTGACAACTTACATAAATATGCACACAAACATAGAAATGCACACACATACATATGCACACAAACATACACATACGTACATATATGCACACCCACATACACAAGCACACACATACATAGTAACAACACATACATATGCACACAAACATACACATACATACACATTTATGCACACACATACATACATAGTAACAACATACATAAATATGCACACAAACATACACATACATACACATTTATGCACACACATACATACATAGTAACAACATACATAAATATGCACACAAACATACACATACATGCACACACACGTACAAACATAGAGGCTGATTTAATTTTAACAGCGGATCATGTGCAACCGACAACGATATATGCCGACAGCATTTAACTTTGCACAAGCATTGAAGGCTCGCACGGAGTAAGCAGCTTGACTACTTCATAAATTTGTCCCATAGTACAAACATACATACATATGCACACAAACATACACATACATACACATAAATGCACACACATACATTCATAGTAACAACATACATACATATGCACACAGACATACACATACATACACATAAATGCACACACACACATACAAATGCACACACATACATACATATGCACACAAACATACACATACATACACATAAATGCACACACACCTAGTAACAACATACATACATATGCACACACACCTAGTAACAACATACATACATATGCACACAAACATACACATGCACACACATACATACACATAAATGCACACACACATACAAATGCACACACATACATACATAGTAACAACATACATACATATGCACACAAACATACACACACATACATACATAGTAACAACATACATACATATGCACACAAACATACAAATACACACAAACATACACATATATACACATAAATGCACACACAACTAGTAACAACATACATACATATGCACACAAACATACACATATATACACATAAATGCACACACACATACAAATGCACACACATACATACATAGTAACAACATACATACATATGAACACAAACATACACATAAATGCACACACACACACATGCAAATGCACACACATACATACATAATACAAACATACATACATATGCACACAAACATACACATATATGCACACACACACACATACAAATGTACACACATACATACATAGTAACAACATACATACATATGAACACAAACATACACATAAATGCACACACACACACATGCAAATGCACACACATACATACATAGTACAAACATAGATATGCTCACAAACATGCACATACATACATAGTAACAACATACATACATATGAACACAAACATACACATACATACATAGTAACAACATACATACATATGAACACAAACATACACATAATTGCACACACACACACATACAAATGCACACACATACATACATAGTAACAACATACATACATATGAACACAAACATACACATAATTGCACACACACACACATGCAAATGCACACACATACATACATAGTACAAACATAGATATGCACACAAACATACACATACATACATAGTAACAACATACATACATATGAACACAAACATACACATAATTGCACACACACACACATGCAAATGCACACACATACATACATAGTACAAACATAGATATGCACACAAACATACACATACATACACATAAATGCACACACACACACATACACATGCACACACATACATACATAGTAACAACATACATACATATGCACACAAAAATACACATACATACACATAAATGCACACACACATACACATGCACACACATACATACATAGTAACAACATACATACATATGCACACAAACATACACATATATACACATAAATGCACACACACACATACACATGCACACACATACATACATAGTAACAACATACATACATATGCACACAAACATACACATAATTGCACACACATACACCTGCACACACATACATTTACACAAATACAGTGAGGGGAAAAAATATTTGATCCTCTGCTGATTTTGTACGTTTTCCCACTGACAAATAAATAATCAGTCTATAATTGTAATGGTAGGTTTATTTGAACAGTGAGAGACAGAATAACAACAACAAAATCCAGAAAAACGCATTTCAAAAAAGTTATAAATTGATTTGCATTTTAATGAGTGAAATAAGCATTTGATCCCCTATCAATCAGCAAGATTTCTGGCTCCCAGGTGTCTTGTATACAGGTAACAAGCTGAGATTAGGAGCACTCTCTTAAAGTTCTCCTAATCTCAGCTTGTTCCCTGTATAAAAGACACCTGTCCACAGAAGTAATCAATCAATCAGATTCCAAACTCTCCACCATTGCCAAGACCAAAGAGATGTCCCAGGATGTCAGGGACAAGATTGAAGGCCTACACAAGGCTGGAATGGGTTATAAGACCATCACCAAGCAGCTTGATGAGAAGGTGACAACAGTTGGTGCGATTATTCGCAAATTGAAGAAACACAAAATAACCGTCAATCTCCCTCGGTCTGGGGCTCCATGCAGGATCTCACCTTGTGGAGTTTCAATGATAATGAGAATAGTGAGGCATCATCCCAGAACTACACGGGAGGATCTTGTCAATGATCTCAAGGCAGCTGGAACCATAGTCACCAAGAAAACAATTGGTAACACACTACGCCATAAAAGACTGAAATCCTGCAGAGCTCACAAGGTCCCCCTGCTCAAGAAAGCACATGTACAGGCCCTTCTGAAGTTTGCCAATAAACATCTGAATGATTCAGAGGAGAACTGGGTGAAAGTGTTGTGGTCAGATGAGACCAAAATCAAGCTGTTTGGCATAAACTCAACTCGCCGTGTTTGTAGGAGGAGGGGTGCTGCTTATGACCCCATGAACACCATCGCCACCGTCAAACATGGAGGTGGAAACATGCTTTGGGAGATGTTTTTCTGCTAAGGGGACAGGACAACTTCACCGCATCAAATAGACGATGGACGGGGCCATGTACTGTCAAATCTTGAGTGATAACCTCCTTCCCTCAGCCAGGGCATTGAAAATGGGTCGTGGATGGGTATTCCAGCATGTCAATGACCCAAAACACACGGCCAAGGCAACAAAGGAGTGGCTCAAGAAGAAGCACAATAAGGTCCTGGAGTGGCCTAGCCAGTCTCCAGACTTTAATCCCATATAAAATCTGTGGAGAAAGCTAAAGGTTTGAGTTGCCAAACGTCAGCCTTGAAAACTTAATGACTTGGAGAGGATCTGCAAAGAGGAGTGGGACAAAATCCCTCCTGAGATGTGTGCAAACCTGGTGGCCAACTACAAGAAACGTCTGACCTCTGTGATTGCCAACAAGGGTTTTGCCACAAAGTACTAAGTCATGTTTTGCAAAGGGGTCAAATACTTATTTCACTCATTAAAATGCAAATCAATTTATAACTTTTTTTAAATGCGTTTTTCTGGATTTTTTTGTTTTTATTCTGTCTATCACTGTTCAAATAAACCTACCATTAAAAATTGATAATTTCTTTGTCAGTGGACAAACTTACAAAAAGAGTAGGGGATCAAATAATCTTTTTCCCTCACTGTACATACATAATAACAAGAAACATAAATATGCACACATACACATAAATACACATATATGCACACACACATACATACATAGTAACAACACACATACATATGCACACAAACATACACATACATACACATATATGCACACACACATACATACATGCATAGTAACAACACACATACATATGCACACAAACATACACATACATACACATATATGCACACACACATACATACATACATAGTAACAACACACATACATATGCACACAAACATACACATACATACACATATATGCACACACATACATACATACATAGTAACAACATACATACATATGCACACAAACATACACATACATACACATAAATACACATATATGCACACACACATACATACATAGTAACAACATACATACATATGCACACAAACATACACATACATACACATAAATACACATATATGCACACACACATACATACATAGTAACAACATACATACATATGCACACAAACATACACATACATACACATATATGCACACACAAGCATACAAATGCACACACATACATACATAGGGGGATATTTATCAAAGCCTCAACTTTGTTGCATTCGCCGGCACCAATACGCTTGCCTAACATCGCGGCCGCGTATCTCAATACGCTCTCCATATTTATAAAAAAAGCTGGCAAAAAGACGCGCACTAAGTAATGGGTGATGAGCATCAGACTGTTGTTAACTAGCATTTATCGATCTCGCGTCTATTCGGCTTTTTACTAACTTTATTTATACCCTGTCACTAAACGCTGCCACTATACTAAAATGTTTAACCCCTATCCTGCCGCTCCCCAACCCCACCGCAACATAAATAAAGTTATTAACCCCTATCCCTCCGCTCCCCGACCCCGCCACAACATAAATAAAGTTATTAACCTGTATCCCGCCGCTCCCCGACCCCACCGCAACATAAATAAACGTATTAACCCCTAAACATCTGGCCTCCCATATAACTACCACTAACTAAACTTATTAACCGCTAAACCGTCAGTCCCCTACATCGCCAAAAATAAATTAAGCTATTAACCCCTAAACCTAACAACCTGCTTACTTTAAATTAAAATTACAACATCCCTATCTTCAAATAAATTTAAACTTACCTGTAGAATTTAAAGAAACTATATCAAACTATTAATTAACCTACCCTAACTATTATTCTACAATTAAATTAAACTACCAATTAAATAAAATAAATTACATATTAAAAAACCTAACCCTACTCCAATTAATTAAATATACAATTAAACATTATTAAAAGTACTAAAATACAGAAAAAAACAAACACTGTTCCAAAAACAAACACTAAATTACGAAAAATAAAAAACACATTATCAAAAATAAAAAAGAATTATACCTAATCTAATAGCCCTATAAAAATAAAAAAGCCCCCCAAAATAAAAAAAACCATAGTCTAAAATAAACTATCAATAGCCCTTAAAAGGGCCTTTTGTGGGGCATTGTCCGAAAGAAATCAGCTCTTTTACCTGTAAAAAAAAAAATACAAACACCCCCCCAACAGTAAAACCCACGACCCAACCAACGAACCCCCCCCCCAATAAAAATCCTATCTAAAATAACCTAAGCTCCCCATTGCCCTGAAAAGGGCATTTGTATGGGCATTGCCCTTAAAAGGGCATTTAGCTCTTTTACATGCCCAGACCCTAATCTAAAAATAAAACCCACCCAAAAAAACCTTAAATAAACCTAACACTAACCGCTGACGATCCACTTACAGTTATTGAAGTCCCACTTGAAGGATCCATCCAGCCGGCAGGAAGTCTTCATCCAGGCGGCTTCTTCAATCTTCATCCAACCGGCGAAGTCCTCATTCAGGCGGCAAGAAGTCTTCATACAGATAGCATATTCTATCTTCATCCATCCTGTGCGGAGCGGGTCTATCCTGAAGACATCCGGCACGGACCATCCTCTTCATACGGTTGCCGCATTAAAATGGAACTTCAATGCAAGTGATATCATCTAAGATGGCGTCCCTTGCATTCCTATTGGCTGAAAGATTTCAATCAGCCAATAGGATTAGAGCTGCTTAAATCCTATTGGTTGTTCCAATTAGCCAATAGGATTTGAGCAGCTCTCATCCTATTGGCTGTTCCAAACATTGAGCTGTATGAAGAGGATGCTCAGGATGTCTACAGGATGGACCCGCTCCGCACCGGATGGATGAAGATAGAAGATGCTGTCTGGATGAAGACTTCTTACCGCATGGATGAGGACTTTGCCGGCTGGATGAAGATCGAAGAGGCCGCCTGTATGAAAACTTCTTGCCGGCTGGATGGATCCTTCAAGCGGGACTTCAATAACTGTAAGTGGATCGTTGGGGCTTAGTGTTAGGTTTATTTAAGTGTTTTTTGGATGGGTTTTATTTTTAGATTAGGGTCTGGGCATGTAAAAGAGCTAAATACCCTTTTAAGGGCAATGCCCATACAAGTGCCCTTTTCAGGGCAATGGGGAGCTTAGGTTATTTTAGATAGGGTTTTATTTGGGGGGGTTGGTTGGTTGGGTGGTGGGTTTTACTGTTGGGGGAGTTTGTATTTTTTTTACAGGTTAAAAGAGCTGATTTCTTTGGGGCAATGCCCCACAAAAGGCCCTTTTAAGGGCCATTGGTAGTTTATTGTAGGCTAGGGTGTTTTTATTTGGAGGCTAAAGTTAGCGGGTTGTTAGGTTTAGGGGTTAATAGCTTAATTTAGTTTTTGGAGATGTGGGTGGGTGGCGGGTTATGGGTTAATACAAATGCACACACATACATATACACACATGCATACATAGGGGGATATTTATCAAGGCCTCAACTTTGTTGCATTTGTCGGCGCCAATTCGCTCGCCTAACATTGCCTAACATCGTGGCCGCGTATCTCAATACGCTCTCCATATTTATAAAAAAAGCCAGCAAAAAGACGCACACCAAGTACCGGACGATGAGCATTGGACTGTTGTTAACTAGCAGTCATCGATCTCGTGTCTATTTGGCTTTTTACCAACTTAATTTATACCCTGTCACTAAATGCCGCCACTATACTAAAATGTTTAACCTCTATCCTGCCACTCCCCGACCCCACCGCAACATAAATAAAGTTATTAACCCCTATCCCTCCGCTCCCCGACCCCGCCGCAACATAAATAAAGTTATTAACCCCTAAACCTCTGGCCTCCCATATCACTGCCTTTAACTAAACCTATTAACCCCTAAACGGTCAGCCCCCCATCTATGTTGTAACAACAAACATAAATATGCGCACATACACATATATGCACACACACATACATATACACACATGCATACATAGTAATAACATACATACATATGCACACAAACATACACACACATACACATACACACACATACTAATGCACACATACATACATATGCACACAAACATACACACACATACACATACACACACATACTAATGCACATATACATACATATGCACACAAACATACACACACATATACATGCACACACATACATACATAGTAATAACATACATAAATATGCACACAAACATGCACACACATACATATACACACATACATACATAGTAATAACATACATACATACATATGCACACAAACATACACACACATACATACATAGTAATAACATACATACATATGCACACAAACATACACACACATACACATGCACACACATACATATACACACATACATACATAGTAATAGCATACATACATATGCACACAAACATACATACACATGCACACACATACATACATACATGCATACATACATAGTAATAACATACATAAATATGCACACAAACATGCACACACATACATATACACACATAGTAATAACATACATACATATGCACACAAACATACACACACATACACATGCACACACATACATAGTAATAACATACATACATATGCACACAAACATACACACACATACATATACACACATACATACATAGTAATAACATACATACATATGCACACAAACATACACACACATACACATGCACACACATACTAATGCACACATACATACATAGTAATAACATACATACATATGCACACAAACATACACACACATACACATGCACACAAATACATACATAGTAATAACATACATAAATATGCACACAAACATACACACACATACATATACACACATACATACATAGTAATAACATACATACATATGCACACAAACATACACACACATACACATGCACACACATACTAATGCACACATACATACATAGTAATAACATACATACATATGCACACAAACATACACACACATACACATGCACACAAATACATACATAGTAATAACATACATAAATATGCACACAAACATACACACACATACATATACACACATACATACATAGTAATAACATACATACATATGCACACAAACATACAAATGCACATACATACATAGTAACAATATACATACATATGCACACAAACATACAAATGCACACACATACATACATAGTAACAACATACATAAGTATGCACACAAACATACAAATGCACACACATACATACATAGTAACAACATACATAAGTATGCACACAAACATACAAATGCACACACATACATACATAGTAACAACATACATACATATGCACACAAACATAAAAATGCACACACATACATACATAGTAACAACATACATACATATGCACACAAACATACAAATGCACACACATACATACATAGTAACAACATACATAAGTATGCACACAAACATACAAATGCACACACATACATACATACATAGTAACAACATACATACATATGCACACAAACATACAAATACACACACATACATACATAAGTATGCACACAAACATACAAATGCACACACATACATACATAGTAACAACATACATAAATATGCACACAAACATACAAATGCACACACATACATACATAGTAACAACATACATAAGTATGCACACAAACATACAAATGCACACACATACATACATAGTAACAACATACATAAATATGCACACAAACATACACATACATGCACACACATACAAATGCACACACATACATACATAGTAACAACATACATAAGTATGCACACAAACATACAAATGCACACACATACATACATAGTAACAACATACATAAATATGCACACAAACATACACATACATGCACACACATATAAATGCACACACATACATACATACATACATAGTAATAACATACATACATATGCACACAAACATACAAATGCACACACATACATACATAGTAACAACATACATACATATGCACACAAACATACAAATGCACACACATACATACATACATAGTAACAACATACATAAGTATGCACACAAACATACAAATGCACACACATACATACATAGTAACAACATACATAAGTATGCACACAAACATACAAATGCACACACATACATACATAGTAACAACATACATAAGTATGCACACAAACATACAAATGCACACACATACATACATAGTAACAACATACATACATATGCACACAAACATACAAATGCACACACATACATACATAGTAACAACATACATAAGTATGCACACAAACATACAAATGCACACACATACATACATAGTAACAACATACATACATATGCACACAAACATACAAATGCACACAGATACATACATAGTAACAACATACATACATATGCACACAAACATACAAATGCACACACATACATACATAGTAACAACATACATACATATGCACACAAACATACAAATGCACACACATACATACATAGTAACAACATACATAAGTATGCACACAAACATACAAATGCACACACATACATACATAGTAACAACATACATACATATGCACACAAACATACAAATGCACACAGATACATACATAGTAACAACATACATACATATGCACACAAACATACAAATGCACACACATACATACATAGTAACAACATACATACATATGCACACAAACATACAAATGCACACACATACATACATAGTAACAACATACATAAATATGCACACAAACATACAAATGCACACAGATACATACATAGTAACAACATACATACATATGCACACAAACATACAAATGCACACACATACATACATAGTAACAACATACATACATATGCACACAAACATACAAATGCACACACATACATACATAGTAACAACATACATAAATATGCACACAAACATACACATACATGCACACACACATACACATGCACACACATACATACATAGTAACAACATACATAAATATGCACACAAACATACAAATGCACACAGATACATACATAGTAACAACATACATAATAAACAACATTGGAATGTGAAATATTAATATTTTCATGTCTGGTTAGCGCACTTGAGAATATGGCATCGGATTTGCGTGCGATTAGGGTGTTAGGTTATTTTCCACTTTTCACGCTCCATTTAAGTCTTTGTTGTTTGCGATATTTGGAGTTCAGCTTTTTGTGTATGTTGGGTTAGCACTTGTGTGAAAACGTTTTACTTTTACGCTACCCGACGCACACAAAAAACTTACTTCTAGTGGAGTTAGTGCATGAGCGGGAGTGATAAATAGCATTCCACTTATAATCTAGCCCAAAATACATTTCAAAGGCAAAGTATTTAGGTTATTCCCCACCTCCCTCTAGTCATGGGTGCCACCATTTTGTAATCTAGCTTTCACTACATTCCAATGCTGACCTGCTTGCACACGTGCAGTCACTCTTCTTCATTTATCTGTTTCCTAGGTTCCAAAATGGCAGCACCCAGGATTAGAATGAGGTTCATGAAATGTACTTAGTGATAAGGGATCTTTTTAATATATTGTTAGACTCATATAAACACTATCTGATAAAACATTATTCATATAAATATTAATTAACAAGGGCTCAAACGTATATGGTGGCCTAGATTTGGAGTTTGGCGTTAGCCGTGAAAACCAGCGTTAGAGGCTCCTAACGCTGGTTTTAGGCTACCTCCGGTATTTGGAGTCACTCAAAATAGGGTCTAACGCTCACTTTTCAGCCGCGACTTTTCCATACCGCAGATCCCCTTACGTAAATTGCGTATTCTATCTTTTCAATGGGATTTTTCTAACTCCGGTATTTAGAGTCGTGGCTGAAGTGAGCGTTAGACATCTAACGACATAACTCCAGCCGCAGGAAAAAAGTCAGTAGTTAAGAGCTTTCTGGGCTAACGCCGGTTCATAAAGCTCTTAACTACTGTACTCTAAAGTACACTAACACCCATAAACTACCTATGTACCCCTAAACCGAGGTCCCCCCACATCGCCGCCACTCGATTAAATTTTTTTAACCCCTAATCTGCCGACCGCCACCTACGTTATACTTATGTACCCCTAATCTGCTGCCCCTAACACCGCCGACCCCTATATTATATTTATTAACCCCTAACCTGCCCCCCACAACGTCGCAGCCAGCTACCTACAATAATTAACCCCTAATCTGCCGAACGCAAAGCGCCGCCACCTACGTTATACTTATGTACCCCTAATCTGCTGCCCCTAACACCGCCGACCCCTATATTATATTTATTAACCCCTAATCTGCCCCCCTCAATGTCGCCTCCACCTGCCTACACTTATTAACCCCTAATCTGCCGAGCGGACCGCACCGCTATTATTATAAAGTTATTAACCCCTAATCCGCCTCACTAACCCTATAATAAATAGTTTTAACCCCTAATCTGCCCTCCCTAACATCGCCGACAGCTAACTTCAATTATTAAACCCTAATCTGCCGACTGGAGCTCACCGCTATTCTAATAAATGTATTAACTCCTAAAGCTAAGTCTAACCCTAACACTAACACCCCCTAAGTTAAATATAATTTACATCTAACGAAATTAATTAACTCTTATTAAATAAATTATTCCTATTTATAGCTAAATACTTACCTGTAAAATAAATCCTAATATAGCTACAATATAAATTATAATTATATTATAGCTATTTTAGGATTAATATTTATTTTACAGGTAACTTTGTATTTATTTTAACCAGGTACAATAGCTATTAAATAGTTAAGAACTATTTAATAGCTAAAATAGTTAAAATAATTACAAAATTACCTGTAAAATAAATCCTAACCTAAGTTACAATTAAACCTAACACTACACTATCAATAAATTAATTAAATAAAATACCTATAATTATCTACAATTAAACCTAACACTACACTATCAATAAATTAATTAAATACAATACCTACAAATAACTACAATGAAATAAACTATCTAAGTTACAAAAAATAAAAAAATATTTACAAACATAAGAAAAATATTACAACAATTTTAAACTAATTACACCTACTCTAAGCCCCCTAATAAAATAACAAAGCCCCCCAAAATAAAAATAAATGCCCTACCCTATTCTAAATTACTAAAGTTCAAAGCTCTTTTACCTTACCAGCCCTGAACAGGGCCCTTTGCGGGGCATGCCCCAAGAAGTTCAGCTCTTTTGCCTGTAAAAAAAAACATACAATACCCCCCCCCCAACATTACAACCCACCACCCACATACCCCTAATCTAACCCAAACCCCCCTTAAATAAACCTAACACTAAGCCCCTGAAGATCTTCCTACCTTATCTTCACCATACCAGGTTCACCGATCGATCCAGAAGAGCTCCTCCGATGTCCTGATCCAAGCCCAAGTGGGGGGCTGAAGAGGTCCATGATCCGGCTGAAGTCTTCATCCAAGCGGGCAAAAGAGGTCTTCCATCCGATTGAAGTCTTCATCCAAGCGGGATCTTCTATGGTCTTCCATCCGGAGCGGAGCGGCAGGATCCTGAAGACCTCCGACGCGGAACATCCATCCTGGCCGACGACTGAACGACGAATGACGGTTCCTTTAAATGACGTCATCCAAGATGGCGTCCCTCGAATTCCGATTGGCTGATAGGATTCTATTAGCCAATCGGAATTAAGGTAGGAATTTTCTGATTGGCTGATGGAATCAGCCAATCAGAATCAAGTTCAATCCGATTGGCTGATCCAATCAGCCAATCGGATTGAACTTGATTCTGATTGGCTGATTCCATCAGCCAATCAGAATATTCCTACCTTAATTCCGATTGACTGATAGAATCCTATCAGCCAATCGGAATTCGAGGGACGCCATCTTGGATGACGTAATTTAAAGGAACCGTCATTCGTCGTTCAGTCGTCGGCCAGGATGGATGTTCCGCGTCGGAGGTCTTCAGGATCCTGCCGCTCCGCTCCGGATGGATGACAATAGAAGATCCCGCTTGGATGAAGACTTCAATCGGATGGAAGACCTCTTCTGCCCCGCTTGGATGAGGACTTCAGCCGGATCATGGACCTCTTCAGCTCCCGCTTGGATGATGACTTCAGCCGGATCATGGACCTCTTCAGCCCCCCGCTTGGGCTTGGATCAGGACATCGGAGGAGCTCTTCTGGACCGATCGGTGAACCTGGTATGGTGAAGACAAGGTAGGAAGATCTTCAGGGGCTTAGTGTTAGGTTTATTTAAGGGGGGTTTGGGTTAGATTAGGGGTATGTGGGTGGTGGGTTGTAATGTTGGGGGGGGTATTGTATGTTTTTTTTTACAGGCAAAAGAGATGAACTTCTTGGGGCATGCCCCGCAAAGGGCCCTGTTCAGGGCTCGTAAGGTAAAAGAGCTTTGAACTTTAGTAATTTAGAATAGGGTAGGGCATTTTTTTATTTTGGGGGTCTTTGTTATTTTATTAGGGGGCTTAGAGTAGGTGTAATTAGTTTAAAATTGTTGTAATATTTTTCTGATGTTTGTAAATATTTTTTTATTTTTTGTAACTTAGTTCTTTTTTATTTTTTGTACTTTAGTTAGTTTATTTCATTGTAGTTATTTGTAGGAATTGTATTTAATTTATTTATTGATAGTGTAGTGTTAGGTTTAATTGTAGGTAATTGTAGGTATTTTATTTAATTAATTTAATGATAGTATAATGTTAGGTTTAATTGTAAATTAGGTTAGGATTTATTTTACAGGTAATTTTGTAATTATTTTAACTAGGTAACTATTAAATAGTTCTTAACTATTTAATAGCTATTGTACCTGCTTAAAATAATTACAAAGTTGCCTGTAAAATAAATATTAATCCTAAAATAGCTACAATGTAATTATAATTTATATTGTAGCTATATTAGGATTTATTTTACAGGTAAGTATTTAGCTTTAAATAGGAATACTTTATTTAATAAGAGTTAATTAATTTCGTTAGATTAAAATTATATTTAACTTAGGGGGGTGTTAGTGTTAGGGTTAGACTTAGCTTTAGGGGTTAATACATTTATTAGAATAGCGGTGAGCTCCGGTCGGCAGATTAGGGGTTAATAATTGAAGTTAGGTGTCGGCGATGTTAGGGAGGGCAGATTAGGGGTTAATACTATTTATTATAGGGTTAGTGAGGCGGATTAGGGGTTAATAACTTTATTATAGTAGCGCTCAGGTCCGCTCGGCAGATTAGGGGTTAATAAGTGTAGGCAGGTGGAGGCGACGTTGTGGGGGTCAGATTAGGGGTTAATAAATATAATATAGGGGTCGGCGGTGTTAGGGGCAGCAGATTAGGGGTACATAGGGATAATGTAAGTAGCGGCGGTTTACGGAGCGGCAGATTAGGGGTTAAAAATAATATACAGGGGTCAGCGATAGCGGGGCGTTAATAAGTGTAAGGTTAGGGGTGTTTAGACTCGGGGTACATGTTAGAGTGTTAGGTGCAGACGTAGGAAGTGTTTCCCCATAGCAAACAATGGGGCTGCGTTAGGAGCTGAACAAGGCTTTTTTGCAGGTGTTAGGTTTTTTTTCAGCTCAAACAGCCCCATTGTTTTCTATGGGAGAATCGTGCACGAGCACGTTTTTGAGGCTGGCCGCTTGCGTAAGCAACTCTGGTATCGAGAGTTGAAGCTGCGTTAAAAATGCTCTACGCTCCTTTTTTGGAGCCTAACGCAGCCTTTATGTGGACTCTCAATACCAGAGTTATTTTTATGGTGCGGCCAGAAAAAAGCCGGCGTTAGCTACGTGGGTCCTTACCGACAAAACTCCAAATCTAGGCCAGTATATGGCCATGTATTTGAATGCAAAGGGATATAATATATAAATGTAAAAGTAATAATTATATAATAATATCTAATAATGTGTTTTACTGTAAATATCTAACTTTCCAATGTTCTTCACGTTCAGGAAAATGTTATTTTTATTTAGTAAATATTTCTGTATATATCTATAAATTTCTGTATATATCTATAAATATCTATAGCTATATATATTTTCTAAATAGGTTTATAGGTAGAGATATAAATTTTACATTAACATTATCACATGTATATAGAAATATATATTGAACAATAAAATTATTATTTTTTCTATGTTAAGAACATTGGAATGTAAAATATGTGTATAGCTTTGTGTTTCACGCTTTAGGTCTAGCGCAGTGTCTGATTAGCAAACATGAAATAATAACATGAGAACTAAGCAAATTTAATAGTATATATCAGATTAGGAATCCAAACAAGAATTTGGGGCTTTAAGCCCAGTGCTGAATTACACACTTTATATCAAATTACTTATAATTAAAATGAAACACTTTATTAACAAATATGTAACATACACAAACCGTTTAAAAATACAGCTGTTACTGCAAGGCAATAGTGGGTATTTCACATCCATTTATTTATATAATAATAGCCCAGGAGTCAGCTGCTAAATTAAGAAAGACTGCATAAGCTATGAAAGACTATGGAAAACTGTTAGCATACAGGAATAAACAGACATGCAGGCATATGCATATGTGGCACACACAATCAATCTATGAGCTCAAAGGCGACCTCCTTCCTACGTATTTAACACAGTCGTACGATTTCTGACTATATCCCTAATGCTTATCAGCACACAATCATACTTTCCAATTGAAGAGCATCAAGCTGATCACTCATTTAACATGAGCGTATCAAATAATGTATTGAGCAATATATCTCAGCAGCTGTTATGTATTCAATCTTAATTAGCTGGCTATTCAGTCTCCAACTAACACCATAACATTGGCAGGCTATAAATTGCTACTGTATCATATTAATGTAACAAATGTATCAAGTTTTTCAGCTTGTGTAAAGTTCTAATTAGTATCTTATTTCCACAGTTACGTCCCCCATAGCCCCGCCCACTGACGCATTTTGTCACTCGTGCGTGACTTCGTCAGGGCTTAGGAGCGGTCTCAGCCATCTAAGCTTCCTTTATAGGCATCAGTTTGATTGGCAGTAGTGTCTTACTGCCTGGCGTCAAAATTAAATCTGTGTATATCGGCAGAGATTGCTCATGTTTATCAAACATACTGGTTATTCTCAATCGCACTTTTTGTTTTCATTTTAAAAACAATGTGTTTATTTATGTCCTTATTAGTTTTAGCAAAATCCGAAGCGTAATCAAGATTCTTGAATTGGCTATTTGTCTTTGTATGATTTGCTTGTCATATGTATATGCAGGAAAATGCCTGAATTAATATTTATGTCAGACAAGAGGGTTTTTACGAATACAATAACATTAGATCAGTCCTTAATTAAGTATAAACTTTTTATTAGTAAGTACTTAAAGATATTCTTCATGGTTTGAAAAGTATAAACCTATAGGCGTTTATTTTCATGTAATTTTCCCCCAACATTGTCATGATGGAAATTATCAATTAAAACCTCAATATTGTATACCTACTTAGAGATATTTTTACATTTATTCCTCACATCAGTCAGAAACAACACTAGAGTGTGATCTGCGAATTATGTAATGATCTGGTCACTTTCGGTTAAGAGCATACTGGAATACTCTCAAACTGATTTTATACGAATTTTTATGTATTTATCCCAGGAAGCATTTGTATGATATTGCTTCATTTAACCCTTTTGGTGCGTCTGACTGCAGCTCGTGTTTCCATCTGCATTCTTTTTGCAGCAGGATTTTGTTGAAGTCACCTCTTCTGCCTTTTAATCTGAGTTGTTCAATTGCAAAAAATTTAATATCTTAGGGTTAAATGAAGCAATATCATACAAATGCTTCCTGGGATAAATACATAAAAATTCCTATAAAATCTGTTTGAGAGTATTCCAGTATGCTCTTAACTGAAAGTGACCAGATCATTACATAATTCGCAGATCACACTCTAGTGTTGTTTCTGACTGATGTGAGGAATAAATGTAAAAATATCTCTAAGTAGGTATACAATATTGAGGTTTTAATTGATAATTTCCATCATGACAATGTTGGGGGAAAATTACATGAAAATAAACGCCTATAGGTTTATACTTTTCAAACCATGAAGAATATCTTTAAGTACTTACTAATAAAAAGTTTAGACTTAATTAAGGACTAATCTAATGTTATTGTATTCGTAAAAACCCTCTTGTCTGACATAAATATTAATTCAGGCCTTTTCCTGCATATACATATGACAAGCAAATCATACAAAGACAAATAGCCAATTCAAGAATCTTGATTACGCTTCAGATTTTGCTAAAACTAATAATTACATATATAAACACATTATTTTGAGAATTCGTAAAACAAAAAGTGCGATTGAGAATAACCAGTATGTTTGATAAACATGAGCAATCTCTGCCGATATACACGGATTTAATTTTGATGCCAGGCAGTAAGACACTGCTGCCAATCAAACTGATTACCATGGCAACATATGCCTATAAAAGAAGCTAAGATGGCTGAGGCCGTCCCTAAGCCCTGATGAAGTCACGCACGAGTGACGAAACGCGCCAGTGGGCGGGGCTATGAGGGACATAACTGTGGAAATAAGATACTAATTAGAACTTTACACAAGCTGAAAAACTTGATACATTTGTACATTAATATGATACAGTAGCAATTTATAGCCTGCCAATGTTATGGTGTTAGTTGGAGACTGAATAGCCAGCTAATTAAGATTGAATAAGGCTGCTGAGATATATTGCTCAATACATTATTTGATTCGCTCATGTTAAATGAGTGATCAGCTTGATGCTCTTCAATCGGAAAGTATGAATGTGTGCTGATAAGCATTTTTCATAGATAGCAGTTTTCCATAGTCTCTCATAGCTCACGCAGTCTTTTTTAATTTAGCAACTGACTCCTGGGCTATAATTATATAAATAAGTGGATGTGAAATACCCACTATTGCCTAGCAGTAACAGCTGTATTTTTAAAGGTTTGTGTATGTTGCATATTTGTTAATAAAGTGTTTCATTTTAATTATAAGTCATTTCAAATTTAACAGTAGACGTAAATTGGAAACTTTATTAAAATTGTATTCTCTATCTGAATAATGAAAGCAAAAATTGGGTTTCTAAGTCCCTTAAAAACAAAAATAACATTTTTCTATAAATTTTTTCCTGTGAAATATTAATAACTCCTGTCGGGTGAGCACATGAGTGATAAGTGTTAGGATTTTTTCTTCTGCATTCTCCATTGAAGTCTATGGGGAGAAAAGGTTAGTGCAGTCGTGATATCCGAGGTTCAGAAGTTACCGTGCGTCGGGTTTCGCTAACATGCAAATGTTTTACTTTCAACTTGTATTACATTACATCTAGTGTTGTTTACGCTCAAGCAGGAGTGCTAAATACTGATCCACTTATATCCAGCCCTTAATCTGTAAATATCTCTTGCAGGCGGATGGGGAACACCGTCCCAAGAGAGACCTATTTGCACCTCAAGAGTCCGTTCTAGACATGGCTCTTTCCTCTTATGATGACCAGTACAAAGGATGTAGTGATATGATGGAAGCTGAGATCGCTCAGTTGTTCCAAATAGAGTACTCTACAAACAAGGAGTTTGCTGAGGCCTGGGATTCTGCAACCTTCAAATGGGAGGAAAAAAAGCCATTTGCAGTGGTTCCTCAAGGCTTTAAAGACCAATACGCCATTGCAATATTAGCTTACACCATAAATGGACCCCTCCACAAGGTCTTCAATGCAGCTGTGAGGGAGGCAGGCCGGTCCAGACAATATTATCTCAACACTTTTAGGTTTAAGGTTTTACATTATTACTTGACAAAAGCTCTTCAAATGTTGGATGCTATAGAGAAGCCTAATTGTCATAGAGTATTTAGAGGAACACGGGGGATTCGCTTTAAGTCTGAAACCAAGACGCCTATTCGCTTCGGCCAGTTTACATCTTCCTCATTAAATGACCAGAATGCCTTGGCGTTTGGTGAAGACACCTTCTTTAACATACAAACTTGTTATGGGGTCAACATCAAGAACTTCTCGTTCTTCCCTGGAGAAGAAGAGGTGCTTATTCCGCCATATGAAAAGTTCAAGGTGACAAATTTTGCTAGAGACAAAGAAAGGACTCTGATTAACCTTCAGTCACTAGAAAAGGCCAGTGTTTACAACTGTGAGTATGTAAAAGGTGAGTAGAACTTTATTTATATTACTGGTCTGGAGTTTAGGACAATGGGGCATAGGTTGAGAATGAGGACAAAACCGATTTTTATTAGTATTCTGACTGTGGGAGGTATTGGACTGAAGTACGCCCTATGATGATTAAAGTACAGTCATTTCATTAGGCTACACCCTGGTACTTTTAGTTATGATTTGCAGTGGCTTACACATTAGTGTAAGGAGCTAATTAACCCATGAGCCACAGAACTTCATATGATTGTATTGTGTCAGGTCCATGCAGAAATCCAGGCCACAGAAAGCTGTCTCTGGTGAGGTTCAACCAAAGCCCTTCCCCCTCTAGTTATATACTTTTGTCTTAACTTTTTTAGCATGTAAATTTCTGAAAATAACAGTGATCTATCAAAAACGTATAAACAAACATACAATATATATAGAAAATCTGAAATGAAACAGTTTGTTCGTTGAGGGAGCTCCAATAACTAGTGTTGCCACCCAGACGGTATTTTACTACAAGACCGGTATTTTTACGTTTTAGGTCAAAGTTGAAAATAAAGATTTAATATAGAAATAAAGATAC
The DNA here is from genome assembly GCF_027579735.1 of Bombina bombina. Classification (NCBI taxonomy): domain Eukaryota; kingdom Metazoa; phylum Chordata; class Amphibia; order Anura; family Bombinatoridae; genus Bombina; species Bombina bombina. The sequence goes on from NC_069501.1 coordinate 1,268,862,949, forward strand.
TAGCAGGTGAATCTTTTTCTAAGTGTGTGGGAATCTAATTAATAAAAAGTATTCATTTAAATTCAGTCCTAATATGTATAATAATTTATGCAAATTAATGCACAACAGGTAGTTTTTTTTTCAGTAAATTCATCAGTTCTGGGGAACTTCTGAACAGCTTGTTATATTCACTATGGCCTAGATTTGGAGTTCGGCGGTAGAAGGGCTGTTAACGCTCCGCGGGCTTTTTTCTGGCCGCACCATAAATTTAACTCTGGTATCGAGAGTTAAAACAAATGCTGCGTTAGGCTCCAAAAAAGGAGCGTAGAGCATTTTTACCGCAAATGCAACTCTCGATACCAGAGTTGCTTACGGACACGGCCAGCCTCAAAAACGTGCTCGTGCACGATTCTCCCATAGGAAACAATGGGGCTGTTTGAGCTGAAAAAAAACCTAACACCTGCAAAAAAGCAGCGTTCAGCTCCTAACGCAGCCCCATTGTTTTCTATGGGGAAACACTTCCTACGTCTGCACCTAACACTCTAACATGAACCCCGAGTCTAAACACCCCTAACCTTACACTTATTAACCTCTAATCTGTCGCCCCCGCTATCGCTGACCCCTACATATTTTTTTTAACCCCTAATCTGCCGCTCCGTAAACCGCCGCAACCTACGTTATCCCTATGTACCCCTAATCTGCTGCCCTAACATCGCCGACCCCTATATTATATTTATTAACCCCTAATCTGCCCCCCCACAACGTCGCCGCCAGCTACCTACACTTATTAACCCCTAATCTGCCGAGCGGACCGCACCGCTACTATAATAAAGTTATTAACCCCTAATCCGCCTCACTAACCCTATCATAAATAGTATTAACCCCTAATCTGCCCTCCCTAACATCGCCGACACCTAACTTCAATTATTAACCCCTAATCTGCCGACCGGAGCTCACCGCTATTCTAATAAATGTATTAACCCCTAAAGCTAAGTCTAACCCTAACACTAACACCCCCCTAAGTTAAATATAATTTACATCTAACGAAATAAATTAACTCTTATTAAATAACTTATTCCTATTTAAAGCTAAATACTTACCTGTAAAATAAATCCTATTATAGCTACAATATAAATTATAATTATATTATAGCTATTTTAGGATTAATATTTATTTTACAGGCAACTTTGTAATTATTTTAACCAGGTACAATAGCTATTAAATAGTTAATAAATATTTAATAGTTACCTAGTTAAAATAATAACAAATTTACCTGTAAAATAAATCCTAACCTAAGTTACAATTAAACCTAACACTACACTATCAATAAATTAATTAAATAAACTACCTACAATTACCTACAATTAACCTAACACTACACTATCAATAAATTAATTAAACACAATTCCTACAAATAAATACAATTAAATAAACTAGCTAAAGTACAAAAAATAAAAAAGAACTAAGTTACAAAAAATAAAAAAATATTTACAAACATAAGAAAAATATTACAACAATTTTAAACTAATTACACCTACTCTAAGCCCCCTAATAAAATAACAAAGCCCCCCAAAATAAAAAATTCCCTACCCTATTCTAAATTAAAAAAGTTACAAGCTCTTTTACCTTACCAGCCCTGAACAGGGCCCTTTGCGGGGCATGCCCCAAGAATTTCAGCTCTTTTGCCTGTAAAAAAAAACATACCATACACCCCCCCCCAACATTACAACCCACCACCCACATACCCCTAATCTAACCCAAACCCCCCTTAAAGAAACCTAACACTAAGCCCCTGAAGATCTTCCTACCTTGTCTTCACCATCCAGGTATCACCGATCCGTCCTGGCTCCAACATCTTCATCCAACCCAAGCGGGGGTTGGCGATCCATCATCCGGTGGCTGAAGAGGTCCAGAAGAGGCTCCAAAGTCTTCCTCCTATCCGGCAAGAAGAGGACATCCGGACCGGCAAAGATCTTCTCCAAGCGGCATCTTCGATCTTCTTCCATCCGGTGCGGAGCGGGTCCATCTTGAAGCAGGCGACGCGGATCCATCCTCTTCTTCCGTTGTCTCCCGACGAATGACGGTTCCTTTAAGGGACGTCATCCAAGATGGCGTCCCTCGAATTCCGATTGGCTGATAGGATTCTATCAGCCAATCGGAATTAAGGTAGGAATTTTCTGATTGGCTGATGGAATCAGCCAATCAGAATCAAGTTCAATCCGATTGGCTGATCCAATCAGCCAATCAGATTGAGCTCGCATTCTATTGGCTGTTCCGATCAGCCAATCAGATTGAGCTCGCATTCTATTGGCTGTTCCGATCAGCCAATAGAATGCGAGCTCAATCTGATTGACTGATTGGATCAGCCAATCGGATTGAACTTGATTCTGATTGGCTGATTCCATCAGCCAATCAGAAAATTCCTACCTTAATTCCGATTGGCTGATAGAATCCTATCAGCCAATCGGAATTCGAGGGACGCCATCTTGGATGACGTCCCTTAAAGGAACCGTCATTCGTCGGGAGACAACGGAAGAAGAGGATGGATCCGCGTCGCCTGCTTCAAGATGGACCCGCTCCGCACCGGATGGAAGAAGATCGAAGATGCCGCTTGGAGAAGATGTTTGCCGGTCCGGATGTCCTCTTCTTGCCGGATAGGAGGAAGACTTTGGAGCCTCTTCTGGACCTCTTCAGCCACCGGATGATGGATCGCCAACCCCCGCTTGGGTTGGATGAAGATGTTGGAGCCAGGACGGATCGGTGATACCTGGATGGTGAAGACAAGGTAGGAAGATCTTCAGGGGCTTAGTGTTAGGTTTCTTTAAGGGGGGTTTGGGTTAGATTAGGGGTATGTGGGTGGTGGGTTGTAATGTTGGGGGGGGGGGTATGGTATGTTTTTTTTTTACAGGCAAAAGAGCTGAAATTCTTGGGGCATGCCCCGCAAAGGGCCCTGTTCAGGGCTGGTAAGGTAAAAGAGCTTGTAACTTTTTTAATTTAGAATAGGGTCGGGAATTTTTTATTTTGGGGGGCTTTGTTATTTTATTAGGGGGCTTAGAGTAGGTGTAATTAGTTTTAAATTGTTGTAATATTTTTCTTATGTTTGTAAATATTTTTTTATTTTTTGTAACTTAGTTCTTTTTTATTTTTTGTACTTTAGTTAGTTTATTTAATTGTATTTATTTGTAGGAATTGTGTTTAATTAATTTATTGATAGTGTAGTGTTAGGTTAATTGTAGGTAATTGTAGGTAGTTTATTTAATTAATTTATTGATAGGGTAGTGTTAGGTTTAATTATATCTTAGGTTAGGATTTATTTTACAGGTAAATTTGTTATTATTTTAACTAGGTAACTATTAAATGGTTCTTAACTATTTAATAGCTATTGTACCTGGTTAAAATAATTACAAAGTTGCCTGTAAAATAAATATTAATCCTAAAATAGCTATAATATAATTATAATGTATATTGTAGCTATATTAGCATTTATTTTACAGGTAAGTATTTAGCTTTAAATAGGAATCATTTATTTAATAAGAGTTAATTAATTTCGTTAGATGTAAATTATATTTAAGTTAGGGGGGTGTTAGTGTTAGGGTTAGACTTAGCTTTAGGGGTTAATCCATTTATTATAGTAGCGATGACCTCCGGTCAGCAGATTAGGGGTTAATAATTGAAGGTAGGTGTCGGCGATGTTAGGGAGGGCAGATTAGGGGTTAATACTATTTATGATAGGGTTAGTGAGGCGGGTTAGGGGTTAATAACTTTATTATAGTAGCGGTGCGGTCCGCTCGGCAGATTAGGGGTTAATAAGTGTAGGCAGGTGTCGGCGACGTTGTGGGGGGCAGGTTAGAGGTTAATAAATGTAATACAGGGGTCGGCGGGGTTAGGGGCAGCAGATTAGGGGTACATAAGTATAACGTAGGTGGCGGTCGGCAGATTAGGGGTTAAAAAATTTTAATCGAGTGGCGGCGATGTGGGGGGAGCTCGGTTTAGGGGTACATAGGTAGTTTATGGGTGTTAGTGTACTTTAGAGTACAGTAGTTAAGAGCTTTATAAACCGGCGTTAGCCAGAAAGCTCTTAACTCCTGCTATTTTCAGGCGGCTGGAGTTTTGTCGTTAGAGCTCTACCGCTCACTTCAGAAACGACTCTAAATACCGGCGTTAGGAAGATCCCATTGAAAAGATAGGATACGCAAATGGCGTAGGGGGATCTGCGGTATGGAAAAGTCGCGGCTGAAAAGTGAGCGTTAGACCCTTTAATCACTGACTCCAAATACCAGCGGGCGGCCAAAACCAGCGTTAGGAGCCTCTAACGCTGGTTTTGACGGCTACCGCCGAACTCCAAATCTAGGCCTATGACTCTTATACAAGGGTTTCTTGTACATTGTGCCACAGAGGGCTTATTTCCAAATTAAATTATATATTTATTATTATTAGTGAACAAATAAGAAAACATTGCGCTAGTTCTCAGTTATGATAACGCTTCTAAAGGAAGAATGACCCAAGTCAAATAAATGTTAATTACAAATATTTTGGGACTACAATAATAGCAGTTGGAAGAAAATCCTAGTTTTACATGCTGGTTAAACAAACAATGTATATAACCATAAAATTTACATGGATAAAAGTGTTCAGTCTCCCACAAATAGACCGTCTATATCCATAAAACAAAGCCCTAAAAAAAATAATAATAAAATAAAGTAAAATATAAAAAACTGGAACTGTTATACACAACGCGTTTCAGGGACATGCCCAGGTGTAATATTATTATTATTAGTGTTTTATTATTTCTTAATTTTTTATTTCTATTAAATAATATGAAACCAAAATAGTTTATTTCATGATAGGGAATGTGATTTTAAACAATTTTCTAACTTACTTTATTAATATTTTATCTTCTTTCTCGTGTTATCTTTGGTTGAAAATCAGGGATGATAAGATTAGGGAAGGTGAGGGGATTTGGGGCATTTAAGCCAAGTGTAGAATTATACACTTAGGCCTAGATTTGGAGTTCGGCGGTAGCCGTCAAAACCAGCGTTAGAGGCTCCTAACGCTGGTTTTGGCCGCCCGCTGGTATTTGGAGTCAGTGATTAAAGGGTCTAACGCTCACTTTACAGCCGCGACTTTTCCATACCGCAGATCCCCCTACGCCATTTGCGTAGCCTATATTTTCAATGGGATCTTTCTAACGCCGGTATTTAGAGTCGTTTCTGAAGTGAGCGTTAGAGCTCTAACGACAAGATTCCAGCCGCCTGAAAATAGCAGGAGTTAAGAGCTTTCTGGCTAACGCCGGTTTATAAAGCTCTTAACTACTGTACCCTAAAGTACACTAACACCCATAAACTACCTATGTACCCCTAAACCGAGGTCCCCCCACACCGCCACCACTCGATTAAAATTTTTAACCCCTAATCTGCCGACCGCCACCTACGTTATATTTATGTACCCCTAATCTGCTGCCCCTAACATCGCCGACCCCTATATTATATTTATTAACCCCTAATCTGCCCCCTCAACGTCGCCGACACCTGCCTACACTTATTAACCCCTAATCTGCCGAGCGGACCTGAGCGCTACTATAATAAAGTTATTAACCCCTAATCCGCCTCACTAACCCTATCATAAATAGTATTAACCCCTAATCTGCCCTCCCTAACATCGCCGACACCTAACTTCAATTATTAACCCCTAAACTTCCGATCGGAGCTCACCGCTATTCTAATAAATGGATTAACCCCTAAAGCTAAGTCTAACCCTAACACTAACACCCCCCTAAGTTAAATATAATTTTTATCTAACGAAATAAATTAACTCTTATTAAATAACTTATTCCTATTTAAAGCTAAATACTTACCTGTAAAATAAATCCTAATATAGCTACAATATAAATTATAATTATATTATAGCTATTTTAGGATTAATATTTATTTTACAGGCAACTTTGTAATTATTTTAACCAGGTACAATAGCTATTAAATAGTTAATAAATATTTAATAGTTACCTAGTTAAAATAATAACAAATTTACCTGTAAAATAAATCCTAACCTAAGTTACAATTAAACCTAACACTACACTATCAATAAATTAATTAAATAAACTACCTACAATTACCTACAATTAACCTAACACTACACTATCAATAAATTAATTAAACACAATTCCTACAAATAAATACAATTAAATAAACTAGCTAAAGTACAAAAAATAAAAAAGAACTAAGTTACAAAAAATAAAAAAATATTTACAAACATAAGAAAAATATTACAACAATTTTAAACTAATTACACCTACTCTAAGCCCCCTAATAAAATAACAAAGCCCCCCAAAATAAAAAATTCCCTACCCTATTCTAAATTAAAAAAGTTACAAGCTCTTTTACCTTACCAGCCCTGAACAGGGCCCTTTGCGGGGCATGCCCCAAGAATTTCAGCTCTTTTGCCTGTAAAAAAAAACATACCATACACCCCCCCCCAACATTACAACCCACCACCCACATACCCCTAATCTAACCCAAACCCCCCTTAAAGAAACCTAACACTAAGCCCCTGAAGATCTTCCTACCTTGTCTTCACCATCCAGGTATCACCGATCCGTCCTGGCTCCAACATCTTCATCCAACCCAAGCGGGGGTTGGCGATCCCTCATCCGGTGGCTGAAGAGGTCCAGAAGAGGCTCCAAAGTCTTCCTCCTATCCGGCAAGAAGAGGACATCCGGACCGGCAAAGATCTTCTCCAAGCGGCATCTTCGATCTTCTTCCATCCGGTGCGGAGCGGGTCCATCTTGAAGCAGGCGACGCGGATCCATCCTCTTCTTCCGTTGTCTCCCGACGAATGACGGTTCCTTTAAGGGACGTCATCCAAGATGGCGTCCCTCGAATTCCGATTGGCTGATAGGATTCTATCAGCCAATCGGAATTAAGGTAGGAATTTTCTGATTGGCTGATGGAATCAGCCAATCAGAATCAAGTTCAATCCGATTGGCTGATCCAATCAGCCAATCAGATTGAGCTCGCATTCTATTGGCTGTTCCGATCAGCCAATCAGATTGAGCTCGCATTCTATTGGCTGTTCCGATCAGCCAATAGAATGCGAGCTCAATCTGATTGACTGATTGGATCAGCCAATCGGATTGAACTTGATTCTGATTGGCTGATTCCATCAGCCAATCAGAAAATTCCTACCTTAATTCCGATTGGCTGATAGAATCCTATCAGCCAATCGGAATTCGAGGGACGCCATCTTGGATGACGTCCCTTAAAGGAACCGTCATTCGTCGGGAGACAACGGAAGAAGAGGATGGATCCGCGTCGCCTGCTTCAAGATGGACCCGCTCCGCACCGGATGGAAGAAGATCGAAGATGCCGCTTGGAGAAGATGTTTGCCGGTCCGGATGTCCTCTTCTTGCCGGATAGGAGGAAGACTTTGGAGCCTCTTCTGGACCTCTTCAGCCACCGGATGATGGATCGCCAACCCCCGCTTGGGTTGGATGAAGATGTTGGAGCCAGGACGGATCGGTGATACCTGGATGGTGAAGACAAGGTAGGAAGATCTTCAGGGGCTTAGTGTTAGGTTTCTTTAAGGGGGGTTTGGGTTAGATTAGGGGTATGTGGGTGGTGGGTTGTAATGTTGGGGGGGGGGGTATGGTATGTTTTTTTTTTACAGGCAAAAGAGCTGAAATTCTTGGGGCATGCCCCGCAAAGGGCCCTGTTCAGGGCTGGTAAGGTAAAAGAGCTTGTAACTTTTTTAATTTAGAATAGGGTAGGGAATTTTTTATTTTGGGGGGCTTTGTTATTTTATTAGGGGGCTTAGAGTAGGTGTAATTAGTTTTAAATTGTTGTAATATTTTTCTTATGTTTGTAAATATTTTTTTATTTTTTGTAACTTAGTTCTTTTTTATTTTTTGTACTTTAGTTAGTTTATTTAATTGTATTTATTTGTAGGAATTGTGTTTAATTAATTTATTGATAGTGTAGTGTTAGGTTAATTGTAGGTAATTGTAGGTAGTTTATTTAATTAATTTATTGATAGGGTAGTGTTAGGTTTAATTATATCTTAGGTTAGGATTTATTTTACAGGTAAATTTGTTATTATTTTAACTAGGTAACTATTAAATGGTTCTTAACTATTTAATAGCTATTGTACCTGGTTAAAATAATTACAAAGTTGCCTGTAAAATAAATATTAATCCTAAAATAGCTATAATATAATTATAATGTATATTGTAGCTATATTAGCATTTATTTTACAGGTAAGTATTTAGCTTTAAATAGGAATCATTTATTTAATAAGAGTTAATTAATTTCGTTAGATGTAAATTATATTTAAGTTAGGGGGGTGTTAGTGTTAGGGTTAGACTTAGCTTTAGGGGTTAATCCATTTATTATAGTAGCGATGACCTCCGGTCAGCAGATTAGGGGTTAATAATTGAAGGTAGGTGTCGGCGATGTTAGGGAGGGCAGATTAGGGGTTAATACTATTTATGATAGGGTTAGTGAGGCGGGTTAGGGGTTAATAACTTTATTATAGTAGCGGTGCGGTCCGCTCGGCAGATTAGGGGTTAATAAGTGTAGGCAGGTGTCGGCGACGTTGTGGGGGGCAGGTTAGAGGTTAATAAATGTAATACAGGGGTCGGCGGGGTTAGGGGCAGCAGATTAGGGGTACATAAGTATAACGTAGGTGGCGGTCGGCAGATTAGGGGTTAAAAAATTTTAATCGAGTGGCGGCGATGTGGGGGGAGCTCGGTTTAGGGGTACATAGGTAGTTTATGGGTGTTAGTGTACTTTAGAGTACAGTAGTTAAGAGCTTTATAAACCGGCGTTAGCCAGAAAGCTCTTAACTCCTGCTATTTTCAGGCGGCTGGAGTTTTGTCGTTAGAGCTCTACCGCTCACTTCAGAAACGACTCTAAATACCGGCGTTAGGAAGATCCCATTGAAAAGATAGGATACGCAAATGGCGTAGGGGGATCTGCGGTATGGAAAAGTCGCGGCTGAAAAGTGAGCGTTAGACCCTTTAATCACTGACTCCAAATACCAGCGGGCGGCCAAAACCAGCGTTAGGAGCCTCTAACGCTGGTTTTGACGGCTACCGCCGAACTCCAAATCTAGGCCTATGACTCTTATACAAGGGTTTCTTGTACATTGTGCCACAGAGGGCTTATTTCCAAATTAAATTATATATTTATTATTATTAGTGAACAAATAAGAAAACATTGCGCTAGTTCTCAGTTATGATAACGCTTCTAAAGGAAGAATGACCCAAGTCAAATAAATGTTAATTACAAATATTTTGGGACTACAATAATAGCAGTTGGAAGAAAATCCTAGTTTTACATGCTGGTTAAACAAACAATGTATATAACCATAAAATTTACATGGATAAAAGTGTTCAGTCTCCCACAAATAGACCGTCTATATCCATAAAACAAAGCCCTAAAAAAAATAATAATAAAATAAAGTAAAATATAAAAAACTGGAACTGTTATACACAACGCGTTTCAGGGACATGCCCAGGTGTAATATTATTATTATTAGTGTTTTATTATTTCTTAATTTTTTATTTCTATTAAATAATATGAAACCAAAATAGTTTATTTCATGATAGGGAATGTGATTTTAAACAATTTTCTAACTTACTTTATTAATATTTTATCTTCTTTCTCGTGTTATCTTTGGTTGAAAATCAGGGATGATAAGATTAGGGAAGGTGAGGGGATTTGGGGCATTTAAGCCAAGTGTAGAATTATACACTTAGGCCTAGATTTGGAGTTCGGCGGTAGCCGTCAAAACCAGCGTTAGAGGCTCCTAACGCTGGTTTTGGCCGCCCGCTGGTATTTGGAGTCAGTGATTAAAGGGTCTAACGCTCACTTTACAGCCGCGACTTTTCCATACCGCAGATCCCCCTACGCCATTTGCGTAGCCTATATTTTCAATGGGATCTTTCTAACGCCGGTATTTAGAGTCGTTTCTGAAGTGAGCGTTAGAGCTCTAACGACAAGATTCCAGCCGCCTGAAAATAGCAGGAGTTAAGAGCTTTCTGGCTAACGCCGGTTTATAAAGCTCTTAACTACTGTACCCTAAAGTACACTAACACCCATAAACTACCTATGTACCCCTAAACCGAGGTCCCCCCACACCGCCACCACTCGATTAAAATTTTTAACCCCTAATCTGCCGACCGCCACCTACGTTATATTTATGTACCCCTAATCTGCTGCCCCTAACATCGCCGACCCCTATATTATATTTATTAACCCCTAATCTGCCCCCTCAACGTCGCCGACACCTGCCTACACTTATTAACCCCTAATCTGCCGAGCGGACCTGAGCGCTACTATAATAAAGTTATTAACCCCTAATCCGCCTCACTAACCCTATCATAAATAGTATTAACCCCTAATCTGCCCTCCCTAACATCGCCGACACCTAACTTCAATTATTAACCCCTAAACTTCCGATCGGAGCTCACCGCTATTCTAATAAATGGATTAACCCCTAAAGCTAAGTCTAACCCTAACACTAACACCCCCCTAAGTTAAATATAATTTTTATCTAACGAAATAAATTAACTCTTATTAAATAACTTATTCCTATTTAAAGCTAAATACTTACCTGTAAAATAAATCCTAATATAGCTACAATATAAATTATAATTATATTATAGCTATTTTAGGATTAATATTTATTTTACAGGCAACTTTGTAATTATTTTAACCAGGTACAATAGCTATTAAATAGTTAAGAACTATTTAATAGTTACCTAGTTAAAATAATAACAAATTTACCTGTAAAATAAATCCTAACCTAAGTTATAATTAAACCTAACACTACCCTATCAATAAAATAATTAAAAAAACTACCTACAATTACCTACAATTAACCTAACACTACACTATCAATAAATTAATTAAACACAATTGCTACAAATAAATACAATTAAATAAACTAGCTAAAGTACAAAAAATAAAAAAGAACTAAGTTACAGAAAATAAAAAAATATTTACAAACATAAGAAAAATATTACAACAATTTTAAACTAATTACACCTACTCTAAGCCCCCTAATAAAATAACAAAGCCCCCCAAAATAAAAAATTCCCTACCCTATTCTAAATTAAAAAAGTTACAAGCTCTTTTACCTTACCAGCCCTGAACAGGGCCCTTTGCGGGGCATGCCCCAAGAAATACAGCTCTTTTGCCTGTAAAAAAAAACATACAATACCCCCCCCCAACATTACAACCCACCACCCACATACCCCTAATCTAACCCAAACCCCCCTTAAATAAACCTAACACTAATCCCCTGAAGATCTTCCTACCTTGTCTTCACCATCCAGGTATCACCGATCCGTCCTGGCTCCAAGATCTTCATCCAACCCAAGCGGGGGTTGGCGATCCATAATCCGGTGCTCCAAAGTCTTCCTCCTATCCGGCAAGAAGAGGACATCCGGACCGGCAAACATCTTCTCCAAGCGGCATCTTCGATCTTCTTCCATCCGGTGCGGAGCGGGTCCATCTTGAAGCAGGCGACGCGGATCCATCCTCTTCTTCCGATGTCTCCCGACTAATGACGGTTCCTTTAAGGGACGTCATCCAAGATGGCGTCCCTCGAATTCCGATTGGCTGATAGGATTCTATCAGCCAATCGGAATTAAGGTAGGAATTTTCTGATTGGCTGATGGAATCAGCCAATCAGAATCAAGTTCAATCCGATTGGCCGATCCAATCAGCCAATCAGATTGAGCTCGCATTCTATTGGCTGTTCCGATCAGCCAATAGAATGCGAGCTCAATCTGATTGGCTGATGGGATCGGCCAATCGGATTGAACTTGATTCTGATTGGCTGATTCCATCAGCCAATCAGAAAATTCCTACCTTAATTCCGATTGGCTGATAGAATCCTATCAGCCAATCGGAATTCGAGGGACGCCATCTTGGATGACGTCCCTTAAAGGAACCGTCATTAGTCGGGAGACATCGGAAGAAGAGGATGGATCCGCGTCGCCTGCTTCAAGATGGACCCGCTCCGCACCGGATGGAAGAAGATCGAAGATGCCGCTTGGAGAAGATGTTTGCCGGTCCGGATGTCCTCTTCTTGCCGGATAGGAGGAAGACTTTGGAGCACCGGATTATGGATCGCCAACCCCCGCTTGGGTTGGATGAAGATCTTGGAGCCAGGACGGATCGGTGATACCTGGTATGGTGAAGACAAGGTAGGAAGATCTTCAGGGGATTAGTGTTAGGTTTATTTAAGGGGGGTTTGGGTTAGATTAGGGGTATGTGGGTGGTGGGTTGTAATGTTGGGGGGGGGGTATTGTATGTTTTTTTTTTACAGGCAAAAGAGCTGAACTTCTTGGGGCATGCCCCGCAAAGGGCCCTGTTCAGGGCTGGTAAGGTAAAAGAGCTTGTAACTTTTTTAATTTAGAATAGGGTAGGGAATTTTTTATTTTGGGGGGCTTTGTTATTTTATTAGGGGGCTTAGAGTAGGTGTAATTAGTTTAAAATTGTTGTAATATTTTTCTGATGTTTGTAAATATTTTTTTATTTTCTGTAACTTAGTTCTTTTTTATTTTTTGTACTTTAGCTAGTTTATTTAATTGTATTTATTTGTAGCAATTGTGTTTAATTAATTTATTGATAGTGTAGTGTTAGGTTAATTGTAGGTAATTGTAGGTAGTTTTTTTAATTATTTTATTGATAGGGTAGTGTTAGGTTTAATTATAACTTAGGTTAGGATTTATTTTACAGGTAAATTTGTTATTATTTTAACTAGGTAACTATTAAATAGTTCTTAACTATTTAATAGCTATTGTACCTGGTTAAAATAATTACAAAGTTGCCTGTAAAATAAATATTAATCCTAAAATAGCTATAATATAATTATAATTTATATTGTAGCTATATTAGGATTTATTTTACAGGTAAGTATTTAGCTTTAAATAGGAATAAGTTATTTAATAAGAGTTAATTTATTTCGTTAGATAAAAATTATATTTAACTTAGGGGGGTGTTAGTGTTAGGGTTAGACTTAGCTTTAGGGGTTAATCCATTTATTAGAATAGCGGTGAGCTCCGATCGGAAGTTTAGGGGTTAATAATTGAAGGTAGGTGTCGGCGATGTTAGGGAGGGCAGATTAGGGGTTAATACTATTTATGATAGGGTTAGTGAGGCGGATTAGGGGTTAATAACTTTATTATAGTAGCGCTCAGGTCCGCTCGGCAGATTAGGGGTTAATAAGTGTAGGTAGGTGTCGGCGACGTTGAGGGGGGCAGATTAGGGGTTAATAAATATAATATAGGGGTCGGCGATGTTAGGGCAGCAGATTAGGGGTACATAGGGATAACGTAGGTGGCGGCGGTTTACGGAGCGGCAGATTAGGGGTTAAAAAAAATATGCAGGGGTCAGCGATAGCGGGGGCGGCAGATTAGGGGTTAATAAGTGTAAGGGTAGGGGTGTTTAGACTCGGGGTACATGTTAGGGTGTTAGGTGCAGACGTAGGAAGTGTTTCCCCATAGGAAACAATGGGGCTGCGTTAGGAGCTGAACGCTGCTTTTTTGCAGGTGTTAGGTTTTTTTTCAGCTCAAACAGTCCCATTGTTTCCTATGGGAGAATCGTGCACGAGCACGTTTTTGAGGCCGGCCGCGTCCGTAAGCAACTCTGGTATCGAGAGTTGCATTTGCGGTAAAAATGCTCTACGCTCCTTTTTTGGAGCCTAACGCAGCATTTGTTTTAACTCTCGATACCAGAGTTAAATTTATGGTGCGGCCAGAAAAAAGCCCGCGGAGCGTTAACAGCCCTTTTACCGCCAAACTCCAAATCTAGGCCTAAGAATTATAAATAGGATAAAAATGAACAATTACACTTTATTAAACATATATGCAAAACAGACATTACAATGGGTATATTCACTTCCAAATTCCAATTTATTCAAGCCTATTTATCCACCATCCACCTATTATTAAAACAGAGGATACAAATGGCTATTAGAAAGATGGGAACAATCACTTCCAATGTTCTAGGGTTCAGTAGCCATATATATGTAACATCTCACAGTTAAAAAATATATACAGAATAGGGCTGATGGACCTAGTAAGCATGTGTCCAATCTGATTTAGAATGGGGATAAAGCTTATTGGCAGATATTTAAAGGTCATACATATGAATTTGCACCAGTATTCACACTGACTGCAAAGTGAGCTGTGTGCTCAAAAGTGTCCTCCTGCCTACGTACTGCTCAGATTGAACAGCTTTAATCCCTACAAAGTTAACTCCATACTAGTAATTCATTCACACAGCACATACATATTGTAGATACACACAGGTGGATATTAATGAAGTTACTCTCAATTGCAGAGCTGTGTCACACATACGATGTCTACAAGAAATATTGTATTAGGCATACCCTAATATAAGGCGTCTAATATGTAGCAGAGTTGTAATACAAAACAGATCGTAAGTGAGCACTTTGTATTGGCCCAACAAAATATCAAGTAGTATGTATCTATAGCGGTTATTGTTAGAGCAAAGCCGCTAATAAGTTGCTATGTCTTGTTAGTTTGTTTAGGACATGCCAAGTACCAGGCCCCGCCTTCCGATGCGTTTCCGTCACTACAACGAAGTCACGTCTTATTAAAGGGCCAATACAAAGTGCTCACTTACGATCTGTTTTGTATTACAACTCTGCTACATATTTGACGCCTTATATTAGGGTATGCCTAATACAATATTTCTTGTAGACATCGTATGTGGGGCACAGCTCTGCAATTGAGAGTAACTTCATCAATATCCACCTGTGTGTATCTACAATATGTATGTGCTGTGTGAATGAATTACTAGTATGGAGTTAACTTTGTAGGGATTAAAGCTGTTCAATCTGAGCAGTACGTAGGCAGGAGGACACTTTTGAGCACACAGCTCACTTTGCAGTCAGTGTGAATACTGGTGCAAATTCATATGTATGACCTTTAAATATCTGCCAATAAGCTTTATCCCCATTCTAAATCAGATTGGACACATGCTTACTAGGTCCATCAGCCCTATTCTGTATATATTTTTTAACTGTGAGATGTTACATATATATGGCTACTGAACCCTAGAACGTTGGAAGTGATTGTTCCCATCTTTCTAATAGCCATTTGTATCCTCTGTTTTAATAATAGGTGGATGGTGGATAAATAGTCTTGAATAAATTGGAATTTTAGCTATTTACCACATCACACTTATGGTAATGTCTGTTTTGTATATATGTTTAATAAAGTGTAATTGTTCATTTTTTTCCTGTTGAAAATCAGGGATGTAAGCTTAGGAGCTGGCCCATTTCTGGAGTATACACACAAAAGAGTTTTCTCCAGCTGTGATATATAAAACAACCTTTATTGCTTATACAGGGTCCACAAAAGCAATGTTTCAGGCTGACAGTTAGCCTTTTTTTCAAGCTTGACACATAGTGAACATAATAGTGTTTAAATAGCCATAATGGTGCCAAACAATTGTGATTAACACATAAATATCGCCATCTAGTGGTACAAAAAGTGAACAATTCACATAATATATGCAAAATTCTTATGCATCCATTATAACAAAATTAATGCAACACTTCCCCCTAGTGGTTATAAAAATACATGTGCAAAAGTATAACAGAATTAATCAACATAATACATTACCTAGTTAAAAATAATTAAAAATAAACATTTATATATACAACAAATATGAATCAAATTACATATAGATAATCACAATTAAATTAATCATCTATCCAAAAATATATATATAAAAAATGTATATATATTTAATTGTCAAATATATGAATACTCAGTATGAAAAAGGTTAATAAAAAATAATAATAATAATAATAATAATAGATATGCTAATAAATTACAAACCTATTGGATGTTTAGATATTAATTTAGTGGTCAAATTAAATAATACACAGAAAATGAGAAAAAATTAGACAAAAAATCTATTGTCTACTAGAAAGCTGCCCAGTTACATTCCCTAATTAAGGCCTTTAGGCCAAAGAGTATTCAATTCATTAATCCAAAAGGTTTCCCACTTACTTAACAAAGTCTCCCTATCGCCACCTCTTCTGGGCATATGAACCAATAAAGCGGAGCTGACTAATGTTATGCCCCGCTTTTAAAAAATGAGAGGAAACTGGGGCATCTTTGTCTCCACATCTAATGTTTGACTTGTGTTTAGAAATCCTTTCTCGCGCCTCTTGAGTTGACTGGCCAATGTATAAAAGAGCGCATGGACACTTAATAGCATAAATGATAAATTTAGATCTACAGGTAAGGTATTCTTTAATCATGTATTTTTTACCCGTATAAGGGTAGAAAATTGTATCTCCTTTAATCATGGCGTTACAATTAATGCATGATAAACAAGGAAAACATCCTATACGTGTCCTACCCGTAATGGTTCTCTGAGTACATTTGCTGCTGCCCACATCAGCCTTAACTAACTGATCTTTAATGTTAGGGCCTCTTTTGTAAGCTGGCATCAGGAATTCTAAAAATGCATTAATACCTGGATGGCATTTCTGTAAAATATGCCAGTATTTCCGTATGATTCTATTCATCTGGCTTCTTCTAGTGTTGTATTGAGACACAAAGACCGATCTGTCCATCTTAGTTTTTTTCTTTTATGTTCTGGGCACAGACTCGTTAGGCATTGAAATAACATTTTCTTTATGAACAAGTTCAATAGGATAACCTCTTTTTCATGATATTTTTAGACATTTGTTCTAAATGTATCTTTTTCAATTCAGTGTCTGACACAATGCTATTTACTCTCAGAAGTTGGCTTTTTGGTATAGCCTTAAAGGTGGAGGGTGGGTTAAAACTGTTAAACAATAACGTGTTATTTTTATCAGTTGGCTTCGAAAAAATATATCATCTTTCAACCCATGCTCTCCTTTGTAATTGCAAGTGTCTAAAAAATGAATAGACTGTTCATTCCACGTCAAAGTAAATTTAATGCCATTAACTGATCTGTTAAGATCATCAACAAAGTCAATTAGGGATCCAATGTCGCCATTCCATATGTCAAACACATCGTCAATGAAGCGCCACTGTGTAGCTCCATACTTCTTGAGCAATATATGTTCATATACGAACAATTCTTCATAATTAGTCATAAATATGTTGGCATAGGTTGGGGCGACATTGGATCCCATAGCTGTACCCTTTTTCTGAAAGTAAAATGTATCTTTGAAAAGAAAATAATTCATGTACAGAATAACTTCCAATAATTTCAGGAAAAACTGAATTTGAGCAACATTATACTTATTATCGCTACCCAATACTTTAGCAACTGATGTAATACCACTGGTATGTTTAATTGACGTATACAAACTTGATACATCAAGTGTAAACATAATAACCTTTTGATCCTGTAGGTTAAGGTCCTCAAGTTTCTGTAAAAAATCATTAGAATCCTTAATATAAGAAGAGGATTTAACCACATAGGGCTGCAAGATTTTATCAAGGAAAACAGCAATGTTAGTGAAAATTTACCCTGAGCCAGCCACTATGGGTCTACCCGGTGGCTTAGACTCATTTTTATGAATTTTGGGCAAGCAATATATAACAGGCATTATAGGGTGCTTAATGTGCACAAAATCCTTTAAATCACCTGAGATTAACTTATCCTTCACAGCCTGAGTTAAAATACTAGAGATCGAGAAAGCAGACACACACAAACACAAAAACACAGGTACGGGGAGTGTCCGGGCTATGGTCCAAGATTGCCGCTAAACTAGGAGCCCTGTAATCCAGTGTTACACTCCGCCTGTAATCTGGAGATTAAAAAGCCATCCAGCAGGAATTTATACCTTACAATATAGGGGACACTTTGTTGACTGGAACCATATAAAAAAAATTGTTCGCAATGCAACAGGACTTCCTAGACTGGACCGCTGAGACTCTCTGGCGGCCTCTAAGAAGAGAGAGCTCAACTCCCCCCGCCCTGGAAACCGGGTAAACAGAGAATATTGAAATCCTCTGCCTAACAACAATATTGAACATGGGGGATTTATATGTGTCCCTAGAAGAACTGATGACCTCCTTTGAATGCAAAATGTGTGATAGATTAGACCGTCTCTTGTCCCTCATGGAGTCCACCCACTTCAGGGAGGCGGCATCAGTACATGAAGAAAGGATTATAGCAGAGCCAGATGACGCGGGCATGGAAATACAACAGAGTATGTCTGAACCGTCTGAGAGGGGAAGCCAGGCCTGCATACAATCAAGTATGTGTGAGAGATCTCTGCCTTCTGCTGTGTCCCAGGGGGGTGCGGCCGGCCCTCTAGGGAAATACAAGGAGAGTGGAGCAACTGCGTTAGGCGATAAGGCTGGAAAGTCCTCTGCCCATATAATAGGGATACCTAACTATTTGGCGTCTCCCACAGCCCCACAAAATTTGTTTGGTCCGAAAACGTCAAGCGGAACCTACCTAAATAGAGATGGATCTATACTGCAGTACCATGGACCCAGGGAACGCCAAGTTACTTACTGCTCACAGGTTATTTTGCAGTTTAGTCTTCCGATCAGTCCTGCTCAACTTGCAACACAGAGTTTTAAGAGAGAAAGCACACTTTGCTGTGATTAATTTCCCGAAAAGACTGGGACTCTGCAGATTCTTCAGGGCCGGTGTTGGTTAGTGGAGGAGGCCTATTATCTTAGTTGTTGGGCTCAGTGATGGACACATATCTAAGCATATTGCCGACACTAAGTACTCATTTCTAGTTCATGGTTTGGTCCGTTTTCTCATGAGCGCTTATATGTACTTCTGTTCGTACACATGATGTACCACTTTTTGCATCTAGGTTCTTTTATCTTGTATATGCTCCTATTATATGTTAAGCTTATAAAATATGTGCCTGACTAAGACAAGGACTAGATTTTGTCGCAGTTAGTTGCTTAGTTTGGCGCTATGTACTTAAAACAGTCAAATGATATAAGTCATAGATACATTTTAGTATTGTACATATTTCTCTGACAATTGATTGTATATAGTAACAGCAGTCTTTATTAGTATGTTATTTCTGGGACAAAAATGTTTTTACTCCATGTTTGTTAGCTGTAATTGGCTTAGCATATCTATATATGGTAATTCATAACAACATAGGCGTCTTCACTCAAGAATGGTTAACCTTTTAAAATCTGTTGATTAATGGGACTATATAGGCTCACAGACACTATCTATCCCTGCTGCTTAGACAGTCTCTTCATGCTTTTTATACAATAGATTATTATATTCAATGGGCCATAGTATAGTTTTTTCTTTCATACGTGTACATGTTACTCCTGTTATAAATGGATTTTGCACCTACCCTGCATAGTACTCAGATTGCTGGCGTAACTATATATAAAGGTCTGAATGGAACCTTTCGCTCCCCTTATTGTTCACTATATACTATTTACCTTGTCTGACAGGGAGGTTAGAAATAATGATAGTTGTATCTGAGGCCTGACGTGTCTGATTTCAATATTATTACCCATCAGGAAGTGTCTTATGTATATCTAATAGTATGGAATGTCCTCCCCTTTATGTGTATTTTTTGGAATAATTGATAATACTATATAGCACCTCAAGGCTCAAATACAGCTAAGTTACAAGGTTTGATATGCTAGAGTCCTAGACATTCTGCTACAATCCCCTTCTAAAATAAGAGATCTCCTTCTATATATTTTGTTTCATAAATTACGTTAGTTATATAATAGTTTTTATCTTATGTATACGTTTTTTAAGTTATAGTCAAGGGTTCAAAAGTGGCCCTATCATTGATAACTTGCCTTCCTCCGAATTGTTAGTTTTTTAGGTAATCTCTGCCCTAACCTAAGCACTAAATATTCTTTACCTTGTAGCTAATGGACCCTGCTATTCATTACATTTTTCTTTTTGTAAACTTAAGGCAGGTGTTCTTAGCATATTTTCATATAACAGCTGATATAAATGTATTGTACATGCAGAATATATATTTTAAGTCTCTCTCTCTAAGTAAAACTTCTGCCCAGAATCCTTTGTACTTTTATAGTACAGGTTTATATTCAGTGACTACTTTATAAATTTTAATCAGCCATTATCTGGCTTCCATAAGCCGGCTCGTTAGTTATAGCTGTTAATATTGTGTTATATATATGACCTATAAATGGCCTATAAGGCCATCCTCCTATATAAAAAATAAAACTAGGTTCTACCTTTTAGATGGGACCCGAAAGCGGCCCCATATTTATCATTGGCCTTCCATAAGTTGCAGGATTGTGAAGGGTCCAAAAGTGGCCCTCATTCTCAACCAGAAGGCGTGTTATGTTGTACTGTATGATGTGATTACCATTCAATGTGGCTAATGTTGTTGTTTGAATTTATGTATCAGTGTTTCACATTGATGGATGTTATTTTATTTTCTGTACTGCTTGGTAAACCTTAATAAAAATTACAAAAAAAAAAAAAATACTAGAGATCTCATTTTCAATCTTATGTGTAGGATCATAATTAATGGCTACATATATCTCTGTGTCACTTAGTTGTTGTTCTATTTATGATACATAAGCCTCTTTATTTTTAATTATTTTTAACTAGGTATTGTATTATGTTGATGAATTATGTTAGAATTTTGCACATGTATTTTTATAAGAAGAAAAAACAAAATCTATCAGAAAAGCAGCTAAGCCCCATCAAAAAATTGGAAGACAATCAGAACTTAACCATAAAATCAGCTGATAAAGGCGGAGGAATTGTTGTCATGAATAGAAGCGATTATATACTTGAAAATGAGCATATTCTAAGCGATAAAAATACATACTGTGGGCTAACCAAAAATCCTATAGATACATACAAAAAAGAATTGGTGGATCTACTGAAGAAGGCCAAGGAGTTAGGTATACTGAACGATAAAGAATACAACTTTATCAATGTGAATTATCCAGTAACCACAGTCCTATACCATCTCCCAAAAATACATAAATCCTTGAATAAACCCCCAGGAAAACCAATAATCTCCGGGATAGGGTCTATGAGTAGTAACCTATCTGAATATGTAGATAAAAATTTACAACAATATGTCAAACAACTACCCTCGTTCTTAAGGGTACATAATGAACCTTCTGGAAGGACTACAATGGGAGAATGGTTATATACTGGTGACCTGTGACGTGATGTCGCTATAAATGAGCATCCCGCACCAAGAAGGGCTAGAGTCAGTAAACTTCTTTCTAGACAAAGATCCAGAGACACCACAAAGACAGAATGAATTTATATTAGATAGCATCAAATATATCCTAACCCATAATTACTTCTGCCATGAGGGTAAATTTTACCGACAAATTTGCGGTACAGCGATGGGGACCCGGTTCACGCCAAGTTATGCTAATCTGTACATGGGAAAGTGGGAACAGATTTTCTGGGACTCATGCCCAGCGAGCGTGGACCTGGTTCTCTATCACCAATATATAGATGATATTATCATTATCTGGAAAGGGTCATTAGAGGACCTTAAATAATTGATCAAGATAATGAACAAGAACACGGCTAATTTAAAATTCACATATGAATGGAGTTATACAGAAATACATTTTCTGGACCTATGTATTGAAATAAAGGAAGGGAAATTGGAGACTTCAACCCACTTTAAGAAGGTGGACAGCAACAACTATGTCCACAAAACTAGCTGCCACCACCCAAAATGGAATAACAACATCCCTAAAGGACAACTCCTCAGGATGAGAAAAAATTGTTCGAATCTGTCCAAATGGGAAGAGCAGGCACAAATAATAAAATCCAAATTTCTTGATAGAGGATATGACGAAGACATGTTGGATCAGAGAATTGAAGAAGTAAGGAGAATAGAGAGAAATGAACTAACTAAATATATAATAAAATCAACAAAAGAAGAAGATGAAGGAATTCTCAATATTCCGCTTATTACCGAATACAGTGAAAATAAACATATTATCGAAAACATCTTTCGCAAACACTGGGCATTATTGAAAGACGATGATATACTAGGAGAGAAATTACCAACAGAACCAAAATTTGTATACAGGAAAACGAATAATCTGAAGAACAAACTAGCGCCCAGCATACAGAAAAACAAGAAATCAGGAACTAAAGATGTATTTGGGAAAAAGATCAAAGGTTTCTTCCCCTGCCACACCTGTAAGGCTTGTAGATGTGGATTGAATTCCAGTCTTTTAATAGGAAAGAAAAATATAACATTCAAGATTTAATCAGATGTCAAGACAGAGGAGTAGTGTACTTGTTACAATGCTCATGTGGCCTGCAGTATTTGGGACAAACATCAAGAACACTGAAAGACAGGATAAGAGAGCATATTCTTTTGATCGAAAAACTTAACATGGATACAGCCCTATATAGGCATTTTTCAACAAGACATCAAGGTGTAATGATATATGAAAGTGTTAAGAAATATGTTTGCTGTCAAATAAATGGCTTTAAGCTAAATTTTGTAGCTGGAAATAATATTCAGAGTAATACCACTAATTACCTGAGAACCTACTTCCAGCAATTTATTCAAGTCAGAAATTATCCTCAAGATTATGTTTCAAGAGGAGAGATAAATCATATTGCTAGTAATAGAACCGGATTGTAATGTTTCCTTAGCTCAGCTGGAAACACTTAAGCTATCTGTGAGAGCAGCGTTGGAATCTGTGCATAAACTTGTTCAATGCGTGAGTTCATAAGTTTATGTCTGATTACATCAAAGGTTAGACAGTTAGAGATCACGGAGCCTGCAAGTTATCAGAGGGGTTCCAGTGAGTAAATGCAGATACAACAGACAAATAATGTACATCTAAATGTTAGAAAATACTTGCGGTTTGTCTGTACATCCAGATAGATGTGAGGTGAGCATCTCTCTGTTGAATTGTATGCCGGAACTACATCTGGCGTATTGATACCGGATGTAACATTAGTTCTGAAACCAGAGAGTGGAAATCAGTCTCTGAAAACGATGTCTGTTGGAAAATAATGCTAGATGAAATCCAGAGAGCAAGGTTAGCAGTTTAGTTGCAAAAGATTGCTGTAGACTGTGAATGTTGAAATACAATACACGAAAAACACTTTAGAATAACAAACAAAGTAGTGACTTGACTTAGCTGCAGAGTTCTGGTAAACGTCCAAGAGGCTTCAGCACAAAATAATCAAGCAAAGGTGTGCTGTAGGAAGTGAGGTTTTATAGCCAGGTAGAAAGGAAGTGGAATGTCTTAAAGGGATATCACACAAGGGAATATCAAGGACCTCAAATATATTGGGATAGAAAAAGTTACCAAAAACTGGAGAGGAGGTAACTATGAAAAGAAACTATTAACGACAGAATCCAAATGGATTTTCCATTTAGATTGCCTCTACCCCAGAGGGTTAAAAAACAAAGAAGATCTATCCCATCTTTTTAACTTTACTTAGACTTAACTTTTCTTTAAGACCTCAGACTGAATTTACCCCTGAAGGTGAAACAACAAAGAGGATTCATCATACATTTTTAACTTCTCTCAAAGACTATACCCTACTTGGAGATAATGGATCTTATTATAATAAACATGGGGATATGTTTGATCCTACTAATCCCCAACTATTAAATAGGAGTCTTGATATAAAACATGTTCCATCTGATCATCTCTACTTTTCTCTCTCTATTCCCAGAATATGTCTAGGATACATACAACGTCAATTCTGAATATAAAGAAATCAATTACAGTATTTAGATAATTTTCATGGTTCACTTTTAGGAGTCATTTCCTCTTATAATTGACATAGGGTTTACACACAAAAAAATGTACTAAAGTGCCTCTTTTTCTACCGACATGTCAAATGTTAGGTACCTGGTACTCATCTACACCATAGAAACATATGGTCACTAACTCCTATTTTGTTAGCTTTATATGGCTCACACAACTCGTTCTATACAACCCAAGTCTCTTTCTCTTCTGAAGTCTCTTTTTCTTCTGTAATTGTGAGTTACGAACTATCCACAACCTGAAAATTTCTATTCATTTAATGAATATGTTCCCTTTTAGATAACACACTATATGGTTTAAATGGCAAGATATAGAAATAATTTACCCTCAGTTTACAACAACGACTAATGTCGCTCTATGAGACTAAACTTTATATGGTAAGGTATAGAAGTAATCAATCTCATCAAATAATATCTGAGTCCTCAAAGGGATGCCTCTCTGAATGGGAATTACTTTCTCATCATAGGTATAATCGCACCTGAGATACACATCAATATATTAGAGAGATAAAGATAGATGAATATCGAATAAAACTCATCTTACAAATAGCAAGTTTAGAAGTAACTGTTTAAAAGGTATCTAGAATCAGCTAAGTCACCTCTTATCCCAAAACAAATCCCTTTTAATGTAAATATAAGTGAAAGCCTGTAGCTATACTATTTCCCTCATTAGGACAAGTTAGACTATTATGTTGGCAAATATATATGCTGTCCATCAGCTTTAGATCGACAACATTCAAGAAGTAAACAAATGAACACCCAATGAGAATAGTTAACACAAACACACCTATATTCATAGCCTATGGCGCACCGCATTGAAAGTTATACCTGACATTGAATGATATGTGAGGTCCAATAAGACAAGCCGAAAATCGGCTTTTATGATTGGTTTATGATTTTCTCTTTTCTCCGACACTACTAAGGACCGGTTTTGGTAATGACTCAATTTGAAATACATAGCCTTAAAATATAGCTGCATAGATTAAATAACAAATCTTAAACACATTGTTTAAAACTCATCTATAATGAATTAATTCATTCTCTATTCCAAAATAATTCCTTCTTAACATAAATATAAGTGAAAGTTTGTTATAATGGATGCATACAAATTTTGCATATATTATGTGAATTGTTCACTTTTTGTACCACTAGGTGGCGATATTTATGTGTTTATCACAATTGTTTGGTGCCATTATGGCTATTTAAACACTATTATGGATCACAAGAATGTTATCCATTTGTAAGAGCACTATATGGCAGCAGTTTTACAGAATATTATACATTTGTAAGAGCACTATATGGCAGCAGTTTTACAAGAATGTTATACATTTGTAAGAGCACTATATGGCAGCAGTTTTACAAGAATGTTATCCATTAGCAAGAGCACTATATGGCAGTAGTTTTACAAGAATGTTATCCATTAGCAAGAACACTATATGGCAGCAGTTTTACAAGAATGTTATCCATTAGCAAGAACACTAGATGCAGAACTATTTCCTGCCTTGCAGTACTCCTGACACCTACCTAAGTATCAACTTAGTAAATAATACCATGGGAACAAAGCAAATTGAAAAATAAGTACATTGGAAAAATATTTTAAATTCTATGCTCTATTTAAATCACAAAATACAATTTTTGGGTCTTATATCCATTTATGCTTTTTCTTTCCATATGGGCCACTCCTAAAATGCCCCATGGAGCAACATTATGTTTAGGCCCCTACTTTCTGCTTTTTCAGGATAAAATTAATATCAAACTAATTCACAGCCCTAGGAAATAAGCAGGAAAAAAACTACATCTACCAGCATGCAATGGTAAATGATGAGATTAGGGGTTTTTAATCATTAGCCTGTTATCATTATTTGACTTAATTCATATTTGATATTTCTCTTAATGAATGAAGTAATTATTTATTACAACATATAATGCTTGTGTTTTTCAGAAAAACGATGCAAATCCAAACTGTGTCTGTTCAATTCAGGTAAATCAATTTGTCAATCTGATGAAACCTACTGTAGAGCAATTTGCCTTTGTCAGTTCTTTTTGTTATTGTTGTTAATTTAGCAATAAAACCAAATCTCCTTTACCTAGTGCCATAATGACAGACTGATGCACTTGTATCTAATTGAAGCTTATGCAGTACCATATTTCTATTGGCTGTAAGAGTATAAGGATATTGTTACCCAGTGCCATAATGACAAACTGATGCACTTGTATCTTATGCAGTACCGTATTTCTATTGGCTGTAAGAGTATAAGGATATTGTTACCTAGTGCCATAATGACAAACTGATGCACTTGTAGCTTATGCAGTACCGTATTTCTATTGGCTGTAAGAGTATAAGGATATTGTTACCTAGTGCCATAATGACAGACTGATGCACTTGTATCTTATGCAGTACCGTATTTCTATTGGCTGTAAGAGTATAAGGATATTGTTACCTAGTGCCATAATGACAGACTGATGCACTTGTATCTTATGCAGTACCGTATTTCTATTGGCTGTAAGAGTATAAGGGTATTGTTACCTAGTGACATAATGACAAACTGATGCACTTGTATCTTATGCAGTACCGTATTTCTATTGGCTGTAAGAGTATAAGGATATTGTTACCTAGTGCCATAATGACAGACTGATGCACTTGTTTCTTATGCAGTACCGTATTTCTATTGGCTGTAAGAGTATAAGGATATTGTTACCTAGTGCCATAATGACAGACTGATGCACTTGTTTCTTATGCAGTACTGTATTTCTATTGGCTGTAAGAGTATAAGGATATTGTTACCCAGTGCCATAATGACAGACTGATGCACTTGTTTCTTATGCAGTACTGTATTTCTATTGGCTGTAAGAGTATAAGGATATTGTTACCCAGTGACATAATGACAGACTGATGCACTTGTTTCTTATGCAGTACCGTATTTCTATTGGCTGTAAGAGTATAAGGATATTGTTACCTAGTGCCATAATGACAGACTGATGCACTTGTATCTTATGCAGTACCGTATTTCTATTGGCTGTAAGAGTATAAGGGTATTGTTACCTAGTGACATAATGACAAACTGATGCACTTGTATCTTATGCAGTACCGTATTTCTATTGGCTGTAAGAGTATAAGGATATTGTTACCTAGTGCCATAATGACAGACTGATGCACTTGTTTCTTATGCAGTACCGTATTTCTATTGGCTGTAAGAGTATAAGGATATTGTTACCTAGTGCCATAATGACAGACTGATGCACTTGTTTCTTATGCAGTACTGTATTTCTATTGGCTGTAAGAGTATAAGGATATTGTTACCCAGTGCCATAATGACAGACTGATGCACTTGTATCTTATGCAGTACTGTATTTCTATTGGCTGTAAGAGTATAAGGATATTGTTACCTAGTGACATAATGACAGACTGATGCACTTGTTTCTTATGCAGTACCGTATGCAGTACCGTATTTCTATTGGCTGTAAGAGTATAAGGGTATTGTTACCTAGTGACATAATGACAGACTGATGCACTTGTTTCTTATGCAGTACTGTATTTCTATTGGCTGTAAGAGTATAAGGATATTGTTACCTAGTGACATAATGACAGACTGATGCACTTGTATCTTATGCAGTACCGTATTTCTATTGGCTGTAAGAGTATAAGGATATTGTTACCCAGTGCCATAATGACAGACTGATGCACTTGTATCTTATGCAGTATCTTATGCAGTACCGTATTTCTATTGGCTGTAAGAGTATAAGGATATTGTTACCCAGTGCCATAATGACAAACTGATGCACTTGTATCTTATGCAGTACCGTATTTCTATTGGCTGTAAGAGTATAAGGATATTGTTACCCAGTGCCATAATGACAAACTGATGCACTTGTATCTTATGCAGTACCGTATTTCTATTGGCTGTAAGAGTATAAGGATATTGTTACCCAGTGCCATAATGACAGACTGATGCACTTGTATCTTATACAGTACCGTATGCAGTACCGTATTTCTATTGGCTGTAAGAGTATAAGGATATGGTTACCTAGTGACATAATGACAGACTGATGCACTTGTTTCTTATGCAGTACCGTATTTCTATTGGCTGTAAGAGTATAAGGATATTGTTACCCAGTGCCATAATGACAGACTGATGCACTTGTATCTTATGCAGTATCTTATGCAGTACCGTATTTCTATTGGCTGTAAGAGTATAAGGATATTGTTACCCAGTGCCATAATGACAGACTGATGCACTTGTATCTTATGCAGTACCGTATGCAGTACCGTATTTCTATTGGCTGTAAGAGTATAAGGATATTGTTACCCAGTGCCATAATGACAGACTGATGCACTTGTATCTTATGCAGTACCGTATTTCTATTGGATGTAAGAGTATAAGGATATTGTTACCCAGTGCCATAATGACAAACTGATGCACTTGTATCTTATGCAGTATCTTATGCAGTACCGTATTTCTATTGGCTGTAAGAGTATAAGGGTATTGTTACCTAGTGACATAATGACAGACTGATGCACTTGTATCTTATGCAGTACCGTATGCAGTACCGTATTTCTATTGGCTGTAAGAGTATAAGGATATTGTTACCCAGTGCCATAATGACAAACTGATGCACTTGTATCTTATGCAGTATCTTATGCAGTACCGTATTTCTATTGGCTGTAAGAGTATAAGGGTATTGTTACCTAGTGACATAATGACAGACTGATGCACTTGTATCTAACTGAAGCTTATGCAGTACCGTATTTCTATTGGCTGTAAGAGTATAAGGGTATTGTTACCTAGTGCCATAATGACAGACTGATGCACTTGTATCTTATGCAGTACCGTATGCAGTACCGTATTTCTATTGGCTGTAAGAGTATAAGGATATTGTTACCCAGTGCCATAATGACAGACTGATGCACTTGTATCTTATGCAGTACCGTATTTCTATTGGCTGTAAGAATATAAGGATATTGTTACCCAGTGCCATAATGACAGACTGATGCACTTGTATTTTATGCGGTACCGTATTTCTATTGGCTGCAAGAGTATAAGGATATTGTTACCCAGTGACATAATGACAGACTGATGCACTTGTATCTTATGCAGTATCTTATGCAGTATCGTATTTCTATTGGCTGTAAGAGTATAAGGATATTGTTACCCAGTGACATAATGACAGACTGATGCACTTGTATTTTATGCGGTACCGTATTTCTATTGGCTGCAAGAGTATAAGGATATTGTTACCCAGTGACATAATGACAGACTGATGCACTTGTATCTTATGCGGTACCGTATTTCTATTGGCTGTAAGAGTATAAGGATATTGTTACCCAGTGCCATAATGACAAACTGATGCACTTGTATCTTATGCAGTACCGTATTTCTATTGGATGTAAGAGTATCAGGGTATTGTTACCCAATGCCATAATGACAGACTGATGCACTTGTATCTTATGCGGTACCGTATTTCTATTGGCTGTAAGAGTATAAGGATATTGTTACCCAGTGACATAATGACAGACTGATGCACTTGTATCTTATGCAGTACCGTATGCAGTACCGTATTTCTATTGACTGTAAGAATATAAGGATATTGTTACCCAATGCCATAATGACAGACTGATGCACTTGTATCTTATGCAGTACCGTATGCAGTACCGTATTTCTATTGGCTGTAAGAGTATAAGGATATTGTTACCCAGTGCCATAATGACAAACTGATGCACTTGTATCTTATGCAGTATCTTATGCAGTACCGTATTTCTATTGGCTGTAAGAGTATAAGGATATTGTTACCTAGTGCCATAATGACAGACTGATGCACTTGTATCTTATGCAGTACCGTATTTCTATTGGATGTAAGAGTATAAGGATATTGCACATAGCCTAATGTAAGATTAGAAAGAACTCAGTCTGAAGTAATTTATTAACTACCAATTTCCCATCAGGCCTTTCTGGTATAGAACTAGATTACAATAGACATAATGGTGCTATTTTTCTTTGTTCCAGTTAAAAGTGATCCTAAAGCCTTTAGTACCAGTTAGCAGCTATAACCCATGATGCCTTCTACACAATAAATCTCTTTATGCCCAATGTGACTATTCACATCTGTTAATACACCACAACCACAAGTTATCTCTCTCAATCTCCTCCATTGTATCAGCATCTGCTCTCCCAGATCCCGCCAATGCAATTAACCCTTTATTGCACAGACCCTCCACCACAAGTTAACCTCAGAACGGAACTTCCCACTGTTTTAACCTTTACCGCACCAGCTCCCTTACCAATAATAGTCCAATCTTTAATCACCAAAATGTCTTCCTCTCCAGTTCTTCCCAACACACATCCCCCGCTTATGTCTCACCCAACAGCTTTACCTAACTCCATAAGCCTCCATTACCCACGAGAGGGTTTAGTGAAATGTAATATATATATATTTATGTTTCATGTATATACTGAGTAATATGTCTCTTTAATTGTAGGGCAGAGTCTGGTGCAGTAGGAGAGATCACATATAAGATTACTATAGGCATTTATCTAACAGGGCACTAAAGCATTTATTAACCTGGAAAAGCTTTATTTTTGCATCTGCTGCTGTCAATCTGAGTTTATACAGTGGTGATCCTTGTCTTACTGATATGACGCCTGCACCATATTGTGCTTAAAAGGCAGCTTTGTATCACTATATACACTGTATCATGTACATATACAGCCTCATATCATTATACTGATACACTATATACACTGTATACACTATATCATGTACAACTGCAGCCTCATATCATTATACTGATACACTATATACACTATATCATGTACAACTGCAGCCTCATATCATTATACTGATACACTATATACACTGTATCATGTACATATGCAGCCTCATATCATTATACTGATACACTATATACACTGTATCATGTACAACTGCAGCCTCATATTATTATACTGATACACTATATACACTGTATCATGTACAACTGCAGCCTCATATAATTATACTGATACACTATATACACTGTATCATTTACATATGCAGCCTCATATCATTATACTGATACACTATATACATTGTATCATGTACATATGCAGCCTTATATCATTATACTGATACACTATATACACTGTATCCTGTACACATGCAGCCTCATATCATTATACTGATACACTATATACACTGTATCATGTACATAAGCAGCCTCATATCATTATACTGATACACTATATACACTGTATCATGTACATATGCAGCCTCATATCATTATGCTGATACACTATATACACTGTATCATGTACATATGCAGCCTCATATCATTATGCTGATACACTATAAACATTGTATCATGTACATATGCAGCCTCATATCATTATACTGATACACTATATAATGTACATATGCAGCCTCATATCATTATACTGATACACTATATACACTGTATCATGTACATATGCAGCCTCATATCATTATACTGATACACTATATACACTGTATCATGCACATATGCAGCCTCATATTATTATACTGATACACTATATACACTGTATCATGTACAACTGCAGCCTTATATCATTATACTGATACACTATATACACTGTATCATGTACATATGCAGCCTCATATTATTATACTGATACACTATATACACTGTATCATTTACATATGCAGCCTCATATCATTATACTGATACACTATATACACTGTATCATGTACATATGCAGCCTCATATCATTATACTGATACACTATATACACTGTATCATGTACATATGCAGCCTCATATCATTATACTGATACACTATATACACTGTATCATGTACATATGCAGCCTCATATCATTATACTGATACACTATATACACTGTATCATGTACATATGCAGCCTCATATCATTATACTGAAACACTATATACACTGTATCATGTACATATGTAGCCTCATATCATTATACTGATACACTATATACACTGTATCATGTACAACTGCAGCCTCATATCATTATACTGATACACTATATACACTGTATCATGTACATATGCAGCCTCATATCATTATACTGATACACTATATACACTGTATCATGTACACATGCAGCCTCATATCATTATACTGATACACTATATACACTGTATCATGTACAACTGCAGCCTCATATCATTATACTGATACACTATATACACTGTATCATGTACACATGCAGCCTCATATCATTATACTGATACACTATATACACTATATCATGTACATATGCAGCCTCATATCATTATACTGATACACTGTATACACTGTATACACTATATCATGTACAACTGCAGCCTCATATCATTATACTGATACACTATATACACTGTATCATGTACAACTACAGCCTCATATCATTATACTGATACACTATATACATTGTATCATGTACATATGCAGCCTCATATCATTATACTGATACACTATATACACTGTATCATGTACATATGCAGCCTCATATCATTATACTGATACACTATATACACTGTATCATGTACAACTGCAGCCTTATATCATTATACTGATACACTATATACACTGTATCATGTACAACTGCAGCCTTATATCATTATACTGATACACTATATACACTGTATCATGTACAACTGAAGCCTCATATCATTATACTGATACACTATATACACTGAATCATGTACAACTGAAGCCTCATATAATTATACTGATACACTATATACACTGAATCATGTACAACTGAAGCCTCATATCATTATACTGATACACTATATACACTGTATCATGTACATAGGCAGCCTCATATCATTATACTAATACACTATATACACTGTATCATGTACATATGCAGCCTCATATCATTATACTGATACACTATATACACTGTATCATGTACATATGCAGCCTCATATTATTATACTGTTACACTATATACACTGTATCATGTACATATGCAGCCTCATATCATTATACTGATACACTATATACACTGTATCATGTACACATGCAGCCTCATATCATTATACTGATACACTATATACACTGTATCATGTACATATGCAGCCTCATATCATTATACTGATACACTATATACACTGTATCATGTACATATGCAGCCTCATATCATTATACTGATACACTATATACACGGTATCATGTACATATGCAGCCTCATATTATTATACTGATACACTATATACACTGTATCATGTACAACTGCATCCTCATATTATTATACTGATACACTATATACACTGTATCATGTACATATGCAGCCTTATATCATTATACTGATACACTATATACACTGTATTATTTACAACTGCAGCCTCATATCATTATGCTAATACACTATATACACTATATCATGTACAACTACAGCCTCATATCATTATACTGATACACTATATACATTGTATCATGTACATATGCAGCCTCATATTATTATACTGTTACACTATATACACTGTATCATGTACATATGCAGCCTCATATCATTATACTGATACACTATATACACTGTATCATGTACAACTGCAGCCTCATATTATTATACTGATACACTATATACACGGTATCATGTACAACTCCAGCCTCATATAATTATACTGATACACTATATACACTGTATCATTTACATATGCAGCCTCATATCATTATACTGATACACTATATACACTGTATCATGTACATATGCAGCCTCATATCATTATACTGATACACTATATACACTGTATCATGTACAACTGCAGCCTCATATCATTATACTGATACACTATATACACTGCATCATGTACATATGCAGCCTCATATCATTATACTGATACACTATATACACTGTATCATGTACAACTGCAGCCTCATATCATTATACTGATACACTATATACACTGCATCATGTACATATGCAGCCTCATATCATTATACTGATACACTATATACACTGTATCATGTACATATGCAGCCTCATATCATTATACTGATACACTATATACACTGTATCATGTACAACTGCAGCCTCATATCATTATACTGATACACTATATACACTGTATCATGTACATATGCAGCCTCATATCATTATACTGATACACTATATACACTGTATCAGGGATGTGCACTCATAGGAGGCAGGGGAGGCAGTGCCTACCCTGCCATATGTGGCCAAAGCTTAATTAAATTTTAATTAAAACATAAAAAAAAGTCCAAAAAAATATATTTCCCCCCCCATGTAATGCTATGGAGAGGCAGGTACAGGAACGCTTCTCTCCATTGCAGTACATGGGTCAAAGGAAAAGCTGTGCTGCAGCGCCACCTGTGTTCTGCCAATATATTAGCAGCAACAATTGGGACCAATAGGAGGCACCCCTCTTGATGCCTCCTAGCAAGTGAAGGATATATAGATTAATCAGGAGGATGCACTGAGCTGGGTCATGTGACACAACTGGAAGCTGAGGTAACCTAAGAACAGATGACACCAAGCAGAAGAGTAAAGTAGTATTCTACATCTCTTGTGATTCACAAATTGTGTTCAGATATAGCTCATTAACAGGGGGGGAACAGTAAGTGAGCATAACCCAATACTGACAGGAAGTCAAAGGGTCAATTCAAATTTAAATCCATAATTTAAAACCCAGAGTTTGAAATTAAGTGTGCAGTGTCCACATTATTTAAAATTAAGTTTTTGACATTGAATATTGCTAAGCCTCCCTTTTTCATGGTTATTTTATTTAATTAGGTACAAACTCCATATATGTTATGTATGTTCAGTCAGAGGATGCAGTATCTATTTTTATTTTTATTTGTGTCTCCATTTATTTAAAGACTGCTGTTAAAGGGCCATTATACACTAATTTTTTCTTTGCATAAATGTTTTGTAGATGATCTATTTATAAAGCCCATAAAGTTTTTTTTTTTTTTAAATGTATAATTTTGCTTATTTTTAAATAACATTACTCTGATTTTCAGACTCCTAACCAAGCCCCAAAGTTTTATTTGAATACCGTCAGCTACCTTCTCCAGCTTGCTCCTGTTTGTGTAAAGGGTCTTTTCATATGCAAAAGAAGGGGGAGGGGGGAGTGTCTTATTTCCCACTTGCAGTGGGCTTTCCAACTGCCTTTTCAACAGAGCTAAACTGAAAGCTTGTAAGTACGTTTTTAAACCATTTTATACTGGATTTTTATATCAGTATCTGTGCATCTTATTCTTTATAGTAGTGTCTATTACATGCAGTTATATGAAAATGAGTGTATACTGTCCCTTTAACTTGTAATTCACAAATCAATTGAAAGCTGTTGCATTGTGTTTTTAATATGTGCTGCTTTTATACAAGTTTATATTAATAAAAAGGAGATAATGAGTCATTTAAAAAATATATGTAATTATTGCAGTTAAATGTTTTTAGAAATAATGCCACTGTAAAGTAACTGGTTAAACACATAGTCAAATGGAGACATTTAAAATTAAACTTTCATGATTGAGGTAGAGCATGCTATTTTAATAGACTTTTCTAGTTATGTATATTTTAAGGGTTAACATCAACTGGGACTGGCCCCATGTCAGCAAATCAAATTAGTTTTTGAAAGGAACATAAAAGTCATAATTACATTTCCATCATTCAGATAGAAATTGCACAAAAAAATAAATAAACTTTCTATTTTACTTTTATTTTTATGTACTTCATTCTTTTGGTATCCTTTGGTGTTCTTTGTTGAAGAGCATACCTAAGTGGGATGTGCACATGCGTTTCTTGAACACCATATTGCAGCAGCTTTGTTGGCAGTATTGATAACTTGTCCTTTATGTAAAACTTGTATGGTAAATTATTTCTATTTTTACAATACAGTAGTGAGTAGAGAAGAGATTGTGTATCATTCTAATTGCTTAGTAACTGGCACTGTGCCACAGAATTGTGTGAGTGTGTATGTGAGCAGAGTGTGTGTGGGTGTCAGTGAGCAGAGTATGTGTGCTTTATTCTCCAGGTAATCGATACATTTCTGATGAGCTGGTGCTTTAGTGCAGTGTTTCTCAACAATGGTCCTCAAGTACCCCCAACAGGCCAGGTTTTCATTATAGCTGAATCTGTGCACAGGTGAAGTAATCAGCTGATCAGTAACTCAGTAGTTACTAACTTGCTCTCACCCATCACCTGATTATGTCACCTGTGCACTGGTTCAGCTATCATTTAAACCTGCCCTGTTGGGGGTACTTGCGGCCCTCTGTACATGTGTTTCTCCAGCGTATCATATCTAGTGCCTCACCAGCCTCTGACCTCACTGCACGTCACTGCACTGTATCATGTACATATGCAGCCTTATATCATTATACTGATACACTATATACACTGTATCATGTACATATGCAGCCTCATATCATTATACTGATACACTATATACACTGTATCATGTACATATGCAGCCTCATATCATTATACTAATACACTATATACACTGTATCATGTACAACTGCAGCCTCATATTATTATACTGATACACTATATACACTGTATCATGTACAACTGCAGCCTCATATCATTATACTGATACACTATATACACTGTATCATGTACAACTGCAGCCTCATATTATTATACTGATACACTATATACACTGTATCATGTACAACTGCAGCCTCATATTATTATACTGATACACTATATACACTGTATCATGTACAACTGCAGCCTTATATCATTATACTGATACACTATATACACTGTATCATGTACACATGCAGCCTCATATCATTATACTGATACACTATATACACTGTATCATGTACAACTGCAGCCTCATATTATTATACTGATACACTATATACACTGTATCATGTACATATACAGCCTCATATCATTATACTGATACACTATATACACTGTATCATGTACAACTGCAGCCTCATATCATTATGCTAATACACTATATACGCTGTATCATGTACATATGCAGCCTCATATTATTATACTGATACACTATATACGCTGTATCATGTACATATGCAGCCTCATATCATTATACTGATACACTATATACACTGTATCATGTACAACTGCAGCCTCATATTATTATACTGATACACTAAATACACTGTATCATGTACATAAGCAGCCTCATATCATTATACTGATACACTATATACACTGTATCATGTACAACTGCAGCCTCATATAATTATACTGATACACTATATACACTGTATCATGTACATAAGCAGCCTCATATCATTATACTGATACACTATATACACTGTATCATGTACAACTGCAGCCTCATATCATTATACTGATACACTATATACACTGTATCATGTACATATGCAGCCTCATATCATTATACTGATACACTATATACACTGTATCATGTACATATGCAGCCTCATATCATTATACTGATACACTATATACACTGTATCATGTACATATGCAGCCTCATATCATTATACTGGTACACTATATACACTATATCGTACATATGCAGGCTCATATCATTATACTGATACACTATATACACTATATCATGTACATATGCAGCCTCATATCATTATACTGATACACTATATACACTATATCATGTACACATGCAGCCTCATATCATTATACTGATACACTATATACACTGTATCATGTACACATGCAGCCTCATATCATTATACTAATACACTATATACACTGTATCATGTACATATGCAGCCTCATATCATTATACTGATACACTATATACACTGTATCATGCACATATGCAGCCTCATATCATTATACTGGTACACTATATACACTATATCGTACATATGCAGGCTCATATCATTATACTGATACACTATATACACTATATCATGTACATATGCAGCCTCATATCATTATACTGATACACTATATACACTATATCATGTACACATGCAGCCTCATATCATTATACTGATACACTATATACACTGTATCATGTACACATGCAGCCTCATATCATTATACTAATACACTATATACACTGTATCATGCACATATGCAGCCTCATATCATTATACTGATACACTATATACACTGTATCATGCACATATGCAGCCTCATATCATTATACTGATACACTATATACACTGTATCATGTACATATGCAACCTCATATCATTATACTGATACACTATATACACTGTATCATGTACATATGCAGCCTCATATCATTATACTGATACACTATATACACTGTATCATGCACATATGCAGCCTCATATCATTATACTGAAACACTATATACACTGTATCATGTACATATGTAGCCTCATATCATTATACTGATACACTATATACACTGTATCATGTACATATGCAGCCTCATATCATTATACTGATACACTATATACACTGTATCATGTACATATGCAGCCTCATATCATTATACTGATACACTATATACACTGTATCATGTACATATGCAGCCTCATATCATTATACTGATACACTATATACACTGTATCATGTACAACTACAGCCTCATATCATTATACTGATACACTATATACACTATATCATGTACATATGCAGCCTCATATCATTATACTGATACACTATATACACTGTATCATGTACATATGCAGCCTCATATCATTATACTGATACACTATATACACTGTATCATGTACATATGCAGCCTCATATCATTATACTGATACACTATATACACTGTATCATGTACACATGCAGCCTCATATCATTATACTGATACACTATATACACTGTATCATGTACATATGCAGCCTCATATCATTATACTGAAACACTATATACACTGTATCATGTACATATGCAGCCTCATATCATTATACTGATACACTATATACACTGTATCATGTACAACAGCAGCCTCATATCATTATACTGATACACTATATACACTGTATTATGTACATATGCAGCCTCATATCATTATACTGATACACTATATACACTGTATTATGTACATATTCAGCCTCATATCATTATACTGATACACTATATACACTGTATAATGTACATATGCAGCCTCATATCATTATACTGATACACTATATACACTGTATTATGTACAACTACAGCCTCATATCATTATACTGATACACTATATACACTGTATCATGTACAACTGCAGCCTCATATCATTATACTGATACACTATATACACTGTATCATTTACATATGCAGCCTCATATCATTATACTGATACACTATATACACTGTATCATGTACATATGCAGCCTCATATCATTATACTGATACACTATATACACTGTATCATGTACATATGCAGCCTCATATCATTATACTGATACACTATATACACTGTATCATGTACATATGCAGTCTCATATCATTATACTGATACACTATATACACTGTATCATGTACAACTACAGCCTCATATCATTATACTGATACACTATATACACTGTATCATGTACATATGCAGCCTTATATCATTATACTGATACACTATATACACTGTATCATGTACATATGCAGCCTCATATCATTATACTGATACACTATATACACAGTATCATGTACATATGCAGCCTCATATCATTATACTGATACACTATATACACTGTATCATGTACAACTGCAGCCTCATATCATTATACTGATACACTATATACACTGTATCATGTACAACTGCAGCCTCATATCATTATACTGATACACTATATACACTGTATCATGTACACATGCAGCCTCATATCATTATACTGATACACTATATACACTGTATCATGTACATATGCAGCCTCATATCATTATACTGATACACTATATACACTGTGTCATGTACACATGCAGCCTCATATCATTATACTGATACACTATATACACTGTATCATGTACATATGCAGCCTCATATCATTATACTGATACACTATATACACTGTATCATGTACATATGCAGCCTCATATCATTATACTGATACACTATATACACTGTATCATGTACAACTGCAGCCTTATATCATTATACTGATACACTATATACACTGTATCATGTACAACTGCAGCCTTATATCATTATACTGATACACTATATACACTGTATCATGTACAACTGCAGCCTTATATCATTATACTGATACACTATATACACTGTATCATGTACATATGCAGCCTCATATCATTATACTGATACACTATATACACTGTATCATGTACATATGCAGCCTCATATCATTATACTGATACACTATATACACTGTATCATGTACATATGCAGCCTCATATCATTATACTGATACACTATATACACTGTGTCATGTACACATGCAGCCTCATATCATTATACTGATACACTATATACACTGTATCATGTACAACTGCAGCCTCATATCATTATACTGATACACTATATACACTGTATCATGTACATATGCAGCCTTATATCATTATACTGATACACTATATACACTGTATCATGTACATATGCAGCCTCATATCATTATACTGATACACTATATACACTGTATCATGTACATATGCAGCCTTATATCATTATACTGATACACTATATACACTGTATCATGTACATATGCAGCCTCATATCATTATACTGATACACTATATACACTGTATCATGTACATATGCAGCCTCATATCATTATACTTATACACTATATACACCGTATCATGTACATATGCAGCCTCATATCATTATACTGATACACTATATACACTGTATCATGTACATATGCAGTGTTGGATAAATAGGAGCGTCTAAGGCTTAGGTATAAACAGGAATCGTACTTTGATTAAAAATACATTAATTTATTACACCATCTCAATACGAACAAAAATATTAAAATATTAAAATGAGTACGACCATTGATTGGAACAAGTTATTTGGACCCTTGTTAGAGGATCTTAGCTCAATTGAATCAGTCTCTCTTCTGGTTGTAACAGATATAGAGATTAAAACTGGTGCTTAATCACAATAAGAAATTACAATAAAAATTAAACAATACTGTGCTTGATCACAATAGTAAATTAACTTAGCTTAGTTACACAACATATAGTACATATAATGTGACAAGATAGTGAAAATCAGTGATTATAATGCTGACGTGGAAAACTGTGATCTAAAAATATGGTACCAAACAACAAGTGGTTGAAAAAATCCAAAGATATTCAAATAGTCAAAAAATCGAAAAATCAAAAAAAATGAAAAAATAAAAGACAAAACCGGTTTGTCAAAAAAGTGAATTATAATTGTGTTATGCTTAAAAAGATATGTGATAAATTATGTCACAATAGTGAAAGTGATTCTAATCAATTCCACAATCAACCATAATACAGACTCCTAATAGGAAAAGATTCTCATATAGTAAGCTATGACGTTGGCCCAAAAGACAAATCAAAAAAACAAAAAACAATATGGTAGCAATATTCTTGTTTCCAATATAGGCTAAACGAATTGCAATTTTGCTGGCAATAATTACAAATATGTCATGAATTACTAAAAAATACAATTTAAAATACACAAAATATAAAAAAAATACAGATTCTATAAAATGTCCAAGAGATTAGTCCATTTGGGAATAATCCAAACTGGGGAAACTGTGGGAGAGATAAAAACAATATCCTTAGGGGCTGTCCTGATCCAGAATCCTAGTCTTTACAACATGGACCTGAAAACAAAAACAGAAAAAAATCCTCACATCAAGGGCCTATAGGATAAAGTCTAATGGTAATCAAACTTACCCCAAAAGCCAAATGTCCTGGTACTAATGAAGCCTCACAAATCTCTACGTGTTTCGGCCCTGCAGCGGAGCCTTTCTCAAGATATAATGAGGCTATGATATGACTAAACTTATATACCCCATGTTTGGGGAGTTTCTAAATCAAATTGTGCCAAATTTCAAATTCCGGCGGTAAAAATTGCCGCCAAACGCTTATCGCGTCATTTCCCCGCTAAACCGGATATCCGTTTCACA
Organism: Bombina bombina; assembly: GCF_027579735.1. Taxonomy (NCBI): domain Eukaryota; kingdom Metazoa; phylum Chordata; class Amphibia; order Anura; family Bombinatoridae; genus Bombina; species Bombina bombina. The sequence goes on from NC_069501.1 coordinate 1,268,904,605, forward strand.
GATACTTCCGGTTGCGTCATTTCCGGTAGCTGCGGTCGACTTCCGGTTTAATGTACTTCCGGCGGACGCGCTACCATTTTGGATATTGGCAAAGAATTATTGGCAAAAAATTATTGGCGAAAAAATTATTTGCAAAAAATTATGTTATCGGTTAACCGGCTGGATATTATATTCTATAGAAGAAAAAAGGGGGATATGTAAATTGTTTCTATACTTAAATTTGAGCTAGATTTTAGGCTCATGGATACCAGGATACACAGGTTTCGAACATAATATTAATTACATTGATACACGGTGTAGTGACGGGCTTATAAAATACTATGCTTACAAAATGGGAATATATGTAGGTATCTGGGACCATAATAAATTGATTGATGAAAGTAGGATAGGATTCAGGATTCGATGGCTTCATGATGATAAGTGTGGCACTATTGATTAAAGAACATGCAATACTGGATTCATATATAAAAAAAAACAATTTAAAGGGAATGTCAGTTTACAGGGATAACTTTGGGATACCGGTGCAGGGGGATGCCTTTGTGCTATTGGAATAGATGTACTATCTCAAAACTGGCATTATGTCCTTTTGGATAGATGCAGTCTAAGTTGAATATCCACTTCGATTCTATCTTCAACATTTTACTTTCCATATTTCCACCCCTCCAATCCTTATTGAGTTTACAAATCCCCATTATTCTGAAACTTGTGTTGTTTCCCCCATGTATTTCTTTAAAATGTTTGTAGAGAGGCAAGTCTATTTTACCCCATTTTATCTGTAGTAAGTGTTCGCGGATTCTATCCTTCAATTTTCTGGTGGTCTGTCCGACATATTGCAGACCACAACCGCATTCAATTAGGTAAACCACAAACTTGTCTGTACATCTGATGGTTTGTTTAACTTGGAATACTTCATTAGTTACTTTAGATTTCAGGCATCATGAAGCCATCAAATCCTGAATCCTCTATAAAATATGAATTGAACCTAATGTTTTTATCATCAGATATATATATATATATATATTTTAATCTGTATATAAAGGTCGATCATGGTGTCAGATACCCCACAAGTATGTCTATCCAACTGTCTAGAATATTTGTTAAATTGATCGCTTGCCTCCCACAAATAACCACTAGTGTGAATAATAGAGAGGTTGATACTGATTAAGTTTTAATTGAGGTTTTTTATATGTTTTTTATATATTTATGCTACTTTCATCAATCAATTTATTATGATCCCAGATACCTACATGTATTCCCATTTTGTAATCCAATTAAGCATAGTATTTTATAAGCCCGTCACTACACCGTGTCTCGATGTAATTAATATTATGTTCGAAACCTGTGTATCCTGGTATCCATGAGCCTAAAATCTAGCTCAAATTTAAGTATAGAAACAATTTACATATCCCCCTTTTTTCTTCTATTGAATATAATTTCCAGCCGGTTAACCGATAGCATAATTTTTTGCAATTAATTTTTTCGCCAATAATTTTTTGCCAATAATTCTTTGCCAATATCCAAAATGGTAGCGCGTCCGCCGGAAGTACATTAAACCGGAAGTCGACTGCAGCTACCGGAAATGACGCAACCGGAAGTATCTGTTAAAACGGATATCCGGTTTAGCGGGGAAATGACGCGATAAGCGTTTGGCGGCAATTTTTACCGCCGGAATTCGAAATTTGGCACAATTTGATTTAGAAACTCCCCAAACATGGGGTATATAAGTTTAGTCATATCATAGCCTCATTATATCTTGAGAAAGGCTCCGCTGCAGGGCCGAAACGCGTAGAGATTTGTGAGGCTTCATTAGTACCAGGACATTTGGCTTTTGGGGTAAGTTTGATTACCATTAGACTTTATCCTATAGGCCCTTTATGTGAGGATTTTTTCTGTTTTTGTTTTCAGGTCCATGTTGTAAAGACTAGGATTCTGGATCAGGACAGCCCCTAAGGATATTGTTTTTATCTCTCCCACAGTTTCCCCAGTTTGGATTATTCCCAAATGGACTAATCTCTTGGACATTTTATCTGTATTTTTTTTAATATTTTGTGTATTTAATATTTATATTTTGTGTATTTTAAATTGTATTTTTTAGTAATTCATGACATATTTGTAAGTTATTGCCAGCAACATTGCAATTCGTTTAGCCTATATTGGAAACAAGAATATTGCTACCATATTGTTTTTTGTTTTTTTGATTTGTCTTTTGGGCCAACATCATAGCTTACTATATGAGAATCTTTTCCTATTAGGAGTCTGTATTATGGTTGATTGTGGAATTGATTAGAATCACTTTCACTATTGTGACATAATTTATCACATATCTTTTTAAGCATAACACAATTATAATTCACTTTTTTGACAAACCGGTTTTGTCTTTTATTTTTTCATTTTTTCTGATTTTTCAATTTTTTGACTATTTGAATATCTTTGGATTTTTTCAACCACTTTTTGTTTGGTACCATATTTTTAGATCACAGTTTTCCACGTCAGCATTATAATCACTGATTTTCACTATCTTGTCACATTATATGTACTATATGTTGTGTAACTAAGCTAAGTTAATTTACTATTGTGATCAAGCACAGTATTGTTTAATTTTTATTGTAATTTCTTATTGTGATTAAGCACCTGTTTTAATCTCTATATCTGTTACAACCAGAAGAGAGACTGATTCAATTGAGCTAAGATCCTCTAACAAGGGTCCAAATAACTTGTTCCAATCAATGGTCGTATTCATTTTAATATTTTAATATTTTTGTTCATATTGAGATGGTGTAATAAATTAATGTATTTTTAATCAAAGTGCGATTCCTGTTTATACCTAAGCCTTAGGCGCTCCTATTTATCCTACACTGCTATCACTCCTAGACCTAATAGGGGGTCTTCCTAATAGTGTAGCCGGTATATAGTCTTAGGCGCTGTCCGCCCTCCCATCCATATTCATGTACATATGCAGTATTATACTGATACACTATATACACTGTATCATGTACACATTCAGCCTCATATCATTATACTGATACACTATATACACTGCATCATGTACACATGCAGCCTCATATCATTATACTGATACACTATATACACTGTATCATGTACATATGCAGCCTCATATCATTATACTGATACACTATATACACTGTATCATGTACATATGCAGCCTTATATCATTATACTATTTCACTATATACACTGTATCATGTACATATGCAGCCTCATATCATTATACTGATACACTATATACACTGTATCATGTACATATGCAGCCTCATATCATTATACTGATACACTATATACACTGTATCATGTACATATGCAGCCTTATATCATTATACTATTTCACTATATACACTGTATCATGTACATATGCAGCCTCATATCATTATACTGATACACTATATACACTGTATCATGTACATATGCAGCCTCATATCATTATACTGATACACTATATACACTGTATCATGTACAACTGCAGCCTCATATCATTATATTGATACACTATATACACTGTATCATGTACATATGCAGCCTCATATCATTATACTGATACACTATATACACTGTATCATGTACAACTGCAGCCTCATATCATTATACTGATACACTATATACACTGTATCATGTACAACTGCAGCCTTATATCATTATACTGATACACTATATACACTGTATCATGTACAACTGCAGCCTCATATCATTATACTAATACACTATATACACTGTATCATGTACAACTACAGCCTTATATCATTATACTGATACACTATATACACTGTATCATGTACAACTGCAGCCTCATATCATTATACTGATACACTATATACACTGTATCATGTACAACTGCAGCCTTATATCATTATACTGATACACTATATACACTGTATCATGTACATATGCAGCCTTATATCATTATACTGATACACTATATACACTGTATCATGTACAACTGCAGCCTCATATCATTATACTGATACACTATATACACTGTATCATGTACATATGCAGCCTCATATAATTATACTGATACACTATATACACTGTATCATGTACATATGCAGCCTCATATAATTATACTGATACACTATATACACTGTATCATGTACATATGCAGCCTCATATCATTATACTAATACACTATATACACTGTATCATGTACATATGCAGCCTTATATCATTATACTGATACACTATATACACTGTATCATGTACAACTGCAGCCTCATATCATTATACTGATACACTATATACACTTTATCATGTACATATGCAGCCTCATATCATTATACTGATACACTATATACACTGTATCATGTACATATGCAGCCTCATATCATTATACTGATACACTATATACACTGTATCATGTACATATGCAGCCTCATATCATTATACTGATACACTATATACACTGTATCCTGTACACATGCAGCCTTATATCATTATACTGATACACTATATACACTGTATCATGCACATATGCAGCCTCATATCATTATACTGATACACTATATACACTGTATCATGTACAACTGCAGCCTTATATCATTATACTGATACACTATATACACTGTATCATGTACATATGCAGCCTCATATCATTATACTGATACACTATATACACTGTATCATGTACAACTGCAGCCTTATATCATTATACTGATACACTATATACACTGTATCATGTACATATGCAGCCTCATATCATTATACTGATACACTATATACACTGTATCATGTACATATGCAGCCTTATATCATTATACTGATACACTATATACACTGTATCATGTACACATGCACCCTCATATCATTATACTGATACACTATATACACTGTATCATGTACATATGCAGCCTCATATCATTATACTGATACACTATATACACTGTATCATGTACATATGCAGCCTCATATCATTATACTGATACACTATATACACTGTATCATGTACACATGCAGCCTTATATCATTATACTGATACACTATATACACTGTATCATGTACATATGCAGCCTCATATCATTATACTGATACACTATATACACTGTATCATGTACATATGCAGCCTCATATCATTATACTGATACACTATATACACTATATACACTATATACACTGTATTATGTACAAATGACTAAACAGACACAATGTTTAAATGCCTTTGAGGAATGTATTTTGTATGATATTTTGGCACTCATGGCTTTGTTTTGTCTGTCTCTAGATTATGTCAGTTTATAACAAAACTAAAACGAATTACAACTGTGTTGTATGCACAGAATTTTATAACAAAGTGAACTCATTTTCTGTATTTGTTTTCTCCTTTTATAGCTTCCAGCTTCAGGATGAATGTGTTTACGCCAGAGATCATTTCACTTTTCTTGCTGCCCTTACAAATGTATTGGATAAGCTGAGTCTGGCAGTGTGCTCATTCCTATAACCCAGAGCTGGCTCCAGAGATTGTGCTGTCTGGGTCCAAGAATGAAATCCCTTATCCCTCCACTAAAGCCTAAACCCAACCACAGTCAGCAGACTCAATGATAAAGCAGATTGAAATATCATATGTGAGCTAATTGGTACCACCTTATGGATTCCATATGACAATAAATTCAGAATATGCTCTTCTGTTGTCTCTTGTCACAGGCCTTCTAGGGCTTATGGTTCCCCTGGTTCCAGACATAGTCAGCACTCTCAGAGGTTAAGCATTTCACATCACAGCATACTGGTACCCAAATGATGGACTTCAAATGAGAACAATTTCACAATATACTCTCACTATTTGCCGCCTCTGCACATGCTGCCTCTATCTCATGGTCCCATTTGGCCAATTACAGTGCCGACCCTTCTATTACCACCCATAGCTGGTCAACTGATTGTATCAACGGTAGAGAAACATAATTTGCAACATTAATTAATCAAGGACATTTTCTGATCTAAAAATGACAGTCCTTTTTTATTTAATTTTTTAACATATTGACAAAATGAAATAATCCACTGGAACTGTACTGTCTGCCCCGCTATGTTCTTCCTGCAAACCGTACTCACAGTTACGGAAAGGCTGCCTTTACAACAGGGCCGGACTGGGAATTAAAAGCAGCCCTGGAAAAATTGAAGACCAGCCCACTTTTTCGTTGAGTCCGTAGAATCCACACACCTACTGGGAGCTAGCTGAACACATTAGGTGAGCCAATGACAAGAGGCATGTATGTGCAGCCACCAATCAGCACATCAGATGAGCCCATAAAAAGAGGCATAGAGTCACCAATCAGCAGTCAGCTCCAAGCAACTACCTAGATATGCTTTTCAACAAAGGATACCAAGAATTGGAAGCTAATTTTAGTATAGAAGTAAGATTAGAAGTTGTTTAAAATATATGCTCTATCTGAATTATGTCTTTAAATTTGATTATAATGTCCCTTTAATTAAAAATGTAAAATGCTGCAATTTACAGAGTTCCGTGCAAATATACCTAAGGACAATCAGCGTATAATGCCTTACGGCGCGAGGCAGGACACTGCCGATAACTGGTGGGGGCCCCCTCGTGCCTTATGTCTAAAATGGACTTTACCTTAAATTCCTTGAAACTTTAACTACAACCTTTTGGGTTACGCACTTTTTCTAAATGTACGAAATTGTATGGTACTTTGACTCTGTTATGTAATCATATTATCTTCAATAAAGCTTGTTTTGAAAAAAAAAAAAATGTAAAATGTAATTGCATTTAAAGGGACAGTAAAGTCATAATTAGACATTCATGATGTAGACAGAGCATACAATTTTAAACAACTTTCCAATTTACTTCTATTATTTAATTTGTTTCCTTCTCTTGTTATCCTTTGCTGAAAGGTTTATCTAGGAAAGCTCAGGAGCAGCAAAGAACCTAGGTTCTAGCTGCTGATTGGTGGCTGCATATATAAACCGATTATCATTGGCTCACCCATGTGTTCAGTTAGAAACCAGTAGTGCATTGCTGCTCCTTTAACAAATGATACCAAGAGAATGAAGGACATTTGATAATAGAAGTAAACCGGAAAGTTGTTTACAATTGTTTGTTCTACCTAAATGATGAAAGCAATGTTGTGGGTTTCATGTCCCTTTAATCGCTGCTTTTAGATTCTCTTTTATTTATTCCCCATAAGTTACCTTCACCTAGATTACGAGGGTGCAACACGAACGCAACAAAAGTTACGCTATTTCACCCTCCATAGCGCTGCCATTACGAGTTACTGAAAAGCCTCCTTGTGCGTGCGATACGGTGGCGTTAAGCTCCATACCGCACAAAAGCCAAGGGCTGCTTTGACGTGCTCATGCACGCTTTCCCCCATAGACATCAATGGGGAGAGAGTATTATAAAAAAAACTGATTTGAACAGCCATTAGGATTTCAGAAGCTCTCATCCTATTGGCTGATTTGAATTTGAAGAATCAAATCAGCCAATAGGAATGCAAGGGACACCATTTTGAAACGGCTACCTTGCATTCAACTTCAGTGTACAGCGGCGACTGTATAAGGAGGACGCTCCACGCAGGATGGGATCAACTTCCAGGATGGCTCCGCTCCATGCCGCCGGTATGAAGATAGAAGACGCCCCCGGGATGGATGAAGACCTCGCCGCCTGGATTAAGACCTCGCCGCCTGGATGGAAATGGATGTCCGGACTTCAGAAACCGTGAGTAGATCTGGGGTTAGTGTTAGATTTTTTTTTTCGGGTGCTTTTTTTTAGATTAGGGCTTTGAAAAAGAGCTAAATGCCCTTTTAAGGGAAATGCTCATACAAATGCCCCTTTAGGGGCAATGGGTAGCTTAGGTTATTTTTAGAGTTAGGTTTTTTATTATGGGGGGTTGGTTGGGTGGTGGGTTTTACTGTTGGGGGACTTTGTAATTTTTTACAGGTAAAAGAGCTGATTTATTTAGGGCAATTCCCTACAAAAGGCCCTTTTAAGGGCTATTGGTAGTTTATTGTAGGTAAGGGGTGTTTTTATTTTGGGGGCTTTTTTATATTTATAGGGCTATTAGATTAGGTGTAATTGTATTTATTTTTCATAATTTCGTTTATTTTTTTGTAATCTTACTGTTTTTCATTTTTTTCGTGATTTTAGTGTTAATTATTTATGGTAAACTTAGATTTTTTACATTTTACGTAGCATTTGGGGTTTTTTTTAGTTGTAATTTAGATTTGTAAATTTTTCTCCTAGTGTAATTTTTTTTTTTAGTTTGTAATTTAGATATTTTTAATTGGTAGTATTTTTTATTTTATTACATTAGTTGTGTTAGGTTAATTTATAGTTTAATGGTAGGTTTATTCTTATTTATTTAAATATTGTTATATTGTAATTTTAATTTAAAGTTAGGGGGTGTTAGGTTTAGGGGTTAATAGTTTAATTTAGTGTTTTACGATGTGGGGGGGGCGGCGGTTTAGGGGTTAATAGGTTTATTTTGTGGCGGAGATGTGGGAAGCCGGAGGTTTAGAGGTTAATAACCTGGCAGCGATGTTGGGGAGTGACAGAATAGGGGTTAATAACTTTATTATAGTGGTGGCGATGTCAGGGAGTGGTGGTTTAGTGGTTAATAAATTTAAATAGTGTTGGCGATGTGGGGGGGCAGCAGATTAGGGGTTAATAGGTTTATTTAATACTCGCGATGTGGGTGGGTGGCAGATTAGGGGTTAATAGCTTTAATATAGTGTTTGCAATGCAGGAGGACGCCAGTTTAGGGTTAATAGGTAGTTTAGGGGTCAATGTATTATTGTGCGTACGGAAATGATACGATGTAGCATACGCTGTCGGCATTTATCATTGCACCAGCATCTCTTGTGAACTGCTGGTGCAATGCCGCCACCTGCAGATTCGCGGCCAATCGGCCCCTAGCAGGCGGTGTCAATCAACCCGATTGTATTCAATCGGGTTGATTGGTGTTCGCCACCTCAGAGGTGGAGGACGAATTAATTAGCATTGGTCTTAGGACCGCTGCGTCTTAACTTCCGCTTAAGGTGGAACTGAAGTGGGTCGGAAACAGCATCTGCTGCTTCATAAATCAACCCCTTAGTGTACTTTGTAACAGTTTAGTTATGAGTTTTGTGAAACATTTTTGTTACACAAAATCCATAACTACTGCTCTCAGATGGCGGTATGGATCGTGTCAGTATAGGTTCTACGGATCGCGTCAGTATAGGCTCTACGGATCGTGTCGGTATAGGCTCTATGGATCATGTCGGTATAGGCTCTATGGATCATGTCGGTATAGGCTCTACGGATCGTGTCGGTATAGGCTCTACGGATCGTGTCGGTATAGGCTCTATGGATCGTGTCGGTATAGGCTCTATGGATCATGTCGGTATAGGCTCTACGGATCGAGTCGGTATAGGCTCTACGGATCGTGTCGGTATAGGCTCTACGGATCGTGTCGGTATAGGCTCTACGGATCGTGTCGGTATAGGCTCTACGGATCGTGTCGGTATAGGCTCTACGGATCGTGTCGGTATAGGCTCTACGGATCATGTCGGTATAGGCTCTACGGATCGTGTCGGCAGGGCCGCCACTAGAAATTTTGGGGCCCCTGACTTAACCATTGATCAGGGCCCCCTCCCCTCCTTTGACATGTGCAATTTTTGACCAAGTGACTAAAATGTATATGCACTTTATTCTTGTGTCTATTTAAACTTGGAAATGTTGTAAAGGTAGTAACATACACTGAAACACACACACACTCACACATAAGGATTCACATATAGACACTCTAGCAAACACGCAAAGAAACTCAGACACAGACACCCAGACAGACACTTAGCACTTGTTTACATTGACCTGACAAGTAATGAGGTAAACTACAGTTTTGTAAAAAAAAAGGAGATTTAGAAAACAAAATATGGAGTTCTGATTATCTTTTTGTAAAGGAAGATGCAAACTAAATGATGACAACAGCATGCAGTGGCTGAAAGGAAGGGCCCTGAACTGCCTAAACAATAATTTAAAGGTTAAATGGTAGATTGGTGACTTCCGGAAAGGTCTCATTAGTCTCAAAGTCTGTAGAAAGGTGTGAATAATCAGTAGTAAGATCAAAATGTCCTAAAAAGGAACAGACAATGGACACACACACAAACTCAAACTTGCACATACACCCAAGGAAACACCAACAGAGACCGCCTCAGAAAACACACAAAGACATACACACACACACACACACAGAGACACCCACAGAAAATACAGAAAGACATACATACACACCCTCACAGGAACACCCACATAAAATACACACCCTCACAGAGACATCCACAGAAAACACAGACATACATACACACCCTCACAGAGACATCCACAGAAAACACAGACATACACACTCACCCTCACAGAGGCATCCAGAGAAAATACACGAAGACAAACACACGCCCACCCTCACAGAGATACCCATAGAAAAAGCTCAAAGACATATGCACACACCCTCACAGACATCCACAGAAAATGCACAAATACATACACACCCATCCTCACAGAGATACCAACAGAAAAAAATACATACACACACATAGAGACACAAACCAAAGCACAAAGACATAAACACAGACACCCACAGAAACACTCACAGGAGGAAACATTGATGCACCTTGCATCCCCTAAATCAACAGTGTGTGACATGCATGATAAAAAAAATGCAGAAATTAAGAGATCACTTTTTAAAGAATCATATTTGTAAATGTGCAAACAAAAATAATTCTGTGAATTCAAAATTGTATAGTAATGATATGGGTAGATGGCTAGATGAAGAAAAGTACTTTTAAAAGGTTGACATATGTTTGTTTGATATTTTCCCCATTTTCCCCAACCAAGAGCACCACTTCAAATATAGTGTACAAATTTTCCCATCTGTCAGCTGTACTTGTGGATTTTGAAAATGCTGTACTCTATATGGTCTTGGTGGAACCATAAGCTGTGGTACTCATTCCATTAGATCTGGTTAAATGCAGGATTTAAGCTTGTTGGTATGCATTTCAAAATTAAGTCAGCTGTAGAGTAAACTGAACAGTTTTAAGTTAACCTGTCTAATTTCCAACACTGAACAATCTTAGTCTGAGAGTATAACATGTTATGCAGATGTAAAAATCTTGGATAAAATGCCTCCTTGTATCTGGAAAGTCCTTGCATAAAGGGGCAGTAAACTGGAATGTAATATATATCATTTGTGTATTGAGGAGGAAACATTTCTGCATGGTTTTAAATATAGAATTTCTACAGCATTGTCAAATAATCATAAATACACTGCTGCTAAAAAAATGTGTTTTATGGACCCCTGGCCCCACCATACAACTACTACCACACTGAAGTTACAATCTTAAATCGCACAAAGAAATAAAAAATATTTGCTAAGTAATTCCTACCTCCTCTGCAAATGAAAGTGATCAGCCGTCTGACTCAGGCACACACTCTACAAACAAAGTGCCAAGTCTGTCTCACACTGTGCATAGTGATTTATTGCACACTCAGAAATCCTCTCAAATGCTTATACTTTACTCCTTGTAATAACATTGCCCATGCTCAATTAGCACTCTGCTGTAGTACCCACTGGTGGCTGCCAAAATGTAAAAAAAAAATAAAAAAAAATGTAATTCTTGCCTCATGGGGCCCACCTAGCCCATTGGGCCCCTGACAGGAGTCATCCCTGTCACCCCCTGATGGCAGCCCTGCGTGTCGGTATAGGCTCTACGGATCGTGTCGGTATAGGCTCTACGGATCGTGTCAGTATAGGCTCTACGGATCGTGTCGGTATAGGCTCTACGGATCGTGTCTGTATAGGCTCTATGGATCGTGTCGGTATAGGCTCTACGGATCGTGTCGGTATAGGCTCTATGGATCGTGTCGGTATAGGCTCTATGGATCGTGACGGTATAGGCTCTATGAATCGTGTCAGTATAGGCTCTACGGATCGTGTTGGTATAGGCGCTATGGATCGTGTCGGTATAGGCTCTATGGATCATGTCGGTATAGGCTCTATGGATCGTGTCGGTATAGGCTCTATGGATCATGTCGGTATAGGCTCTATGGATCGTGTCGGTATAGGCTCTATGGATCGTGTCGGTATAGGCTCTAAGGATCATGTCGGTATAGGCTTTACGGATCGTGTCGGTATAGGCTCTATGGATCGTGTCGGTATAGGCTCTATGGATCATGTCAGTATAGGCTCTATGGATCGTGTCAGTATAGGCTCTACGGATCATGTCGGTATAGGCTCTATGGATCGTGTCAGTATAGGCTCTACGGATCATGTCGGTATAGGCTCTATGGATCATGTCAGTATAGGCTCTATGGATCGTGTCAGTATAGGCTCTATGGATCGTGTCAGTATAGGCTCTATGGATCATGTCGGTATAGGCTCTACGGATCGTATCGGTATAGGCTCTATGGATTGTGTCGGTATAGGCTCTACGGATCGCGACGGTATAGGCTCTATGGATCATGTCGGTATAGGCTCTACGGATTGTGTCGGTATAGGCTCTACGGATCGTGTCGGTATAGGCTCTATGGATCGTGTCGGTATAGGCTCTACGGATCGTGTCAGTATAGGCTCTACGGATCGTGTCGGTATAGGCTCTATGGATCGTGTCGGTATAGGCTCTACGGATCATGTCGGTATAGGCTCTACGGATCGTGTCGGTATAGGCTCTATAGATCGTGTCGGTATAGGCTCTATGGATCGTGTCAGTATAGGCTCTATGGATCGTGCCGGTATAGGCTCTATGGATCGTGTTGGTATAGGCTCTATGGATCGTGTCGGTATAGGCTCTACGGATCGTGTCGGTATAGGCTCTATGGATCGTGTTGGTATAGGCTCTACGGATCGTGTTGGTATAGGCTCTACTGATCGTGTCGGTATAGGCTGTAATGCAAGTATTTTAGCCTCACCTCACAACCTGTAATACCGGCGCTCTGGAAATCTCACGCAAAAACGTAATTTTTTTGAGTGCAGGATTGACGTTGCGTTACAGGCTAAAATGCTTGCGGTACAGCTATACCGACACGACTCGTAATATGTGTTCCTGACCATTACTCTGAAATTGCCATTTTTTTCCAGCGTTAAAAGTCGCAATGCAAAACTCATAATCTAGGTGCTTGTGATTAACCCTGGAACCCCCTCCAGCATCACATTAGCACATTATGTGTTAGGGTTTAATTAAACAGAGTTTCATAGACAAGCATGTGCACGTGCCAAACGCAGCAAATGACTTGCAGCCTTAAAGGGACTTTAAACACTAAATCATTAGTAGATAGAATGACGCATTCTAAGAAAAGATTCGTCTGAGAATAACAAGTTGATGTATTTTATAAAGTTTCATGAGCTGTTTACATGTTGACAAAATAAGTGTAAAGTTTTACTGTCTATAAAAGGATGGGAGCTGCCATGTTGTAACTTAGGTTACCGTCTTTGCTGTGACCAATTAGGGACAGTTATAAATAGGTCACTAGAGTGTGCAGCTAATGACTGTGTGGAATATAACAGTGTTCTGCACTTCCCTTTCTAACAGGAACAGAAAAGCTTACAATTTCAGAATGGAAATACAAGAAAAGGGGACAAAATAAATAATCAAAGTATATTGCAGTTATTTGTATATAAACAATTTATCATTTTATATTAGCATCTCAAAGTGTTTACTGTCCCTTTAAAGGGACAGCCTTGTGTAAGAGATAACTTGCTCTTTTTAATTAGAGTGCTTTATTTTTAAAATAAATTTCACTAAATGAAACAAACAGTAAACATAGTATTCCTACAATATGTTTTTTGCAGATCCATATAATAATCTGACCGGTGATTGTAGCGTACATATGTATGCTATCTCCTGATTTGTTCAGTAACTATGCATTGTGCTGCTGCAGGTTTTGTCTGTTGGCTGTTTAGTGCCGTATGACCAGTAAGTGACTGTGTGTGATGAACAATAACTATATAATTTCTGGGATTTTGCAGTAAATTACTACATATTCATTTTGCTGTGCATGAACTGGAGAAACCTTATATGTTTTATTGTCACAATATTAATATTCCTGTCTTTTTGTGTAATAAATTGTTTTTGTTACATGTCTTGTATGTGTGGTTATAAGTAACATATATACAGGGGGTGAAGCTTTAGTTAAAAGGGGCATAATGGTAAAAACTGAAATGTGCCTGCAGTGTACATTGTCACCTCCAGTGATCAGTTATAGAGAGTCCTGCCTGCAGTGTACATTATCACCTCCAGTGATCAGTTATAAAGAGCCCTTCCTGCAGTGTACATTGTCACCTCCAGTGATCAGTTATAGAAAGTCCTGCATGCAATATACATTGTCACCTCTAGTGATCAGTTATAGAGACCTCTGCCTGCAGTGTACATTGTCACCTCTAGTGATCAGTTATAGAGACCTCTGCCTGCAGTGTACATTGTCACCTCCAGTGATCAGTTATAGAGAGCCCTGTCTGCAGTGTACATTGTCACCTCCAGTGATCAGTTATAAAGAGCCCTTCCTGCAGTGTACATTGTCACCTCCAGTGATCAGTTATAGAAAGTCCTGCATGCAATATACAGTGTCACCTCTAGTGATCAGTTATAGAGACCTCTGCCTGTAGTGTACATTGTCACCTCCAGTGATCAGTTATAGAGACCTCTGCCTGCAGTGTACATTGTCACCTCCAGTGATCAGTTATAGAGAGCCCTGTCTGCAGTGTACATTGTCACCTCCAGTAATCAGTTATAGAGAGTCCTGTGTGCAATATACATTGTCACCTCTAGTGATCAGTTATAGAGAGCGCTGCCTGCAGTGTACATTGTAATCTCCAGTAATCAGTTATATAGAGTCCTGCCTGCAGTGTACATTGTCACCTCCATTGATCAGTTATAGAGAGCCCTGTCTGCAGTGTACATTGTCACCTCCAGTGATCAGCTATAGAGAGTCCTGCCTGTAGTGGACATTGTTACCTAGAGTGATCAGTGTACATTGTCACCTCCAGTGATCAGTTATAGAGACCCCTGCCTGCAGTGTACATACGTTGTCACCTCCAGTACTCTGTTATAGAGAGTCCTGCCTGCAGTGAACACTGTCACTTCCACTGATCAATTATAGAGAGTGCTGCCTGCAGTGTACATTGTCACCTCCAGTGATCAGTTATAGAGAGTGCTGCCTGCAGTGTACATTGTCACCTATAGTGATCAGTTATAGAGAGCCCTGTCTGCATTGTACATTGTCACCTCTAGTGATCAGTTATAGAGTCCTGCCTGCAGTGTACATTGTCACCTCCAGTGATCAGTTATAGAGAGCCCTTCCTGCAGTGTACATTGTCACCTCCACTGATCAGTTATAGAGTCCTGCCTGTAGTGTACATTGTCACCTCCAGCTATCAGTTATAGGGTTCTGTCTGCAGTGTACATTGTCACCTCCACTGATCAGCTATAGAGAGTGCTGTCTGCAGTGTACACTGTCACCTCCAGTGATCAGTTATAGAGAGTGCTGCCTGCAGTGTACATTATCACCTCCAGTGATCAGTTATAAAGAGCCCTGCCTGCAGTGTAAATTGTCGCCTCTAGTGATCAGTTATAGAGCCCTGTCTGCAGTGTACATTGTCACCTCTAGTGATCAGTTATAGAGTCCTGCCTGCAGTGTTTATTGTCACCTCCAGTGATCAGTTATAGAGAGCCCTTCCTGCAGTGTACATTGTCACCTCCACTGATCAGTTATAGAGTTCTGCCTGTAGTGTACATTGTCACCTCCAGTTATCAGTTATAGAGTTCTGTCTGCAGTGTACATTGTCACCTCCACTGATCAGCTATAGAGAGTGCTGCCTGCAGTGTACACTGTCAGCTCCAGTGATCAATTATAGAGTGCTGCCTGCAGTGTACATTGTCACCTCCAGTGATACAGCTATAGATTGCCCTGCCTGCAGTGTACATTGTCATCTCCACTGATCAGTTATAGAGTCCTGCCTGCAGTGTACATTATCACCTCTAGTGATCAGTTATAGAGAGTGCTGCCTGCAGTGTACATTGTCACCTCTAGTGATCAGTTATAGAGAGCCCTGCCTGAAGTGTACATTGTCACCTCTAGTGATCAGTTATAGAGAGTGCTGCCTGCAGTGTACATTGTCACCTATAGTGATCAGTTATAGAGAGCGCTGCCTGTAGTGTACATTGTCACCTCTAGTGATCAGTTATAGTGAGCACTGCCTGGAGTGTACATTGTCACCTCCACTGATCAGTTATAGAGAACACTGCCTGCAGTGTACATTGTCACCTCCACTGATCAGTTATAGAGTCCTGTCTGCAGTGTACATTGTCACCTCCACTGATCAGTTATAGAGAGTCCTGCCTGTAGTGTACATTGTCACCTACAGTTATCAGTTATAGAGTTCTGACTGCAGTGTACATTGTCACCTCCAGTGATCAGTTATAAAGTGCTGCCTGCAGAGTGAACTGTCACCTCCAGTGATCAGTTATAGATTGCCCTGCCTGCAGTGTACATTGTCACCTCCAGTGATCAGTTATAGAGAGTGCTACCTGCAGTGTGCACTGTCACCTCCAGTGATCAGTTATAGAGAGTGCTGTCTGCAGTGTACATTGTCACCTCCAGTGATCCGTTATAGAGATTGCTGCCTGCAGTGTACATTGTCACCTCCAGTGATCAGTTATAGAGAGTGCTGCCTGCAGTGTGCACTGTCACCACCAGTGATCAGCTATACAGAGTGCTGCCTGCAGTGTACATTGTCACCTCCAGTGATCAGTTATAGAGAGCGCTGCCTGCAGTGTGCACTGTCACCTCCAGTGATCAGTTATAGAGGGTGCTGCCTGCAGTGTGTATTGTAACCTCCAGTGACCAGTTATAGAGAGTAGAGCCTGCAGTGTACATTGTCACCTCCAGTGATCAGTTATAGAGCCCTGCTTGCAGTGTACATTGTCACCTCCACTGATCAGTTATAGAGTGCTGCCTGCAGTTTACATTGTCACCTCCAGTACTCTGTTATAGAAAGTCCTGCCTGCAGTGAACACTGTCACTTCCACTGATCAATTATAGAGAGTGCTGCCTGCAGTGTACATTGTCACCTCCAGTGATCAGTTATAGAGAGTGCTGCCTGCAGTGTACATTATCACCTCCAGTGATAAGTTATAAAGAGCCCTGCCTGCAGTGTACATTGTCACCTCTAGTGATCAGTTATAGAGTCCTGTCTGCAGTGTACATTGTCACCTCCAGTGATCAGTTATAGAGAGCCCTTCCTGCAGTGTACATTGTCACCTCCACTGATCAGTTATAGAGTCCTGCCTGTAGTGTACATTGTCACCTCCAGTTATCAGTTATAGGATTCTGTCTGCAGTGTACATTGTCACCTCCACTGATCAGCTATAGAGAGTGCTGCCTGCAGTGTACACTGTCACCTCCAGTGATCAGTTATAGTGAGTGCTGCCTGCAGTGTACATTATCACCTCCAGTGATCAGTTATAAAGAGCCCTGCCTGCAGTGTAAATTGTCGCCTCTAGTGATCAGTTATAGAGCCCTGTCTGCAGTGTACATTGTCACCTCTAGTGATCAGTTATAGAGTCCTGCCTGCAGTGTTTATTGTCACCTCCAGTGATCAGTTATAGAGAGCCCTTCCTGCAGTGTACATTGTCACCTCCACTGATCAGTTATAGAGTCCTGCCTGTAGTGTACATTGTCACCTCCAGTTATCAGTTATAGAGTTCTGTCTGCAGTGTACATTGTCACCTCCACTGATCAGCTATAGAGAGTGCTGCCTGCAGTGTACATTGTCAGCTCCAGTGATCAATTATAGAGTGCTGCCTGCAGTGTACATTGTCACCTCCAGTGATCAGCTATAAATTGCCCTGCCTGCATCGTACATCGTCACCTCCACTGATCAGTTATAGAGTCCTGTCTGCAGTGTACATTGTCACCTCCACTGATCAGTTATAGAGTCCTGCCTGCAGTGTACATTGTCACCTCTAGTGATCAGTTATAGAGAGTGCTGCCTGCAGTGTACATTGTCACCTCCAGTGATCAGTTATAGAGAGCCCTGCCTGAAGTGTACATTGTCACCTCTAGTGATCAGTTATAGAGAGTGCTGCCTGCAGTGTACATTGTCACCTCCAGTGATCAGTTATAGAGAGTGCTGCCTGCAGTGTACATTGTCACATCTAGTGATGAGTTATAGAGAGTGCTGCCTGCAGTTTACATTGTCACCTCCACTGATCAGTTATAGAGTGCTGCCTGCAGTTTACGTTGTCACCTCCAGTACTCTGTTATAGAAAGTCCTGCCTGCAGTGAACACTGTCACTTCCACTGATCAATTATAGAGAGTGCTGCCTGCAGTGTACATTGTCACCTCCAGTGATCAGTTATAGAGAGTGCTGCCTGCAGTGTACATTATCACCTCCAGTGATAAGTTATAAAGAGCCCTGCCTGCAGTGTACATTGTCACCTCTAGTGATCAGTTATAGAGTCCTGTCTGCAGTGTACATTGTCACCTCCAGTGATCAGTTATAGAGAGCCCTTCCTGCAGTGTACATTGTCACCTCCACTGATCAGTTATAGAGTCCTGCCTGTAGTGTACATTGTCACCTCCAGTTATCAGTTATAGGGTTCTGTCTGCAGTGTACATTGTCACCTCCACTGATCAGCTATAGAGAGTGCTGCCTGCAGTGTACACTGTCACCTCCAGTGATCAGTTATAGTGAGTGCTGCCTGCAGTGTACATTGTCACCTCTAGTGATCAGTTATAGAGTCCTGCCTGCAGTGTTTATTGTCCCCTCCAGTGATCAGTTATAGAGAGCCATTCCTGCAGTGTACATTGTCACCTCCACTGATCAGTTATAGAGTCCTGCCTGTAGTGTACATTGTCACCTCCAGTTATCAGTTATAGAGTTCTGTCTGCAGTGTACATTGTCACCTCCACTGATCAGCTATAGAGAGTGCTGCCTGAAGTGTACACTGTCAGCTCCAGTGATCAATTATAGAGTGCTGCCTGCAGTGTACATTGTCACCTCCAGTGATCAGCTATAAATTGCCCTGCCTGCATCGTACATCGTCACCTCCACTGATCAGTTATAGAGTCCTGCCTGCAGTGTACATTGTCACCTCTAGTGATCAGTTATAGAGAGTGCTGCCTGCAGTGTACATTGTCACCTCCAGTGATCAGTTATAGAGAGCCCTGCCTGAAGTGTACATTGTCACCTCTAGTAATCAGTTATAGAGAGTGCTGCCTGCAGTGTACATTGTCACATCTAGTGATGAGTTATAGAGAGTGCTGCCTGCAGTTTACATTGTAACCTCAGGTGATCAGTTATAGAGAGTCCTGCCTGCTGTGTACATTGTCACCTCCTGTGATCAGTTATAAAGTCCTGTCTACAGTGTACATTGTCACTTCCAGTGATCAGTTATAGAGAGTGCTGCCTACAGTGTACATTATCACCTCTAGTGATCAGTAATAGAGAGTGCTGCCTGCAGTATACATTATCACCTCTAGTGATCAGTTATAGAGTCCTGCCTGCAGTGTACATTGTCAACTCCGGTGATCAGTTATAGAGAGCGCTGCCTGCAGTGTACATTGTCACCTCCAGTGATCAGCTATAGAGAGTCCTGCTTGCAGTGTACATTGTCACCTCCAGTGCTGCCTACAGTGTACATGGTCACCTCTAGTGATCTATTATAGTGAGTCCTGCTTGCAGTGTACATTGTTACCTCCAGTGATCAGCTATAGAGTCCTGCCTGCAGTGTACATTGTCACCTCCAGTGATCAGTTATAGAGAGCGCTGCCTGAAGTGTACATTGTCACCTCCAGTGATCAGGTATAGAGAGTGCTGCCTGCAGTGTACATTGTCACCTCCAGTGATCAGTTGTAGATTGTCCTGCCTGCAGTGTACATTGTCACCTCCAGTGATCTGTTATAGAGATTGCTGCCTGTAGTGTACATTGTCACCTCCAGTGATCAGTTATATAGTACTGCCTGCAGTGTACACTGTCACCTCCACTGATCAATTATAGAGAGTGCTGCCTGCAGTGTACATTATCACATCCAGTGATCAGTTCTAGAGAGTGCTGCCTGCAGTGTACACAGTCACCACCACTGATCAATTATAGAGAGTGCTGCCTGCAGTGTACATTATCACATCCAGTGATCAGTTATAGAGAGTGCTGCCTGCAGTGTACATTGTCACCTCCACTGATAAGTTATAGAGAGTGCTGCCTGCAGTGTGCACTGTCACCACCAGTGAACAGTTATAGAGAGTGCTGCCTGCAGTGTACATTGTCACCACCAGTGATCAGTTATAGAGAGTGCTGCCTGCAGTGTACATTGTCACCTTCAGTGATCAGTTATAGAGAGTGCTGCCTGCAGTGTGCTCTGTCACCTTCAGTGATCAGTTATAGAGAGTGCTGCCTGAAGTGTACATTGTCACCTCCAGTGATCAGTTATAGAGAGTGCTGCCTGCAGTGTACATTGTCACCTCCAGTTATCAGTTATAGAGAGTGCTGCCTGAAGTGTACACTGTCACCTCCACTTATCAGTTATAGAGAGTGCTGCCTGCAGTGTACATTGTCACCTCCAGTTATCAGTTATAGAGAGTGCTGCCTGCAGTGTGCACTGTCACCTCCAGTGATCAGGTATAGAGAGCACTGCCTGCAGTGTACATTGTCACCTCCAGTGATCAATTATAAGGAGTGATGCCTGCAGTGTACATTGTCACTTCCAGTGATCAGTTTTAAAGAGCCCTGCCTGCAGTGTAAATTGTCACCTCTAGTGATCAGTTATAGAGAGCGCTGCCTGCAGTGTACATTGTCACCTCCAGTGATCAGTTATAGAGAGCCCTTCCTGAAGTGTACATTGTTACCTCCAGTGATCAGTTGTAGAGAGTGCAGCCTGCAGTGTACACTGTCACTTCCAGTGATCAGTTATAGAGAGTGCTGCCTGCAGTGTACATTATCACCTCTAGCGATCAGTTATAGAGAGTGCTGCCTGCAGTATACATTATCACCTCTAGTGATCAGTTATATAGTCCTGCCTGCAGTGTACATTGTCACCTCCAGTGATCAGTTATAGAGAGCACTGCCTGCAGTGTACATTGTCACCTCCAGCGATCAGTTATAGAGAGTCCTGCTTGCAGTGTACATTGTCACCTCCAGTTCTGCCTACAGTGTACATGGTCACCTCTAGTGATCTATTATAGTGAGTCCTGCTTGCAGTGTACATTGTCACCTCCAGTGATCAGTTATAGAGAGCGCTGCCTGAAGTGTACATTGTCACCTCTAGTGATCTATTATAGTGAGTCCTGCTTGCAGTGTACATGATCACCTACAGTGATCAGCTATAGAGTCCTGCCTGCAGTGTACATTGTCACCTCCACTGATCAGTTATAGAGAGCGCAGCCTGCAGTGTACACTGTCACCTCCACTTATCAGTTATAGAGAGTGCTGCCTGCAGTGTGCACTGTCACCTCCAGTTATCAGTTATAGAGAGTGCTGCCTGCAGTGTGCACTGTCACCTCCAGTGATCAGGTATAGAGAGCGCTGCCTGCAGTGTACATTGTCACCTCCAGTGATCAATTATAAGGAGTGCTGCCTGCAGTGTACATTGTCACTTCCAGTGATCAGTTTTAAAGAGCCCTGCCTGCAGTGTACATTGTCACCTCTAGTGATCAGTTATAGAGAGCCCTGTCTGCAGTGTACATTGTCACCTCCAGTGATCAGTTAAAGAGTCCTGTCTACAGTGTACATTGTCACTTCTAGTGATCAGTTATAGAGAGTCCTGCCTGCAGTGTACATTGTCACCTCCATTGATCAGTAATAGAGAGCCCTGCCTGCAGTGTACATTGTCACTTCTAGTGATCAGTTATAGAGAGTGCTGCCTGCAGTGTACATTGTCACCTCCAGTGATCAGTTATAGAGTCCTGCCTGTAGTGTACATTGTCACCTCCAGTGATCAGTTATAGAGAGTGCTGCCTGCAGTGTACATTTTCACCTCCAGTGATCAGTTTTAGAGAGTGCTGCCTGCAGTGTACATTGTCACCTCCAGTGATAAG
Source organism: Bombina bombina (assembly GCF_027579735.1). Lineage (NCBI taxonomy): Eukaryota > Metazoa > Chordata > Amphibia > Anura > Bombinatoridae > Bombina > Bombina bombina. The sequence goes on from NC_069501.1 coordinate 1,268,926,622, forward strand.
TTATAAAGAGCCCTGCCTGCAGTGTACATTGTCACCTCCAGTGATCAGTTATAGAGTCCTGCCTGTAGTGTACATTGTCACCTCCAGTGATCAGTTATAGAGAGTGCTGCCTGCAGTGTACATTGTCACCTCCAGTGATCAGTTATAGAGAGCCCTTCCTGAAGTGTACATTGTCACCTCTAGTGATGAGTTATAGAGAGTGCTGCCTGCTGTGTACATTGTCACCTCCAGTGATCAGTTATAGAGAGTGCTGCCTGCTGTGTACATTGTCACCTCCTGTGATCAGTTATAGAGTCCTGTCTACAGTGTACATTGTCACTTCCAGTGATCAGTTATAGAGAGCGCTGCCTGCAGTGTACATTGTCACCTCCAGCGATCAGTTATAGAGTGCTGCCTGCAGTGTACATTATCACCTTTAGTGATCAGTTATATAGTCCTGCCTGCAGTGTACATTGTCACCTTCAGTGATCAGTTATAGAGAGCGCTGCCTGCAGTGTACATTGTCACCTCCAGCGATCAGTTATAGAGAGTCCTGCTTGCAGTGTACATTGTCACCTCCAGTTCTGCCTACAGTGTACATGGTCACCTCTAGTGATCTATTATAGTGAGTCCTGCTTGCAGTGTACATTGTCACCTCCAGTGATCAGTTATAGAGAGCGCTGCCTGAAGTGTACATTGTCACCTCCAGTGATCAGGTATATAGAGGGCTGCCTGCAGTGTACATTGTCACCTCCAGTGATCAATTATAGAGAGTGCTGCCTGCAGTGTGCACTGTCACCTCCACTGATCAATTATAGAGAGTGCTGCCTGCAGTGTACACTGTCACCTCCACTGATCAATTATAGAGAGTGCTGCCTGCAGTGTGCACTGTCACATTCAGTGATCAGGTATAGAGAGCGCTTCCTGCAGTGTACATTGTCACCTCCAGTGATCAGTTATAGAGCCCTGCCTGAAGTGTACATTGTCACCTCCACTGATCAGTTATAGAGAACGCAGCCTGCAGTGTACACTGTCAGCTCCACTTATCAGTTATAGTGAGTGCTGCCTGCAGTGTACATTTTCACCTCCAGTTATCAGTTATAGAGAGCCCTGCCTGCAGTGTACACTGTTACTTCCCCTGATCAATTATAGAGAGTGCTGCCTGCAGTGTACATTGTCACCTCCAGTGATCAATTATAGAGTGCTGCCTGCAGTGTACATTGTCACCTATAGTGATCAGTTATAGAGACCTCTGCCTGCAGTTTACATTGTCACCTCCACTGATCAGTTATAGAGAGCGCTGCCTGCAGTGTACATTGTCACCTCCAGTGATCAATTATAGAGAGTGCTGCCTGCAGTGTACAATGTCACCTATAGTGATCAGTTATAGAGAACCCTGCCTGCAGTGTACACTGTCACCTCTAGTGATCAGTTATAGAGAGCGCTGCCTGCAGTGTACATTGTCACCTCCAGTGATCAGTTATAGATTGTTCTGCCTGCAGTGTACATTATCACCTATAGTGATCAGTTATAGAGAGCGCTGCCTGCAGTGTACATTGTCACCTATAGTGATCAGCTATAGAGAGCGCTGCCTGCAGTGTACATTGTCACCTCCAGTGATCAGTTATAGAGAGTGCTGCCTGCAGTGTACATTGTCACCTCCAGTGATCAGTAATAGAGAGCCCTGCCTGCAGTGTACATTGTCACCTCCACTGATCAGGTATAGAGAGTGCTGCCTGCAGTGTACACTGTCACCTCCACTGATCAGGTATAGAGAGTGCTGCCTGCAGTGTGCATTGTCACCTATAGTGATCAGTTATAGAGAGTGCTGCCTGCAGTGTACATTGTCACCTATAATGATCAGATATAGAGAGTCCTGTCTGCTGTGTACATTGTCACCTCCAGTGATCAGTTATAGAGAGCGCTGCCTGCAGTGTACATTGTCACCTCCAGTGCTGCCTACAGTGTACATGGCACCTCTAGTGATCTATTATAGTGATTCCTGCCTGCAGTGTACAGTGTCACCTCCAGTGATCAGTTATAGAGAGCGCTGCCTGAAGTGTACATTATCACCTCTAGTGATCAGTTATAGAGTCCTGCCTGCAGTGTACATTGTCACCTCCAGTGATCAGTTGTAGAGAGTGCTGCCTGCAGTGTACATTGTCACCTCAAGTGATCTGTTATAGAGAGTGCTGCCTGCAGTGTACATTGTCACCTCCACTTATCAGCTATAGAGAGTGCTGCCTGCAGTGTACACTGTCACCTCCATTGATCAATTATAGAGAGTGCTGCCTGCAGTGTACATTGTCACCTCCAGTGATCAGTTATAGAGTGCTGTCTGCATTGTGAACTGTCACCTCCACTGATCAGTTAAAGAGAGTGCTGCCTGCAGTGTACATTGTCACCTCCAGTGATCAGTTATAGAGAACGCAGCCTGCAGTGTACACTGTCAGCTCCACTTATCAGTTATAGTGAGTGCTGCCTGCAGTGTACATTGCCACCTCCAGTTATCAGTTATAGAGAGCCCTGCCTGCAGTGTACACTGTCACTTCCCCTGATCAATTATAGAGAGTGCTGCCTGCAGTGTGCACTGTCACTTCCAGTGAACAGTTATAGAGAGTGCTGCCTGCAGTGTACATTGTCACCTATAGTGATCAGTTATAGAGAGTGCTGCCTGCAGTGTACATTGTCACCTATAGTGATCAGTTATACAGAGCGCTGCCTGCAGTGTACATTGTCACCTATAGTGATCAGTTATAGAGAGTGCTGCCTGCAGTGTACATTGTCACCTATAGTGATCAGTTATAGAGAGCGCTGCCTGCAGTGTACATTGTCACCTATAGTGATCAGTTATAGAGAGCGCTGCCTGCAGTGTACATTGTCACCTATAGTGATCAGTTATAGAGAGCACTGCCTGTAGTGTACATTGTCACCTCTAGTGATCAGTTATAGAGAGTGCTGCCTGCAGTGTACATTGTCACCTATAGTGATCAGTTATAGAGAGCGCTGCCTGCAGTGTACATTGTCACCTATAGTGATCAGTTATAGAGAGCGCTGCCTGCAGTGTACATTGTCACCTATAGTGATCAGTTATAGAGAGCACTGCCTGTAGTGTACATTGTCACCTCTAGTGATCAGTTATAGAGAGTGCTGCCTGTAGTGTACATTGTCACCTATAGTGATCAGTTATAGAGAGTGCTGCCTGCAGTGTACATTGTCACCTCTAGTGATCAGTTATAGAGAGTGCTGCCTGTAGTGTACATTGTCACCTATAGTGATCAGTTATAGAGAGTGCTGCCTGTAGTGTACATTGTCACCTATAGTGATCAGTTATAGAGAGTGCTGCCTGTAGTGTACATTGTCACCTATAGTGATCAGTTATTGAGAACGCAGCCTGCAGTGTACACTGTCAGCTCCACTTATCAGTTATAGTGAGTGCTGCCTGCAGTGTACATTGTCACCTCTAGTTATCAGTTATAGAGAGCCCTGCCTGTAGTGTACATTGTCACCTATAGTGATCAGTTATAGAGAGTGCTGCCTGCAGTGTACACTGTCACTTCCCCTGATCAATTATAGAGAGTGCTGCCTGCAGTGTGCACTGTCACTTCCAGTGATCAATTATAGAGAGTGCTGCCTGCAGTGTACATTGTCACCTCCAGTGATCAGTTATAGAGACCTCTGCCTGCAGTGTACATTGTCACCTATAGTGATCAGTTATAGAGAGTGCTGCCTGCAGTGTACATTGTCACCTCCACTGATCAGGTATAGAGAGTGCTGCCTGCAGTGTACATTGTCACCTCCAGTTATCAGTTATAGAGAGCCCTGCCTGTAGTGTACATTGTCACCTATAGTGATCAGTTATAGAGAGTGCTGCCTGCAGTGTACACTGTCACTTCCCCTGATCAATTATAGAGAGTGCTGCCTGCAGTGTGCACTGTCACTTCCAGTGATCAATTATAGAGAGTGCTGCCTGCAGTGTACATTGTCACCTCCAGTGATCAGTTATAGAGACCTCTGCCTGCAGTGTACATTGTCACCTATAGTGATCAGTTATAGAGAGTGCTGCCTGCAGTGTACATTGTCACCTCCACTGATCAGGTATAGAGAGTGCTGCCTGCAGTGTACATTGTCACCTATAGTTATCAGTTATAGAGAGCGCTGCCTGCAGTGTACATTGTCACCTATAGTGATCAGTTATAGAGAGCGCTGCCTGCAGTGTACACTGTCACCTATAGTGATCAGTTATAGAGAGCGCTGCCTGCAGTGTACATTGTCACCTATAGTTATCAGTTATAGAGAGCGCTGCCTGCAGTGTACATTGTCACCTATAGTGATCAGTTATAGAGAGTGCTGCCTTTAGTGTACATTGTCACCTCTAGTGATCAGCTATAGAGAGCACTGCCTGCAGTGTACATTGTCACCTCTAGTGATCAGTTATAGAGAGCACTGCCTGCAGTGTACATTGTCACCTCCAGTGATCAGTTGTAGAGAGTGCTGCCTGCAGTGTACATTGTCACCTATAGTGATCAGTTATAGAGAGTGCTGCCTGCAGTGTGCATTGTCACCTATAGTGATCAGTTATAGAGAGTGCTGCCTGCAGTGTACATTGTCACCTATAGTGATCAGTTATAGAGAGCGCTGCCTGCAGTGTACATTGTCACCTCTAGTGATCAGTTATAGAGAGTGCTGCCTGCAGTGTACACTGTCACCTCCATTGATCAATTATAGAGAGTGCTGCCTGCAGTGTACACTGTCACCTCCAGTAATCAGTTATAGAGTGCTGTCTGCATTGTGAACTGTCACCTCCACTGATCCGTTATAGAGAGTGCTGCCTGCAGTGTACATTGTCACCTCCAGTGATCAGTTATAGAGAACGCAGCCTGCAGTGTACACTGTCAGCTCCACTTATCAGTTATAGTGAGTGCTGCCTGCAGTGTACATTGTCACCTCCAGTTATCAGTTATAGAGAGCCCTGCCTGCAGTGTACACTGTCACTTCCCCTGATCAATTATAGAGAGTGCTGCCTGCAGTGTGCACTGTCACTTCCAGTGAACAGTTATAGAGAGTGCTGCCTGCAGTGTGCACTGTCACCTTCAGTGATCAGTTATAGAGAGTGCTGCCTGCAGTGTACATTGTCACCTATAGTGATCAGTTATAGAGAGTGCTGCCTGCAGTGTACATTGTCACCTATAGTGATCAGTTATAGAGAGCGCTGCCTGCAGTGTACATTGTCACCTCCAGTGATCAGTTATAGAGATCGCTGCCTGTAGTGTACATTGTCACCTATAGTGATCAGTTATAGAGAGCGCTGCCTGCAGTGTACATTGTCACCTATAGTGATCAGTTATAGAGAGTGCTGCCTGCAGTGTGCACTGTCACCTTCAGTGATCAGTTATAGAGAGCGCTGCCTGCAGTGTGCATTGTCACCTATAGTGATCAGTTATAGAGAGCGCTGCCTGCAGTGTACATTGTCACCTATAGTGATCAGTTATAGAGAGTGCTGCCTGTAGTGTACATTGTCACCTATAGTGATCAGTTATAGAGAGTGCTGCCTGCAGTGTACATTGTCACCTCTAGTGATCAGTTATAGAGAGTGCTGCCTGTAGTGTACATTGTCACCTATAGTTATCAGTTATAGAGAGCCCTGCCTGCAGTGTACACTGTCACTTCCCCTGATCAATTATAGAGAGTGCTGCCTGCAGTGTGCACTGTCACTTCCAGTGAACAGTTATAGAGAGTGCTGCCTGCAGTGTGCACTGTCACCTTCAGTGATCAGTTATAGAGAGTGCTGCCTGCAGTGTACATTGTCACCTATAGTGATCAGTTATAGAGAGTGCTGCCTGCAGTGTACATTGTCACCTATAGTGATCAGTTATAGAGAGCGCTGCCTGCAGTGTACATTGTCACCTCCAGTGATCAGTTATAGAGATCGCTGCCTGTAGTGTACATTGTCACCTATAGTGATCAGTTATAGAGAGCGCTGCCTGCAGTGTACATTGTCACCTATAGTGATCAGTTATAGAGAGTGCTGCCTGCAGTGTGCACTGTCACCTTCAGTGATCAGTTATAGAGAGCGCTGCCTGCAGTGTGCATTGTCACCTATAGTGATCAGTTATAGAGAGCGCTGCCTGCAGTGTACATTGTCACCTATAGTGATCAGTTATAGAGAGTGCTGCCTGTAGTGTACATTGTCACCTATAGTGATCAGTTATAGAGAGTGCTGCCTGCAGTGTACATTGTCACCTCTAGTGATCAGTTATAGAGAGTGCTGCCTGTAGTGTACATTGTCACCTATAGTGATCAGTTATAGAGAGTGCTGCCTGTAGTGTACATTGTCACCTATAGTGATCAGTTATAGAGAACGCAGCCTGCAGTGTACACTGTCAGCTCCACTTATCAGTTATAGTGAGTGCTGCCTGCAGTGTACATTGTCACCTCCAGTTATCAGTTATAGAGAGCCCTGCCTGTAGTGTACATTGTCACCTATAGTGATCAGTTATAGAGAGTGCTGCCTGCAGTGTACATTGTCACCTCCACTGATCAGGTATAGAGAGTGCTGCCTGCAGTGTACATTGTCACCTATAGTTATCAGTTATAGAGAGCGCTGCCTACAGTGTACATTGTCACCTTCAGTGATCAGTTATAGAGAGCGCTGCCTGCAGTGTACACTGTCACCTATAGTGATCAGTTATAGAGAGCGCTGCCTGCAGTGTACATTGTCACCTATAGTTATCAGTTATAGAGAGTGCTGCCTGCAGTGTACAATGTCACCTATAGTGATCAGTTATAGAGAGCGCTGCCTGCAGTGTACATTGTCACCTATAGTGATCAGTTATAGAGAGCACTGCCTGCAGTGTACATTGTCACCTATAGTTATCAGTTATAGAGAGTGCTGCCTGCAGTGTACATTGTCACCTATAGTGATCAGTTATAGAGAGTGCTGCCTGCAGTGTGCATTGTCACCTATAGTGATCAGTTATAGAGAGCACTGCCTGCAGTGTACATTGTCACCTATAGTGATCAGTTATAGAGAGCACTGCCTGTAGTGTACATTGTCACCTCTAGTGATCAGTTATAGAGAGTGCTGCCTGCAGTGTATACTGTCACCTCTAGTGATCAGTTATAGAGAGTGCTGCCTGCAGTGTGCATTGTCACCTATAGTGATCAGTTATAGAGAGTGCTGCCTGCAGTGTGCATTGTCACCTATAGTGATCAGTTATAGAGAGTGCTGCCTGCAGTGTACATTGTCACCTATAGTGATCAGTTATAGAGAGTGCTGCCTGCAGTGTGCATTGTCACCTATAGTGATCAATTATAGAGTGCTGCCTTTAGTGTACATTGTCACCTATAGTGATCAGTTATAGAGAGCGCTGCCTGTAGTGTACATTGTCACCTCTAGTGATCAGCTATAGAGAGCACTGCCTGCAGTGTACATTGTCACCTCTAGTGATCAGTTATAGAGAGCACTGCCTGCAGTGTACATTGTCACCTATAGTGATCAGTTATAGAGAGCACTGCCTGTAGTGTACATTGTCACCTCTAGTGATCAGCTATAGAGAGCACTGCCTGCAGTGTACATTGTCACCTCTAGTGATCAGTTATAGAGAGCACTGCCTGCAGTGTACATTGTCACCTATAGTTATCAGTTATAGAGAGTGCTGCCTGCAGTGTACATTGTCACCTATAGTGATCAGTTATAGAGAGTGCTGCCTGCAGTGTGCATTGTCACCTATAGTGATCAGTTATAGAGAGTGCTGCCTGCAGTGTACATTGTCACCTCTAGTGATCAGTTATAGAGAGTGCTGCCTGCAGTGTACATTGTCACCTATAGTGATCAGTTATAGAGAGTGCTGCCTGTAGTTTACGTTGTCACCTCTAGTGATCAGTTATAGAGAGTGCTGCCTGTAGTGTACTTTGTCACCTATAGTGATCAGTTATAGAGAGCGTTGCCTGCAGTGTACATTGTCACCTATAGTGATCAGTTATAGAGAGCGCTGCCTGCAGTGTACATTGTCACTTATAGTGATCAGTTATAGAGAGCGCTGCCTGCAGTGTACATTATCACCTATAGTGATCAGTTATAGAGAGTCCTGCCTGCAGTGTACATTGTCACCTCTAGTGATCAGTTATAGAGAGTGCTGCCTGCAGTGTACATTGTCACCTATAGTGATCAGTTATAGAGAGTGCTGCCTGCAGTGTACATTGTCACCTCCACTGATCAGTTATAGAGTCCTGCCTGCAGTGTACATTGTCACCTCTAGTGATCAGTTATAGAGAGTCCTGCCTGTAGTGTACATTGTCACCTCCAGTGATCAGTTATATAGAGTCCTGCCTGTAGTGTACATTGTCACCTATAGTGATCAGTTATAGAGAGTGCTGCCTGTAGTGTACATTGTCACCTATAGTGATCAGTTATATAGAGCGCTGCCTGCAGTGTACGTTGTCACCTCTAGTGATCAGTTATAGAGAGTGCTGCCTGTAGTGTACATTGTCACCTATAGTGATCAGTTATAGAGAGTGCTGCCTGTAGTGTACATTGTCACCTATAGTGATCAGTTATAGAGAGTGCTGCCTGCAGTGTACGTTGTCACCTCTAGTGATAAGTTATAAAGAGCCCTGCCTGCAGTGTACATTGTCACCTCTAGTGATCAGCTATAGAGAGCACTGCCTGCAGTGTACATTGTCACCTCCAGTGTAACTTTCTGTAAACAATAAACAAAGAGGTATTTCAAGAAGAAATATTGATTATTTGAGGAGCTTTATTATTCACCTATAACAAAAATCTTAACATATTTGGAACCAATACAGCAATTTTTATTTTTGTATCAATATTAGATCATAACACTACTGAGACTTTGGCAGTTGATTTGCAAAGATATATATACAAATAATTAAAGTGTTTGCCAATAAGGAGCATCATTGTAATATAAATATAAAACTTGGTAGCTCAGATATTCTGTAAAGAATCAGAAAACAAATACAATTACAGGTAATATGATACAGTGTAAAAAGACTGAGGTATTATTGTAAGTAAAACAGGTAGAATGTCTAAAGCTGAAATGAATAGTGTGTGCTTTCTATGTGTTCCCCATAAGTCAGAAATAATGTTCTGTTTTACTGATATATGTCATTGGTCCAGGCCTGTGGAGGTGAACCGCCCAGGGACCAGCGCTTTGGGGGCCCGCACTTTCAGGGGTGTAAGATATACTGTTATTCTTTATATAGGTAACACTAAATTCTGGGACAGGGGTGGGTTATATAGGGGCAGGGCATACAGGGGGAAAGGGGAACGGAATAAGAGCGCTGAACTGTGGGCCCTACAATTTTCTCTTGCCTAGGGCCCCGCAAATGCTAAGGACGGCCCTGCTGACCACCTGGTACTGTTAGAATGTTTTACTTGATAGACTGAGATTCTCTTTTTTTTATAAATGTCTTTAGTGTAAAGACGATATATCAAACGTAATATTTATGGTGATTGTGACGAGCATTCATGTATATAAATATTATTTATGTTAATATTCATTTGTTAATATCTTGTTACTAATGATTATGAGCAAATAACATTTGTGGGAAATAAAGAGGGTCTATCCCAATAATTTAGAAAAATGGATCTAATATTTTTTTAACACAATTAAAAGTCTATGAGGATTTATGCAGATGAATCATTTGCTGGGCTTTTCTAAAGGATTTTGAATAACAGGAAGGAATTAAAGGGACATAATACCCATATTGTAAATCCCTTGAAAGTGATGCAGCATAACTGTAAAAAGCTGACAAGAAAATATCACATGAACATCTCTATGTAAAAAATGAAGACATTTTACCTTACAGTTTCTTCAGATCACCTGAGTAAGTGCTCTGTGAGCATTTTTACTTAAGCTACTGTCCAGCTGCAAGTTGGGGAAATAACAGTAGCCAATCAGCATCAGCAGTGCTGAGTTCATGCATTGCTTTACTGTGATCTCATGGGATTTCACAGTAAACTTCCTTAAACTGAATAGGGAAACAACCAGTCTGTGCTGCATATGCCAGATGCACACTCCCTTGCAAGTCCTGGAACTAACATCCTGATTGGCTGCTTAAAGTCTCTTTACAACGGGATGTGGCTATTGAGGAAATTGTGAGATAAAATATCTTCATTCTTTACATAGAGATGTTCAAATGATATTTTCTAGTCAGCTTTCAAATACTTCAGCATTTAGGTATCATGTCCGAAGGAAATAAAAAAGAAGAAAGGAAGGAAAGAAAATAAAGAAGAAATGAAGGAAGAAGAAAAAGAGAAGACAGTGAATTGGATGTGACAAATGATATCACATTGTTGTGCAAGTTCATGTTCAGAAACGTAACTGGCAAAATAATGCTGCACATTTTTCTTCAAAGAGCATTTAAGTGTAAAAATAAAATTTTATTTTCAAGATCATTCTTTTAAAATGTGTTTTTAACTCCTACAAAAGTGGAACGACACAGGGGTGTTTCAGTGTCTTTGTGTTAAACATACAGCCAGCTGACATTCGTATGCACTAATCACCATGCGCATTCTCATGATCACTGGTATGGGGAATTCTGGGAGCAGGACTTGACCATGCGTTCTACCTCTTTGTAGATGTGACAGAACAGAATTTGTTTAAAAAGAAAATGCTCAAACAAAAGAGAACATGTCATTAACTAGTAAAGTGCAATAATATTATTTTCATGTAGAAAACAGAATCCCCAGACGTATAGTTCAGGTCCTGTACCCAACACATGAGATGGGATCATTCATGAACAGAAGCTGCATCAGCAGAGGCACAGTGGTTATATTGTCCGATCAGTGATGTAGTAGTATTTAGGTTCTCCTGATTATTTATCCTTTATTAGACATTAGGCAATAGGTACTGTTCACCATAGCTCCATCCTCAAAATGTCCTCATCATGTTTAGCTAGTCAGTCGCTGGAGTCTGGGATTGTCGGTATCTGTTTGGCAGTGATAGTTAGTGAAGGACATTTAGGAAATCACAGCTTCCTGTGTCTTGTGGTTCCCGTTATATTGTATACAAGAGCACAAAGGCACACACATTGCCTTTGTGATAATGTCTGTAACAGCTGGTTTAAGGCACATTTTAGTCACCATTATTGCACATACTGGCCCTGGTAGCTAATACATCACACAGATTGATGAAGGTTGAGGGCTCCGTTCGTTAATCGTCCTAAAATAGTCATCAGGCTGAGTGCGGTGACAATGGCAATAGCAATGGCACTGGAACACTGTAAAACAATGAGAACAATGAGCTCTGACAGAAGCAAGTACAAGAAATTAGGTAAAGACATCATTCCTAGGAAGCTTTCAGCTTATTTTGGGTTCACGGATCATCATAAAGATTTGACCAAAAGTTTCATATTGACAATACCAGCCCAATTATATATATATAAGCATTTGTACAGTATATATTAACATTATTATTATTATTGGTGCATATTTTCATTTGTGCAGTCTCTGAAAAAAAATGCTGTAGAGAAAACAAACACAATATATATTATTTAACTCTATTGCAATTTCAACATCAACCTCTATATTTAGAGGGCCATGTGGCAACCACATGATATCTAAAAGGTCATGTGACAAACACAAAATATCTAGAGGGTCATCTGACCATCATTGACATCAACATGATATGTAGAAGGTCATGTGACAACCACATCATATCTAGAGGGTCACATGAGAGCCACATGACATCTAGTGGGTCACCTGACAACCACATGATATCTAGAGGGTCACATGACAAACATGATAGCTAGAGCGTCACATGGCAATCACATGAAATCTAGAGGACACATGACAAACACATGACATCTAGAGGGTCACATGACAACCACCTGACATCTAGAGAGAGAGAGTTCTGTCCTGGGTATACTTCTCTCTCTGTTTCATAATTAAGGGACAGTAAAGACAAAATGAAATGTTCATGATAGAGCATGTCATTTTAACAACTTTCTAATTTACTTCTAGTACCTAATTTACTTCCTTCTCTTGGTATCCTTTGTTGAATAGTAAATCTAGGTAGGCTGATAGCTCAGGAGCATGCACGTGTCTTTTAAAATTCTTATTCAGCAGTGTTATAAATTGTTGCAATCACTGCTGCTATGCTAACTAACACGTGCACGCGTCTGAGCTCCTACCTGCCTAAGTAGATTTACTTTTTAACAAAGAACATCAAAAGTGCATAAGCAAATTTGAAAATTGAAAGTTATTTAAAACTGGATATTCTATCTACATATTGAGGGCTAGATTATAAGTGGCGCACTAACTGTTGCACGTGAGCGATATTGGCTTTGAAAATAGTGCTCAAATTACAATCTGAAAGTAAATGCGATTGCAAGAGCAAAATCCCATTTTACGCTTGTCGGGTTAGCGCAGCTGAAACCCTTGCGTAAAGGATAGTGCGTAAAACAAAAGTTGCACTAAACACAACATAAATACATTTAAAACTACAGTTACACTCATATAAACCACTAACTGCTAAAAAATAAACTTTATGCTTACCTGATACATTTATTTCTTTCTGGATATGGTGAGTCCAAGGCTTCATCAATCACTGTTGGGAATATCACTCCTGGCCATCAGAAGGAGGCAAAGAGTACCACAGTCAAACTGTTAAGTATCACCACCCCACAATCCCCACTCATTCGACCGAAAGGAAATGGAGAAAAAAGGAAGTAACACAAGGTGTAAAAGGTGCCTGAGGTTTTAGTAAAAAATAACTATCTTGAAATAAAGGGCGGGCCGTGGACTCACCATATCCGTAAATAACATAATTTATGTAAGAACTTACCTGATAAATTCATTTCGTTCATAATGGCAAGAGTCCATGAGCTAGTGACATACGGGATATACATTCCTACCAGGAGGGGGCAAAGTTTCCCAAACCTCAAAATGCCTATAAATACACCCCTCACCTCACTCACACCTTAGTTTAACGTATAGACAAGTAGTGAGATGTAAAAAGGAGTACAAAAGCAAACAAAAAGAGGAACTGGAAAAAAATGTTTTTTTTTTTTTTTTTTTTTTTAATATTTTTATTGAGATTCAATTGAAGGCAATGAAGTCAATGAAGTCTGTTCAGAAAAATGTTTTCCATACATACAATCTCAAATAAATAACAGATGGATACATTACATAAAGTAAACTAAACATGTTTATGCATTATTAATATTGAACAAGCTTTGTGCCAGGTAACATGTACGCCCTCAAAATGTTCTATGAGGCCACTCTTGGACCTCTCAATACGATGTTGTGACGTTACAGAGGGCATGCATGGACAAAGGGAGGCCACTCTTGGACCTCTCAATACGACGTTGTGACGTTACAGAGGGCATGCATGGACAAAGGGAGGCCACTCTTGGACCTCTCAATACGATGTTGTGACGTTACAGAGGGCATGCATGGACAAAGGGAGGCCACTCTTGGACCTCTCAATACGACGTTGTGACGTTACAGAGGGCATGCATGGACAAAGGGAGGCCACTCTTGGACCTCTCAATACGACGTTGTGACGTTACAGAGGGCATGCATGGACAAAGGGAGGCCACTCTTGGACCTTTCAATACGACGTTGTGACCTTACTGAGGGCATGCATGGACAAAGGGAGGCCACTCTTGGACCTCTCAATACGATGTTGTGACGTTACAGAGGGCATGCATGGACAAAGGGAGGCCACTCTTGGACCTCTCAATACGACGTTGTGACGTTACAGAGGGCATGCATGGACAAAGGGAGGCCACTCTTGGACCTCTCAATACGACGTTGTGATGTTACAGAGGGCATGCATGGACAAAGGGAGGCCACTCTTGGACCTCTCAATACGACGTTGTGACGTTACAGAGGGCATGCATGGACAAAGGGAGGCCAGTCTTGGACCTCTCAATACGACGTTGTGACGTTACAGAGGGCATACATGGACAAAGGGAGGCCACTCTTGGACCTCTCAATACGACGTTGTGACGTTAGAGAGGGCATACATGGACAAAGGGAGGCCACTCTTGGACCTCTCAATACAACGTTGTGACATTACAGAGGGCATGCATGGACAAAGGGAGGCCACTCTTGGACCTCTCAATACGACGTTGTGACGTTACAGAGGGCATGCATGGACAAAGGGAGGCCACTCTTAGACCTCTCAATACGACGTTGTGACGTTACAGAGGGCATGCATGGACAAAGGGAGGCCACTCTTGGACTTCTCAATACGAGGTTGCGACGTTACAGAGGGCATACATGGACAAAGGGAGGCCACTCTTGGACCTCTCAAAACAACGTTGTGACGTTACAGAGGGCATGCATGGACAAAGGGAGGCCACTCTTGGACCTCACAATACGACGTTGTGACGTTACAGAGGGCATGCATGGACAAAGGGAGGCCACTCTTGGACCTCTCAATACGACGTTGTGACATTACAGAGGGCATGCATGGACAAAGGGAGGCCACTCTTGGACCTCATAATACGACGTTGTGACGTTACAGAGGGCATGCATGGACAAAGGGAGGCCACTCTTGGACCTCTCAATACAACGTTGTGACATTACAGAGGGCATGCATGGACAAAGGGAGGCCACTCTTGGACCTCTCAATACGACGTTGTGACGTTACAGAGGGCATGCATGGACAAAGGGAGGCCACTCTTGGACCTCTCAATACGACGTTGTGACATTACAGAGGGCATGCATGGACAAAGGGAGGCCACTCTTGGACCTCTCAATACGACATTGTGACGTTACAGAGGGCATGCATGGACAAGGGAGGCCACTCTTGGACCTCTCAATACGACGTTGTGACGTTACAGAGGGCATGCATGGACAAAGGGAGGCCACTCTTGGACCTCTCAATACGAGGTTGTGACGTTACAGAGGGCATGCATGGACAAAGGGAGGCCACTCTTGGACCTCTCAATACGAGGTTGTGACATTACAGAGGGCATGCATGGACAAAGGGAGGCCACTCTTGGACCTCTCAATACGAGGTTGTGACGTTACAGAGGGCATGCATGGACAAAGGGAGGCCACTCTTGGACCTCTCAATACGACGTTGTGACGTTACAGAGGGCATGCATGGACAAAGGGAGGCCACTCTTGGACCTCTCAATACGAGGTTGTGACGTTACAGAGGGCATGCATGGACAAAGGGAGGCCACTCTTGGACCTCTCAATACGAGGTTGTGACGTTGCAGAGGGCATGCATGGAGAAAGGGAGGAGACTCTTGGACCGCACACTGTGAATCTCAGTTTTTCTTTTTTTTTTTTAGTGAGTCCATAACATAGAAAGTGATAGTGAAATTGGAGCAATTAACACACTGCTCTTTAGTAAATATAGAAAATGAAAAACGTTCTATTACAAACATAATTATGTATATATAATATTCAGTTAAATACTATGAACAAAACAGGAAGAATATTATAACCTGAAAATGAGTAAAACTCCCATGTCTAAATGAAGCCACTTTTGGACTCCTACCAACATTAATAACATACAAAAGGGGGATATATTTTAAACTGTTCCGGCCTCTTTTGGGCCTTATACATTTTCCAGACCAGATAGAGGGCGACCGCATGAGTATTGGGACCACAGGGAATAGTAAGAGGATAGGCGGTCATATACAACTAGGGAGCACTAGAATCCCAACCCATAACACTGGGAACCAATTTCTACCTGTATCCAGAGTTAATTATCCCCTCCTAATAGGATAGTAGGATGGCCCAAAAATTATGTTCAGCAGCGGCGAGTGCCAAAATGCACTTTCTAAGGCGAAGAGCCATCAGGGCAGGTTGGGCATAACCAAAAGGGGGCATGGATTAGTGAGTTGATCTTGGCAGCCTATGGCAACATATAGGGCAGAGCAATTAATATAGTTAATCATTGCATAGAGCTAAGATTCTAGCATATTTGTAAGGGTAAGTAATTGGATGTGATATGTAATACAACTAATTATCTGAAGTGCTGGGCCGATATAATGCTGCTTTTCATTATGAGTAATACTCCCTCCGTTGCAAAACAGAAGAATAAAATAAGAACTCAATACAACTAAGGATAAAACAAATGTAATGCACCACATCGTCTCGGCCGCTGACGATGCAGTAGCAGTGAAAATTTAGCACAGTAGGCTAGTAAGGGGGGAAAAGTCTATTCAATGAAGGAGCAAGCATGGCTCTATGAAAAGCAGAGTAGTGCAAGTGGCCCAGAAAGTGAGTGCTATATGAATCATATATATATATATATATATATATATATATATATATATATATATATATATATATATATATATATATATATATATATATATATATACACACAGAAAACTTAGGGGAAAAAACTGTGGTGGGGGTCAGTGTGTGTTCAGGTAATATACATACCATTAATATATATATCGCTAACAGCAGTAGTCACTAGAATGCATTCTTATGGAGATAGCATGTCTGACAAGTAAAAATAGTGATCGACATCTGTATTTACGTAATAGTCAGATAAGGGTTACATTCAATCTTAGTGTATATGTTTTCATAACCCATTTCTGCTGAGAAATTAAATCCAAATAATAATTACGTTTTCTTAAAAAATTTCAAAAAACTCAAAACATAGGCAAAAGAATCAAACTGAGACAGCTGCCTGAAGAACTTTTCTACCAAAGACTGCTTCAGAAGAAGCAAATACATCAAAATGGTAAAATTTTGTAAATGTATGCAAAGAAGACCAAGTTGCTGCTTTACAAATCTGATCAACTGAAGCTTCATTCTCAAAAGCCCAAGAAGTGGCAACTGATCTAGTAGAATGAGCTGTAATTCTCTGAGGTAGAGACTGCCCAGCCTCCAAATAAGCTTTGTGAATCAAAAGTTTCAACCAAGATGCCAAAGAAATGGCAGAGGCTTTCTGACCTTTCCTGGAACCAGAGAAAATAACAAATAGACTAGAAGTCTTTGAGAAATCCTTAGTAGCCTCAACATAGTATTTCAAAGCTCTTACCACATCCAAAGAATGTAGAGATCTTTCAAGAGAATTCTTAGGATTAGGACACAAGGAAGGAAATAACAATTTCCCTATTAATGTTGTTAGAATTCACAACTTTAGGCAGAAATTTAAAAGAAGTCTGGAATACAGCTTTATTTTGATGGAAAATCAGATAAGCAGACTCACAAGAGAGCTGACAACTCAGAAACTCTTCTAGCAGAAGAGATAGCCAAAAGAAATAACACTTTCCAAGAAAGTAGTTTAATATCCAAAGAATTCATAGGCTCAAAAGGAGGAGCCTGCAAAATCCTTAAGACCAAATTGAGACTCTAAGGAGGAGAAATAGACTTAACAACAGGTTTGATACGAACCAAAGCCTGAACAAAACAGTGAATATAAGGATGTTTAGCAATCTTTCTATGAAATAAGACAGAGATTTGTCCCTTCAAAGTAAGTATTTGCAGAAAAACCCTTATCCAAACCATCCTGAAGAAACTGTAAAATCCTAGGAATTCTAAAAGAATGCCAAGAAAATTTATGAGAGGAGCACCATGAAAACAGAATTTATGTTTACCTGATAAATTGCTTTCTCCAACGGTGTGTCCGGTCCACGGCGTCATCCTTACTTGTGGGATATTCTCTTCCCCAACAGGAAATGGCAAAGAGCCCAGCAAAGCTGGTCACATGATCCCTCCTAGGCTCCGCCTACCCCAGTCATTCGACCGACGTTAAGGAGGAATATTTGCATAGGAAAAACCATATGATACCGTGGTGACTGTAGTTAAAGAAAATAAATTATCAGACCTGATTAAAAAACCAGGGCGGGCCGTGGACCGGACACACCGTTGGAGAAAGCAATTTATCAGGTAAACATAAATTCTGTTTTCTCCAACATAGGTGTGTCCGGTCCACGGCGTCATCCTTACTTGTGGGAACCAATACCAAAGCTTTAGGACACGGATGAAGGGAGGGAGCAAATCAGGTCACCTAAATGGAAGGCACCACGGCTTGCAAAACCTTTCTCCCAAAAAATAGCCTCAGAAGAAGCAAAAGTATCAAACTTGTAAAATTTGGTAAAAGAGTGCAGTGAAGACCAAGTCGCTGCCCTACATATCTGATCAACAGAAGCCTCGTTCTTGAAGGCCCATGTGGAAGCCACAGCCCTAGTGGAATGAGCTGTGATTCTTTCAGGAGGCTGCCGTCCGGCAGTCTCGTAAGCCAATCTGATGATGCTTTTAATCCAAAAAGAGAGAGAGGTAGAAGTTGCTTTTTGACCTCTCCTGTTACCAGAATAAACAACAAACAAGGAAAATGTTTGTCTAAAATCCTTTGTAGCATCTAAATAGAATTTTAGAGCGCGAACAACATCCAAATTGTGCAACAAACGTTCCTTCTTCGAAACTGGTTTCGGACACAAGAAGGCACGACTATCTCCTGGTTAATGTGTTTGTTAGAAACAACCTTTGGAAGAAAACCAGGTTTAGTACGTAAAACCACCTTATCTGCATGGAACACCAGATAAGGAGGAGAACACTGCAGAGCAGATAATTCTGAAACTCTTCTAGCGGAAGAAATTGCAGCCAAAAACAAAACTTTCCAAGATAATAACTTAATATCAACGGAATGTAAGGGTTCAAACGGAACCCCCTGAAGAACTGAAAGAACTAAGTTGAGACTCCAAGGAGGAGTCAAAGGTTTGTAAACAGGCTTGATTCTAACCAGAGCCTGAACAAAGGCTTGAACATCTGGCACAGCTGCCAGCTCTTTGTGAAGTAACACAGACAAGGCAGAAATCTGTCCCTTCAAGGAACTTGCAGATAATCCTTTCTCCAATCCTTCTTGAAGAAAGGATAGAATCCTAGGAATCTTTACCTTGTCCCAAGGGAATCCTTTAGATTCACACCAACAGATATATTTTTTCCATATTTTGTGGTAAATTTTTCTAGTTACAGGCTTTCTGGCCTGAACAAGAGTATCAATCTGAGAACCCTCGCTTTGATAAGATCAAGCGTTCAATCTCCAAGCAGTCAGCTGGAGTAGGACCAGATTCGGATGTTCGAACGGACCTTGAACAAGAAGGTCTCGTCTCAAAGGTAGCTTCCATGGTGGAGCCGATGACATATTCACCAGATCTGCATACCAAGTCCTGCGTGGCCACGCAGGAGCTATCAAGATCACCGACGCCCTCTCCTGATTGATCCTGGCTACCAGCCTGGGGATGAGAGGAAACGGCGGGAATACATAAGCTAGTTTGAAGGTCCAAGGTGCTACTAGTGCATCTACTAGAGTCGCCTTGGGATCCCTGGATCTGGACCCGTAGCAAGGAACCTTGAAGTTCTGACGAGAGGCCATCAGATCCATGTCTGGAATGCCCCACAGTTGAGTGATTTGGGCAAAGATTTCCGGATGGAGTTCCCACTCCCCCGGATGCAATGTCTGACGACTCAGAAAATCCGCTTCCCAATTTTCCACTCCTGGGATGTGGATTGCAGACAGGTGGCAGGAGCGAGTCTCCGCCCATTGAATGATTTTGGTCACTTCTTCCATCGCCAGGGAACTCCTTGTTCCCCCCTGATGGTTGATGTACGCAACAGTCGTCATGTTGTCTGATTGAAAACGTATGAACTTGGCCCTCGCTAGCTGAGGCCAAGCCTTGAGAGCATTGAATATCGCTCTCAGTTCCAGAATATTTATCGGTAGAAGAGATTCTTCCCGAGACCAAAGACCCTGAGCTTTCAGGGATCCCCAGACCGCGCCCCAGCCCATCAGACTGGCGTCGGTCGTGACAATGACCCACTCTGGTCTGCGGGAGGTCACCCCTTGTGACAGGTTGTCCAGGGACAGCCACCAACGGAGTGAGTCTCTGGTCCTCTGATTTACTTGTATCTTCGGAGACAAGTCTGTATAGTCCCCATTCCACTGACTGAGCATACACAGTTGTAATGGTCTTAGATGAATGCGCGCAAAAGGAACTATGTCCATTGCCGCTACCATCAAACCTATCACTTCCATGCACTGCGCTATGGAAGGAAGAGGAACGGAATGAAGTATCCGACAAGAGTTTAGAAGTTTTGTTTTTCTGGTCTCTGTCAGAAAAATCCTCATTTCTAAGGAGTCTATTATTGTTCCCAAGAAGGGAACTCTTGTCGACGGAGATAGAGAACTCTTTTCCACGTTCACTTTCCATCCGTGAGATCTGAGAAAGGCCAGGACTATGTCCGTGTGAGCCTTTGCTTGAGGAAGGGACGACGCTTGAATCAGAATGTCGTCCAAGTAAGGTACTACAGCAATGCCCCTTGGTCTTAGCACCGCCAGAAGGGACCCTAGTACCTTTGTGAAAATCCTTGGAGCAGTGGCTAATCCGAAAGGAAGCGCCACGAACTGGTAATGCTTGTCCAGGAATGCGAACCTTAGGAACCGATGATGTTCCTTGTGGACAGGAATATGTAGATACGCATCCTTTAAATCCACCGTGGTCAAGAATTGACCTTCCTGGATGGAAGGATAGTTCGAATGGTTTCCATTTTGGACGATGGAACCTTGAGAAACTTGTTTAGGATCTTGAGATCTAAGATTGGTCTGAACGTTCCCTCTTTTTTGGGAACTACGAACAGATTGGAGTAGAACCCCATCCCTCGTTCTTTTAATGGAACAGGATGAATCACTTCCAGAAGATAACCTTGGGAGACTATTTCTAGCGCCCAAGGATCCAGAACATCTCTTGCCCAAGCCTGAGTGAAGAGAGAGAGTCTGCCCCCCACCAAATCCGGTCCCGGATCGGGGACCCGCATCTCATGCTGTCTTGGGAGCAGTGGCAGGTTTCTTGGCCTGCTTTCCTTTGTTCCAGCCTTGCATTGGTCTCCAGGCTGGATTGGCTTGAGAAGTATTACCCTCCTGCTTAGAGGACGTAGCACTTGGGGCTGGTCCGTTTCTGCGAAAGGGACGAAAATTAGGTTTATTTTTGGCCTTGAAAGACCTATTCTGAGGAAGGGCGTGGCCCTTGCCCCCAGTGATATCAGAGATAATCTCTTTCAAGTCAGGGCCAAACAGTGTTTTCCCCTTGAAAGGAATGTCAAACAATTTGTTCTTGGAAGACGCATCCGCTGACCAAGATTTTAACCAAAGCGCTCTGCGCGCCACAACAGCAAACCCAGAATTTTTCGCCGCTAACCTAGCCAATTGCAAGGTGGCGTCTAGGGTGAAAGAATTAGCCAATTTAAGAGCACGAATTCTGTCCATAATCTCCTCATAAGAAGAAGAATTACTAATAATCGCCTTTTCTAGCTCATCGAACCAGAAACACGCGGCTGTAGTGACAGGGACAATGCATGCAATTGGTTGTAGAAGGTAACCTTGCTGAACAAACATCTTTTTTAGCAAACCTTCTAATGTTTTATCCATAGGATCTTGGAAAGCACAACTATCTTCTATGGGTATAGTGGAGCGCTTGTTTAGAGTAGAAACCGCCCCCTCGACCTTGGGGACTGTCTGCCATAAGTCCTTTCTAGGGTCGACTAAAACAATTTTTTAAATATGGGGGGAGGTACGAAAGGTACACCGGGCCTGTCCCATTCTTTATTAACAATGTACGCCACCCGCTTGAGTATAGGAAAAGCTTCGGGGGGCCCCGGGGCCTCTAGGAACTTGTCCATTTTACATAGTGTTTCTGGAATGACCAGATAATCACAATCATCCAAATTGGATAACACCTCCTTAAGCAGAGCGCGGAGATGTTCCAACTTAAATTTAAAAGTAATCACATCAGGTTCAGCTTGTTGAGAAATTTTTCCTGAAATTTCTCCCTCAGACAAAACCTCCCTGGCCCCCTCAGACTGGTGTAGGGGCCCTTCAGAAACAATATCATCAGCGGCCTCATGCTCTTCAGTATTTTCTAAAAGTGGGCATATTGGCTAAAATGTTCTTGATAGAATTATCCATTACAGCCGTTAATTGTTGCATAGTAAGGAGTATTGGCGCGCTAGATGTACTAGGGGCCTCCTGTATGGGCAAAACTGGTGTAGACGAAGGAGGGGATGATGCAGTACCATGCTTACTCCCCTCACTTGAGGAATCATCTTGGGCATCATTTTTACTAAATTTATTATGACATAAATCACATCTATTTAAATAAAAAGGAACCTTGGCTTCCCCACAGTCAGAACACAATCTATCTGGTAGTTCAGACATGTTAAACAGGCATAAACTTGATAACAAAGCACAAAAAACGTTTTAAAATAAAACCGTTACTGTCACTTTAAATTTTAAACTGAACACACTTTATTACTGCAATTGCGAAAAAGTATGAAGGAATTGTTCAAAATTCACCAAAATTTCACCACAGTGTCTTAAAGCCTTAAAAGTATTGCACACCAAATTTGGAAGCTTTAACCCTTAAAATAACGGAACCGGAGCCGTTTTTATATTTAACCCCTTTACAGTCCCTGGAATCTGCTTTGCTGAGACCCAACCAAGCCCAAAGGGGAATACGATACCAAATAATGCCTTCAAAAAGACTTTTCTATGTATCAGAGCTCCACACACATGCAGCTGCATGTCATGCTGTTCTCAAAAACAAGTGCGCCATACCGGCGCGAAAATGAGGCTCTGACTATGATTAGGGAAAGCCCCAATAGAATAAAGTGTCTAAAACAGTGCCTGCCGATATTATTTTACAAAAAATACCCAGATTAAATGATTCCTCAAGGCTAAATATGTGTAAATATGATCGATTTAGCCCAGAAAATGTCTACAGTCTTAATAAGCCCTTGTGAAGCCCTTATTTACTGTGTGAATAAAAATGGCTTACCGGATCCCATAGGGAAAATGACAGCTTCCAGCATTACATCGTCTTGTTAGAATGTGTCATACCTCAAGCAGCAAAAGACTGCTCACTGTTCCCCCAACTGAAGTTAATTCCTCTCAACAGTCCTGTGTGGAACAGCCATGGATTTTAGTAACGGTTGCTAAAATCATTTTCCTCATACAAACAGAAATCTTCATCTCTTTTCTGTTTCAGAGTAAATAGTACATACCAGCACTATTTTAAAATAACAAACTCTTGATTGAATAATAAAAACTACAGTTAAACACTAAAAAACTCTAAGCCATCTCCGTGGAGATGTTGCCTGTACAACGGCAAAGAGAATGACTGGGGTAGGCGGAGCCTAGGAGGGATCATGTGACCAGCTTTGCTGGGCTCTTTGCCATTTCCTGTTGGGGAAGAGAATATCCCACAAGTAAGGATGACGCCGTGGACCGGACACACCTATGTTGGAGAAATATAGGTTTTCCAAACCTGATAATAAATCTCCCTTGAAACAGACTTATGAGCCTGTAACATAGTGCTAATCATTGAGTCAGAGAAACTATGACTAAGAACTAAGCGTTCAATTTCCATACCTTCAAATTTAGAGATATGAGATCCTGATGGAAAAACGGCCCTTGAGACAGAAGGTCTGGCCGTAAAGCAAGTGGCCAAGGTTGGCAACTGGACATCCGGACAAGACCTGCATACCAAAACCTGTCATTCTGGTGCTATCAGAAACACATAAGATTGTTCCATTATGATCTTGGAGATCACCCTTGAAAGAAGAACTAGAGGCGGAAATATGTAAGCAGGCTGGTAAAACCAAGGAACTGCTAAAGCATCCACCTTCTCCGCATGAGGATCCTTGGACCTGGAAAGGTATCTGGGAAGTTTCTTGTTCAGACGAGAAGCCATCAGATCTATTTCTGGAAGACCCCATATCAGCACAATCTGATGAAACACATCTGGATGGAGAGACCAGTCCCCCGGATGCAAAGTCTGACGACTGAGAAAATCCACTTCTGAAAACAAATGAAAAGTTCTCTCTTTAATAGAGGCCTCTTGAGGTTTTCAAACCCCTTGTGCTGTCAGAGATCCCCAGACAGCTCCCCACTCTGTAATACTTGATTCCACTGAGATCATAGTCCAGAAAGGACGAACAAAAGAGGCCCCTTGAACAATACGATGATGGTCCAATCACCAAGACAGAGAGAGTTGAATGTTGGGATTTAAAAATATCAGTTGTGATATCTGAGTATAATCCCTGCACCATTGATTCAGCATGCAAAGCTGCAGAGGTCTCATATGAAAACGAGCAAAGGGCATTGCGTCCAATGCTGAAGTCATAAGACCTAAAACTTCCATGCACATAGCCACTGAAGGAAATGATCGAGACTGAAGGTTTAGACAAGCTAAAACCAATTTATTTTGTCATGGACACTGAATCTATCTGGAAACCTAAAAAGGTGACCCTTGTTTGAAGAATCAAGAAACTTTTGTAAAATGATCCTCCAACCATGCCTTTGAAGAAACGACACTAGTTGTTTAGTGTGAGATTCTGCTAAATGAAAAGACTGAGCTAGTACCAAGATATCGTCCAAATAAGGAAACACCACAATACCCTGCTCTCTGATTACAGATAGAAGGGCACCGAGAATCTTTGATTCTTGGAGCTGTTGCTAGGCCAAATGGAAGAGCGACAAATTGGTAATGCTTGTCTAGAAAAGAGAACCTCAGAAACCGATAGTGGTCTGGATGAATTAAAATGTGAATTAAGTCCTGTAAGTGTATTGTGGACATAAAATGCCCTTGCTGAACAAAAGGCAGAATAGTCCTTATAGTCACCATCTTGAAAGTTGGGACTCTTACAAAATGATTTAAAAACTTCAGATTCAGAACTGGTCTGAAAGAATTCTCTTTCTTTGAGACAATGAATAGATTTGAATAAACCCCAAACCCTGTTCCTGGAGAGGAACTGGTACAATCACCCCTGAAAGCTTTAGATCTGAAACACATTTCAGAAAAGCCTGAACATTCACAGGATTTGTTGGAGCATGAGAAAGAAAGAATCTTCCCACGGGAGGTCTTATTCTGAAACCTATTCAATACCCTTGAGACACAATATATGGATCCACTGATTCTAAACAGAACCTGGCCAAACATCCTGAAATGGCAGGTCTAAGAATATAGCCAGAATGTAAATAAGCTTTTCTGAGATAAGATTCAATCTTCCTGTCTAAAGTATCCTTGAAAGAAGTACTATCTTCCATAGGGATAGTAGTACGTCTGGCAAGAGTGTAAATAGCTCCATCAACTTTAGGGACTTTTTTCCAAAAATCTAAATTAGCGACAGATAAAGGATACAACTTCTTAAACCTAGAAGAAGGAGTAAAAGAAGAACCAGGCTTAGACCATTCTTTAGTAATCATATCAGAGACAGCATCTGGAATAGGAAAAACCTTAGGAGAAACCTTTGGAGGTTTAAAAACAGAATTTAAATGTTTACTGATTTTGTTATCAAGAGGACTAGACTCTTCAATACCCAAAGTAACCAAAACTTCCATCAACAAAGAACAAATATAATCAATCTTAAGCAGATAAGAAGATTTATCAAATTCAGAGTCTGATTCAGGATCCTCTGAACCAGAGAGATCCTCATCAGCAGAGGATACTTCAGTATGTTGTCGGCCAATACAAAGATCATCAGAATTATGAGAAGTTTTAAAGACCTTTTACGTTTATTTGAAGGTGGAATAGCAGACATAACCTTTTCTATAGCTGCAGCAACATCATTCTTTACTCTAATAATAATTCCTTAATCTGCAGGAATATCAGGTACATTAGATGTTGAAGGAACAACAGACGATGTATTTGTACTAATAGAAACATTATCAGCATTTACCAGCTTGTCATGACAGATGCCACATAATTGAGCTGAAGAAATAACATCAGCTAATTTACAACAAACACACTTAGCTTTGGTAGAACTGTGTTCAGGCAGCATGGTTTCTACAGCAACATCATAGGCAGGATCAGACTGAGACATCTTGCAAAATGTAAAAAGAAAAAAAAAACAGAATTTATGTTTACCTGATAAATTTCTTTCTCCTACGGTGTATCCGGTCCACGGCTTCATCCTTACTTGTGGGATATTCTCAATCCCTACAGGAAGTGGCAAAGAGAGCACACAGCAGAGCTGTCCATATAGCTCCCCTCAGGCTCCGCCCCCCCAGTCATTCGACCGACGGTTAGGAGAAAAAGGAGAACCATAGGGTGCAGTGGTGACTGTAGTTTACAAAAATAAAATTTTAGCCTGACCAAATGCCAGGGTGGACCGTGGACCGGATACACCGTAGGAGAAAGAAATTTATCAGGTAAACATAAATTCTGTTTTCTCCTACATTGGTGTATCCAGTCCACGGCTTCATCCTTACTTGTGGGAACCAATACCAAAGCTTTAGGACACGGATGAAGGGAGGGAACAAGTCAGGTAACCTAAACGGAAGGCACCACTGCTTGTAAAACCTTTCTCCCAAAAATAGCCTTCGAAGAAGCAAAAGAATTGAATTTGTAAGATCTGGCAAATGTATGCAGTGAAGACCAAGTCGCTGCCGTACAGATCTGTTCAACAGAAGCCTCATTCTTGAAAGCCCATGTGGAAGCCACAGCTCTAGTAGAGTGAGCTGTAATTCGTTCAGGAGGCTGCCTTCCAGCAGTCTCA
Source organism: Bombina bombina (assembly GCF_027579735.1). Taxonomy (NCBI): domain Eukaryota; kingdom Metazoa; phylum Chordata; class Amphibia; order Anura; family Bombinatoridae; genus Bombina; species Bombina bombina. The sequence goes on from NC_069501.1 coordinate 1,268,953,101, forward strand.
TAAGCCAACCGGATGATGCTTTTCAGCCAGAAAGACAGAGGTCGCAGTCGCCTTTTGACCTCTCCTCTTGCCAGAATAGACGACAAACAAGGACGATGTTTGTCTGAAGTCTTTAGTTGCTTTTAGATAAAACTTCAAAGCACGAACCACATCAAGATTGTGTAACAGACGTTCCTTGTTAGAAACTGGATTAGGACACAGAGAAGGAACAACTATTTCCTGGTTAATATTCTTATTGGAAACCACTTTTGGAAGAAAACCAGGCTTGGTACGTAAAACGACCTTATCTGTATGAAACACAAGATAGGGTGAATTACACTGCAAAGCAGACAGTTCAGAAACTCTTCTAGCAGAAGAAATAGCAACCAAAAACAAAACTTTCCAAGATAGTAACTTAATATCTATGGAATGTAGAGGTTCAAACGGAATCCCTTGAAGAACTGAAAGAACTAAATTTAGACTCCATGGAGGAGCCACAGGTCTGTAGACAGGCTTAATTCTGACTAAAGCCTGTACGAACGCCTGAACATTTGGCACGGCTGCCAGACGCTTGTGCAACAAAACAGACAGAGCAGATATCTGTCCCTTTAGGGAACTAGCTGACAGACCTTTCTCCAATCCTTCTTGGAGAAAAGATAGTATCCTTGGAATCCTAATCTTACTCCATGAGTAACCCTTGGATTCGCACCAGCAAAGATATTTCCGCCATATCTTATGGTAAATTTTCCTGGTGACAGGCTTTCTAGCCTGAATCAGAGTATCTATAACTGATTCCGAAAACCCACGCTTAGCTAGAATCAAGCGTTCAATCTCCAAGCAGTCAGTTGCAGAGAAACTAGGTTTGGATGTTCGAATGGACCTTGGATTAGAAGGTCCTGCCTCAAAGGTAGCTTCCATGGTGGAACCGATGACATATTCACCAGGTCTGCATACCAAGTCCTGCGTGGCCACGCAGGAGCTATTAGAATTACCGAAGCCTTCTCCTGTTTGATCCTGGCTACTAGCCGGGGGAGAAGAGGAAACGGTGGAAAGACATAAGCTAGATTGAACGACCAAGGCGCCACTAAGGCATCTACAAATGTCGCCTTGGGATCCCTGGACCTGGACCCGTAACGTGGAACTTTGGAGTTCTGACGTGACGCCATCAGATCCAGATCTGGAAGGCCCCATAGTTGAGTTAACTGGGCAAAAACCTCCGGGTGGAGTTCCCACTCCCCCGGATGGAAAGTCTGACGACTCAGATAATCCGCTTCCCAGTTGTCCACTCCTGGGATGTGAATTGCTGATAGATGGCAGTAGTGATCCTCTGCCCATTTGATGATCTTGGATACCTCCCTCATCGCCAGGGAACTCTTTGTTCCTCCCTGATGATTGATGTACGCTACAGTCGTCATGTTGTCAGCCTGAAATCTGATGAATTTGGCCTCCGCTAGTTGAGGCCAGGCCTGGATCGCATTGAATATCGCGCTCAATTCCAAAATGTTTATCGGGAGAAGAGATTCTTCCCGAGACCATAGACCCTGAGCTTTCAGGGACTCCCAGACCGCACCCCAGCCTAAGAGGCTGTCGTCGGTCGTGACAATTATCCACTCTGGTCTGCGGAAACTCATTCCCTGAGACAGGTAATCCTGAGACAACCACCAGAGGAGTGAGTCTCTGGTTTTCTGATCCATTTGTATCTGGGGAGACAAATCTGCATAATCCCCATTCCACTGTTTGAGCATGCACAGTTGCAGTGGTCTTAAATGAATTCGAGCAAAGGGAACCACGTCCATTGCCGCAACCATTAGTCCTATTACCTCCATGCACTGAGCTATGGAAGGTTGAGGAGTGGATTGAAGAACTCGAAAAGTGTTCAAAAGTTTTAACTTCCTGACCTCCGTCAGAAAGATCTTCATTTCTACCGAGTCTATTATTGTTCCCAGGAAGGGAACCCTTGTGAACGGGGACAGAGAACTCTTTTCTATGTTCACCTTCCACCCGTGAGACCTTAGAAAGGCTAGAACAATGTCCGTATGAGCCTTTGCTTTGTGAAAGGACGACGCTTGTATTAAGATGTCGTCTAGGTAAGGTGCTACTGCAATGCCCCTTGGCCTTAGCACCGCTAGAAGGGACCCTAGCACCTTTGTGAAAATTCTGGGGGCAGTGGCCAATCCGAAGGGAAGAGCCACGAACTGGTAATGCTTGTCCAGAAAGGCGAACCTTAGGAACTGATGGTGATCTTTGTGGATAGGAATATGCAGGTACGCATCCTTTAAGTCCACGGTAGTCATATATTGACCCTCCTGGATCATTGGTAAAATTGTCCGAATGGTTTCCATTTTGAATGATGGAACTCTGAGGAATTTGTTTAGGATTTTTAAATCCAGAATTGGCCTGAAAGTTCCTTCCTTTTTGGGAACTACAAACAGGTTTGAGTAAAAACCCAGTCCTTGTTCTGCTGTTGGAACTGGGTGTATCACTCCCATCTTCTACGCAATGTAAGAATGCCTGTCTCTTTATCTGGTCTAAAGATAAGCGAGACATGTGGAACCTTCCCTTTGGAGGAAAGTCCTTGAATTCTAGAAGATACCCCTGAGAGACAATTTCTAGTGCCCAGGGGTCCGGAACATCTCTTGCCCAAGCCTGAGCAAAGAGAGAAAGTCTGCCCCCTACTAGATCCAGTCCCGGATCGGGGGCTACCCCTTCATGCTGTCTTGGTAGCAGCAGCAGGCTTCTTGGCCTGTTTACCCTTGTTCCAGCCTTGCAATGGTTTCCATGCTGGTTTGGGCTGGCATGCGTTACCCTCTTGCCTAGTGGCTGTAGAGGTAGAAGCCGGTCCGTTCCTGAAATTGCGAAAGGAACGAAAATTAGACTTATTTTTAGCTATGAAAGGTCTATCCTGTGGAAGGGCATGGCCCTTCCCCCCAGTGATATCTGAAATAATTTATTTCAACTCTGGCCCGAATAGGGTCTTACCCTTGAAAGGAATATTAAGCAATTTTGTTTTCACGATTGCGAAACCAGAATTTTTCGCCGCTAATTTAGCTAACTGCAAAGCGGCATCTGTAATGAAAGAATTAGCCAACTTCAGGGCGTGAATTCTGTCCATGACTTCATCATAAGAAGTCTCCTTCTGGAGCGAATTTTCTAGTTCCTCAAACCAAAAAGCCGCTGCAGTGGTTACAGGAATAATGCAAGAAATAGGTTGAAGAAGAAAACCTTGTTGAACAAAAATTTTCTTAAGTAAACCTTCTATTTTTTTATTCATAGGATCTTTGAAAGCGCAACTATCTTCTATTGGTATAGTTGTGCGCTTAGCTAGCGTTGAAACTGCCCCCTCTACCTTGGGGACCGTCTGCCACGCGTCCCTTCTGGGGTCAACAATTGGGAACATTTTCTTAAATATAGGAGGGGGAACAAAAGGTACACCTGGCTTCTCCCACTCCTTAGTCACTATATCCGCCACCCTCTTAGGTATCGGAAACGCATCAGTGTGTACTGGGACCTCTAAGAATTTATCCATTTTACACAATTTTTCTGGGACCACCAAGGGGTCACAATCATCAAGTGTAGCTAGGACCTCCTTAAGTAGGGCGCGGAGGTGTTCTAGCTTAAATTTAAAAGCTATGGTATCAGGCTCTGCCTGCTGAGAAATTTTTCCTGTGTCAGAAATGTCTCCCTCAGACAGGCCCTCCCTCACCGCCAAGTCAGATTGATGTGAGGGCACTACAGATAAATTATCCTCTGCGTCTGCTTGCTCATTTTCTGTATTTAAAACTGAGCAATCACGCTTCCTTGGAAAAGCTGGCAGTTTGGATAAAAATGCTGCGAGAGAATTATCCATTACTGCTGCTAACTGCTGCATAGTAATAGCAATTGGAGCGCTAGATGTACTGGGCATCGCTTGCGCGGGCATAGTTGGTGTTGACACAGAAGGAGGGGATAGCGGGCTATCCTCACTACCTTCAGCTAAAGAATCATCTTGGGCTACATCTTTAAGCGTGATTGTACGGTCCTTAAGCTGTTTGGACGATATGGCACACTTCACACATAAATTTAATGGGGGAACCACCTTGGCCTTTAAACATACAGAACATAGGCTATCTGAAGGGTCAGACATGTTTAACAGACTTAGACAGAACTTCAATGCAATAAAAATAATTTTTGACAAAAACGTTACTGTGTCTTTAAAATAATAAAAGTGCACACTTTATTACTGAAACATCAGAAAACCATCAAATAAACATCCGATTTTAATGAAATTTTCACCACAGTGTCTTAATGCTTTGAGAAGATTGCACACAAATTTTCAAACCAATTAACCCCTTAATGCCCAAACCGGAGCTAATAACAGCAGTTAACCGGTTAAAAACACTACAGTCCCATGCCACAGTCTCTACTGTGGCCTTTACCTTCCTTAGGGATTTTTTAAGTAGGAAATAAGCCTCTTTGAAGTCCTTTCTGATGCCTCTGGACTCCCCATGTGAAGCTGCATGAACTGCCTAGTGAAAAACAACTGCGCAATTGAGGCGCGAAAATGAGGCCTCCTCCCTCTACATTCCAGAGTGGAGGGGCCTTTCTGGTTAGAATAGGTGTCTAAGTAACTGCCAGGCGTAATACTAAACCCCATAAGTGTTTCAAAGTCTGAATTTATACTTCAAACATGCCAAAAGGCAATCGATTTAGCCCACAATAGTGTCAACCAGCATAGAGCCCTTAATATAAGCCATAATTTTAGTCTAAGAAAAATGGCTTACCTATCCCAGAGGGGATTTCTGACAGTCTTCTAGCATTACTTGGTCTTGTTAGAAAAATGACTGATCATACCTGAAGCAGTTAAGCCTGCAAACTGTTCCCCCCAACTGAAGTTCTCTGGTTTCAACAGTCCTGCGTGGGAACAGCAATGGATTTTAGTTACTGGTGCTAAAATCATATTCCTCTCAGCAGAAATCTTCATCACTTTCTGCTGCAGAGTAAATAGTACAAGCCGGCACTATTTTAAAATAACAAACTCTTGATAGAAGAAATAAAAAACTACAACTAACACCGCATACTCTTTACCACCCCCGTGGAGATGCTACTAGTTAGAGCGGCAAAGAGAATGACTGGGGGGGCGGAGCCTGAGGGGAGCTATATGGACAGCTCTGCTGTGTGCTCTCTTTGCCACTTCCTGTAGGGATTGAGAATATCCCACAAGTAAGGATGAAGCCGTGGACCGGATACACCAATGTAGGAGAAATAACATTTAAACAAAATATCCAATTTCCTCATATAGAAGTTTCAGGAATGGGAAAAAATGCTTATGCTAAAGTATATGCAAAAAAGTAAGCATCTTAGCTCTTTAAGATATAAAGAGAACCAGAAGCATTAAAGGAAGAGGGGTAATATACAAATACATTTTTGGTATGACGCATGACACAAAAGGAAGAGAATTTTTTTTGCCGCCAAAAGCTAACACCAGGAAATGAGGCAACTTGTGTCATAACAAGCGTGCCAAAAGAAGTAAATGACGAGACTTGCGTCACCATAGACGCAACTTTGCGCCAAAAAAGAATGACGCAATAAAAAACAGCATTTTGCGTCCACGCGAGCCTAGTTTGCCCACGAAAATTAAGGTAAACAAAGTCAAATTAGAGGAACTGGAACCCCAGGTAAGAAAAACAACGTCCTTAACGAAAAGAAGGAATAGGACATAGACCAACAATTTCCTAAGTGATATTTCTATCAGAAACAACTTTAGGAAGAAAACCTAACTAGTACGAAGAACCGCATTATCAGCATAAAAGATAAGATAAGGCGGATCACACTGCAAAGTCAAGAGTTCCGAGACTCTCCGAGCAGAAGAATAGCAACAAAAACAAACCTGCCAAGATCTATGGAAAGCAATGGCTCAAACGGCTCAACATGCTGCCAAACTCTACAAGGTTAAGGCTCCAGGAGGAGCAACAGACTTAAACACAGGCCTGATTCTGACCAAGGCCTGAAAAAAAGGTTGCACATCTGGCACGTCCGTCAGACGCTTGTGAAGAAATATAGTCAAGCAGAAATCTGACCCTTCAGGGTACTGATTGACAAACCCTTCTCCAGACCTTACTGGAGAAAGGACAAAATACTATAAATTTTGACCCTACTCCAAGAGTAGCCCTTGGATTCACACCAATAAAGATATTTACGACATATCCTATGGTAATCTTTCTAGTAACAGGCTTGCAAGCCTGAATCATGATCTCAATGTTTGAGTCAGAAAAACCACGCAGAGAAAGAACTAAGCGTTCAATCTCCAAGCAATCAGCTTTAGAGAAACAAGATTTTGATGAAGAAAGGGACCCTAATTCAGAAGCTCCTTCCTCAGAGGCAGTTTTCCAGGTGGGAGAGAGACGACATCTCTACTAGGTCTGCATACCAGATCCTGCAAGACCTGATTGATACGAGCAATGACTCTTGGAAGAAGAACAAACGGAGGAAACAAGTATTCCAACCTGAAATCCCAAGGGACCACCAGAGCTGCCTGCGGGTCCCTTGACCCTGAATCATACCTTGGAAGCTTTGCGTTCTACTGAGACGCCATCAGATCCAGCGCCGGCACCCCCTTGGAAGGTTAATCTGGAGAACACCTCCGGATCGAGATCACACTCCCCGGGATGAAAAAGTCTGTCTGCTCATCCGCCCACAAAACAATCCGTAATCCACTGAGGTTATGTAGTCTGACTGTACCCTGAAAACCGGGCTTAAGGACAACCAAGAAGAAAGAAAAGGGGTACTAATGGCACTACTTGCGTGTAACAATTTAGGAACGCGTATCTTGATTATCTATTATATGTCTAATGGTTATAGACGTAATATATTGCAGGCAGGGGTGCTGTGTACTAATTATACAAAACGAAAATATCAGTCTAAGACTGACAAAAGTGTACACGTGTATAGCACTCACATTCCTAAAAAGGCTATTGGGCAGATTAGGAGAGGCAAGGGGGAGGAGGAGAATTGAAATACAAAATAACCTTTATTAGAATAATTAAAATATTTCCACATACACACAGAAAACAACTCTAAAAACACAGGGGGATGGTGGATTGTGTATATCAATGCACATTACAGTCTGGTCAAGTTCTGTAGATAATATATAGCAAATCTGACCTAGGATGTAGGTGTTAATCCATGGTCAGAATGTATATAGTAAACTTACAGGTGTATGTACCCAAGGGGGTTCTAAGGGCGGTTGGCTCTTAATCTAAAAGTTATAATTACTAAAGAGATAGATTGATTAATAATAGTCCAAGTATGGATATCATCATTTGATGTCTAATATGTAGTTTCAAGAGCTGCCATTTAGCTTACTACTATTAATAAATTATATATGTATGTCTCTTAATATCAGGAGATTTCTCTTAATATCTATCGGCTAGATTACGAGTTTTGCGTTATGAGGGGTGCGGTGCTAACTTACACGTTATTGTCACCGCTCACTTCCCTACAGCGTTGGTATTACAGGTTTACAAAAACCCGGCGTTAGCAGGCAAGAAGTGAGCGTAAAGCAAAATTGAGCTCCATACCGCACTTCAATACCAGCGCTGCTGAAAGCTGTGGTGAGCTGGTTTTACGTGCTCGTGCACAATTTCCCCATAGACATCAATGGGGAGAGCCGGCTGAAAAAAAGTCTAACACCTGCAAAAAAGCAGCGTAAAGCTCGGTAAGACAGCCCCATTGATTCCTATGGGGAAACAAAATTTATGTTTACACCTAACACCCTAACATGAACCCCGAGTGTAAACACCCCTAATCTTACACTTATTAACCCCTAATCTGCCGCTCCAGACATCGCCGCCACTATAATAAACATATTAAAGGGACAGTGAAGTCCAAAAAAAACTTTCATGATTTAAATAGGGTATGCAATTTTTAACAACTTCCCAATTTACTTTTATCACCAATTTTGCTTTGTTCTCTTGGTATTCTTAGTTGAAAGCTAAAACTAGGAGGTTCATATGCTAATTTCTTAGACCTTGAAGACTGCCTCTAATCTGAATACATTTTGACTACTAGAGGGCATTAGTTCACATATTTCATATAGATAACATTGAGCTCATGCACGTAAACTGACCTAGGACTGAGCACTGATTGGCTAAACTGCATGTCTGTCAAAAGAATTGAAATAAGGGGTCAGTCAGCAGAAGCTTAGATACAAGATAATAACAGAGGTAAAAAGTATATTAATATAACTGTGTTGGTTGTGCAAAACTGGGGAATGGGTAATAAAGGGATTATCTTTCTTTTTAAACAACAAAAATTCTGGTGTTGACTGTCCCTTTAAACCCTAAACCTCCGCACTCCCGCATCACAAACACTAGTTAAATATTATTAACCCCTAAACTGCCGCCCCTAACATCGCCGCCACCTACCTACATTTATTAAACCCTAATCTGCCGCCCCCAACGTCGCCGCCACTATACTAAATTTATTAACCCCTAAACCTAAGTCTAACCCTAACACCCCTAACTTAAATATAATTAAAATAAATCTAAATAAAACCTACTATCATTACCTAAATAATTCCTATTTAAAACTAAATACTTACCTGTAAAATAAACCCTAAACTAGCTACAATATAAATAATAGTTACATTGTAGCTATCTTAGGTTTTATTTTTATTTTACAGCTAAGTTTGTATTTATTTTAACTAGGTAGAATAGTTAGTAAATAGTTATTAGCTATTTACTAACTACCTAGTTAAAATAAATACAAATTTACCTGTAAAATAAAACCTAACCTGAGTTACACTAACATCTAACCTTACACTACAATTAAATCAATTACATTTATTAAATACAATTACCTAAATTACAAAAAACAAGCAAACACTAAATTACACAAAATAAAAAAAGAAATTATTAGATTTTTAAACTAATTACACCTAATCTAATAGCCCTATCAAAATAAAAAAGCCCCCCAAAATAAAAAAAAAACCCTAGTCTAAACTAAACTACCAATAGCCCTTAAAAGGGCCTTTTGCGGGGCATTGCCACAAAGAAATCAGTTCTTTTACCTGTAAAAAAAATACAAACAACCCCCAACAGTAAAACCCACCACCCACACAATCAACCCCCCAAATAAAATCCTAACTAAAAAAAAACTAAGCTCCCCATTTAGCTCTTTTTCCGCTCAAAAACCCTAATCTAAAAATAAAACCCACCCAATAAACCCTTAAAAAAACCTTACACTAACCCCCAAAGATCTACTTACAGTTTTTGAAGATCCATCCTCAATGAAGCCAGCATAGGTCCTCAACGAAGCGGCAGAAGTCTTCATCCAACCGGGCAGAAGTCTTCATCCAGACGGCATCTTCTATCTTTATCCATCCGGCGCGGAGCGGGTCCATCTTCAAGACATCCGGCGCAGAGCAACCTCTTTTCTTGACGTCTAACGAAGAATGAAGGTTCCTTTAAGTGACGTCATCCAAGATGGCGTCCCTTGAATTCCGATTGGCTGATAGAATTATAGGTGAAAAAATCCTATTGGATGATGCAATCAGCCAATAGGATTGAGCTTCAATCCTATTGGCTGATCTAATCAGCCAATAGGATAGAGCTCGCATTGGAATAGAATGCAATAGAATGCAAGCTCAATCCTATTGGCTGATTGCATGAGCCAATAGGATTTTTTCACCTTTAATTCCGATTGGCTGATAGAATTCTATCAGCCAATCGGAATTCAAGGGACGCCATCTTAGAAGATGTCACTTAAAGGAATCTTCATTCTTCGTTAGACGTTAAGAGAAGATGATGCTCCGCGCCGGATATCTTGAAGATGGACCAGCTCCGCGCCGGGTGGATGAAGATAGAAGATGCCGTCTGGATGAAGACTTCTGCCCCGTTGGATGAAGACCTGCCCGGTTGGATGAAGACTTCTGCCGCTTCGTTGATGACTTCTGCCGGCTTCGTTGAGGATGGATGTCGGGTCTTCAAAAACTGTAAGTGGATCTTCGGGGGTTAGTGTTAGTTTTTTTTTTAAGAGTTTATTGGGTGGGTTTTATTTTTAAATTAGGGCTTTTGGGCGGAAAAAGAGCTAAATGCCTTTTTAAGAGCAATGCCTTTTTTAGTTAGCATTTTATTTAGGGTGTTGGTTGTGTGGGTGGTGGGTTTTACTGTTGGGGGGTTGTTTGTATTTTTATTTACAAGTAAAATAACTGATTTCTTTGGGGCAATGCCCCGCAAAAGGCCCTTTTAAGGGCTATTGGTAGTTTAGTTTAGGCTAGGGATTTTTTTTTATTTTGGGGGGGCTTTTTTTATTTTGATAGGGCTATTAGATTAGGTGTAATTAGTTTAAATATCTGATAATTTCCTTTTTTATTTTGTGTAATTTAGTGTCTGTTTTTTTGTAATTTAGGTAATTGTATTTAATAAATGTAATTGATTTAATTGTAGTGTATGGTTAGGTGTTAGTGTAACTTAGGTTAGGTTTTATTTTACAGGTAAATTTGTATTTATTTTAACTAGGTAGTTAGTAAATAGTTAATAACTATTTACTAACTATTCTACCTAGTTAGAATAAATACAAACTTAGCTGTAAAATAAAAATTAAACCTAAGTTAGCTACAATATAACTATTAGTTATATTGTAGTTAGCTTAGGGTTTATTTTACAGGTAAGTATTTAGTTTTAAATAGGAATTATTTAGGTAATGATAGTAGGTTTTATTTAGAATTATTTTAATTATATTTAAGTTAGGGGGTGTTAGGGTTAGACTTAGGTTTAGGGGTTAATAAATTCAGTATAGTGGCGGCGACGTTGGGGGCGGCAGATTAGGGGTTAATAAATGTAGGTAGGTGGCGGCTATGTTAGGGGCGGCAGATTAGGGGTTAATAATATTTAACTAGTGTTTATGATGCGGGAGTGCGGCGGTTTAGGGGTTAATATGTTTATTATAGTAGAAGTGATGTCGGGAGCGGCAGATTAGGGGTTAATAATTTTATTTTAGTGCTTTGTAGCGTAAAACTCATAACTACTGATTTTCAGTTTACGATATGGATCTTGGCGGTATAGGCTGTACCGCTCACTTTTTGGCCTCCCAGGCAGACTCGTAATACCGGCGCTATGGAAGTCCCATTGAATAAGGACTTTTTGAAAGCTGCGGTAATTACGTTGCGTTACGGCCAAAAAAGTGTGCGCAGCCCCTAAACCTGCAATACTCATAATACCAGCGGTAGTGAAAAAGAGCCTTAACACTGTTTTTTTACTCATACCGCAAAACTCGTAATCTAGCCGTATGTTATTTAATTATCGACTTCAATACTTCAGTGATATATAGATCGTACTTCTTATCTATGTTGAGAATATTAAAGTAATATAGTGTGGTTATTATAGGTCTTTATGAAGAGGTATATAAAGTTATCTGCTCATCATTTAGGTGATATAACTAAATTATATGACAGTCCATTTGCAGCTGAGAGACAATTGTATCTCTATAAATTTACTGCAGTTGCTGAATTGCAATCTATATATGAACATCAATGTCTGTAATGCTCTCTGGATATTCGTTTAGAAGAATTGTTAAAAAAAAGTGCTTATAGTCATATGAACAGCAATTACTGATATTTAATAGTCAGTTTTAACATCAGACTGAATTGTAAGAGATCTGACACGTACAAACATCCGCAGCGTGTGATCTTTAAGTTATATACAGACCGTTGCTAGTAATATAGCGTAATCATCCATATTGTTTGAATGATACAACTCTATCGCCTAGATTACGAGTTTTGCGGTAACAGGGGTGCGTTGCTAACGGGACTTTTTTTTTTAACGATACCTTAAGACAATGCTGGTATTACATGTTTTTTTCAACCCGGCGTTAGCCGCAAAAAGGTGAGCGTAGAGCAAAATTTAGCTCCACATCTCACCTCAATACCAGCGTTGCTTACGGTAGCGGTAAGCTGGCTAAACGTGCTCATGCACGATTTCCCCATAGGAAACAATGGGGCTGAGCCGGCTGAAAAAAAAACCTAACACCTGCAAAAAAGCAGCGTCCAGCTTCTAACGCAGCCCCATTGATTCCTATGGGGAAACAAAAGTTATGTCTACACCTAACACCCTAATATGAACCCCGAGTCTAAACACCCCTAATCTTACACTTATTAACCCCTAATCTGCCGTCCCCGACATCGTCGCCACCTACATTATAATTATTAACCCCTACTCTGCCGCTCCGGACACCGCCGCCACCTACATTATCCCTATGAACCCCTAATCTGCTGCCCCCAACATCGCCGAACCCTACATTATATTTATTAACCCCTAATCTGCCCCCCAACGTCACCGCAACCTAACTACATTTATTAACCCCTAATCTGCCGCCGCCAACGTCGCCGCCACTATAATAAAGTTATTAACCCCTAAAACTAAGTCTAACCCTAACACCCCCTAACTTAAATTTAATTTAAATAAATCTAAATAAAATAACTACAATTCCTATTTAAAACTAAATACTTACCTGTAAAATAAACCCTAAGCTAGCTACAATATATTTAATTGTAGTCATTTTATTTAGATTATTTTAAATTATATTTAAGTTAGGGGGGGTTAGGGTTAGGTTTAGACTTAGGTTTAGGGGTTAATACCTTTAATATAGTAGCGGCGACGTTGGGGGTGGCAGATTAGGGGTTAATAAATGTAGGTAGGTGTCTGCGATGTTAGGGACGGCAGATTAGGGGTTAATAAAATTTAACTAGTATTTGTGAGGTGGGAGTTTTATGTTACGCGTTAGCCCATAAAACTCTTAACTACTGACTTTTAAATGCGGTAGAAGTCTTGGCAGGAGAGGGTGTACCGCTCACTTCTTCCAAGACTCGTAATCTAGCAGTTTGTTATGTAATAGTCGCTAAAGATATAGCATAATCATCCTTGTCATCTGAATAATACAATTGCACGTTATGTGCCACGGTGCTTATACAGCTAATTATATCTATCGATATGAATGTACTAACGTTGCTAAATTGCAGCCTATTTATCAATATCAGTATCTATCAAGAAGCTCCTAATGTACGTTTGAAAAAACTGTTAGGACAATATGCTTGTAATTAAATAATCAGCGATTGCTGGTATTAACTAATCAATTTTAGCATCAGACTGAATTATGGAGGATCTAACACGCGCCAATGTCCGCAGCGTGTGGTCTTTAAATTATATACAGAAAGGTCGCTAATGGTATAGCATAATCGGTCATATCATTTACATGATAGATCTATATATTATATGACATATGCGTTTGTAGCTGGAACACAGTTATATCTATTGCTATGATTTTACTGCAGTTGCTGAATTACACCCTTTCTGTTAGTATCGGTATCTGTAATGAACCTCCCAATGTAACTTGAGCAAACTGTTAGACTAATGTGCTTTTAGTCAAATAAACAGTGAATACTGATGTTTACAGATCAATTTAAATATTAAACTAAATTATAAAAGATCTAACACGCGCAAACATCCGCAGTGTTTAGTCTTAACCCCTTAACGACCGAGGACGTGCAGGGTACGTCCTAAAAAAAAAGGCAGTTAACGCCTGAGGACGTACCCTGCACGTCCTCGGTGTGGAAAGCAGCTGGAAGCGATCCTGCTCGCTTCCAGCTGCTTTCCGGTTATTGCAGTGATGCCTCGATATGGAGGCATCCTGCAATAACTCTAGATGGCCATCCGATGCAGAGAGAGCCACTCTGTGGCCCTCTCTGCACCGGACATCGATGGCCGGTATCGTTGGTGGGTGGGAGCCGACTTGGGAGGCGGGTGGGCGGCCATCGATGGGCCGGGGTAATGTAGAGGGGGGCGGGATCGGGGGCAGGGCCGATGGGGGCGCGCACGGGCGCGCGCGCGTGCACGGGGGGGGCAGCGGGCGGGTGCGTGCATGGGGCGGGAGCGGGTGGGAACGCTACACTACAGAAACTATAACTTTGAAAAGTTTGAGAAAGCGGTATTTAAATTAAAAATATATATAAATCTGAGGTATCTAGGAGGGGGTGGGGGGTTGGTCTTTGGTGGGGCAGGGAGCTACACTACAGAAAAGGGGAAAAAATAAAAAATATCAGCAATTTTATTCTAAACTGGGTACTGGCAGACAGCTGCCAGTACCCAAGATGGCGGCCATTAAGGCAGAGGGGGAGAGTTAGAGAGCTGTTTGGTGGGGGATCAGTCAGGTTGGGGGCTAAAGGGGGGTCCTACAGAGCAGCATATGTAAAAATTGCCTTTTCTTTAAAAAAAAAAAAAGCCCAAATATAGCTTTTATTTTATTACTGGCAGAGTTTCTGCCAGTACTTAAGATGGCGGGCACAATTGTGGGGTGGGGGAGGGAAGAGAGCTGTTTGGGAGGGATCAGGGGGTCTGATGTTTCAGGTGGGAGGCTAAGCTCTACACTAAAGCTAAAATTAACCCTGCAAGCTCCCTACAAGCTACCTAATTAACCCCTTCACTGCTAGCCATAATACGTTGGATGCGCATTTAGCGGCCTAAGTACCAAAAAGCAACGCCAAAGCCATATGTGTCTGCTATTTCTGAACAAAGGGGATAACAGAGAAAAATTTACAACCATTTGTGCCATAATTGCACAAGCTGTTTGTAAATAATTTCAGTGAGAAACAAAAAGTTTGTGAAAAAGGGCACTTTTTTTTTTATTTGATCGCATTTGGCGGTGAAATGGTGGCATGCAATATACCAAAATGGGCCTAGATCAATACTTTGGGTTGTCTGCTACACTACACTAAAGCTAAAATTAACCCTACAAGCTCCCTAATTAACCCCTGCACTGCTGGGCATAATACACGTGTGGTGCACAGCGGCATTTAGCGGTCTTCTATTTACCAAAAAGCAATGCCAAAGCCATATATGTCTGCTATTTCTGAACAATGGGGATCCCAGAGAAAAATGTACAACCATTTATGCCATAATTGCACAAGCTGTTTGTAAATAATTTCAGTGAGAAACCAAAAGTTTGTGAAAAAGTGAACGATTTTTTGTATTTGATCGCATTTGGAGGTGAAATGGCGGCATGAAATATACCAAAATGGGCCTAGATGAATACTTTGGGATGTCTTCTAAAAAAAAATATATATATGTGAAGGGTTAATCAGGGATTCCTGACAGATATCAGTGTTCTAATGTAACTAGCGCTAATCTTGAAAAAAATGGTTTGGAAATAGCAAAGTGCTACTTGTATTTATTGCCCTATAACTTGCAAAAAAAGCAAAGAACATGTAAAACATTGGGTATTTCTAAACTCAGGACAAAATTTAGAAAATATTTAGCATGGTTGTTTTTTGGTGGTTGCAGATGTGTAACAGATTGTGCGGGTCAAAGTTTGAAAAAGTATGTTTTTTTCCATTTTTTCCTCATATTTTATAATTTTTTTTACAATAAATTATAAGATATGATGAAAATAATGGTATATTTTGAAAGTTCATTTAATGGTGAGAAAAACAGTATATAATATCTGTGGGTACAGTAAATGAGTAATAGGAAAACTACAGCTAAACACAAACACAGCAGAAATGTAAAAATAGCCTTGGTCCCAAACGGACAGAAAATGGAAAAGTGTTGTGGTCATTAAGGGGTTAAAGATATGAATCAGAAGTCGCTAGTAATAATAACAAACACAATCTCCCTGCACGATAAAAAATGCTTATAGCATGAGAGTTAGCTAGTCCCTGACATGTTTCGCCACAATTAGCTTTATCAAAGGGTAATCGCTGATTATTTAAGTACAAGCATATTATCCTAACAGTTTTTTAAAACGGACATTAGGAGCTTCTTGATAGATACTGATATTGATAAATAGGCTGCAATTTAGCAACGTTAGTACATTCATATCGATAGATATAATTAGCTGTATAAGCACCGTGGCACATAACGTACAATTGTATTATTCAGATGACACGGATGATTATGCTATATCTTTAGCGACTATTACATAACATAAAGTTTTATCATTCAAACAATATGGATGATTACGCTATATTACTAGCGACGGTCTGTATATAACTTATAGATCACACGCTGCGGATGTTTGCACGTGTCAGATCTCTTACAATTCAGTCTGATGTTAAAACTGACTATTAAATATCAGTAATTGCTGTTCATATGACTATAAGCACTTTTTTTTAACAATTCTTCTAAACGAATATCCAGAGAGCATTACAGACATTGATGTTTATATATAGATTGCAATTCAGCAACTGCAGTAAATTTAGAGATAGATACAATTGTGTCTCAGCTGCTAATGGACTGTCATATAATTTAGTTATATCACCTAAATGATGAGCAGATAGCTATATATACCTCTTCATAAAGACCTATAATAACCAAACTATATTACTTTAATATTCTCTACATAGATAAGAAGTAGGATCTATATATCACTTAAGTATTGAAGTCTATAATTAAATAACATACGGCTAGATTACGAGTTTTGCGTTATGAGGGGTGCGGTGCTAACTTGCACGTTATTGTCACCGCTTACATACCTACAGCGCTGGTATTGCAGGTTTTCAGAAACCCGGCGTTATTAGGCAAGAAGTGAGCGTAGAGCAAAATTGTGCTCCATACCGCACACCAATACCAGCGCTGCTTAAGTCAGCGGTGAGCTGGTTTTACGCGCTCGTGCACAATTTCCCCATAGACATCAATGGGGAGAGCCGGCTGAAAAAAACCTAAAACCTGCAAAAAAGCAGCGTAAAGCTCCGTAACATAAACCCTGATTTTAAACACCCCTAATCTGCTGTCCCCGACATTGCCGACACCTACATTACACTTATTAACCCCTAATCTGCCATCCCCGACATCGCCGACACCTACATTATACTTATTAACCCTTAATCTGCCGCTCCGGACATCACTGCCACTATGATAAACATATTAACCCCTAAACCGCTGCACTTCCGCATCACAAACACTAGTTAAATATTATTAACCCCTAATCTGCCGCCCCTAACATCGCCGTCACCTGAATTATTGTTATTAACCCTTAATCTGCCGCCACCCCAACGTCGCCGCCACTATACTAAAGTTATAAACCCCTAAACCTAAGTCTAACCCTAACACCCCCTAACTTAAATATAATTAAAAGAAATCTAAATAAAAATTCCTATTATTACCTAAATAATTCCTATTTAAAACTAAATACTTACCTGTAAAATAAACCCTAAACTCGCTACAATATAACTAATAGTTACATTGTAGCTAGCTTAGGGTTTATTTTTATTTTACAGGCAAGTTTGTATTTATTTTAACTAGGTAGACTAATTAGTAAATAGTTATTAACTATTTACTAACTACCTAGCTAAAATAAATACAAATTTACCTGTAAAATAAAAATAAACCCTAAGCTAGCTACAATGTAACTATTAGTTATATTGTAGCGAGTTTAGGGTTTATTTTACAGGTAAGTATTTAGTTTTAAATAGGAATTATTTAGGTAATGATAGGAATTTTTATTTAGATTTTTCTTAACCTGTTTTACACTAACACCTAACCTTACACTACAATTAAATAAATTACCTAAATTAAATACAATTAACTAAATTATAAAAAGCAAACAAACACTAAATTACACAAAATAAAAAAAGAAATTATCAGATATTTAAACTAATTACACCTAATCTAATAGCCCTATCAAAATAAAAAAGCCCCTCCAAAATAAAAAACAACTAGCCTACAATAAACTACAAGCATTGCCCCAAAGTAATCAGCTCTTTTACCTGTAAAAAAATACAAACACCCCCCAACAGCAAAACCCACCACCCACACAACCAACCCCCCAAATAAAATCCTAACTAAAAAAATCTGAGCTCCCCATTGCCCTGAAAAGGGCATTTGGGTGGGCATGGCCCTTAAAAGGGCATTTAGCTCTTTTTCAATTACCCAAAGCCTAATCTAAAACTAAAACCCACCCAGTAAACCCTTAAAAAAACCTAACACTAACCCCTGAAGATCCACTTACAGTTTTGAAGAGCCGACATCCATCCTCAACGAAGCCGGGAGAAGTCCTCAGTGAAGCGGCAAGAAGTCCTCAACGAAGCCGGGAGAAGTCTTCACCCAAGCCGGCAGAAGTGGTCGTCCTCCAGATGGGCAGAAGTCTTCATACAGACAGCATCTTCTATCTTCATCCAGACGGCATCTTCTATCTTCATCCATCCGGTCTATTTTCAAGACATCCGGCGCGGAGCATCCTCTTCTTCCGACGACTAAAGACGAATGAAGGTTCCTTTAAATGACGTCATCCAAGATGGCGTCCCTTGAATTCTAATTGCAATCAGCCAATAGGATTAAGCTTCAATCCTATTGGCTGATCCAATCAGCCAATAGAATGTGAGCTCAATCCTATTGGCTGATTGGAGTCCAAAGTCCCTGTGCCCTTATCAAGTACCAGACTGCTCCCCAGCCCAGCAGGCTGGCGTCCGTGGTCAAAATCACCCAGGAAGGTGTCAGAAAGCATGCGCCCTGAGCCAGATATTCCTGAGAAAAACCACAACTGGAGAGAATCCCTTGTCGACTGATCTAGATCTATCCTATGAAACAGGATATGTTCCCATGCCATTGTCGAGCATACACAACTACAGAGCTCTCAAATGGGACAGAACAAGAGAAAAAAGTCAATGGAGATGACCATTAGATCAAATACATCCAACCATAGAGCCACTAAGGGCTGAACATTAAACTCAGAGAAAAATAAGAGGAGAATCTTTGATCTTCTGATCTCTGTCAGAAACATTATCAAAACTAAGGAATTTTATGGACCCTAAGAAAACTACCCCTGTAGCTTGAACAAGGGAACTCATTTTCAGATTCACTATCCAACCTGTGAAACATGGAAAAGACAACAAGATCTCCTAATGAGAGATTGTCTATTAACAAAAAGTCTCCAGGAAAGGCGCCCCTGTAATACCCCAAAAACTGAACACTGCCCAGAAGGATACAAAGTCATGGAACCGTGGCAAAGCCACAAAACTGAAGTCTTTCAGAAAAGCAAATCTCAGGAACTTGAAATACGCGTCCTCTAGGTCTATGGCCGGAAGAAATGACCCTCCTAGACCAGGGAAAAAAGAAACAAATGGTTTCCCGGACGAAGAACGGTACCCTGAGAAAAACTTGCAGAGACACTTTAAGTCCAAACGCAAGTCAAAATTGCCTTTCTCTAATCTGGACTGCAGATAAACACGAGAGGAGGAACCTGTCTCAAAAAGGAAGGTATTAGTAACTCTTGAGATGCAATGACCACATTCTAGCTGGGACATCTTGTATCCATGCTGAAGAAAAAAACAGCAAAATTAAGCCCCCCACATATCCAATCCATGATTGGGGGCAAGCCCTCATGCGGGATTAAACTCAGCAGCAGGACTACACTCTGACGTCCTTTAGGTCTAAGCTTCTTAGTTAAATGTAGAAAAAAACCTTTTCCACCCGCAGGATCAGAAACTTTTCTGACTAAATATGGTCCCATCCTTGTAAGGAGCGTCAGAAGCTTTGTCTTGGAAAAAATTCAACCAATCAACGATCCACAATGCCCTGAAGGCTAGTACAGCAAAGCCAGATATCCTGGCTCCGAGTCAATGACTTGCATGGAAGCAACATAAGGGAAGAATTAGATTAGTTCAAGAGCCAAATTCTGTCCTGGATCTCCTCCAAAGAAGTCTCTACCAAATAGGCATCAGACAGGGTGCTGCACCCAAAGGATGCCATACTTGATCCAGTGTACATACAAACTGATAAAAAAGCTTCCAGCTTATCCATTAATCCTTAAGGAGCAGCTATCTGCTATAGGGATTGAAGTCTCTTAGCCAGAGTAGAAATGCTCCTTCTACTATAGGCATCGTGCGCCAATAATTTTAATGGGGAAAGTGACAGGTAAACATCTTGGTAAGAAGGAAAAAAGGAACCCCTGACTCCTCTCATTCACTGTGGAGAAAAATCCCTTAGCACGGTCTAGAACAGCAAAAAAATTTCCACAAAGGAATTCCAGCAAATATTAAATTTACTAGATATCCTTGGGTTTACAACGACAAATATCAGAGTCGTCCAGAGTAGCCAAAACCTCTTTTAATAATACACAAGGTGTTCAGGCATAAGACTGAAGGATACCATTTCAGCATCAGATGAAGGAATTATACTATCCAAATCTGAGGTTTCACCCTCAGAGGCTACCAACGTATCCTTCTTCTCAGACCTATGGGGAAGGCAACCTGAGTAGCAGCAGGCAGAACAGAAACCAAACTATCTGAATCTCTAATGTTCCTCTTGCAAGCAGATAATGCCACAGATACCGCATAAGATATCTGGACAGCAAATTCTGCAGGCAAATAACTCCTCCAGGAGATAGAAAGGAACCACAGGGCATTGCATGTGACACCATTGAGGCTTGGGATGTAAAAGGAGAAAACTGTGGCATTGCCTAGACAGTATCATCGTAAGAGACAGTGGCCTCTAGTTATCAATGTCTGTCGGACCTGATCCGACAGTGCGGATCAGGTCCGACAGACATCGCTGAATACGGCGAGAAATACGCTTGCCGTATTCAGCATTGCACCAGCAGCTCACAAGAGCTGCTGGTGCAACGCCGCCCCCTGCAGACTCGCGGCCAATCGGCCACCAGCAGGGTGGTGTCAATCAACCCGATCGTACTCGATCGGGTTGTATTGCGGCGATGTCTGTCCGCCTGCTCAGAGCAGGCGGACAGGTTATGGAGCAGCGGTCTTTGTGACCGCTGCTTCATAACTGCTGCTTCTGGAGCTTGTTAAATAGAGCCCAGTGGCTCAGAGATAAACAATATATTAGTTATGCAGCATGGAATTGTATATATTAAACAAAAAAGTGCCCACAGGCACAGCCTATACAATAAAAACAGAGACACCCATGATCTGCATTTAGATATATACCTGACAGAAGGGGTATGAGACACACTATATACTCAGTATCTCAAGAAACAAAAACATAAATTTAAAGGAACAGGCCTCTGTTCCAGGAGTATGAACAATATGAGGCCCATTTATCAAGCTCTGTATGGAGCTTGAGGACCCGTGTTTCTGGAGAGTCTTCAGACTCGCCAGAAACAGCAGTTATGAAGCATCGGTCTAAAGACCGCTGCTCCATGACCCTGTCCCCCTGCTCTGATGAGGCAGACAGGAATCGCCACAATTCAACCCGATCAAGTACGATCGGGTTGATTGACACCTCCCTGCTGGCAGCCGATTGGCCGCGAGTCTGCAGGGGGCGTCGTTGCACCAGAAGCTCTTGTGAGCTGCTGGTGCAATGCTGAATACGGAGAGCGTAATGCTCTCCGCATTCAGCGATGTCTGTCGGACCTGATCCACACTGTCAGATCAGGTCCAACAGACATTTCATAAATAGGCCTCTATGTCTCAAGTCTTAGGCTTCAAAACCATAAAAGATTATTACCACCCAACATCAGTGGAAATCACCTTATATATAAAATCTTCCCTTGCAAGAATGTATAGGAAATGTCAGCACCATTTATTATATAACACAAAAGCTTTAGTGTCCTCTAATGGTTACAGGGTAGAGACTGTAAAACAATAGAAGAATCTTAAGGACCGTGTCTTCAAGAACATGAATTAATAAAACAAAACCAAGATTTAAGTATTGGCGTCGCAATTTTAAAGAAGCCGTTCCGTAGCACACAAAATCTCTGTATTTACAGATACATCGCTCCGATTTGAAGGAGAAGGGGACGTGGTCACATGACCGGCTCAGAGAGAGCTGAAAATGGTGCTTCCCCGCCATACAAAGGAAGAATAAGAACGGAAACAGAGGCATAGTACAGAAATGAAGCGCATAGTTATTTTAACTGACAAGATCCACTAAGTTAAAGTAAAACATCTGCGCCAGCCTTAGTCTGACAGCATCCCTCTAGAATAATTTTAAAAAAAAGGTGCTGCTCTTACAAACTTCAACAAGTATATTAAGGTGCACTCTAAAACATCAGAAGCCTCTGACTGGAACATATAATCGTAAAAGGATAATGTGAAAACAAACACCACATAAAAAAATAGAGGGATCAATAAGCCTTAATGATACTCTACCCAAATGAGCCATTACCAATTCAGGGAATACTTAAGCCATAAAGAATGAACCCCTAGTCTCTTATAGTCACATTAATGTATGCGTCCTGCCTAGAATATCCCTCCCCAGGATATACTGTATATGTAAATACCGAAAAGTTGCACACTATGTAGTGAGCTAAAGGAATCTTACCGCTCTCAGTGGCACCCCATCTTCTCCGATCTGTATCCGGATCGTTCGATCTCCCTCTCTCGTATTCGGAAGGACAAAAGCAGCTAGACGGCTCCCAGCGGCTCTTCACGGCTTATCCACTCCAATACTTCGGTTTGAAGGTGCCGACTACTGCCGCTCAGCCTCAGCCTCCTCTCCCCTCACCAGTGTTACGGCGTCTGACGTCACCCGGCCTGTTCGGTCATGTGACTTCCTTTCTGCCTCTGGTGTCGGGGTGTTGCAGAATCCTCCGTTCCGTATGATCTAGGGAATTTTTTCTTCGATTGGGGTGTCACTGGTCCTGGCGGCCCACTTTGGAAATCCTGTGGGATAACCCAGATGCCACTGGGATTTGTTTTACAAAAAAGTTTTGCTTGAACCTGGCCGGACGGCACTCTCCTATGCCATATTGCAGCAATCACCAAAAGATAACGGCACAGGTGTAAAACTTAAAAATTATCTTTATTACTTCTTCTTAAAACATAGCATATTCTTAAAAACACAGCACAAATCTGATAGACATGTCTAACATGTTTCGGCTTCAGTTAGCCTTAATCATAGACTCTACTTGTCATAACCAATTGGTGTCTTTTATTTCACTCCCTTTGTGTTGATTGGTTGTCTGTGTTAAGTATTCCTAATTTCTTTTCCCTATTTGTCTGAGGAAACTGGTTGCTTACTGGTGCTCACCTAAAGGATATTTTATTATATAAACCGATTGATATACTATTTAGTAATGTTAGATAAGATAACATATATGCACAATTCATTTGCAATGATTGCCAATGCTTCTAACTGATTAGCAATGTTGTAAAAATACATTGTTTGCTTTTATTTTATTTTTACAACTCCCATTGCTACCTTTAGCATTCTATCTTCCTACTCTCCTTACATATATTTCCAAAATTTGACATAACTCAATCTTATATATGTTCCTATGTATTTGTACACACATATTCCCCATTGTTATTATTATTATTGTGGGTTTATCAAACAGAATTACTGTTCAGGTATCAAAGGTGGGGGCATCTTCTAATCCCTCCTAGTTGTTATCAGTGATGTCTATTATGATGTTACCCTTAGAGTAGTGTTTTTTATCTATTTGTTGGCATAACTTAGGGGCTGATTGGAAAATACAAATGGAACACAGTACCTTTGTTATATATTAGATTCTCAATTTATTTATTGCCAGTGATTAATGAGATCAGTCTCAATATTTAGGCCATTCGGCATTCGTGTGTTCAATTTGAAGATCCAGAAAGCCTCCTTTTTATATAGCTCCTTTGCTCTACTGCCTCCTCTAGGTTTATTTTTGATAATATCTATAATCATCCAGGTAAATGTTTTGACACTACCTCCATGTTCATAGATAAAGTGCTTAGATGCCCCTGTTGCTGTTCTCCCTTTCTCAATGTCATTCAAATGTTCACGTATCCGTTCACGTGTCTCTCGTGTCGTGCACCCTATATACTGCTTCTGACAAAATGTGCAGGTGATTGCATAAATTGCAAATTCAGAACGACAATTAGTACAGTAGTTACAGTCAAAAACTCGTTGCGTGTAGCATGACTGAAACACCTTACCACATGTAGTATATCCACATGCAGTGCAGCCATGTGATCCACATTTATAATGTCCCTTACAGCTAAGCCAACTGCTTTCCTTCTGTGATTTCTTAAGGGCACTGGGTGATACAATGTTGCCTATTGTTAAGTTTCTTTTTGAAACAAATTGGCAACCTTTATCTATCACTCCTTTCAATGCTTCATCTGCCCTTAAGATTGGCAAATTTTTCTTGATAATCTCACAAACCTCCCTGTACTGATTTGAGTAGTTGGTCACAAATGTAATCTCACTTTGCCTTTTTGTTGCACCTGATGCTTTTGGCTTGAGTAGATCTGCCCTAGAGATTTTTTGTACATCATAGTAGGCCTTTCGTAAAGGCCCATCTGGGTAACCCCTGGCCTTAAGTTTTTTCCATAACAACTTACTTTCTACTTGATAATCTACTTCTCTAGAGCAGTTGCGTTTCAGCCTTATGAACTGTCCCTTTGCCACTCCATAGTTCATATGGCGTGGATGACAGCTCCTCGCATGGAGGAATGCATTAGCCGTAATTGGTTTTACATACAGGGTAGATATTACTACACCCTCTGCTCTATCCCCTTCCAATTCAACATCTAGATATGGTACTTTCTTGGTATCAAAGGCATAAGTAAACTGCAAACCAGCTCTATTGCAGTTTAGGTATTCCATAAAGGATACACTCTCTGCTTCCGTACCTGACCAAACCATTATCAAATCGTCAATGTAGCGCTTGTATGCTACAATTGAGTCTCTAAAGGGATTGTCATCTGCATAGACGTGGGACAGCTCCCACCAGCCCATATAGATGTTTGCAAAGGCCGGGGCAAATTTTGCCCCCATGGCTGTCCCACGTCTCTGCAGATAAAACAAGCCATCAAACTCAAAATAGTTATGAGTTAATAGAAATAGGAGTGTTCGCAAAATATAACTTTTAAGGTTGGTGTCGTAATCACTGAAGCTGTCTAACATATATTTAACAGCTTCAAGGCCTTCCTTATGGGGGATAGCTGAATACAGTCCCACCACGTCTATGGTGAGCCAGTTATAATTTGACTCCCAAGCCAATTCTTCTGTTAAATTTAACAAGTGCTTGGTATCCCTTAGAAATGATGGCAGTTTCCAGACGACGGGCTGGAGCAGGGATTCTATCCAGTTAGACAGGTTCTCAAAAAGAGAACCTATACCAGACACTATTGGGCGTCCCTTGACATCCTCCAAGGTCTTATGCACCTTTGGCAAATGGTGGAAGATCGGAGTGACCGGCTCCTCCACCATTAAGTAATCAAAGGTATCCGAATCTATTATCCCAAGCTCCAGCCCGTCGTCCAGCAAACTCCTCATCTCTTTTTGGAAAGACAAAACCGGGTTCCCCCGTAACACAAGGTACACCTCCTCATCATTGAGTTGTCTCAATGCCTCTTGGACATAGGAGCTTCTATCCATGATTACAATGGAGCCTCCCTTGTCCGAATTCTTTATTACCACATCAACCCTTTGCTTCAGAAGTTTTAGACCAGCTTTCTGTCTAGCTGTAAGGTTCTCTCTATGGCTTCTTCCCTGTGACTTCAATGCCACTAAGTCTTCCTCCACTCTCTTGTGAAATTGTTCTAATATATTCCCTCTGTTTCTGGTGGGGTAAAATGTAGACTTAGGTCTATAGCCTATGTGTGAGTTTTTGGTGTTTTCGTGTATATTACTATCCTTTTCCAACTGGTACAAAGATAGAAAATCCACTGCATCCTTGACCTGAAAATAATCATTTTCCACCCGTCTATCAACACTGACTTTAATCTGTGCAGCATCTGACTCAACCAATTCTGTATTGAAAAACTTTTTTAATGTTAGTTTGCGAACCAACTTGTTCACATCAAGTAAAGTCTCGAAAACATCAAAATCTACTGAGGGTACAAAGTTGAGACCCAACCTGAGTACTTCTAACTCTGATTCTTCTAGTGTGACAGATGATAGGTTTATTATTTTCAAACTCTGTATTTGTTCTTCCTCCCTTTCCTTAATGTGTATCTCTCCCTCTGAGCCTGGGGCTGCTCTCCTCCCTGCATTATTTGGGGTCTGTGTATCCCACCTCTCCCCCCTTCCGCCCCCTCCCTGTCCGGCTGCGGCCTCGTGAAAAACCTGCGGCTGCTCTATGTTTACCCCTTGTTTAGGGTGTCCATCTTTCTCTAAAGCTCTACCATATCTATTTCTACCAGCCTGCTTATGTTTAAGTATGCCTTCATTTGCTTTCGCCTGTGGAAATTGGGGCTGTGGGGTATGGTGTATTTCTAATGTATTTATCACATCAATATCATTAGTTAATTCGGCCTCATCTGATGAAGGCCCACTGGTCATAAAGTCCACAAACTCTTGTACTTCATATTCATCATTAGACTCAGGGTCCGTGTCTGAGAAAGTCACTTGTTTCTTAGTATTTGAAGACTGTTGTTGCGTTTGTGTCTCTTTGGGCTCTATGTCACCCCCTTTGTACTGCCTACGTTGTCGTCTATTTCTTTTGTTCTGTTGCGTGTTCTTTAAGTAAACCCTATTATGGGTATAGTCCTCAGAATCCCTTGTAAATTTACGAAACTTTAATTTATCAATGTCTCTTTTCATATTATCTACAGTTTGTTTAAGTAGATTATCTAGTTTCTCATAGCTGTTATGTCCCACAAAGCTGTTTAGATCTTTTTGTATGTCTTGTATGGAATGTCTTGCCTCAATCAGTTTTTGTTCTTTATGTTTGATTATTAGATGCATAAGCCTTATTGAGCACTCTGTGAGTATGTCATTCCACTCATTAAGAAAAGCATCATCCACCTGTAGGAAAGTTGGCCTTTTCTTTAGCCTTAGGCCCCGAGGTACCATATTTAGATCTATATATTTTTCTAGTGATTTTTTGTCCCACCATATTTGATACTCTCTTATTAGAGTTTTTTCCATTTTTAGAAATACCTCTGAAATTTCCTTAACTTCATTATCAGGATTGAATATGTCCTTTAATGTGGGTCTGCTTTTTTCCAATTCCTCTAAGGGTAAGAGTGAATAATAATTGCTGGTAGCCATGTTATAAATAAATTACCTTTAAACACTATTGCTCTGTTATCAAAACTTGTAGTGTTCAGGTGCGAAGTAATAATGAAAAAGATACTTGAAAGTGAATGTTATTGTCACTTATTCACATTAATACTCGTCCCACAGTTGTCACTATGTTATTACAACCTTTAAAGTGACATTCGTATATAAACTGTAATCCAAATGTGTTCTAGTGTCCCTTTAAGTGCTCAGTCCATATCAGAGATAGAGTAAATACCGAAAAGTTGCACACTATGTAGTGAGCTAAAGGAATCTTACCGCTCTCAGTGGCACCCCATCTTCTCCGATCTGTATCCGGATCGTTCGATCTCCCTCTCTCGTATTCGGAAGGACAAAAGCAGCTAGACGGCTCCCAGCGGCTCTTCACGGCTTATCCACTCCAATACTTCGGTTTGAAGGTGCCGACTACTGCCGCTCAGCCTCAGCCTCCTCTCCCCTCACCAGTGTTACGGCGTCTGACGTCACCCGGCCTGTTCGGTCATGTGACTTCCTTTCTGCCTCTGGTGTCGGGGTGTTGCAGAATCCTCCGTTCCGTATGATCTAGGGAATTTTTTCTTCGATTGGGGTGTCACTGGTCCTGGCGGCCCACTTTGGAAATCCTGTGGGATAACCCAGATGCCACTGGGATTTGTTTTACAAAAAAGTTTTGCTTGAACCTGGCCGGACGGCACTCTCCTATGCCATATTGCAGCAATCACCAAAAGATAACGGCACAGGTGTAAAACTTAAAAATTATCTTTATTACTTCTTCTTAAAACATAGCATATTCTTAAAAACACAGCACAAATCTGATAGACATGTCTAACATGTTTCGGCTTCAGTTAGCCTTAATCATAGACTCTACTTGTCATAACCAATTGGTGTCTTTTATTTCACTCCCTTTGTGTTGATTGGTTGTCTGTGTTAAGTATTCCTAATTTCTTTTCCCTATTTGTCTGAGGAAACTGGTTGCTTACTGGTGCTCACCTAAAGGATATTTTATTATATAAACCGATTGATATACTATTTAGTAATGTTAGATAAGATAACATATATGCACAATTCATTTGCAATGATTGCCAATGCTTCTAACTGATTAGCAATGTTGTAAAAACAGAATTTATGTTTACCTGATAAATTACTTTCTCCAACGGTGTGTCCGGTCCACGGCGTCATCCTTACTTGTGGGATATTCTCTTCCCCAACAGGAAATGGCAAAGAGCCCAGCAAAGCTGGTCACATGATCCCTCCTAGGCTCCGCCTACCCCAGTCATTCGACCGACGTTAAGGAGGAATATTTGCATAGGAGAAACCATATGTTACCGTGGTGACTGTAGTTAAAGAAAATAAATTATCAGACCTGATTAAAAAAACCAGGGCGGGCCGTGGACCGGACACACCGTTGGAGAAAGTAATTTATCAGGTAAACATAAATTCTGTTTTCTCCAACATAGGTGTGTCCGGTCCACGGCGTCATCCTTACTTGTGGGAACCAATACCAAAGCTTTAGGACACGGATGAAGGGAGGGAGCAAATCAGGTCACCTAAATGGAAGGCACCACGGCTCGCAAAACCTTTCTCCCAAAAATAGCCTCAGAAGAAGCAAAAGTATCAAATTTGTAAAATTTAGAAAAAGTGTGCAGTGAAGACCAAGTCGCTGCCTTACATATCTGATCAACAGAAGCCTCGTTCTTGAAGGCCCATGTGGAAGCCACAGCCCTAGTGGAGTGAGCTGTGATTCTTTCAGGAGGCTGCCGTCCGGCAGTCTCATAAGCCAATCGGATAATGCTTTTAATCCAGAAGGAGAGAGAGGAAGAAGTTGCTTTTTGACCTCTCCGTTTACCAGAATAAACAACAAACAAAGACAAAGTTTGTCTGAAATCCTTAGTAGCTGCTAAGTAAAATTTGAGAGCACGAACTACATCCAAGTTGTGCAACAAACGTTCCTTCTTTGAAACTGGATTAGGACACAAAGAAGGCACAACTATCTCCTGGTTAATGTTTTTGTTAGAAACAACTTTTGGAAGAAAACCAGGTTTAGTACGCAAAACCACCTTATCTGCATGGAACACCAGATAAGGAGAAGAACACTGCAGAGCAGATAATTCTGAAACTCTTCTAGCAGAAGAAATTGCAACCAAAAACAAAACTTTCCAAGATAATAACTTAATATCAACGGAATGTAAGGGTTCAAACGGAACCCCCTGAAGAACTGAAAGAACTAGGTTGAGACTCCAAGGAGGAGTCAAAATTTTGTAAACAGGCTTGATTCTAACCAGAGCCTGAACAAAGGCTAGAACATCTGGCACAGCTGCCAGCTTTTTGTGAAGTAACACAGACAAGGCAGAAATCTGTCCCATCAAGGAACTTGCAGATAATCCTTTTTCCAATCCTTCTCGAAGGAAGGATAGACTCTTAGGAATCTTAACCTTGTCCCAAGGGAATCCTGCAGATTCACACCAACAGATATACCAAATTATGTGGTAATTTTTCTGGTTACAGGCTTTCAGGCCTGAACAAGAGTATTAATAACAGAATCTGAGAACCCTCGCTTTGATAAGATCAAGCGTTCAATCTCCAAGCAGTCAGCTGGAGTGGGTCGAACGGACCTAGAACAAGAAGGTCTCGTCTCAAAGGTAGCTTCCATGGTGGAGCCGATGACATATTCACCAGATCTGCATACCAAGTCCTGCGTGGCCACGCAGGAGCTATCAAAATCACCGACGCCCTCTCCTGATTGATCCTGGCTACCAGCCTGGGGATGAGAGGAAACGGCGGGAACACATAAGCTAGTTTGAAGGTCCAAGGTGCTACTAGTGCATCCACTAGAGCCGCCTTGGGATCCCTGGATCTGTACCCGTAGTAAGGAACTCTGAAGTTCTGACGAGAGGCCATCAGATCCATGTCTGGAATGCCCCACGGTTGAGTGACTTGGGCAAAGATTTCCGGATGGAGTTCCCACTCCCCCGGATGCAATGTCTGACGACTCAGAAAATCCGCTTCCCAATTTTCCACTCCTGGGATGTGGATAGCAGACAGGTGGCAGGAGTGAGACTCCGCCCATAGAATGATTTTGGTCACTTCTTCCATCGCTAGGGAACTCCTTGTTCCCCCCTGATGGTTGATGTATGAACTTGGCCCTCGCTAGCTGAGGCCAAGCTTTGAGAGCATTGAATATCGCTCTCAGCTCCAAAATATTTATCGGTAGAAGAGATTCTACCCGAGACCAAAGACCCTGAGCTTTCAGGGATCCCCAGACCGCGCCCCAGCCCATCAGACTGGCGTCGGTCGTGACAATGACCCACTCTGGTCTGCGGAAGGTCATCCCTTGTGACAGGTTGTCCAGGGACAGCCACCAACGGAATGAGTCTCTGGTCCTCTGATTTACTTGTATCTTCGGAGACAAGTCTGAATAGTCCCCATTCCACTGACTGAGCATGAACAGTTGTAATGGTCTTAGATGAATGCGCACAAAAGGAACTATGTCCATTGCCGCTACCATCAAACCTATCACTTCCATGCACTGCGCTATGGAAGGAAGAGGAACGGAATGAAGTATCCGACAAGAGTCTAGAAGTTTTGTTTTTCTGGCTTCTGTCAGAAAAATCCTCATTTCTAAGGAGTCTATTATAGTTCCCAAGAAGGGAACCCTCGTTGACGGAGATAGAGAACTCTTTTCCACGTTCACTTTCCATCCGTGAGATCTGAGAAAGGCCAGGACAATGTCCGTGTGAGCCTTTACTTGAGGAAGGGACGACGCTCGAATCAGAATGTCGTCCAAGTAAGGTACTACAGCAATGCCCCTTGGTCTTAGCACCGCCAGAAGGGACCCTAGTACCTATGAGAAAATCCTAGGAGCAGTGGCTAATCCGAAAGAAAACGCCACGAACTGGAAATGCTTGTCCAGGAATTCAAACCTTAGGAACCGATGATGTTCCTTGTGGATAGGAATATGTAGATACGCATCCTTGAAATCCACCTTGGTCATGAATTGACCTTCCTGGATGGAAGGAAGAAGTGTTCGAATGGTTTCCATCTTGAACGATGGAACCTTGAGAAACTTGTTCAAGATCTTGAGATCTAAGATTGGTCTGAACGTTCCCTCTTTTTTGGGAACTATGAACAGATTGGAGTAGAACCCCATCCCTAGTTCTCCTAATGGAACAGGATGAATCACTCCCATTTTTAGCAGGTCTTCTACCCAATGTAAGAATGCCTGTCTTCTTATGTGGTCTGAAGACAACTGAGACCTGTGGAACCTCCCCCTTGGAGGAAGCCCCTTGAACTCCAGAGAATAACCTTGGGAGACTATTTCTAGCGCCCAAGGATCCAGAACATCTCTTGCCCCAGCCTGAGCGAAGAGAGAGAGTCTGCCCCCCACCAGATCCGGTCCCGGATCGGGGGCCCGCATTTCATGCTGTCTTGGTAGCAGTGGCAGGTTTCCTGGCCTGCTTTCCTTTGTTCCAGCCTTGCATAGGTCTCCAGGCTGGATTGGCTTGAGAAGTATTACCTTCCTGCTTAGAGGACGTAGCCCTTGGGGCTGATCCGTTTCTGCGAAAGGGACGAAACTTAGGTTTATTTTTGGTCTTGAAAAGACCTATCCTGAGGAAGGGCGTGGCCCTTGCCCCCAGTGATATCAGAGATAATCTCTTTCAAGTCAGGGCCAAAGAGTGTTTTCCCCTTGAAAGGAATGTCCAGCAATTTGTTCTTGGAAGACGCATCCGCTGCCCAAGATTTTAACCAAAGCGCTCTGCGCCACAATAGCAAACCCAGAATTTTTTCGCCGCTAACCTAGCCAATTGCAAGGTGGCGTCTAGGGTGAAAGAATTAGCCAATTTAAGAGCACGAATTCTGTCCATAATCTCCTCATAAGAAGAAGAATTACTAATAATCGCCTTTCCTAGCTCATCAAACTAGAAACACGCGGCTGCAGTGACAGGGACAATGCATGCAATTGGTTGTAGAAGGGAACCTTGCTGAACAAACATCTTTAGCAGACCTTCTAATTTTTTATCCATAGGATCTTGGAAAGCACAACTATCTTCTATGGGTATAGTGGCGCGCTTGTGTAGAGTAGAAACCGCCCCCTCGACCTTGGGGACTGTCTGCCATCAGTCCTTTCTGGGGTCGACTATAGGAAAACAATTTTATAAATATGGGGGGAGGTACTAAAGGTATACCGGGCCTGTCCCATTCTTTACTAACAATGTACGCCACCCGCTTGGATATAGGAAAAGCTTCGGGGGGCCCCGGGGCCTCTAAGAACTTTTCCATTTTACATAGTGGTTCTGGAATGACCAGATAATCACAATCATCCAAATTGGATAACACCTCCTTAAGCAGAGCGCGGAGATGTTCCAACTTAAATTTAAAAGTAATCACATCAGGTTCAGCTTGTTGAGAAATGTTTCCTGAATCTGAAATTTCTCCCTCAGACAAAACCTCCCTGGCCCCCTCAGACTGGTGTAGGGGCCCTTCAGAAACCATATCATCAGCGTTCTCATGCTCTACAGAATTTTCTAAAACAGAGCAGTCGCGCTTTCACTGATAAGTGGGCATATTGGCTAAAATGTTTTTGATAGAATTATCCATTACAGCCGTTAAATGTTGCATAGTAAGGAGTATTGGCGCACTAGATGTACTAGGGGCCTCCTGTATGGGCAAGACTGGTGTAGACGAAGGAGGGGATGATGCAGTACCATGCTTACTCCCCTCACTTGAGGAATCATCTTGGGCATCATTTTTACTAAAAATTTTTTATGACATAAAATACATATAGTTAAATGAGAAGGAACCTTGGTTTCCCCACAGTCAGAACACAATCTATCTGGTAGTTCAGACATGTTAAACAGGCATAAACTTGATAACAAAGCACAAAAAACGTTTTAAAATAAAACCGTTACTGTCACTTTAAATTTTAAACTAAACACACTTTATTACTGCAATTGCGAAAAAGTATGAAGGAATTGTTCAAAATTCACCAAAATTTCACCACAGTGTCTTAAAGCCTTAAAAGTATTGCACACCAAATTTGGAAGCTTTAACCCTTAAAATAACGGAACCGGAGCCGTTTTTATATTTAACCCCTTTACAGTCCCTGGAATCTGCTTTGCTGAGACCCAACCAAGCCCAAAGGGGAATACGATACCAAATGATGCCTTCAGAAAGACTTTTCTATGTATCAGAGCTCCACACACATGCAGCTGCATGCCATGCTGTCCTCAAAAACAAGTGCGCCATACCGGCGCGAAAATGAGGCTCTGACTATGATTAGGGAAAGCCCCTAAAGAATAAGGTGTCAAAAACAGTGCCTGCCGATATAATCATATCAAAATACCCAGAATAAATGATTCCTCAAGGCTAAATATGTGTTAATAATGAATCGATTTAGCCCAGAAAAAGTCTACAGTCTTAATAAGCCCTTGTGAAGCCCTTATTTACTATCTTAATAAACATGGCTTACGGATCCCATAGGGAAAATGACAGCTTCCAGCATTACATCGTCTTGTTAGAATGTGTCATACCTCAAGCAGTAAGAGACTGCACACTGTTCCCCCAACTGAAGTTAATTGCACTCAACAGTCCTGTGTGGAACAGCCATGGATTTTAGTTACGGTGCTAAAATCATTTTCCTCATACAAACAGAAATCTTCATCTCTTTTCTGTTTCTGAGTAAATAGTACATACCAGCACTATTTTAAAATAACAAACTCTTGATTGAATAATAAAAACTACAGTTAAACACTAAAAAACTCTAAGCCATCTCCGTGGAGATGTTGCCTGTACAACGGCAAAGAGAATGACTGGGGTAGGCGGAGCCTAGGAGGGATCATGTGACCAGCTTTGCTGGGCTCTTTGCCATTTCCTGTTGGGGAAGAGAATATCCCACAAGTAAGGATGACGCCGTGGACCGGACACACCTATGTTGGAGAAAATACATTGTTTGCTTTTATTTTATTTTTACAACTCCCATTGCTACCTTTAGCATTCTATCTTCCTACTCTCCTTACATATATTTCCAAAATTTGACATAACTCAATCTTATATATGTTCCTATGTATTTGTACACACATATTCCCCATTGTTATTATTATTATTGTGGGTTTATCAAACAGAATTACTGTTCAGGTATCAAAGGTGGGGGCATCTTCTAATCCCTCCTAGTTGTTATCAGTGATGTCTATTATGATGTTACCCTTAGAGTAGTGTTTTTAACAGCTATGAGAAACTAGATAATCTACTTAAACAAACTGTAGATAATATGAAAAGAGACATTGATAAATTAAAGTTTCGTAAATTTACAAGGGATTCTGAGGACTATACCCATAATAGGGTTTACTTAAAGAACACGCAACAGAACAAAAGAAATAGACGACAACGTAGGCAGTACAAAGGGGGTGACATAGAGCCCAAAGAGACACAAACGCAACAACAGTCTTCAAATACTAAGAAACAAGTGACTTTCTCAGACACGGACCCTGAGTCTAATGATGAATATGAAGTACAAGAGTTTGTGGACTTTATGACCAGTGGGCCTTCATCAGATGAGGCCGAATTAACTAATGATATTGATGTGATAAATACATTAGAAATACACCATACCCCACAGCCCCAATTTCCACAGGCGAAAGCAAATGAAGGCATACTTAAACATAAGCAGGCTGGTAGAAATAGATATGGTAGAGCTTTAGAGAAAGATGGACACCCTAAACAAGGGGTAAACATAGAGCAGCCGCAGGTTTTTCACGAGGCCGCAGCCGGACAGGGAGGGGGCGGAAGGGGGGAGAGGTGGGATACACAGACCCCAAATAATGCAGGGAGGAGAGCAGCCCCAGGCTCAGAGGGAGAGATACACATTAAGGAAAGGGAGGAAGAACAAATACAGAGTTTGAAAATAATAAACCTATCATCTGTCACACTAGAAGAATCAGAGTTAGAAGTACTCAGGTTGGGTCTCAACTTTGTACCCTCAGTAGATTTTGATGTTTTCGAGACTTTACTTGATGTGAACAAGTTGGTTCGCAAACTAACATTAAAAAAGTTTTTCAATACAGAATTGGTTGAGTCAGATGCTGCACAGATTAAAGTCAGTGTTGATAGACGGGTGGAAAATGATTATTTTCAGGTCAAGGATGCAGTGGATTTTCTATCTTTGTACCAGTTGGAAAAGGATAGTAATATACACGAAAACACCAAAAACTCACACATAGGCTATAGACCTAAGTCTACATTTTACCCCACCAGAAACAGAGGGAATATATTAGAACAATTTCACAAGAGAGTGGAGGAAGACTTAGTGGCATTGAAGTCACAGGGAAGAAGCCATAGAGAGAACCTTACAGCTAGACAGAAAGCTGGTCTAAAACTTCTGAAGCAAAGGGTTGATGTGGTAATAAAGAATTCGGACAAGGGAGGCTCCATTGTAATCATGGATAGAAGCTCCTATGTCCAAGAGGCATTGAGACAACTCAATGATGAGGAGGTGTACCTTGTGTTACGGGGGAACCCGGTTTTGTCTTTCCAAAAAGAGATGAGGAGTTTGCTGGACGACGGGCTGGAGCTTGGGATAATAGATTCGGATACCTTTGATTACTTAATGGTGGAGGAGCCGGTCACTCCGATCTTCCACCATTTGCCAAAGGTGCATAAGACCTTGGAGGATGTCAAGGGACGCCCAATAGTGTCTGGTATAGGTTCTCTTTTTGAGAACCTGTCTAACTGGATAGAATCCCTGCTCCAGCCCGTCGTCTGGAAACTGCCATCATTTCTAAGGGATACCAAGCACTTGTTAAATTTAACAGAAGAATTGGCTTGGGAGTCAAATTATAACTGGCTCACCATAGACGTGGTGGGACTGTATTCAGCTATCCCCCATAAGGAAGGCCTTGAAGCTGTTAAATATATGTTAGACAGCTTCAGTGATTACGACACCAACCTTAAAAGTTATATTTTGCGAACACTCCTATTTCTATTAACTCATAACTATTTTGAGTTTGATGGCTTGTTTTATCTGCAGAGACGTGGGACAGCCATGGGGGCAAAATTTGCCCCGGCCTTTGCAAACATCTATATGGGCTGGTGGGAGCTGTCCCACGTCTATGCAGATGACAATCCCTTTAGAGACTCAATTGTAGCATACAAGCGCTACATTGACGATTTGATAATGGTTTGGTCAGGTACGGAAGCAGAGAGTGTATCCTTTATGGAATACCTAAACTGCAATAGAGCTGGTTTGCAGTTTACTTATGCCTTTGATACCAAGAAAGTACCATATCTAGATGTTGAATTGGAAGGGGATAGAGCAGAGGGTGTAGTAATATCTACCCTGTATGTAAAACCAATTACGGCTAATGCATTCCTCCATGCGAGGAGCTGTCATCCACGCCATATGAACTATGGAGTGGCAAAGGGACAGTTCATAAGGCTGAAACGCAACTGCTCTAGAGAAGTAGATTATCAAGTAGAAAGTAAGTTGTTATGGAAAAAACTTAAGGCCAGGGGTTACCCAGATGGGCCTTTACGAAAGGCCTACTATGATGTACAAAAAATCTCTAGGGCAGATCTACTCAAGCCAAAAGCATCAGGTGCAACAAAAAGGCAAAGTGAGATTACATTTGTGACCAACTACTCAAATCAGTACAGGGAGGTTTGTGAGATTATCAAGAAAAATTTGCCAATCTTAAGGGCAGATGAAGCATTGAAAGGAGTGATAGATAAAGGTTGCCAATTTGTTTCAAAAAGAAACTTAACAATAGGCAACATTGTATCACCCAGTGCCCTTAAGAAATCACAGAAGGAAAGCAGTTGGCTTAGCTGTAAGGGACATTATAAATGTGGATCACATGGCTGCACTGCATGTGGATATACTACATGTGGTAAGGTGTTTCAGTCATGCTACACGCAACGAGTTTTTGACTGTAACTACTGTACTAATTGTCGTTCTGAATTTGCAATTTATGCAATCACCTGCACATTTTGTCAGAAGCAGTATATAGGGTGCACGACACGAGAGACACGTGAACGGATACGTGAACATTTGAATGACATTGAGAAAGGGAGAACAGCAACAGGGGCATCTAAGCACTTTATCTATGAACATGGAGGTAGTGTCAAAACATTTAGCTGGATGATTATAGATATTATCAAAAATAAACCTAGAGGAGGCAGTAGAGCAAAGGAGCTATATAAAAAGGAGGCTTTCTGGATCTTCAAATTGAACACACGAATGCCGAATGGCCTAAATATTGAGACTGATCTCATTAATCACTGGCAATAAATAAATTGAGAATCTAATATATAACAAAGGTACTGTGTTCCATTTGTATTTTCCAATCAGCCCCTAAGTTATGCCAACAAATAGATAAAAAACACTACTCTAAGGGTAACATCATAATAGACATCACTGATAACAACTAGGAGGGATTAGAAGATGCCCCCACCTTTGATACCTGAACAGTAATTCTGTTTGATAAACCCACAATAATAATAATAACAATGGGGAATATGTGTGTACAAATACATAGGAACATATATAAGATTGAGTTATGTCAAACTTTGGAAATATATGTAAGGAGAGTAGGAAGATAGAATGCTAAAGGTAGCAATGGGAGTTGTAAAAATAAAATAAAAGCAAACAATGTATTTTTACAACATTGCTAATCAGTTAGAAGCATTGGCAATCATTGCAAATGAATTGTGCATATATGTTATCTTATCTAACATTACTAAATAGTATATCAATCGGTTTATATAATAAAATATCCTTTAGGTGAGCACCAGTAAGCAACCAGTTTCCTCAGACAAATAGGGAAAAGAAATTAGGAATACTTAACACAGACAACCAATCAACACAAAGGGAGTGAAATAAAAGACACCAATTGGTTATGACAAGTAGAGTCTATGATTAAGGCTAACTGAAGCCGAAACATGTTAGACATGTCTATCAGATTTGTGCTGTGTTTTTAAGAATATGCTATGTTTTAAGAAGAAGTAATAAAGATAATTTTTAAGTTTTACACCTGTGCCGTTATCTTTTGGTGATTGCTATACTGTATATGTCCCAGATATAATGTAGCAAAATACTTTCAGAAATGCATGTCCCCCAAACATAGAAGATCCAGCACTTACCTGAATCTAGCCGTCTGGCATGAGGACAGCTTACACACTGTGAGAGGATGCCACTCCTCACAGAGACCAGTAGAAAATATAAAGAACAGAGCAAACCTACTCTGGCTTTCAATACTAGGGCAGCAAATATGTTAGGAAAACAGAGTAAGGCCCACCTTACAAGTTCCTAACTGTTTTAAAGCCACCACTGCCCTACAAAAGAGATTAACGTGGAGTACAGCTAAACCCAATCTTGAGAGGAAGTTCAGAGTAAACCTACTCTGGCTTCAAAATAATAAAATCTTGATTGAAGTGAAAAAAGTCCAATCTTCTTCAGACACTAAATACTTCACTTCCTCTTTGCACTTAAGGCAAAGAGAATAACTGGGGATTGTGGGATGGGAAGTGATACTTAACAGTTTCAAAAAAGTGCTAGTGTATAATTAGTGCGCCAACGGTCTGAAAATCTACTGTCTGTATGACAGTGAGACACAATCACAGTGTTAAAAATCTAAATATATAACTATACGATACAAATCGTTATAGAAAAATACCCCAATCAAATTATATTGGGATACAAATGAGTTATTAAGAAACAAATAAATTCTTCTTAGATTGTAATAGTGATAACGTAATATAGTGGTGTCTTTGCAGCAAACACCCCAAAATATTAAGGTGATAAAACTGCAAGGCACTGTAAATAATAAACACAGCAATGTGGTAGAATTATAAAATAATATAGTGAAAAAGTCCCAATGACCAGAGATCAAAGTGTTACATATATGATGGGCGTAATGTCCAAATCACAGTAGGCAGGCTCTTCTCCAAACGATCCCTGTTGGTGACCCAGGGGAGGATACTATATAGACAAAAAGATAAAAGAAGGCGCCAACATAGTGCGGTTACCAATGGGATGGAACACGCTTAGTAAATAATACCAGATACTCACAGGATGAAAGACACTTGAGAAGTGTCACAGGTGCCTCCTGGACTCTCAGAGTTGTCCAGCTAACTCCCACTCCACTGTGGTGGTAAGGTTCCGCTTGTCTCTATCGATTAGGATGGCTCCGCTGGTGGTTGTGGCTCCCAGCCAGTATTCCAATAGGACTCTCTTGCGGTTTCCCCAAATCCAGCTATCCAGTTAAAATCCGTGCTCTCCGGTGAGAGATGAAACAGCAAGGATAAAAGTGGTTTGTGACGGTGGTAACAAACTACAATATTGCCATTAAAGATATCAGAAAAAGAAAGTTCGTGGCTGCAGTAATAAAATCAAAAAAAGACTTTATTTACACAACGTTTCTCGGTCTGTACGTGACCGTTTCCTCAGGTGCATAAGTGTATAATAAAACACATAAAAACCACGAACTTATATCAGTAGTACAGCGTCTCCAAATGCATACTGCGCATGTACGTGGGTGTGTCCCCATACTGGAAGTTCCATTGGCGTTAACTAACCAATGAGGTGCTTGTAATCACACACCTCCATAATTACGAGTGTAATGGGGAATTACTCAGTGTGGTTTTAACAAATAGCCCACACAGTTTAAAAGCCGCAACGGGCTATGATAATCAATAAATCTAATGAATAGATACAGTACAAGAAAAAATATTCTATAAAAAAATATATACATGTATATAAAAATATATATAAAAACATATCAATAAAATGTGTAAGTATACAAACTACCAGATCGGGCACACCCACTCGCTATGTATACAAACATACTATTACTAACGTTCATGGAGTCATTAACTCTTCATAAAATTAGTTCACATACAGATGGTTAATTCCATATATATAGGAGAGATCTTACATGTAAATGTCAGCCGCTCTGGAATCAATCCGGGATGTAACCCAACTGCTAGCGTGAATTGAAAGCACACGCTAGCACACTGAGAAATATCCAGGACGTGACCCACTCAGGAAGCAGATTAGAAGATAACAAAAATGAATATTGTTCCAGAATGCAGGAAAGCCACAAAGGATAAAACGTCCCTTTAAGTAGTACAAAGAACAAAAAGGAAATGCTCTTACTTTGAAGCTTCTGAAAAAGGTCCTCTTTAGCAGGCTTGTAAAACAAAGGAAAAGTTCTCTTTTGCAGCTTGTAAAAGTATAATGTCCCTTTAAGCAGGTTTATAACAAACAGAAAGGCAAAGTTCTCTTTTGCAGCTTGTAAAAGTAAATGTCCCTTTTAAGCAGGTGTATAACAAACAGAAAGGCAAAGTTCTCTTTTGCAGCTTGTAAAAGTATAATGTCCCTTTAAGCAGGTTTATAACAAACAGAAAGGCAAAGTTCTCTTTTGCAGCTTGTAAAAGTAAATGTCCCTTTTAAGCAGGTGTATAACAAACAGAAAGGCAAAGTTCTCTTTTGCAGCTTGTAAAAGTAAATGTCCCTTTTAAGCAGGTGTATAACAAACAGAAAGGCAAAGTTCTCTTTTGCAGCTTGTAAAAGTAAAATGTCCCTTTAAGCAGGTCTTGTTTAACAAAGAATAGGTTTAAAGGTAAAGGCCAAAGCAAGGTCAGGCAGGCAGAAGTCGGCATCCAAATATCAGCAAAAGGTATAGGCAAAAGACAGGGTCAGGCAAGCAGAAGTCGGCATCCAAGTGTCAGCAAAAGGGTAATAGCTACAGGCAAGGTCAGGCAGGCAGAAGTCAATGTCCAAATATCAGCAAGTAGGGATTAGGCAAGAGGCTTGGTCAGGCAGGCAGAAGTCGGTACACAGAAGAATAAAACTGATATGGTACTCACAATCCAGGGAAACAAACAAACGGGCCCAGATTCAGATCTCCCGCCGAGATTTAAAGGGCAGGAGCGTAACCGTCATCAGAGGGGTGTGAGAGAAAGCGTCATGTTGCTAAGCAACATGACGTCAGAGACACAGAGGAGTTCCGGGAGCCGCGGCGACACGGCGATGAACGGAAGCGCTCATGACAGCACCCCCTCCTCAAGGGCCCCTCCGGGGGACAGGACCAGGTCTATCAGGATGAGTCTTGTGGAAGGTCTTGACCAATATTGGAGCATTTACTTGATGAGCAGGTTCCCAAGAACGTTCCGTGACTGGATAACCCTTCCAATGAATGAGATAATACAATTTCTTGCCCCGCAATTTGGAATCTAGAATATGGCTGATCTCAAACTCAGGATGTCCATGCACCAATAACGGTGGAGGTTTAGAAAAAGGCTTAGAATACCTGTTAATCATCACAGGTTTTAAAAGAGAAACATGGAATACCGGATGGACTTTGAGAGACTTGGGTAAAGCTACCCGATAAGCAGTGGAACATACCTGACCCAGTATTCGGAAAGGACCCACATATCGTGGTCCCAATTTGTTAGAAGGTTGTTTCAGGCGAAGAAATCGAGAGGAAATCCAAACTTTATCACCAGGGCGATATTTGGGAGCCTTTTTCCGTCGAAGATCCGAAAAGAACTTGTAACGTCTAGAAGTTACAGAAAGAATACGATGTATCTTCTGCCAATGTCGAGTTAATCTTCGGGCTGTAAGATCAGAAGCAGGATTCACTGTGGAGGAAGTATGCAAAGGGAACGTCCTAGGCTGATATCCGTAAGCTGCATGAAAAGGAGAAGTCTGAAGGGAGGAATTGTACCGGGCATTATGGGCCAATTCAGCCAAAGGAAGGTAAGAAGTCCAGTTAGAATGATAATGATCCACATAATGTCTAAGATATGTTTCAAGACACTGGTTTACTCTTTCAGTCTGACCATTCGATTGTGGGTGGTGAGAAGTAGAGAGAGATATAGTAGTACCAAAATGTTTACAAAGTGACCTCCAAAATCGAGAAACGAATTGTACCCCTCTATCTGAAACAATATCAAGAGGAAATCCATGGATTCTTACAATATGTAGAATAAAAAGTTCAGAGAGTCTTTTGGCAGATGGTAATCCTGGCAAGGGTACAAAATGAGCCGTCTTAGTGAACCTGTCGACCACCACCCAGATAGTATTGTTCCCAGTGGACAAGGGAAGATCGGTAATAAAGTCCATGGATACATGAGTCCAAGGCTGGTGAGGTATAGGCAATGGTTGGAGTAATCCTGAAGGAAGTTGGCGTGGAGTTTTGTTCATGGCACATTGTGTGCATACTGAGACGTAATCCTTCACATCTTGAGAGAGTGTAGGCCACCAGACATGTTGTTTGAGGTTTCGAGTGGTAATACTGATGCCAGGATGTCCAGAAAGGGGACTATCATGAGCCCAAAATAAAATCTTGGAACGAAGGCGTTCAGGAACAAAGAGTAAACCATTGGGAGGTTTACAGGACAAAGGAAGACGCTCTTGAGCGGACTGTAATTCTTGTAACCAAGAAGTTGTTAACTGGGCAATGACTTCATGAGGTTGGAGAATGGTACCAGACTCAGGAACTGGGGTATCTTGAAATTGTCTGGAAAGTGCGTCTGCTTTAATATTTTTTGAACCAGGTATGTAAGACAAATTATAGTGAAACCGAGAGAAGAATAAGGACCAGCGTGCTTGCCTGGAATTTAGTCGTTTGGCTGTTTGGAGATACAGAAGGTTCTTATGATCAGTAAGTATAGTAAATGGCAAAGAAGTACCTTCCAGCCAATGTCTCCATTCATCCAATGCCATCTTGATGGCAAGCAACTCTTTATTCCCTACGTCATAGTTAAATTCGGAAGGAGTGAATTTTTTAGAGAAAAAAGCAACAGGATGAATCCTTCCAGTCTCTGGTATTCGTTGAGACAGAACCGCTCCAGCAGCAACAGAGGAAGCATCCACCTCCAGAATAAATTGAAACTCAGGATTTGGATGACGAAGGATAGGAGCTGAGGAAAAAGCTTCTTTGAGAGATTCAAAAGCTTCTATAGCCTCAGACGGCCATACTTTACAGTTTTGTCCTTTTCTTGTGAGAGAAGTAAGAGGAGAAGTAATAGTAGCAAAATTCTTGATGAACTTTCTGTAATAATTGGCGAAGCCTAGGAAACGTTGTAAAGCCTTCAAAGAATCAGGTCTAGGCCAATCCAAAATGGCAGAAAGTTTAGTAGGGTCCATTTCGAATCCAGATGCCGATATTACATAACCCAGAAAGGGTATGATTTTTTGATGGAAAGAACATTTCTCCAGTTTAGCAAACAGATGGAATTCTCTTAGACGTTGAAGTACTTTCTTGACGTGGTGCACATGATCTTGGTGGTTCTGAGAAAAAATTAAGATGTCGTCCAGGTAT
Organism: Bombina bombina; assembly: GCF_027579735.1. NCBI lineage: Eukaryota > Metazoa > Chordata > Amphibia > Anura > Bombinatoridae > Bombina > Bombina bombina. The sequence goes on from NC_069501.1 coordinate 1,268,996,311, forward strand.
ATGATAACAAAAATATTCAAAAAATCACGAAAGATCTCATTTACAAAATGCTGGAAAACCGCCGGAGCATTGCATAGCCCAAAGGGCATGACCAAATATTCATAATGCCCAAATCGAGTGTTAAAGGCAGTCTTCCACTCATCTCCTTTGCGTATACGGATCAAGTTGTATGCACCACGTAGGTCGAGTTTGGTGAAAATGGTGGCTCCCTGAAGATAAGTAAAAAGTTCAGGAATAAGGGGCAGAGGATAACTGTTCTTGATGGTAATCTGATTCAATCCACGATAATCAATACAGGGTCTTAATCCGCCATCCTTTTTTCCCACAAAAAAGAAACCAGCCCCTACAGGGGAAGAGGAGGGTCGAATAAATCCTCTAGCCAGATTGTCTTTTATATATTCTTCCAGAGCCATGTTTTCTGGTTTAGAAAGTGGATATGTTTTGCCTCGAGGATAGGCAGCCCCAGGAAGGAGGTCAATGGGACAATCAAAAGGGCGATGAGGAGGAAGACGTTCCGCTTCTTTTTTGGAGAAGACATCCACAAAGTCATGGTAATGCATAGGTAAGGATTCCGGAGTTTCAACTGTGAGAGCAATAGTGAGTGGTAACTTAGTAATCTCTTGAAGACATTTAGTCTGGCATGTAGATCCCCAGGAAGTGAGTTCACCGAAAGTCCAAGAAAAAATGGGATTGTGAATCTGGAGCCAGGGTAATCCCAAGATAATGGGAAATTGCGGAGTGGGAATGACATCGAAACAAATTGTCTCAGAATGAAGTATTCCTACGGTGAGGATTAAGGGTTGAGTAGAAAACTGAATGTATCCAGAACCCAAAGGATCTCCACTGACCGTAGAGACTGAAATGGAATACTCCTTCTTTAGTAAGGGTATAGAATGAGTAGAAACAAATGTAGAGTCAATGAACACACCTCCAGCACCAGAATCAATTAGGGCTTGGGTATAGATCTTCTTTTGTCCAATTAGAAGAGTTACTGGAACAAAGAGTTTCTTGTATAGGGAATGACCACTATTTTGGCTTAACTCAGTTCCCTGGACTAGAGTTAAGCCCTGGCTTTTACTGGCCTAGTAGGACAATCCCTTAATAAATGTCCTTTAAGGCCACAGTACAGACATAAGCCAAGAGTCCGTCTTCTTAAGCGTTCAGTCTCAGTTAATTTTATACTTCCTACTTCCATGGGTTCAGCCTGATCAGTAGTAGGAGAGGCTGGAGTGACTGGACTAGAAAAACGAGGAGCTAAACGAAAAGGAGTTCGAGTGGCAGTCCTCTGTGTTCTATCCTTTTCTTGTTGGCGTTCACGAAACCTGGCGTCGAGACAGATACAGAGATTTATTAAGGCTTCTAAGGACTCTGGAAGTTCACGATACACCAATTCATCCTTGAGACGCTCAGAAAGTCCTTTACGGAAAGCGGCTCTGAGTGCTCCCTGATTCCAAGTGGTTTCAGAGGCAAGGGTGCGGAACTCAATTGCATATTGAGAGACTGGTTGATTTCCTTGACGTAAATCCAGGAGAGTTGCTTCAGCAGCGGATGACCTTCCAGGTTTATCGAATACGTTTGAGAATGTAGATAGAAATGTATCAACATCCAACAGTATAGGATCATTCTTTTCTAGCAAAGGTGACACCCAAGCCAAGGCTTTTCCTTTCATTAAGGAAATAAGAAACGTGATTCTAGAAGAGGCAGTAGCAAAGAGAGTAGGGCTATTTCGGAAATGAAGACGGCATTGATTCAAAAAGCCTCTACATTCTTCAGGATTCCCATCATATTTATCCGGAAGAGGAATCCTGGGACTTAGTTGTACCTGAGACTGATTGTTAGGAATCGGAGGAGGTAATGCCTCAATCGGATTTGGATTGGGATTAGGATTGGGAGGTGTGGTAGCAACCAAATTTTGTAATAGAGCAGTAATTTGATCAAGTTTAGTGTCCAGAGACTGCAAGTGAGTGGCATGAGAACCCAAGAGCTGTCCCTGGTGAGCCACGGCCATAGATAATTCAGTGGGGTCCATTTTTATGGCCCGTTTGTAATGTCAGCCGCTCTGGAATCAATCCGGGATGTAACCCAACTGCTAGCGTGAATTGAAAGCACACGCTAGCACACTGAGAAATATCCAGGACGTGACCCACTCAGGAAGCAGATTAGAAGATAACAAAAATGAATATTGTTCCAGAATGCAGGAAAGCCACAAAGGATAAAACGTCCCTTTAAGTAGTACAAAGAACAAAAAGGAAATGCTCTTACTTTGAAGCTTCTGAAAAAGGTCCTCTTTAGCAGGCTTGTAAAACAAAGGAAAAGTTCTCTTTTGCAGCTTGTAAAAGTATAATGTCCCTTTAAGCAGGTTTATAACAAACAGAAAGGCAAAGTTCTCTTTTGCAGCTTGTAAAAGTAAATGTCCCTTTTAAGCAGGTGTATAACAAACAGAAAGGCAAAGTTCTCTTTTGCAGCTTGTAAAAGTATAATGTCCCTTTAAGCAGGTTTATAACAAACAGAAAGGCAAAGTTCTCTTTTGCAGCTTGTAAAAGTAAATGTCCCTTTTAAGCAGGTGTATAACAAACAGAAAGGCAAAGTTCTCTTTTGCAGCTTGTAAAAGTAAATGTCCCTTTTAAGCAGGTGTATAACAAACAGAAAGGCAAAGTTCTCTTTTGCAGCTTGTAAAAGTAAAATGTCCCTTTAAGCAGGTCTTGTTTAACAAAGAATAGGTTTAAAGGTAAAGGCCAAAGCAAGGTCAGGCAGGCAGAAGTCGGCATCCAAATATCAGCAAAAGGTATAGGCAAAAGACAGGGTCAGGCAAGCAGAAGTCGGCATCCAAGTGTCAGCAAAAGGGTAATAGCTACAGGCAAGGTCAGGCAGGCAGAAGTCAATGTCCAAATATCAGCAAGTAGGGATTAGGCAAGAGGCTTGGTCAGGCAGGCAGAAGTCGGTACACAGAAGAATAAAACTGATATGGTACTCACAATCCAGGGAAACAAACAAACGGGCCCAGATTCAGATCTCCCGCCGAGATTTAAAGGGCAGGAGCGTAACCGTCATCAGAGGGGTGTGAGAGAAAGCGTCATGTTGCTAAGCAACATGACGTCAGAGACACAGAGGAGTTCCGGGAGCCGCGGCGACACGGCGATGAACGGAAGCGCTCATGACAGTAAAATGCAAACTATGAATATTGTATCCTATATGTAAAAAATATATATAAAATACGTCTCTCCCCAAAGATACGATTGATTCCATAATTTGGTAAAAAATGACAGTATTAGATAAATCCATATTAGTCAACGTGATCAGAGAGAAAATTCCTTAACCATAGACAGAGTAAAAAAACTTAGCTAGGGTGAATGAAAAGGATTTAGAACCAAATCCAACCTGACAGTCTAATTGAAGGGACTTGTAATAACTGTGTTAGCTTATTAGTAGACATTAATCATGATGTTTCTATAGGGTACCTAGACTAAAACTAATTATACTTATTTGGAGGTGCATAACGTGACATTCATAAAAATAGTAACGATATATTGTATATCAAAATACATTAAATTTTAAATTTTATAACCACATATACATGTTGAAGCTAGCAGGGGTCAAGAACCGAGCCCTACAAATCTAAATAAAAAACAGAATTTATGTTTACCTGATAAATTACTTTCTCCAACGGTGTGTCCGGTCCACGGCGTCATCCTTACTTGTGGGATATTCTCCTCCCCAACAGGAAATGGCAAAGAGCCCAGCAAAGCTGGTCACATGATCCCTCCTAGGCTCCGCCTACCCCAGTCATTCGACCGACGTTAAGGAGGAATATTTGCATAGGAGAAACCATATGGTACCGTGGTGACTGTAGTTAAAGAAAATAAATTATCAGACCTGATTAAAAAAACCAGGGCGGGCCGTGGACCGGACACACCGTTGGAGAAAGTAATTTATCAGGTAAACATAAATTCTGTTTTCTCCAACATAGGTGTGTCCGGTCCACGGCGTCATCCTTACTTGTGGGAACCAATACCAAAGCTTTAGGACACGGATGAAGGGAGGGAGCAAATCAGGTCACCTAAATGGAAGGCACCACGGCTTGCAAAACCTTTCTCCCAAAAATAGCCTCAGAAGAAGCAAAAGTATCAAACTTGTAAAATTTGGTAAAAGTGTGCAGTGAAGACCAAGTCGCTGCCCTACATATCTGATCAACAGAAGCCTCGTTCTTGAAGGCCCATGTGGAAGCCACAGCCCTAGTGGAATGAGCTGTGATTCTTTCGGGAGGCTGCCGTCCGGCAGTCTCGTAAGCCAATCTGATGATGCTTTTAATCCAAAAAGAGAGAGAGGTAGAAGTTGCTTTTTGACCTCTCCTTTTACCAGAATAAACAACAAACAAGGAAGATGTTTGTCTAAAATCCTTTGTAGCATCTAAATAGAATTTTAGAGCGCGAACAACATCCAAATTGTGCAACAAACGTTCCTTCTTTGAAACTGGTTTCGGACACAGAGAAGGTACGATAATCTCCTGGTTAATGTTTTTGTTAGAAACAACTTTTGGAAGAAAACCAGGTTTAGTACGTAAAACCACCTTATCTGCATGGAACACCAGATAAGGAGGAGAACACTGCAGAGCAGATAATTCTGAAACTCTTCTAGCAGAAGAGATTGCAACCAAAAACAAAACTTTCCAAGATAATAACTTAATATCAACGGAATGTAAGGGTTCAAACGGAACCCCCTGAAGAACTGAAAGAACTAAATTGAGACTCCAAGGAGGAGTCAAAGGTTTGTAAACAGGCTTAATTCTAACCAGAGCCTGAACAAAGGCTTGAACATCTGGCACAGCTGCCAGCTTTTTGTGAAGTAACACAGACAAGGCAGAAATCTGTCCCTTCAGGGAACTTGCAGATAATCCTTTTTCCAATCCTTCTTGAAGGAAGGATAGAATCTTAGGAATCTTAACCTTGTCCCAAGGGAATCCTTTAGATTCACACCAACAGATATATTTTTTCCAAATTTTGTGGTAAATCTTTCTAGTTACAGGCTTTCTGGCCTGAACAAGAGTATCGATAACAGAATCTGAGAACCCTCGCTTCGATAAGATCAAGCGTTCAATCTCCAAGCAGTCAGCTGGAGTGAAACCAGGTTCGGATGTTCGAACGGACCCTGAACAAGAAGGTCTCGTCTCAAAGGTAGCTTCCAAGGTGGAGCCGATGACATATTCACCAGATCTGCATACCAAGTCCTGCGTGGCCACGCAGGAGCTATCAAGATCACCGACGCCCTCTCCTGATTGATCCTGGCTACCAGCCTGGGGATGAGAGGGAACGGCGGGAACACATAAGCTAGTTTGAAGGTCCAAGGTGCTACTAGTGCATCCACTAGAGCCGCCTTGGGATCCCTGGATCTGGACCCGTAGCAAGGAACTTTGAAGTTCTGACGAGAGGCCATCAGATCCATGTCTGGAATGCCCCACAGCTGAGTGACTTGGGCAAAGATTTCCGGATGGAGTTCCCACTCCCCCGGATGCAATGTCTGACGACTCAGAAAATCCGCTTCCCAATTTTCCACTCCTGGGATGTGGATAGCGGACAGGTGGCAGGAGTGAGACTCCGCCCATAGAATGATTTTGGTCACTTCTTCCATCGCTAGGGAACTCCTTGTTCCCCCCTGATGGTTGATGTACGCAACAGTTGTCATGTTGTCTGATTGAAACCGTACAAAATTCACCAAATTTTCACCACAGTGTCTTAAAGCCTTAAAAGTATTGCACACCAAATTTGGAAGCTTTAACCCTTAAAATAACGGAACCGGAGCCGTTTTAAACTTTAACTCCTTTACAGTCCCTGGTATCTGCTTTGCTGAGACCCAACCAAGCCCAAAGGGGAATACGATACCAAATGACGCCTTCAGAAAGTCTTTTCTAAGTATCAGAGCTCCACACACATGCGACTGCATGCCATGCCTCTCAAAAACAAGTGCGCCACACCGGCGCGAAAATGAGGCTCTGCTTATGCTTTGGGAAAGCCCCTAAGGAATAAGGTGCCTAATACAGTGCCTGCCGATATTCTTATATCAAAATACCCAGATAAAATGATTCCTCAAGGCTAAATATGTGTTAATAATGAATCGATTTAGCCCAGAAAAGTCTACAGTCTTAATAAGCCCTTGTGAAGCCCTTATTTATGATCGTAATAAACATGGCTTACCGGATCCCATAGGGAAAATGACAGCTTCCAGCATTACATCGTCTTGTTAGAATGTGTCATACCTCAAGCAGCAAGAGACTGCATACTGTTCCCCCAACTGAAGTTAGTAGCTCTCAACAGTCCTGTGTGGAACAGCCATGGATTTTAGTTACGGTTGCTAAAATCATTTTCCTCATACAAACAGAAATCTTCATCTCTTTTCTGTTTCTGAGTAAATAGTACATACCAGCACTATTTCAAAATAACAAACTCTTGATTGAATAATAAAAACTACAGTTAAACACTAAAAAACTCTAAGCCATCTCCGTGGAGATGTTGCCTGTACAACGGCAAAGAGAATGACTGGGGTAGGCGGAGCCTAGGAGGGATCATGTGACCAGCTTTGCTGGGCTCTTTGCCATTTCCTGTTGGGGAGGAGAATATCCCACAAGTAAGGATGACGCCGTGGACCGGACACACCTATGTTGGAGAAATACTAATTAAAATGACCTCGGATTAAGATACTGTGTGTTAGGGTTTGCTATATGTGGACTATAGTGTGATCACTTGATGATGTTCATTGTTCCTCATAATAGAGTGCTTATAATTATAGTAAAATTGTTTAACTAACATATACCTTATGTATTAGATGATAAAGGTCAAATTAAAGCTAGATAGTAATCTCACATCGATGATGGTGGATATAAACAATAAGGTTATAATGTGTCTAGCAGTATAATAATCTCAGTGTGGGGCCTATATAACAGGGGTGGGTATTAAAGTCCTATATTGAACTAAATACAGAGTGACTCATAGTGGATCAGTTAGTTGAAGGCCGCCATATCAATATTAGCGTTTAGGCCGCCAGGGGACAGGGTGCGCATCTTCCAGATCCAAAAAGTCTCCCTTTGTCTTAAATGCAAATATCTGTTTCTACCCCATTTGGGGTACACTTGTTCTAGAGGGAATATGCTAAACACATTTGATGTATTAGTATGGCATGTATTAGCATAGAATCAATCGTATCTTTGGGGAGAGACGTATTTTATATATATTTTTTACATATAGGATACAATATTCATAGTTTGCATTTTACATGTAAGATCTCTCCTATATATATGGAATTAACCATCTGTATGTGAACTAATTTTATGAAGAGTTAATGACTCCATGAACGTTAGTAATAGTATGTTTGTATACATAGCGAGTGGGTGTGCCCGATCTGGTAGTTTGTATACTTACACATTTTATTGATATGTTTTTATATATATTTTTATATACATGTATATATTTTTTTATAGAATATTTTTTCTTGTACTGTATCTATTCATTAGATTTATTGATTATCATAGCCCGTTGCGGCTTTTAAACTGTGTGGGCTATTTGTTAAAACCACACTGAGTAATTCCCCATTACACTCGTAATTATGGAGGTGTGTGATTACAAGCACCTCATTGGTTAGTTAACGCCAATGGAACTTCCAGTATGGGGACACACCCACGTACATGCGCAGTATGCATTTGGAGACGCTGTACTACTGATATAAGTTCGTGGTTTTTATGTGTTTTATTATACACTTATGCACCTGAGGAAACGGTCACGTACAGACCGAGAAACGTTGTGTAAATAAAGTCTTTTTTTGATTTTATTACTGCAGCCACGAACTTTCTTTTTCTGATATCTTTAATGGCAATATTGTAGTTTGTTACCACCGTCACAAACCACTTTTATCCTTGCTGTTTCATCTCTCACCGGAGAGCACGGATTTTAACTGGATAGCTGGATTTGGGGAAACCGCAAGAGAGTCCTATTGGAATACTGGCTGGGAGCCACAACCACCAGCGGAGCCATCCTAATCGATAGAGACAAGCGGAACCTTACCACCACAGTGGAGTGGGAGTTAGCTGGACAACTCTGAGAGTCCAGGAGGCACCTGTGACACTTCTCAAATGTCTTTCATCCTGTGAGTATCTGGTATTATTTACTAAGCGTGTTCCATCCCATTGGTAACCGCACTATGTTGGCGCCTTCTTTTATCTTTTTGTCTATACTTAACAGTTTGACTGTGGTACTCTTTGTCTCCACCTGCTAGCCAGGAGTGATATTTCCAACAGTAATTGATGAAATCGTGGACTCACCATATCTTAGGAAATAAATTATTTATAAACTTTTTTTTTTATATATAAAAAAGATGTTTAAATGCAAAGGGATATATTGTATATATACATGCATATACATGTCTAAATATATGTATGCATATATATATATATATGTATGTGTGTGTACATATGTATTTATGTGTTTTACTGTATATTTATTTACATAATTAACATTTCAATGTTCTTCACGTATAGGATAATGTAATTTTTATTGTAAATAGATACGTATATAGATATAGATATCTATTTTACATTATCAGCTATATATAGATATATATATTTAGTAATAAAAATTACATTATTTTCTATGTAAAATATGCATAACGTGCATCAGGTTTTGCGTTATTGAAATATTACATATAAAATATGAAAAAAAAAAACAGAATTTATGTTTACCTGATAAATTACTTTCTCCAACGGTGTGTCCGGTCCACGGCGTCATCCTTACTTGTGGGATATTCTCTTCCCCAACAGGAAATGGCAAAGAGCCCAGCAAAGCTGGTCACATGATCCCTCCTAGGCTCCGCCTACCCCAGTCATTCGACCGACGTTAAGGAGGAATATTTGCATAGGAGAAACCATATGATACCGTGGTGACTGTAGTTAAAGAAAATAAATTATCAGACCTGATTAAAAAAACCAGGGCGGGCCGTGGACCGGACACACCGTTGGAGAAAGTAATTTATCAGGTAAACATAAATTCTGTTTTCTCCAACATAGGTGTGTCCGGTCCACGGCGTCATCCTTACTTGTGGGAACCAATACCAAAGCTTTAGGACACGGATGAAGGGAGGGAGCAAATCAGGTCACCTAAATGGAAGGCACCACGGCTTGCAAAACCTTTCTCCCAAAAATAGCCTCAGAAGAAGCAAAAGTATCAAACTTGTAAAATTTGGTAAAAGTGTGCAGTGAAGACCAAGTCGCTGCCCTACATATCTGATCAACAGAAGCCTCGTTCTTGAAGGCCCATGTGGAAGCCACAGCCCTAGTGGAATGAGCTGTGATTCTTTCGGGAGGCTGCCTTCCGGCAGTCTCGTAAGCCAATCTGATGATGCTTTTAATCCAAAAAGAGAGAGAGGTAGAAGTTGCTTTTTGACCTCTCCTTTTACCGGAATAAACAACAAACAAGGAAGATGTTTGTCTAAAATCCTTTGTAGCATCTAAATAGAATTTTAGAGCGCGAACAACATCCAAGTTGTGCAACAAACGTTCCTTCTTCGAAACTGGTTTCGGACACAGAGAAGGTACGATAATCTCCTGGTTAATGTTTTTGTTAGAAACAACTTTTGGAAGAAAACCAGGTTTAGTACGTAAAACCACCTTATCTGCATGGAACACCAGATAAGGAGGAGAACACTGCAGAGCAGATAGTTCCGAAACTCTTCTAGCAGAAGAAATTGCAACCAAAAACAAAACTTTCCAAGATAATAACTTAATATCAACGGAATGTAAGGGTTCAAACGGAACCCCCTGAAGAACTGAAAGAACTAAGTTGAGACTCCAAGGAGGAGTCAAAGGTTTGTAAACAGGCTTGATTCTAACCAGAGCCTGAACAAAGGCTTGAACATCTGGCACAGCTGCCAGCTTTTTGTGAAGTAACACAGACAAGGCAGAAATCTGTCCCTTCAGGGAACTTGCAGATAATCCTTTTTCCAATCCTTCTTGAAGGAAGGATAGAATCTTAGGAATCTTAACCTTGTCCCAAGGGAATCCTTTAGATTCACACCAACAGATATATTTTTTCCAAATTTTGTGGTAAATCTTTCTAGTTACAGGCTTTCTGGCCTGAACAAGAGTATCGATAACAGAATCTGAGAACCCTCGCTTCGATAAGATCAAGCGTTCAATCTCCAAGCAGTCAGCTGGAGTGAAACCAGATTCGGATGTTCGAACGGACCCTGAACAAGAAGGTCTCGTCTCAAAGGTAGCTTCCAAGGTGGAGCCGATGACATATTCACCAGATCTGCATACCAAGTCCTGCGTGGCCACGCAGGAGCTATCAAGATCACCGACGCCCTCTCCTGATTGATCCTGGCTACCAGCCTGGGGATGAGAGGAAACGGCGGGAACACATAAGCTAGTTTGAAGGTCCAAGGTGCTACTAGTGCATCCACTAGAGCCGCCTTGGGATCCCTGGATCTGGACCCGTAGCAAGGAACTTTGAAGTTCTGACGAGAGGCCATCAGATCCATGTCTGGAATGCCCCACAGCTGAGTGACTTGGGCAAAGATTTCCGGATGGAGTTCCCACTCCCCCGGATGCAATGTCTGACGACTCAGAAAATCCGCTTCCCAATTTTCCACTCCTGGGATGTGGATAGCAGACAGGTGGCAGGAGTGAGACTCCGCCCATAGAATGATTTTGGTCACTTCTTCCATCGCTAGGGAACTCCTTGTTCCCCCCTGATGGTTGATGTACGCAACAGTTGTCATGTTGTCTGATTGAAACCGTATGAACTTGGCCCTCGCTAGCTGAGGCCAAGCCTTGAGAGCATTGAATATCGCTCTCAGTTCCAGAATATTTATCGGTAGAAGAGATTCTTCCCGAGACCAAAGACCCTGAGCTTTCAGGGATCCCCAGACCGCGCCCCAGCCCATCAGACTGGCGTCGGTCGTGACAATGACCCACTCTGGTCTGCGGAATGTCATCCCTTGTGACAGGTTGTCCAGGGACAGCCACCAACGGAGTGAGTCTCTGGTCCTCTGATTTACTTGTATCTTCGGAGACAAGTCTGTATAGTCCCCATTCCACTGACTGAGCATGCACAGTTGTAATGGTCTTAGATGAATGCGCGCAAAAGGAACTATGTCCATTGCCGCTACCATCAAACCTATCACTTCCATGCACTGCGCTATGGAAGGAAGAGGAACGGAATGAAGTATCCGACAAGAGTCTAGAAGTTTTGTTTTTCTGGCCTCTGTCAGAAAAATCCTCATTTCTAAGGAGTCTATTATTGTTCCCAAGAAGGGAACCCTTGTTGACGGAGATAGAGAACTCTTTTCCACGTTCACTTTCCATCCGTGAGATCTGAGAAAGGCCAGGACAATGTCCGTGTGAGCCTTTGCTTGAGGAAGGGACGACGCTTGAATCAGAATGTCGTCCAAGTAAGGCACTACAGCAATGCCCCTTGATCTTAGCACAGCTAGAAGGGACCCTAGTACCTTTGTGAAAATCCTTGGAGCAGTGGCTAATCCGAAAGGAAGCGCCACGAACTGGTAATGCTTGTCCAGGAATGCGAACCTTAGGAACCGATGATGTTCCTTGTGGATAGGAATATGTAGATACGCATCCTTTAAATCCACCGTGGTCATGAATTGACCTTCCTGGATGGAAGGAAGAATAGTTCGAATGGTTTCCATCTTGAACGATGGAACCTTGAGAAACTTGTTTAAGATCTTGAGATCTAAGATTGGTCTGAACGTTCCCTCTTTTTTGGGAACTATGAACAGATTGGAGTAGAACCCCATCCCTTGTTCTCCTAATGGAACAGGATGAATCACTCCCATTTTTAACAGATCTTCTACACAATGTAAGAATGCCTGTCTTTTTATGTGGTCTGAAGACAACTGGGACCTGTGGAACCTCCCCCTTGGGGGAAGCCCTTTGAATTCCAGAAGATAACCTTGGGAGACTATTTCTAGCGCCCAAGGATCCAGAACATCTCTTGCCCAAGCCTGAGCGAAGAGAGAGAGTCTGCCCCCCACCAGATCCGGTCCCGGATCGGGGGCCAACATTTCATGCTGTCTTGGTAGCAGTGGCAGGTTTCTTGGCCTGCTTTCCCTTGTTCCAGCCTTGCATTGGTCTCCAAGCTGGCTTGGCTTGAGAAGTATTACCCTCTTGCTTAGAGGACGTAGCACTTTGGGCTGGTCCGTTTCTACGAAAGGGACGAAAATTAGGTTTATTTTTTGCCTTGAAAGGCCGATCCTGAGGAAGGGCGTGGCCCTTACCCCCAGTGATATCAGAGATAATCTCTTTCAAGTCAGGGCCAAACAGCGTTTTCCCCTTGAAAGGAATGTTAAGTAGCTTGTTCTTGGAAGACGCATCAGCTGACCAAGATTTCAACCAAAGCGCTCTGCGCGCCACAATAGCAAACCCAGAATTCTTAGCCGCTAACCTAGCCAATTGCAAAGTGGCGTCTAGGGTGAAAGAATTAGCCAATTTGAGAGCATTGATTCTGTTAAACACTAAAAAACTCTAAGCCATCTCCGTGGAGATGTTGCCTGTACAACGGCAAAGAGAATGACTGGGGTAGGCGGAGCCTAGGAGGGATCATGTGACCAGCTTTGCTGGGCTCTTTGCCATTTCCTGTTGGGGAAGAGAATATCCCACAAGTAAGGATGACGCCGTGGACCGGACACACCTATGTTGGAGAAAATAACATTTATGCTTACCTGATAAATGTATTTCTATCCGGAAATGGTGAGTCCACGACGTCATCATTTACTGTTGGGAATATCACTCCTGGCCAGCAGGAGGAGGCAAAGAGCACCACAGTTAAACTGTTAAGTATCACTTACTTTACCTTAAACCCCAGTCATTCGACCGAAGGGAAATGGAGAAAAGGAAAAACACAAAGGTGTAGAGGTGCCTGAGGTGTAGTAAAAAAAATTAACTGTCTTAAATTACTACCTATGCCTATCATTTGACATTAACCTATCATTTGACATTAACTGATATGCTGTGACTTAATGATCCTTAAGCTGTATAAAAATAACCATACACCTTAAGGATAATTGATGGGATAATATCAGAACCTATGAATACGCTGACTCACATCAATCTGGGTCTGGCGGTTAACCAGCTAAACTAAGTATTAACCCCTGGTGTACGTGCCGCTAACATTTGATTTCAAATGCAGCTGTCTTAACTTTGCAGTCAAACAAAGTATTCAAGAGAACTCTCAATGCTGTAGTGATATTGCTGCTTTAAATTTGCAGTCAATCGTAAATACATAAGTTACATTAAAACAATACGAATTGACGAGGTTTATATACAGCGAGAATGTTGTTGAGATCTTCATATGATTTTGTTTATATTTGATTAGAACTGCATAGTGAAAGACAATCTATTTCACGCACCAATACTATATCTTTAGGAGTTATACTCATGCTTATGCAGGTCCTGAAGAATCTATCTTTACCATAATCACCTAACAATTCAGGAATGTATTAACCCTGCATAGCATTCACAAGTCGTGGTAACACCTTTGGTATAGAATTATATGCATGTGCCAGACCATTATGAATTAACAGGTGCTCAAGTAATTACATAGAAATACTTGGTAACTGGTATATTATCCAGCTATTTTCAAATATTCTTAATATACTCAGCTACCTGACCTTTAAAATAACCAGGATTTAGGAGAACACTGTAATATTAGATTTTGGATCAATCACATTGCAATGTGACATCCAAGTGGTATCTTGTTCTTAGTATTTGAACGGTTAAGTGCAATAAATCCATCAATCCAGCTATCTTCAGAGTTTTAGGCTCTGCTGGAAATTACTGTTTACACTAACCACACTGACATACAATATCCAAGCACAATCGTGTTCTCATGTTGTTACGAGTGTAATGGTAGTAACTCATAATCCTAGCTATCAGTATTTATAAAGCCACCCTATGGCCAAGTTACGTTGGCATATCTAAGTATGCACCAACACACTACAATGTGATACCCAAGTACACAGCCAACATTCTAATCACTATTACCTTTGAGGATACCTCAGTATGTCCAACATATATACTGATCTCTAAATACCGTTCTGTAATGAACTAATCTTACTGATATTAGTTACCTGTACAAATAGTCCACAGACTCTCACAATCCACGAGGTTCACAAGTGTTATTACTTTCTATTCAGTACAGCTTATATGTGACTTGGATCCGCTATACCCTAGAGATCCATTTAGGTTCACATATAACATATATTCATTTTAACCTCTTGAACCACAATTTGTGACATATAGGTACTATATCACCCTAGTGTGAGCAACTGTTTTTAAGTTGCACATCCCTTAATTTTAATACTCCTATTTTTATGTGTTCCAAATAAAAGTTATGTTTTATTTAGGCCTGAGACCTTGTGATTCCTTTTGTTGATCATTTCTAAGCTTGAATATTATTTAAATCCTATGCCTATAATGAGTGCTACAAGTGTATTCTAGAATGGGACTCTTTCCATTTTTCTTTTGTATCTAATCATTTATTTAATACACAGCACCACCGACCCCAGTTGTAATTTAGCATACAAGCTATTTAATACCAAGAGGGTACAGTCATAGTGAATTACATCACACGGTAGTGCCATTGATACCCCTTTTTCTCTATCAAAGCTTGTGTAACAAAATAGATAATGCAGAAATCTGACCCTTCAGAATACTTGCAAATATTTTGAGAAAGAAGGTTGTCAGGAGCACCAGAAAGTGAGTAAAAATTAAACTTTATTTAAACAAAGGGTTATAGTTACCCCAGGGTAAGAGACAAAATAGATATGAATTGAAAAACAGTGACAAAAAAAAAAGGCTTCAGAATACTGACTGACAAACTCTTCTCCAGACCTTCCTAGAGAAAAGACAAAATCCTAGGAATCTTGACTCTACTCCAAGAGTAGCCCTTGGATTCACTCCAAAGAAGGTATTAACACCATACCTTATAGTAAATCTTTCTAGTAACAGGCTTGCGAGCCTGAATCATGGTCTCACTGACTGACTCGTAAAACCATGCTTAGACAGAACTAAGAGGCCCATTTATCAAGCTCCGGATGGAGCTTGATGGCCCATGTTTCTGGCTAGTCTGAAGCAGTGGTCTAAAGACCGCTGCTCCATAACGCTGTCCGCCTGCTCTGAGCAGGCGGACAGAGATCTCCGGAATTTAACCCGATCATACTCGATTGACACCCCCCTGCTGGCGGTCAATTGGAGCTGCTGGTGCAATGCTGAATATGGAGAGTGTATTGCTCTCCGCATTCAGCGAGGTCTGGCAGACCTGATCCGCACTGTCGGATCAGGTCCGACAAACCTTTGATAAATATCCCCATAAGCGTTCAAACTCCAAGCAGTCAGCTTCAGAGAAATGAGATTTGGATGGAGAAATGAACCCTGAGTTAGAAGGTCCTTCCTCAGAGGCAACATCCAAGGAAGAAAATATGACATCTTCACTAGAGCTGCATACCAGATCCTGCGAGACCATGCAGGAGGAATTAGAAATACTGATGCTCTCTCCTATTTGATACGAGCAAAGATTTGTGGAAGGAGAGCAAACTGAAGAAACAGGTATGCTAGACTGAAATCCCAAGAATGAAAAATACCCAAGGAACCGCCAGAACATCTATCAAGGCAGCCTGCGGATCTCATGACCCTGACATGTACTTTGGAAACTTGGTGTTCTGCCGTCTGATCCAACTCCAGCACCCCCCATATGAGGGTTAACCTAGAGAACACCTCTGGGATGAGTGCCCACTCCCTGGGATAAAATGTCTGTCTGCTCAAGAAGTCAGCTTCCCAGTGGTCCACTCCCTGAGTTCCTCCCTTTGATTGATGTAAGCCACTGAGGTGATATTGTCTGACTGGAACCTGATAAACCAGGCTAAAGACAACTGAGGCCAGGCCATCAGAGTATAGGAAAGCGCTCTCAACTCTAAAATGTTTATGTGGAGAACAGACTCCTTCCATAATCCTTGCGCCGTTGACGATTCCCAGACTGCTCCCAGCCCAACAGGCTGGCGTCCGTGATCTGTATTACCCAGATAGATACCGGAAGCAAGTGTCACGAGACAGATGCTCCAGAGAAACCACCATGGTAGAGAGTCTCAAGTTGACAGATCAAGATCTATCCTCTGAGACTGCATGATCCCCATTCCACTGTCTGAGCATGCATAACAGCAAAAACTCACAGTCGGAATCGATCACAGGGAAAGCGACCATCAGACCAATTACCTCCAAACATTGAGCCACTGATACCGAACAGTGGACTGTAGAGAGAGGCAAGAGGAAAAAAACAATCTAGATTTTCTGACCTCTATTAGAAATATTTTCATAGATAGGGAAACTATTATGGTCCCCAAGAAAACCACCCTTGCAGATGGAACAAGGGAACTCATTTCCAGATTCACTTCCCAACCGTGGCAGCGAAGAAAAGACAACAAGATCTCAGTCTGAAAGTTTGCTTGTTGAAAAGATGGTACCTGAACCAAAGGTCATCCAGGACGGAGCCACAGCAATTCTGAAAGAGTTTTCAAGGCAAATCTCAGGAACTAAAAAAAACACGTCCTTCAGGTCTAAGTTCATCGAAAACTGACCCTCTTGACCAAAGGAAGAATGGAACCAAAGGATTCCATTTAGAAGGACGGTATCCTGAGAAAACTTGTTGAGACACTTTAGGTCTAAATGGGGGGGGGAAATCCCCTTCTTTCCGGGAACCAGGTTTGAATATAATCCTTACAGGAACTATCAGTCCCAGGAAGAAAAGTCCCAAACGCAATTCAAAATTGCCTCTTTTTTATCTGGTCCGCAGATAAACTGAGGGTTGGAACCTACTTGTAGAAGGAAAAATTTTGAATTCTATTTAGCAACCCAGAGATACTATGTCTGCAACCTATCTGGGACATCTTGTATCCATGCTTAAAGAAAAACAGAGAAATTACCCCCCCCCCCCCCTTGGTCCAATCCCGGATCAGGGGCAAATTCTACATGCTGATTTAGACTCAGCTGAAGGTTTTTACTCTAACATCCTTCAGGTCTTGTGGTAGAAAGGACCCTTTTCCACCTGTATATCAGAAATACTTCTGCCAGACCAGGACCAAAACAAGGTCTTACCCTGGTAAGGAAGCGCCAGATGCTTGGACTTAGAGGAAAAATCCACAGTGAAGCCGGATATCTTGGCTCCCAGCTTACTAATTTACATGGTAGCATAAGAAATAAAACAATTGACTAGCTTAAGAGCCTTATTCTGTCCTGGATCTCCTCCAAAGGAGTCTCTACCAAAATTGAATCAGACAAGGCGTCAGACCAAACGATGCCGCACTCGACACAGTGGCAATACCAAATAAGCCTTCAAATGATCCTCAAAAAGAACAGTTATCCTCTAAATGGATCGAAGTTCTCTTAGCCAGAGTGGAAATTACCCTCTACTTTAGGCACCATGCAACATAATATTTAATGGAGACAGCAACAGGAAACATCTTTTCTAAAGACAGGAGACGGGGGAAAGAAATCCCTGACTTCTCCCATTCCTGTGAAAAAATCTCCTTGCACGGTCTAAAACATGAAAAACTTCCACAGAGGAATCCTAGTATATATTAAGTTTACTAGATGTCCTAGGGTTGACAACGACAGGAGTATCGGAGTCGTCCAGAGTAGCTAAAACCTCCTTTAACAATACACAAAAGTGTTCAAGCTTAAACCTGAAGGTTACTACTTCAGCATCAGATGAAGGAATTATACAGTCCTAAACTGAGATTTCACCCTCAGAAGCTACCGGCATATCCTCATCAGACTTATGAGGAAGACTATTGGAATAGCAAAAGGCGGAGCAGAAACCTTACTATCCAAATCTCTAAATTTCCTCTTGCGTTTCCTTTTAGCATAGGAAAAATCAGATAATTCCGCAGATTCTGCAGACAAATAAACTCCTCCAGGAGATTGAGAGGAACCGCAGGGCACTGCATGTGACGCCATTGAGGCTTGGGACGTTTAAGGAGGAAGCAGTGGCATTGCCTGAACAGCATCAACCTGAGAGACATAGGGTTTAGCTGCAAAAACCTATCTCTACATGAGAAAGTTGTAGCTAAGCAAGCAGCACAGAATTGCATATAGACAACAATTTTTGCTTCAGTGCATACATAACATCACACATAGAAGTTCTTAATTGTAAATGAGAAAGAAAGAACTTTTATTTAAACATAGAAATTTATAAATATGTATATGTGATGTACTTGGTACTTTAACACTGATAGGGTTTCTAGATAAAAACTTCAGAAGTTAGATAGATCGAAAAGATCCTCTTGCATTTGCATAATGTCACTTTAAAAATGCATAGGGAACACAGCAGATCTCCTGCCGATAAGAGCTGAATTAAAAACATTAGAGGTGACGCCACCACTTAACAGTGGATAAAATACTGCAGAGATCTGATCATTTTAGACACTTGACAAGGGAAAGGCGATTTCGTCTCCATCATGTGTTTCTGCCTCATTGGCTTCCTCAAAGAAAACCCACTTAGAAACGAGAAGGATCTGTCCCGAGTATGAAGGATGAACCGCTAGGCAGATTAAATATTATGCAGTTCCAACAAATACCATAAGCACAAAGAGTACTATAACTATTAGTTTGTTAGCTGAACCTGCAAGAATAAAGGGATATACTTCAAGGCCAATAGAAATAAAAATCAATGGTCTCCAGTCACACTCCAAGTGCCTGCTCTCTGCCTGTCAGTATCCTTAGAAAAGATACATATGTCCCATATAGTGCTGAAGCTCACCTTATGAAGTGCACAGTCTCCCATTCCCAGAAGACAAAAGGCACTTATCTGCAGTCTGGCCATCCGGCAGGAGGACAGCTTACACGGTATGAGAGGACGACACTCCTCACAGAGACCTGTAGAAAGAACAGAGTAAACCTACCCTGGCTTTCTATACCATGGGCAGCAAAATATTAGGAAAATGCAGCAAGGTCCACCTTACAAGTTCCTAACTGCTTTAAAGCCACCACTTCCCTACTGAAGAGATTAACGGTACGGGTAGACCCAAAAATCTTGCTTGAAGCAAAGGAAATATAATTTTCTTCAGACACCAAAACTTTACCTCCTCCATGCACCAAAGCAAAGAGAATGACTGGGGTTAATGAGAAAGGAAGTGATATTTTAAACTGTGGTACTCTTTGCCTCCTACTGCTGGCCAGAAGTGATATTCCCAACAGTAAATGATGACATTGAAGGAGGCGTGGCCGGGGGTGGTCGCACGATAGAGGGGGGAGAGATAGATAGGGAAGAGAGATAGAGAGATACAGATGGGGGAGAGATAGATAGGGAAGAGAGATAGAGAGATACAGATGGGGGAGAGATAGAGAGGGGGGAGAGAGAGAGAGGAGGGGAGAGAGAGAGGGGGGAGAGAGAGAGAGAGGAGGGGGGAGAGAGAGAGAGGGGGGGGAGAGAGAGGGGGGAGAGAGAGGGGGGGGAGAGAGAGAGGGGGGAGAAAGAGGGGGGAGAGAGAGAGAGGGGGGAGAGAGGGGGGAGAGAGGGGGAGAGAGAGGGGAGAGAGAGAGAGGGCGGAGAGAGAGGGCAGAGATAGAGAGGGGGGAGAGAGAGCGCAAAAGAGAGGGGGGAGAGAGAGCACAAAAGAGAGGGGGAGAGAGAGAGCAAAAGAGGGGGAAGAGAGAGCGCAAAAGAGGGGGGAGAGAGAGAGCGTAAAAGAGGGGGGAGAGAGAGCGCAAAAGAGAGGGGGAGAGAGCGCAAAAGAGAGGGGGAGAGCGCACAAAAGAGAGGGATGGAGAGACAGCGCAAAAGAGAGGGGGAGAGAGAGCGCAAAAGAGAGGGGGGAGAGAGAGCGCAAAAGAGAGGGGGGGGGAGAGAAAGCAAAAGAGAGGGGGGGAAAGAGTGCAAAAGAGAGGGGGGAGAGAGAGCGCAAATGAGAGGGGGGAGAGAGAGCGCAAAAGAGAGGGGGAGATAGAGAGCGCAAAAAAGAGGGGAGAGATAAAGACCACAAAAGAGAGGGGGAGAGAGAGCGCAAAAGAGAGGAGAGAGAGATAGGGGGAGAGAGCGCAAAAGAGATGGGGGAGAGAGAGCGCAAAAGAGAGGGGAGAGAGCGCAGAAGAGATGGGAAGAGAGTGCAAAAGAGAGGGAAGAGAGAGCGCAAAAGAGAGGGGGAGAGAGCGCAAAAGAGAGGGGGGGAGAGAGAGAGCGCAAAAGAGAGGGGGAGAGAGAGAGAGCAAAAAAGAGGGGGAGAGAGACAGCGCAAAAGAGAGGGAAGAGAGAGCACAAAAGAGAGGGGGAGAGAGCGCAAAAGATAGGGGGGGAGAGAGAGAGCACAAAAGAGAGGGGGAAGAGAGAGAGCTAAAAAGAGAGGGGGAGAGAGAGAGCGCAAAAGAGAGGGGGGAGAGAGAAAGCTCAAAAGAGAGGGGGGAGAGAGGAAAAGAGAGGGGGGAGAGAGAGAGAGCAAAAGAGAGGGGGGAGAGAGAAAGCTCAAAAGAGAGGGGGATAGAGAGAGGAAAAGAGAGGGGGGAGAGAGAGAGCAAAAGAGAGGGGGAGGGAGAGAGTGCAAGGGGTGGGACGGCTGTACTGCAAAAAATGGCCCGGGCTTTAGGACTAGTATGTAATATTTCAATAACACAACGTAAGATTAGTAATTTTTCATGTGTACTAACCCCACAACGTGTTAAACCTAAATCGCAAATCCTGTGTGCTACGCATATTTAGTTTAATTTTGACTTTACTGTGCTGTTATGTTAAAAGAGGCATCAAAAGTCAAGTGTCTGTGATAAGCAGATAATGCAAAAATAAGTAAGCTCGTATATATAGTGCATCTGACATTCCATACATCATTACATGATAATCCTTTTACCTTTACAATTGAGCTGTGAAAAGCCCAGACGTACTGCAGGTGAGCGTTGAGAAGGGCTAAACTGCAGGGCACGTAGGAATCTTCCTTCTCGTGGTCTCTGCATCTGCACAGTGAGAATCAGTAAAATGTACATGTAACTATTACGTGTGGTGTATCAAGCTTTATTCTTTCATAAGTCCCTGTGTGCCCATACAAACCAACAGAAACCTATACAGACCCATATAGACCCATACAAACGCATACAAACCCATATAGACCCATACAAACGCATACAAACCCATACATACCTATACAGACCTATACAGGGAGTGCAGAATTATTAGGCAAATGAGTATTTTGACCACATCATCCTCTTTATGCATGTTGTCTTACTCCAAGCTGTATAGGGTCGAAAGCCTACTACCAATTAAGCATATTAGGTGATGTGCATCTCTGTAATGAGAAGGGGTGTGGTCTAATGACATCAACACCCTATATCAGGTGTGCATAATTATTAGGCAACTTCCTTTCCTTTGGCAAAATGGGTCAAAAGAAGGACTTGACAGGCTCAGAAAAGTAAAAAATAGTGAGATATCTTGTAGAGGGATGCAGCACTCTTAAAATTGCAAAGCTTCTGAAGCGTGATCATCGAACAATCAAGCGTTTCATTCAAAATAGTCAACAGGGTCGCAAGAAGCGTGTGGAAAAACCAAGGCGCAAAATAACTGCCCATGAACTGAGAAAAGTCAAGCGTGCAGCTGCCAAGATGCCACTTGCCACCAGTTTGGCCATATTTCAGAGCTGCAACATCACTGAAGTGCCCAAAAGCACAAGGTGTGCAATACTCAGAGACATGGCCAAGGTAAGAAAGGCTGAAAGACGACCACCACTGAACAAGACACACAAGCTGAAACGTCAAGACTGGGCCAAGAAATATCTCAAGACTGATTTTTCTAAGGTTTTATGGACTGATGAAATGAGAGTGAGTCTTTATGGGCCAGATGGATGGGCCGTGGCTGGATTGGTAAAGGGCAGAGAGCTCCAGTCCGACTCAGACGCCAGCAAGGTGGAGGTGGAGTACTGGTTTGGGCTGGTATCATCAAAGATGAGCTTGTGGGGCCTTTTCGGGTTGAGGATGGAGTCAAGCTCAACTCCCAGTCCTACTGCCAGTTTCTGGAAGACACCTTCTTCAAGCAGTGGTACAGGAAGAAGTCTGCATCCTTTAAGAAAAACATGATTTTCATGCAGGACAATGCTCCATCACACGCGTCCAAGTACTCCACAGCGTGGCTGGCAAGAAAGGGTATAAAAGAAGAAAATCTAATGACATGCCCTCCTTGTTCACCTGATCTGTACCCCATTGAGAACCTGTGGTCCATCATCAAATGTGAGATTTACAAGGAGGGAAAACAGTACACCTCTCTGAACAGTGTCTGGGAGGCTGTGGTTGCTGCTGCACGCAATGTTGATGGTGAACAGATCAAAACACTGACAGAATCCATGGATGGCAGGCTTTTGAGTGTCCTTGCAAAGAAAGGTGGCTAATTTGGTCACTGATTTGTTTTTGTTTTGTTTTTGAATGTCAGAAATGTATATTTGTGAATGTTGAGATGTTATATTGGTTTCACTGGTAAAAATAAATAATTGAAATGGGTATATATTTGTTTTTGTTAAGTTGCCTAATAATTATGCACAGTAATAGTCACCTGCACACACAGATATCCCCCTAAAATAGCTATAACTAAAAACAAACTAAAAACTACTTCCAAAACTATTCAGCTTTGATATTAATTAGTTTTTTGGGTTCATTGAGAACATGGATGTTGTTCAATAATAAAATTAATCCTCAAAAATACAACTTGCCTAATAATTCTGCACTCCCTGTATAGACCCTTACAAATTCGTACAGACCCATACAGACTAGGGCTGGGCGATATGGGTAAAAAGGAAAATCGCGATTTTGCGATTTAATTGCATTTTTCTTATAAATGACTATAACACCTTAATTTTATATACATATATATGGTATGCTGCAATACAAATGTATATTATGATCCAAGCCTTTGCTCTTTTTAATGCACAAATCCATTTAAAAATGAATTTGTGTCTGCAGTGATTACTTGAAACTAGGTGCATCTCCAGCATTTGATCCCATAAGCTTCTGTGTGACATATCCTCAGACCAATGAAACAGCTAATTTCCATGCCCTGCTTCCACTCATGACATGTCACTGAGACCTCTCCTCACGCTGCCGCTGCCTGTAAATGGTGTGAGCCCCATCGAATGTGGTGCAGCTCCTGTACCCGGCATCAGCTCAAAGTACATCAGGAGAGGTGTCCAGTGATGCAAAAATGCCTCCCACTAACACAATGTTATGACAGCTCGGCGGGTTACTACCACACTCGATTGGGCAAGTTACACTGATGAGGTGGCTCACACTTACAGGCAGCGGCTGCGTGTTGAGAGGTCTCAGTGAGATGTGTGTAAGCAGGATGGAAACAAGTTGCTACCTGGAACGGAGATGTGCCTGTCACATCTGTGAAATGTATTTTCCATTAAGAGGCTGGCCGCCCGCTATCTGCAACCGCTTGCTTATTTAAATGTGTGGTGGTAGCAGTTCATCAATGCAATTGTGAGGTGTTCATCAATGTGAGGGTTTTTTATATATATATATAAAGTATATATATTACCTGTTTTGTTGTGCATTACTAGGTCCCTGCAAAATTCTACTATCGGGAGTCCCAAGAGATCAAGCAGAAACGGGAAACAAATGCTGCTCTCTACTCCCCACACCACCTCCTCCTTTCCTTATAGAAGCCCGCACGCAATGAACAGTTACAGCCAGCCCTCCTGTATGTCGTAGCGGGCAGGGCTAAAAATTGCATAATGATAGAAGAAGAGAAGAAGGCGCCACAATAGTGCTTTATCAAAGAGAGTATGACATTCACACGCAAGATAAATGGACACTTACAGGATCCTAAGCACTTGAGAAGTGCCACAGATGCGGTCTGAACTCTTACAGCTGTTCAGCAGGCTGTCCTTTCGTATGAACTCCAACATAAAAAACACAACGCGTTTCCCGGTCTCCAGACCGTTTCATCAGACACCTGATGAAACGGTCGGGAGACAGGGAAACGCGTTGTGTTTTTTATGTATCAACAATAAACTGCAGTTGATTTTATCTGAGCCATCACAAGCTTTATTTCCTCCACGATCCTGTAAGAACTTGTAACATATTTGCTCTTTTTATAATTGCAACTTTTGATGACCAGCCACCTCTGAAGGGAATAGGGAGTTTGGCGTTGGAGTTCATACGAAAGGACAGCCTGCTGAACAGCTGTAAGAGTTCAGACCGCATCTGTGGCACTTCTCAAGTGCTTAGGATCCTGTAGTGTGCATTTATCTTGCGTGTGAATGTCATACTCTTTTTGATAAAGCACTATTGTGGCGCCTTCTTCTCTTCTTCTATCATTATCTACAGATTCCTGCTTGTTTGTCAAACAACATCTGAAGAAGTTATTGCTGCCATTTTTTCCACATAAATTGGAGACCCAAACGGAGAGATCTCCCACCTTTATCCATCAAGGACCCATTCCATTGATATATTCACTTGGGGGACTTAATTTATGGTTTGATTATCACCTTTTTTGCTTTGCAGATGAAGTTTTTTATTACACTGTATTATTTTTGAATATCATATTCCTTTGTATATGTGTATTTAGTATTTGACACGTTTATAGGTAGTTTTATCCTGTCTTGGTATATTATTACCACCATTTATATACTATATTTCACATAATATTTTCATTATTTATATCTTCACTTATTTTTGGGAAATTAATTTACCTATGTGTTTATAGGCGCCTTTAACATTTATGATAACACTAAAAATTGCATACTCACGTTTTTTAAATCGCGGTGATTAATCACGGTTTGAAATTGCATATGCGATTAATCATGCAGCCCTAATACAGACCCATACAGACTAAGGCCTCTAGTTATCAAGGTCTGTCGGACCTGATCCGACAGTGTGGATCAGGTCCGACAGACCTCGCTGAATACGGCGAGCAATACGCTCGCCGTATTCAGCATTGCACCAGCAGCTCACAAAAGCTGCTGGTGCAACGCCGCCCCCTGCAGACTCGCAGCCAATAGGGTGCCAGCAGTGGGGTGCCAATCAACCCGATCATACTTGATCGGGTTGATTTCTGGCGATGTCTGTCCGCCTGCTCAGAGCAGGCGGACAGGTTATGGAGCAGCAGTCTTTGTGACCGCTGCTTCATAACTGCTGTTTCTGGTGAGCCTGCAGAGTCGCCAGAAACATGGGGCATCAAGCTACATTCGGAACTTGATACATATGCCCCTAAGCCTTAACCCTGTTTTTATTACAAGAGGTTAAACACTAGAAGCTGAAACATGCAGAGCCTTGGTATATTGCAATTCTGTGCTTACCTAGACACTAGAAGGAGCAGCAATGCATTACTGGAAGCTACCCATAGATGACTCTTGTCATTGGCTCACCAGATGTGATCAGCTAGCTCTCAGTAGTGCATTGCTGCTCCTTCAATAAAGGACTCCAAGAGAATAAAGCAAAATATGCTCTATATGAATCATGAAAGACAAATGTTGAGTTGCGTGTGCTTTTAAGAATATTATATCATATTTGCTTTATTTCTCACAACTGGAGGCCCCATGAAGGGGTTACGACCCTCACCAGGCAACCGGGGGTCATTGACTTGTAATAAAATTAATAAATAAAACATTTGTAAAATAAAAACACCTGATGAAGACGCGTCAGTGAAACAAGTTTGGTTCCTGTCCGGCCAAAAACTAATCAAGAATTTGGAGATATTCTAAAGGCCTGATACTTAAAACCTCGCCGATAATGTGAGATATTCTAAAGGCCTGATACTTAAAACCTCGCCGATAATGTGAGATATGCTAAAGGCCTGATACTTAAAACCTCGCCGATAATGTGAGATATTCTAAAGGCCTGATACTTAAAACCTCGCCGATAATGTGAGATATTCTAAAGGCCTGATACTTAAAACCTCGCCGATAATGTGAGATATTCTAAAGGCCTGATACTTAAAACCTCGCCGATAATGTGAGATATTCTAAAGGCCTGATACTTAAAACCTCGCTGATAATGTGAGATATTCTAAAGGCCTGATACTTAAAACCTCGCCGATAATGTGAGATATTCTAAAGGCCTGATACTTAAAACCTCGCCGATAATGTGAGATATTCTAAAGGCCTGATACTTAAAACCTCGCTGATAATGTGAGATATTCTAAAGGCCTAAAACTTAAAACCTCGCCGATAATGTGAGATATTCTAAAGGCATGATACTTAAAACCTTGCCGATAATGTGAGATATTCTAAATGCCTGATACTTAAAACCTCGCTGATAATGTGAGATATTCTAAAGGCCTGATACTTAAAACCTCGCCGATAATGTGAGATATTCTAAAGGCCTGATACTTAAAACCTCGCCGATAATGTGAGATATGCTAAAGGCCTGATACTTAAAACCTCGCCGATAATGTGAGATATTCTAAAGGCCTGATACTTAAAACCTCGCCGATAATGTGAGATATTCTAAAGGCCTGATACTTAAAACCTCGCCGATAATGTGAGATATTCTAAAGGCCTGATACTTAAAACCTCGCCGATAATGTGAGATATTCTAAAGGCCTGATACTTAAAACCTCGCCGATAATGTGAGATATTCTAAAGGCCTGATACTTAAAACCTCGCTGATAATGTGAGATATTCTAAAGGCCTGATACTTAAAACCTCGCCGATAATGTGAGATATTCTAAAGGCCTGATACTTAAAACCTCGCCGATAATGTGAGATATTCTAAAGGCCTGATACTTAAAACCTCGCTGATAATGTGAGATATTCTAAAGGCCTGATACTTAAAACCTCGCCGATAATGTGAGATATTCTAAAGGCATGATACTTAAAACCTTGCAGATAATGTGAGATATTCTAAATGCCTGATACTTAAAACCTCGCTGATAATGTGAGATATTCTAAAGGCCTGATACTTAAAACCTCGCCGATAATGTGAGATATTCTAAAGGCCTGATACTTAAAACCTTGCCGATGATGTGAGATATTCTAAAGGCCTGATACTTAAAACCTCGCTGATAATGTGAGATATTCTAAAGGCCTGATACTTAAAACCTCGCCGATAATGTGAGATATTCTAAAGGCCTGATACTTAAAACCTTGCCGATAATGTGAGATATTCTAAATGCCTGATACTTAAAACCTCGCCGATAATGTGAGATATTCTAAAGGCCTGATACTTAAAACCTCGCCGATAATGTGAGATATTCTAAAGGCATGATACTTAAAACCTCGCCGATAATGTGAGATATTCTAAAGGCCTGATACTTAAAACCTCGCTGATAATGTGAGATATTCTAAAGGCCTGATACTTAAAACCTTGCCGATAATGTGAGATATTCTAAAGGCCTGATACTTAAAACCTCGCCGATAATGTGAGATATTCTAAAGGCCTGATACTTAAAACCTTGCCGATAATGTGAGATATTCTAAAGGCCTGATACTTAAAACCTCGCCGATAATGTGAGATATTCTAAAGGCCTGATACTTAAAACCTTGCCGATAATGTGAGATATTCTAAATGCCTGATACTTAAAACCTCGCCGATAATGTGAGATATTCTAAAGGCCTGATACTTAAAACCTCGCCGATAATGTGAGATATTCTAAAGGCATGATACTTAAAACCTCGCCGATAATGTGAGATATTCTAAAGGCCTGATACTTAAAACCTCGCTGATAATGTGAGATATTCTAAAGGCCTGATACTTAAAACCTCGCTGATAATGTGAGATATTCTAAAGGCCTGATACTTAAAACCTCGCCGATAATGTGAGATATTCTAAAGGCCTGATACTTAAACCTCGCCGATAATGTGAGATATTCTAAAGGCCTGATACTTAAACCTTGCCGATAATGTGAGATATTCTAAAGGCCTAATACTTAAAACCTCGCCGATAATGTGAGATATTCTAAAGGCCTGATACTTAAAACCTCGCCGATAATGTGAGATATTCTAAAGGCCTGATACTTAAAACCTTGCCGATAATGTGAGATATTCTAAAGGCCTGATACTTAAAACCTCGCCGATAATGTGAGATATTCTAAAGGCCTGATACTTAAAACCTCGCAGATAATGTGAGATATTCTAAAGGCCTGATACTTAAAACCTCGCTGATAATGTGAGATATTCTAAAGGCCTGATACTTAAAACCTCGCTGATAATGTGAGATATTCTAAAGGCCTGATACTTAAAACCTCGCTGATAATGTGAGATATTCTATAGGCCTGATACTTAAAACCTCGCTGATAATGTGAGATATTCTAAAGGCCTTATACTTAAAACCTCGCTGATAATGTGAAATATTCTAAAGGCCTTATACTTAAAACCTCGCTGATAATGTGAAATATTCTAAAGGCCTCATACTTAAAACCTCGCCGATAATGTGAGATATTCTAAAAGCCTGATACTTAAACCTCGCCGATAATGTGAGATATTCTAAAGGCCTGATACTTAAAACCTCGCCGATAATGTGAGATATGCTAAAGGCCTGATACTTAAACCTCGCCGATAATGTGAGATATTCTAAAGGCCTGATACTTAAAACCTCGCCGATAATGTGAGATATTCTAAAGGCCTGATACTTAAAACCTCGCCGATAATGTGAGATATTCTAAAGGCCTGATACTTAAAACCTCGGCGATAATGTGAGATATTCTAAAGGCCTGATACTTAAAACCTCGCCGATAATGTGAGATATTCTAAAGGCCTGATACTTAAAACCTTGCCGATAATGTGAGATATTCTAAAGGCCTGATACTTAAAACCTCGCCGATAATGTGAGATATTCTAAATGCCTGATACTTAAAACCTCGCCGATAATGTGAGATATTCTAAAGGCCTGATACTTAAAACATTGCTGATAATGTGAGATATTCTAAAGGCCTGATACTTAAAACCTCGCTGATAATGTGAGATATTCTAAAGGCCTGATACTTAAAACCTCGCCGATAATGTGAGATATTCTAAAGGTCTGATACTTAAAACCTCGCCGATAATGTGAGATATTCTAAAGGCCTGATACTTAAAACCTCGCCGATAATGTGAGATATTCTAAAGGCCTGATACTTAAAACCTCGCCGATAATGTGAGATATTCTAAAGGCCTGAAACTAAAAAACCTTGCCGATAAAGTGAGATATTCTAAAGGCATGATACTTAAAACATCGCTGATAATGTGAGATATTCTAAAGGCCTGATACTTAAAACCTCGCTGATAATGTGAGATATTCTAAAGGCCTGATACTTAAAACCTCGCCGATAATGTGAGATATTCTAAAGGCCTGATACTTAAAACCTTGCCGATAATGTGAGATATTCTAAAGGCCT
Organism: Bombina bombina; assembly: GCF_027579735.1. NCBI lineage: Eukaryota > Metazoa > Chordata > Amphibia > Anura > Bombinatoridae > Bombina > Bombina bombina. The sequence continues at coordinate 1,269,025,641 of NC_069501.1, forward strand.
GAAACTAAAAAACCTCGCCGATAAAGTGAGATATTCTAAAGGCATGATACTTAAAACATCGCTGATAATGTGAGATATTCTAAAGGCCTGATACTTAAAACCTCGCTGATAATGTGAGATATTCTAAAGGCCTGATACTTAAAACCTCGCCGATAATGTGAGATATTCTAAAGGCCTGATACTTAAAACCTCGCCGATAATGTGAGATATTCTAAAGGCCTGATACTTAAAACCTCGCCGATAATGTGAGATATTCTAAAGGCCTGATACTTAAAACCTCGCTGATAATGTGAGATATTCTAAAGGCCTGATACTTAAAACCTCGCTGATAATGTGAGATATTCTAAAGGCATGATACTTAAAACCTCGCCGATAATGTGAGATATTCTAAAGGCCTGATACTTAAAACCTCGCTGATAATGTGAGATATTCTAAAGGCCTGATACTTAAAACCTCGCTGATAATGTGAGATATTCTAAAGGCCTGATACTTAAAACCTCGCCGATAATGTGAGATATTCTAAAGGCCTGATACTTAAAACCTCGCTGATAATGTGAGATATTCTAAAGGCCTAATACTTAAAACCTCGCCGATAATGTGAGATATTCTAAAGGCTTGATACTTAAAACCTCGCCGATAATGTGAGATATTCTAAAGGCCTGATACTTAAAACCTTGCCGATAATGTGAGATATTCTAAAGGCCTGATACTTAAAACCTCGCCGATAATGTGAGATATTCTAAAGGCCTGATACTTAAAACCTCGCAGATAATGTGAGATATTCTAAAGGCCTGATACTTAAAACCTCGCTGATAATGTGAGATATTCTAAAGGCCTGATACTTAAAACCTCGCTGATAATGTGAGATATTCTAAAGGCCTGATACTTAAAACCTCGCTGATAATGTGAGATATTCTATAGGCCTGATACTTAAAACCTCGCTGATAATGTGAGATATTCTAAAGGCCTGATACTTAAAACCTCGCTGATAATGTGAGATATTCTAAAGGCCTGATACTTAAAACCTCGCCGATAATGTGAGATATTCTAAAGGCCTGATACTTAAAACCTCGCCGATAATGTGAGATATTCTAAAGGCCTGATACTTAAAACCTCGCCGATAATGTGAGATATTCTAAAGGCCTGAAACTAAAAAAACCTCGCCGATAAAGTGAGATATTCTAAAGGCATGATACTTAAAACATCGCTGATAATGTGAGATATTCTAAAGGCCTGATACTTAAAACCTCGCCGATAATGTGAGATATTCTAAAGGCCTGATACTTAAAACCTCGCCGATAATGTGAGATATTCTAAAGGCCTGAAACTTAAAACCTCGCCGATAATGTGAGATATTCTAAAGGCCTGATACTTAAAACCTCGCCGATAATGTGAGATATTCTAAAGGCCTAATACTTAAAACCTCGCCGATAATGTGAGATATTCTAAGAAGTCTTACAATTTCTCTCCATGCCGGCGAGGTTTTACATATCAGATCCTAAGGGCCCAATAATCTAAGGCTCTCTGGGCTAGTGAGACTCTATAAGATGCTACCAGTACTTTTACTTCCCTGGTGGAATTATCTAAAGACACTTTTTGTCTCACTAACGGGTCATATACTGCATCTGTGTATGGGTAGGAGATGTGGACTTTACAAAAGTGCACAATAAAATTCTTCATTTTAAAAAGTTTTTTCCTTTCATGATTGAGACACAACATACAATTTTACACAACTTTCCAATTTACTTCTATTATAAAATTTTCTTTGTTTTCTTGTTATCCTTTGTGGAAAAGCAGGAAGGTAAGTTCAGGAGTGTGCACGTGTCTGCAGTACTATATGACAGCAGTTTTGTAACAATAATTAAATAAAAAGAGAGAAGCGCTCAACCTGGGAACGAACAATAGCATAATAGCTTGTTCTATGGCTAGTTACCACCCTAGAAGCAGCCTCTTTTTGCTCAATGTGTGCCTTTCACAGTGAAGAACTTTCCTGTAGCATATCAGTCTGATCCTGACTTCAAAGTACAGTCCAGCCCCGAAATACCAGGCAATCCCTCTCTGAAGGAGAGAAACGGCAAAACCCCAGACGTACGTTTCGGCCTATTGTGGGCCTCATCAGTGAGGTGCAGCCATATCCCTCTAGGCACACTGAGCAACGGGTCCACGTCTGGATTCCCGCATCACACTTAGGGAGACTTCCCCAAGTGTCATAATTTGCATAAATAAAAAGAGAGAAGCGCTCAACCTGGGAACAAACAATAGCATAATAGCTTGTTCTATGGCTAGTTACCACCCTAGAAGCAGCCTCTTTTTGCTCAATGTGTGCCTTTCACAGTGAAGAACTTTCCTGTAGCATATCAGTCTGATCCTGACTTAACAGTGCAGTCCAGCCCCGAAATACCAGGCAATCCCTCTCTGAACGAGAGAAACGGCAAAACCCCAGACGTACGTTTCGGCCTATTGTGGGCCTCATCAGTGAGGTGCAGCCATATCCCTCTAGGCACACTGAGCAACGGGTCTGACCCTGTCTGACCCTTGCGTTTCCCAGAGAAAACAACAAATAGAGCAGAAGACTGGCGAAAATCCTTATTCGCCTGTAGATAGAATTTCAATGCACGCACCATGTCTAGGTTGCGCAGCAGACATTCTTTATGAGAAGACGGGTTAGGACACAGAGAAGGAACAACGATTTCCTGATTAATGTTCCTATCCGAAACCCTAACTTAGTACGGAGAACTACCTTATCTGAATGAAAAATAAGGTAAGGAGATTCATACTGCAATGCCTAGAGCTCTGAGACTCTACGAGCAGAAGAAATTGCAACAAGAAACAAAACTTTCCAAGATAACAACTTAATATCTAAGGAATGCATAGGCTCAAATGGAGCCTGCTGAAGAACTTTAAGAACAAGGTTAAGACTCCAGGGAGGAGTAACAGGTTTGAACACAGGCCTGATTCTGACCAAGGCCTGACAGAACGATTGCACATCTGGTACATCCGCCAGACGTTTATGCAACAAAATAGACAAGGCATATATTTGACCCTTCAAGGTACTTGCCAATAAACCCTTCTCCAAACCCTTCTGGAGAAAGGACAGAATTCTAGGAATCCAAACTCTACTCCAAGAGTAACCTCTTGATTCACACCAATACAGATATTTATGCCATATCTTATAGTAAATCTTTCTGGTAACAGGCTTACGAGCCTGAATCATGGTCTCAATGACCGACTCAGAAAACCCCCGCTTTCATCTTGAGAAAGCCCTGTAAAGGGAGAAATGCGTTGATGTACTGCAACAACCACTAAGATTTACTACTTGTAGCTGGAGCTACCAAAGTGTTCACTGAGGATTGTGCAAATTCGCTAATATAATTAGCTATTGGAAAGACTTGCAACTAACTCTCTGAACTCCTTATCAGATAATCAAGTCCGCTCACAGCTTTTATTTTGTACCTTGCGTGCTATCTAGCACTAAGAGCAGGTATCTGTCACTGGAGGATTGCTATACCATAGCTAAAAGAGTCACTATTACCGCTGTCGGCTGGTTCCGAATTTGGTCCAATCAGAGAGCCCGTCTGGGACAGCACCCACATAAGGGACGTCATCGCGCTAACGGCTGTAACTTACCCACAGAGAACATCGAGTGGAAGGTCTGGGGTAAGCCCTTGTTTGCTAGCAAACCAACACGGAATAGAACAATTGTAAGTGTACACTGGACTATTTCTATTTGCACCATGAACTCTTTCTGCTATTGCAATATTTATATGGCGGCAACTTAAGAAGTTTTTACTTACGGAGACGTCCGTTTTTACTTGTTATTATTTTTGTCAATTAAATTGTGTCTCATTTTAGATACGTTATTGTCCTTGTCATATTTCCAAGTATCAAACATATTGTCTTATATTTTTTAGCACCTTTAGCTGTAGCGCTCCTGGTTCACTCCCCCTTTTTAGTCATTTCACTTACCTATTTTGGGAAAACATAGGTATTCTCAGGAGTTTGGTGTGTTCACCCTGCGCTCACTGGTTTTAATATCTTTCATCTGGTACATCCGCCAGACGTTTATGCAACAAAATAGACAAGGCATATATTTGACCTTTCAAGGTACTTGCCAATAACCCCTTCTCCAAACCCTTCTGGAGAAAGGACAGAATTCTAGGAATCCAAACTCTACTCCAAGAGTAACCTCTTGATTCACACCAATACAGATATTTATGCCATATCTTATAGTAAATCTTTCTGGTAACAGGCTTACGAGCCTGAATCATGGTCTCAATGACCGACTCAGAAAACCCCCGCTTAGATAAAATTAAACGTTCAATCTCCAAGCAGTCAGCTTCAGAGAAACAAGATTTGGATGAAGGAAGGGCCCTTGAAGTAGAAGATCTTTCCTCAGTGGAAGTCTCCAAGGTCGGAGAGATGACATCTCCACTAGGTCTGCATACCAGATCCTGTGAGGCCACGCCGGTGCAATGAGGATCACCGACGCCCTCTCCTGTTTGATTCGAGCAATGACCCAAGGAAGGAGAGCGAACGGAGGAAATAGGTATGCTAGACTGAAATTCCAAGGGAATGCCAGAGCATCTATCAGTACAGCCTGAGGATCCCTTGACCTCGACCCGTACCTCAGGAGCTTGGCATTCTGTCGAGATGCCATGAGATCCAGCTCCAGCTGTTCCCATTTGAGAATCAAGTTGGAAAAACCTCCGGATGGAGTTCCCACTCCCCCGGGTGAAAAGTCTGTCTGCTCAGAAAATCCGCTTCCCAATTGTCCACTCCTGGAATGTGGATCGTAGATAGACAGCAGTTGTGTGTCTCTGCCCACTTAATAATCTTGGCTATCTCTGTCATGGCCAAGGAACTCTAAGTTCCTCCCTGATGGTTGATGTAAGCCACTGAAATTATGTTGTCCGACTGGAACCTGATAAACCGGGCTGAAGCTAATTGAGGCCAGGCCAGAAAAACATTGAAAATTGCCCTCAGCTCTAGGATGTTTATGGGGAGAACAGACTCCTCCCGAGTCCATGTCCCCTGAGCCTTTAGTGAGACCGACAGCTCCCCATTCCAGCAGGCTGGCGTCCATTGTCACAATCAACCAGGTGGGTCTGCGGAAGCAGGTTCCCTGGGAGAGTAGATCTTGACAAAGTATAAGAGATTTTAAGCGCTTAGGATAAAAAACCTACCTCTGTCGCTCTAATATAAGGGTGTTCTAGCTCACCCTGGAGACAAGTGACAATAAACAGAATATTAATGCGCCTAAGAGGAGGTATAAAATAATTCCATACCTTATAAAAACAACGTATAAACTGGATAGTACAATAGTAAAATGTATATATGGTGATAACTCAGCGTTACCTGATTACCACATATTCCAATGAATTAAAACTTTCAACTTTGGTTAAAATCCATGAAGTAATATGAGCTGAAGATGTTCTAAACTTTTAACCAAACTTAAAAACAATAGTAAAATGTATATATGGTGATAACTCAGCTCTACCTGATTACCACATATGCCAATGAATTAAAACTTTCAACTTTGGTTAAAATCCATGAAGTAATATGAGCTGAAGATGTTGTAAACTTTTAACCAAACTTACAAACAATAGTAAAATGTATATATGGTGATAACTCAGCTCTACCTGATTACCACATATGCCAATGAATTAAAACTTTCAACTTTGGTTAAAATCCATGAAGTAATATGAGCTGAAGATGTTCTAAACTTTTAACCAAACTTACAAGCATACAACATGCAAATCCATCAGACATACACTCACCCAACAACTTAGTAAAAACACTAGGTGCACCTAGAATATAGCTAAAATTTGCACATCCAGAGCAGTGTCATAACGTGTACCCGTAGGTCAAAGTGGTATGGTCCCAAATCCGATTGCCTAAACATAGGCCTAGATTTGGAGTTCGGCGGTAAAAGGGCTGTTAACGCTCCGCGGGCTTTTTTCTGGCCGCACCATAAAATTAACTCTGGTATCGAGAGTTCAAACAAATGCTGCGTTAGGCTCCAAAAAAGGAGCGTAGAGCATTTTTACCGCAAATGCAACTCTCGATACCAGAGTTGCTTACGGACGCGGCCGGCCTCCAAAACGTGCTCGTGCACGATTCTCCCATAGGAAACAATGGGACTGTTTGAGCTTGAAAAAAACCTAACACCTGCAAAAAAGCAGCGTTCAGCTCCTAACGCAGCCCCATTGTTTCCTATGGGGGAACACTTCCTACGTCTGCACCTAACACTCTAACATGTACCCCGAGTCTAAACACCCCTACCCTTACACTTATTAACCCCTAATCTGCCGCCCCCGCTATCGCTGACCCCTGCATATTTTTTTAAACCCCTAATCTGCCGCTCCGTAAACCGCCGCCACCTACGTTATCCCTATGTACCCCTAATCTGCTACCCCTAACACCGCCGACCCCTATATTATATTTATTAACCCCTAACCTGCCCCCCACAACGTCGCCGACACCTGCCTACACTTATTAACCCCTAATCTGCCGAGCGGACCTGAGCGCTACTATAATAAAGTTATTAACCCCTAATCCGCCTCACTAACCCTATCATAAATAGTATTAACCCCTAATCTGCCCTCCCTAACATCGCCGACACCTAACTTCAATTATTAACCCCTAATCTTCCGATCGGAGCTCACCGCTATTCTAATAAATGGATTAACCCCTAAAGCTAAGTCTAACCCTAACACCCCCCTAAGTTAAATATAATATTTATCTAACGAAATAAATTAACTCTTATTAAATAACTTATTCCTATTTAAAGCTAAATACTTACCTGTAAAATAAATCCTAATATAGCTACAATATAAATTATAATTATATTATAGCTATTTTAGGATTAATATTTATTTTACAGGCAACTTTGTAATTATTTTAACCAGGTACAATAGCTATTAAATAGTTAAGAACTATTTAATAGTTACCTAGTTAAAATAATAACAAATTTACCTGTAAAATAAATCCTAACCTAAGTTATAATTAAACCTAACACTACCCTATCAATAAAATAATTAAATAAACTACCTACAATTATCTACAATTAACCTAACACTACACTATCAATAAATTAATTAAATAAAATACCTACAATAAAACCTAACACTACACAATCAATAAATTAATTAAACACAATTCCTACAAATAAATACAATTAAATAAACTAGCTAAAGTACAAAAAATAAAAAAGAACTAAGTTACAGAAAATAAAAAAATATTTACAAACATAAGAAAAATATTACAACAATTTTAAACTAATTACACCTACTCTAAGCCCCCTAATAAAATAACAAAGCCCCCCAAAATAAAAAATTCCCTACCCTATTCTAAATTAAAAAAGTTACAAGCTCTTTTACCTTACCAGCCCTGAACAGGGCCCTTTGCGGGGCATGCCCCAAGAATTTCAGCTCTTTTGCCTGTAAAAAAAAACATACAATACCCCCCCCCCAACATTACAACCCACCACCCACATACCCCTAATCTAACCCAAACCCCCCTTAAATAAACCTAACACTAAGCCCCTGAAGATCTTCCTACCTTGTCTTCACCATCCAGGTATCACCGATCCGTCCTGGCTCCAAGATCTTCATCCAACCCAAGCGGGGGTTGGCGATCCATAATCCGGTCCAGAAGAGGCTCCAAAGTCTTCCTCCTATCCGGCAAGAAGAGGACATCCGGACCGGCAAACATCTTCTCCAAGCGGCATCTTTGATCTTCTTCCATCCGGAGCGAAGCGGCAGGATCCTGAAGACCTCCAGCGCGGAACATCCATCCGGACCGACGACTGAACGACGAATGACTGTTCCTTTAAGGGACGTCATCCAAGATGGCGTCCCTCAAATTCCGATAATGTGAGATATTCTAAAGGCCTGATACTTAAAACCTCGCTGATAATGTGAGATATTCTAAAGGCCTGATACTTAAAACCTCGCTGATAATGTGAGATATTCTAAAGGCCTGATACTTAAAACCTCGCTGATAATGTGAGATATTCTAAAGGCCTGATACTTAAAACCTCGCTGATAATGTGAGATATTCTAAAGGCCTTATACTTAAAACCTCACTGATAATGTGAGATATTCTAAAGGCCTTATACTTAAAACCTCGCTGATAATGTGAAATATTCTAAAGGCCTGATACTTAAAACCTCGCCGATAATGTGAGATATTCTAAAAGCCTGATACTTAAACCTCGCCGATAATGTGAGATATTCTAAAGGCCTGATACTTAAAACCTCGCCGATAATGTGAGATATGCTAAAGGCCTGATACTTAAACCTCGCCGATAATGTGAGATATTCTAAAGGCCTGATACTTAAAACCTTGCCGATAATGTGAGATATTCTAAAGGCCTGATACTTAAAACCTCGCCGATAATGTGAGATATTCTAAAGGCCTGATACTTAAAACCTCGCCGATAATGTGAGATATTCTAAAGGCCTGATACTTAAAACATTGCTGATAATGTGAGATATTCTAAAGGCCTGATACTTAAAACCTCGCTGATAATGTGAGATATTCTAAAGGCCTGATACTTAAAACCTCGCCGATAATGTGAGATATTCTAAAGGCCTGATACTTAAAACCTCGCCGATAATATGAGATATTCTAAAGGCCTGATACTTAAAACCTCGCCGATAATGTGAGATATTCTAAAGGCCTGATACTTAAAACCTCGCCGATAATGTGAGATATTCTAAAGGCCTGAAACTAAAAAACCTCGCCGATAAAGTGAGATATTCTAAAGGCATGATACTTAAAACATCGCTGATAATGTGAGATATTCTAAAGGCCTGATACTTAAAACATCGCTGATAATGTGAGATATTCTAAAGGCCTGATACTTAAAACCTCGCCGATAATGTGAGATATTCTAAAGGCCTGATACTTAAAACCTCGCCGATAATGTGAGATATTCTAAAGGCCTGATACTTAAAACCTCGCTGATAATGTGAGATATTCTAAAGGCCTGATACTTAAAACCTCGCTGATAATGTGAGATATTCTAAAGGCCTTATACTTAAAACCTCGCTGATAATGTGAGATATTCTAAAGGCCTGATACTTAAAACCTCGCCGATAATGTGAGATATTCTAAAAGCCTGATACTTAAACCTCGCCGATAATGTGAGATATTCTAAAGGCCTGATACTTAAAACCTCGCCGATAATGTGAGATATGCTAAAGGCCTGATACTTAAACCTCGCCGATAATGTGAGATAGTCTAAAGGCCTGATACTTAAAACCTCGCCGATAATGTGAGATATTCTAAAAGCCTGATACTTAAACCTCGCCGATAATGTGAGATATTCTAAAGGCCTGATACTTAAAACCTCGCCGATAATGTGAGATATGCTAAAGGCCTGATACTTAAACCTCGCCGATAATGTGAGATATTCTAAAGGCCTGATACTTAAAACCTCGCCGATAATGTGAGATATTCTAAAGGCCTGATACTTAAAACCTCGCCGATAATGTGAGATATTCTAAAGGCCTGATACTTAAAACCTCGCCGATAATGTGAGATATTCTAAAGGCCTGATACTTAAAACCTCGCCGATAATGTGAGATATTCTAAAGGCCTGATACTTAAAACCTTGCCGATAATGTGAGATATTCTAAAGGCCTGATACTTAAAACCTCGCCGATAATGTGAGATATTCTAAATGCCTGATACTTAAAACCTCGCAGATAATGTGAGATATTCTAAAGGCCTGATACTTAAAACCTCGCCGATAATGTGAGATATTCTAAAGGCCTGATACTTAAAACCTTGCCGATAATGTGAGATATTCTAAAGGCCTGATACTTAAAACCTCGCCGATAATGTGAGATATTCTAAATGCCTGATACTTAAAACCTCGCCGATAATGTGAGATATTCTAAAGGCCTGATACTTAAAACCTCGCCGATAATGTGAGATATTCTAAAGGCCTGATACTTAAAACCTCGCCGATAATGTGAGATATTCTAAAGGCCTGATACTTAAAACCTCGCCGATAATGTGAGATATTCTAAAGGCCTGATACTTAAAACCTCGCCGATAATGTGAGATATTCTAAAGGCCTGATACTTAAAACCTCGCCGATAATGTGAGATATTCTAAAGGCCTGAAACTAAAAAAACCTTGCCGATAAAGTGAGATATTCTAAAGGCATGATACTTAAAACATCGCTGATAATGTGAGATATTCTAAAGGCCTGATACTTAAAACCTCGCTGATAATGTGAGATATTCTAAAGGCCTGATACTTAAAACCTCGCCGATAATGTGAGATATTCTAAAGGCCTGATACTTAAAACCTCGCCGATAATGTGAGATATTCTAAAGGCCTGATACTTAAAACCTCGCCGATAATGTGAGATATTCTAAAGGCCTGATACTTAAAACCTCGCCGATAATGTGAGATATTCTAAAGGCCTGATACTTAAAACCTCGCCGATAATGTGAGATATTCTAAAGGCCTGATACTTAAAACCTCGCCGATAATGTGAGATATTCTAAAGGCCTGAAACTTAAAACCTCGCCGATAATGTGAGATATTCTAAAGGCCTGATACTTAAAACCTCGCCGATAATGTGAGATATTCTAAAGGCCTAATACTTAAAACCTCGCCGATAATGTGAGATATTCTAAGAAGTCTTACAATTTCTCTCCATGCCGGCGAGGTTTTACATATCAGATCCTAAGGGCCCAATAATCTAAGGCTCTCTGGGCTAGTGAGACTCTATAAGATGCTACCAGTACTTTTACTTCCCTGGTGGAATTATCTAAAGACACTTTTTGTCTCACTAACGGGTCATATACTGCATCTGTGTATGGGTAGGAGATGTGGACTTTACAAAAGTGCACAATAAAATTCTTCATTTTAAAAAGTTTTTTCCTTTCATGATTGAGACACAACATACAATTTTACACAACTTTCCAATTTACTTCTATTATAAAATTTTCTTTGTTTTCTTGTTATCCTTTGTGGAAAAGCAGGAAGGTAAGTTCAGGAGTGTGCACGTGTCTGCAGTACTATATGACAGCAGTTTTGTAACAATAATTAAATAAAAAGAGAGAAGCGCTCAACCTGGGAACGAACAATAGCATAATAGCTTGTTCTATGGCTAGTTACCACCCTAGAAGCAGCCTCTTTTTGCTCAATGTGTGCCTTTCACAGTGAAGAACTTTCCTGTAGCATATCAGTCTGATCCTGACTTCAAAGTACAGTCCAGCCCCGAAATACCAGGCAATCCCTCTCTGAAGGAGAGAAACGGCAAAACCCCAGACGTACGTTTCGGCCTATTGTGGGCCTCGTCAGTGAGGTGCAGCCATATCCCTCTAGGCACACTGAGCAACGGGTCCACGTCTGGATTCCCGCATCACACTTAGGGAGACTTCCCCAAGTGTCATAATTTGCATAAATAAAAAGAGAGAAGCGCTCAACCTGGGAACAAACAATAGCATAATAGCTTGTTCTATGGCTAGTTACCACCCTAGAAGCAGCCTCTTTTTGCTCAATGTGTGCCTTTCACAGTGAAGAACTTTCCTGTAGCATATCAGTCTGATCCTGACTTAACAGTGCAGTCCAGCCCCGAAATACCAGGCAATCCCTCTCTGAACGAGAGAAACGGCAAAACCCCAGACGTACGTTTCGGCCTATTGTGGGCCTCATCAGTGAGGTGCAGCCATATCCCTCTAGGCACACTGAGCAACGGGTCTTACCCTGTCTGACCCTTGCGTTTCCCAGAGAAAACAACAAATAGAGCAGAAGACTGGCGAAAATCCTTATTCGCCTGTAGATAGAATTTCAATGCACGCACCATGTCTAGGTTGCGCAGCAGACATTCTTTATGAGAAGACGGGTTAGGACACAGAGAAGGAACAACGATTTCCTGATTAATGTTCCTATCCGAAACCCTAACTTAGTACGGAGAACTACCTTATCTGAATGAAAAATAAGGTAAGGAGATTCATACTGCAATGCCTAGAGCTCTGAGACTCTACGAGCAGAAGAAATTGCAACAAGAAACAAAACTTTCCAAGATAACAACTTAATATCTAAGGAATGCATAGGCTCAAATGGAGCCTGCTGAAGAACTTTAAGAACAAGGTTAAGACTCCAGGGAGGAGTAACAGGTTTGAACACAGGCCTGATTCTGACCAAGGCCTGACAGAACGATTGCACATCTGGTACATCTGCCAGACGTTTATGCAACAAAATAGACAAGGCATATATTTGACCCTTCAAGGTACTTGCCAATAAACCCTTCTCCAAACCCTTCTGGAGAAAGGACAGAATTCTAGGAATCCAAACTCTACTCCAAGAGTAACCTCTTGATTCACACCAATACAGATATTTATGCCATATCTTATAGTAAATCTTTCTGGTAACAGGCTTACGAGCCTGAATCATGGTCTCAATGACCGACTCAGAAAACCCCCGCTTTCATCTTGAGAAAGCCCTGTAAAGGGAGAAATGCGTTGATGTACTGCAACAACCACTAAGATTTACTACTTGTAGCTGGAGCTACCAAAGTGTTCACTGAGGATTGTGCAAATTCGCTAATATAATTAGCTATTGGAAAGACTTGCAACTAACTCTCTGAACTCCTTATCAGATAATCAAGTCCGCTCACAGCTTTTATTTTGTACCTTGCGTGCTATCTAGCACTAAGAGCAGGTATCTGTCACTGGAGGATTGCTATACCATAGCTAAAAGAGTCACTATTACCGCTGTCGGCTGGTTCCGAATTTGGTCCAATCAGAGAGCCCGTCTGGGACAGCACCCACATAAGGGACGTCATCGCGCTAACGGCTGTAACTTACCCACAGAGAACATCGAGTGGAAGGTCTGGGGTAAGCCCTTGTTTGCTAGCAAACCAACACGGAATAGAACAATTGTAAGTGTACACTGGACTATTTCTATTTGCACCACGAACTCTTTCTGCTATTGCAATATTTATATGGCGGCAACTTAAGAAGTTTTTACTTACGGAGACGTCCGTTTTTACTTGTTATTATTTTTGTCAATTAAATTGTGTCTCATTTTAGATACGTTATTGTCCTTGTCATATTTCCAAGTATCAAACATATTGTCTTATATTTTTTAGCACCTTTAGCTGTAGCGCTCCTGGTTCACTCCCCCTTTTTAGTCATTTCACTTACCTATTTTGGGAAAACATAGGTATTCTCAGGAGTTTGGTGTGTTCACCCTGCGCTCACTGGTTTTAATATCTTTCATCTGGTACATCCGCCAGATGTTTATGCAACAAAATAGACAAGGCATATATTTGACCCTTCAAGGTACTTGCCAATAAACCCTTCTCCAAACCCTTCTGGAGAAAGGACAGAATTCTAGGAATCCAAACTCTACTCCAAGAGTAACCTCTTGATTCACACCAATACAGATATTTATGCCATATCTTATAGTAAATCTTTCTGGTAACAGGCTTACGAGCCTGAATCATGGTCTCAATGACCGACTCAGAAAACCCCCGCTTAGATAAAATTAAACGTTCAATCTCCAAGCAGTCAGCTTCAGAGAAACAAGATTTGGATGAAGGAAGGGCCCTTGAAGTAGAAGATCTTTCCTCAGTGGAAGTCTCCAAGGTCGGAGAGATGACATCTCCACTAGGTCTGCATACCAGATCCTGTGAGGCCACGCCGGTGCAATGAGGATCACCGACGCCCTCTCCTGTTTGATTCGAGCAATGACCCAAGGAAGGAGAGCGAACGGAGGAAATAGGTATGCTAGACTGAAATTCCAAGGGAATGCCAGAGCATCTATCAGTACAGCCTGAGGATCCCTTGACCTCGACCCGTACCTCAGGAGCTTGGCATTCTGTCGAGATGCCATGAGATCCAGCTCCAGCTGTTCCCATTTGAGAATCAAGTTGGAAAAACCTCCGGATGGAGTTCCCACTCCCCCGGGTGAAAAGTCTGTCTGCTCAGAAAATCCGCTTCCCAATTGTCCACTCCTGGAATGTGGATCGTAGATAGACAGCAGTTGTGTGTCTCTGCCCACTTAATAATCTTGGCTATCTCTGTCATGGCCAAGGAACTCTAAGTTCCTCCCTGATGGTTGATGTAAGCCACTGAAATTATGTTGTCCGACTGGAACCTGATAAACCGGGCTGAAGCTAATTGAGGCCAGGCCAGAAAAACATTGAAAATTGCCCTCAGCTCTAGGATGTTTATGGGGAGAACAGACTCCTCCCGAGTCCATGTCCCCTGAGCCTTTAGTGAGACCGACAGCTCCCCATTCCAGCAGGCTGGCGTCCATTGTCACAATCAACCAGGTGGGTCTGCGGAAGCAGGTTCCCTGGGAGAGTAGATCTTGACAAAGTATAAGAGATTTTAAGCGCTTAGGATAAAAAACCTACCTCTGTCGCTCTAATATAAGGGTGTTCTAGCTCACCCTGGAGACAAGTGACAATAAACAGAATATTAACGCGCCTAAGAGGTATAAAATAATTCCATACCTTATAAAAACAACGTATAAACTGGATAGTACAATAGTAAAATGTATATATGGTGATAACTCAGCGTTACCTGATTACCACATATTCCAATGAATTAAAACTTTCAACTTTGGTTAAAATCCATGAAGTAATATGAGCTGAAGATGTTCTAAACTTTTAACCAAACTTAAAAACAATAGTAAAATGTATATATGGTGATAACTCAGCTCTACCTGATTACCACATATGCCAATGAATTAAAACTTTCAACTTTGGTTAAAATCCATGAAGTAATATGAGCTGAAGATGTTGTAAACTTTTAACCAAACTTACAAACAATAGTAAAATGTATATATGGTGATAACTCAGCTCTACCTGATTACCACATATGCCAATGAATTAAAACTTTCAACTTTGGTTAAAATCCATGAAGTAATATGAGCTGAAGATGTTCTAAACTTTTAACCAAACTTACAAGCATACAACATGCAAATCCATCAGACATACACTCACCCAACAACTTAGTAAAAACACTAGGTGCACCTAGAATATAGCTAAAATTTGCACATCCAGAGCAGTGTCATAACGTGTACCCGTAGGTCAAAGTGGTATGGTCCCAAATCCGATTGCCTAAACATAGGCCTAGATTTGGAGTTCGGCGGTAAAAGGGCTGTTAACGCTCCGCGGGCTTTTTTCTGGCCGCACCATAAAATTAACTCTGGTATCGAGAGTTCAAACAAATGCTGCGTTAGGCTCCAAAAAAGGAGCGTAGAGCATTTTTACCGCAAATGCAACTCTCGATACCAGAGTTGCTTACGGACGCGGCCGGCCTCCAAAACGTGCTCGTGCACGATTCTCCCATAGGAAACAATGGGACTGTTTGAGCTTGAAAAAAACCTAACACCTGCAAAAAAGCAGCGTTCAGCTCCTAACGCAGCCCCATTGTTTCCTATGGGGGAACACTTCCTACGTCTGCACCTAACACTCTAACATGTACCCCGAGTCTAAACACCCCTACCCTTACACTTATTAACCCCTAATCTGCCGCCCCCGCTATCGCTGACCCCTGCATATTTTTTTAAACCCCTAATCTGCCGCTCCGTAAACCGCCGCCACCTACGTTATCCCTATGTACCCCTAATCTGCTACCCCTAACACCGCCGACCCCTATATTATATTTATTAACCCCTAACCTGCCCCCCACAACGTCGCCGACACCTGCCTACACTTATTAACCCCTAATCTGCCGAGCGGACCTGAGCGCTACTATAATAAAGTTATTAACCCCTAATCCGCCTCACTAACCCTATCATAAATAGTATTAACCCCTAATCTGCCCTCCCTAACATCGCCGACACCTAACTTCAATTATTAACCCCTAATCTTCCGATCGGAGCTCACCGCTATTCTAATATGAGCTGAAGATGTTCTAAACTTTTAACCAAACTTACAAGCATACAACATGCAAATCCATCAGACATACACTCACCCAACAACTTAGTAAAAACACTAGGTGCACCTAGAATATAGCTAAAATTTGCACATCCAGAGCAGTGTCATAACGTGTACCCGTAGGTCAAAGTGGTATGGTCCCAAATCCGATTGCCTAAACATAGGCCTAGATTTGGAGTTCGGCGGTAAAAGGGCTGTTAACGCTCCGCGGGCTTTTTTCTGGCCGCACCATAAAATTAACTCTGGTATCGAGAGTTCAAACAAATGCTGCGTTAGGCTCCAAAAAAGGAGCGTAGAGCATTTTTACCGCAAATGCAACTCTCGATACCAGAGTTGCTTACGGACGCGGCCGGCCTCCAAAACGTGCTCGTGCACGATTCTCCCATAGGAAACAATGGGACTGTTTGAGCTTGAAAAAAACCTAACACCTGCAAAAAAGCAGCGTTCAGCTCCTAACGCAGCCCCATTGTTTCCTATGGGGGAACACTTCCTACGTCTGCACCTAACACTCTAACATGTACCCCGAGTCTAAACACCCCTACCCTTACACTTATTAACCCCTAATCTGCCGCCCCCGCTATCGCTGACCCCTGCATATTTTTTTAAACCCCTAATCTGCCGCTCCGTAAACCGCCGCCACCTACGTTATCCCTATGTACCCCTAATCTGCTACCCCTAACACCGCCGACCCCTATATTATATTTATTAACCCCTAACCTGCCCCCCACAACGTCGCCGACACCTGCCTACACTTATTAACCCCTAATCTGCCGAGCGGACCTGAGCGCTACTATAATAAAGTTATTAACCCCTAATCCGCCTCACTAACCCTATCATAAATAGTATTAACCCCTAATCTGCCCTCCCTAACATCGCCGACACCTAACTTCAATTATTAACCCCTAATCTTCCGATCGGAGCTCACCGCTATTCTAATAAATGGATTAACCCCTAAAGCTAAGTCTAACCCTAACACTACACCCCCTAAGTTAAATATAATATTTATCTAACGAAATAAATTAACTCTTATTAAATAACTTATTCCTATTTAAAGCTAAATACTTACCTGTAAAATAAATCCTAATATAGCTACAATATAAATTATAATTATATTATAGCTATTTTAGGATTAATATTTATTTTACAGGCAACTTTGTAATTATTTTAACCAGGTACAATAGCTATTAAATAGTTAAGAACTATTTAATAGTTACCTAGTTAAAATAATAACAAATTTACCTGTAAAATAAATCCTAACCTAAGTTATAATTAAACCTAACACTACCCTATCAATAAAATAATTAAATAAACTACCTACAATTATCTACAATTAACCTAACACTACACTATCAATAAATTAATTAAATAAAATACCTACAATAAAACCTAACACTACACTATCAATAAATTAATTAAACACAATTCCTACAAATAAATACAATTAAATAAACTAGCTAAAGTACAAAAAATAAAAAAGAACTAAGTTACAGAAAATAAAAAAATATTTACAAACATAAGAAAAATATTACAACAATTTTAAACTAATTACACCTACTCTAAGCCCCCTAATAAAATAACAAAGCCCCCCAAAATAAAAAATTCCCTACCCTATTCTAAATTAAAAAAGTTACAAGCTCTTTTACCTTACCAGCCCTGAACAGGGCCCTTTGCGGGGCATGCCCCAAGAATTTCAGCTCTTTTGCCTGTAAAAAAAAACATACAATACCCCCCCCCCAACATTACAACCCACCACCCACATACCCCTAATCTAACCCAAACCCCCCTTAAATAAACCTAACACTAAGCCCCTGAAGATCTTCCTACCTTGTCTTCACCATCCAGGTATCACCGATCCGTCCTGGCTCCAAGATCTTCATCCAACCCAAGCGGGGGTTGGCGATCCATAATCCGGTCCAGAAGAGGCTCCAAAGTCTTCCTCCTATCCGGCAAGAAGAGGACATCCGGACCGGCAAACATCTTCTCCAAGCGGCATCTTTGATCTTCTTCCATCCGGAGCGAAGCGGCAGGATCCTGAAGACCTCAAGCGCGGAACATCCATCCGGACCGACGACTGAACGACGAATGACTGTTCCTTTAAGGGACGTCATCCAAGATGGCGTCCCTCAAATTCCGATAATGTGAGATATTCTAAAGGCCTGATACTTAAAACCTCGCTGATAATGTGAGATATTCTAAAGGCCTGATACTTAAAACCTCGCTGATAATGTGAGATATTCTAAAGGCCTGATACTTAAAACCTCGCTGATAATGTGAGATATTCTAAAGGCCTGATACTTAAAACCTCGCTGATAATGTGAGATATTCTAAAGGCCTTATACTTAAAACCTCACTGATAATGTGAGATATTCTAAAGGCCTTATACTTAAAACCTCGCTGATAATGTGAAATATTCTAAAGGCCTGATACTTAAAACCTCGCCGATAATGTGAGATATTCTAAAAGCCTGATACTTAAACCTCGCCGATAATGTGAGATATTCTAAAGGCCTGATACTTAAAACCTCGCCGATAATGTGAGATATGCTAAAGGCCTGATACTTAAACCTCGCCGATAATGTGAGATATTCTAAAGGCCTGATACTTAAAACCTTGCCGATAATGTGAGATATTCTAAAGGCCTGATACTTAAAACCTCGCCGATAATGTGAGATATTCTAAAGGCCTGATACTTAAAACCTCGCCGATAATGTGAGATATTCTAAAGGCCTGATACTTAAAACATTGCTGATAATGTGAGATATTCTAAAGGCCTGATACTTAAAACCTCGCTGATAATGTGAGATATTCTAAAGGCCTGATACTTAAAACCTCGCCGATAATGTGAGATATTCTAAAGGCCTGATACTTAAAACCTCGCCGATAATATGAGATATTCTAAAGGCCTGATACTTAAAACCTCGCCGATAATGTGAGATATTCTAAAGGCCTGATACTTAAAACCTCGCCGATAATGTGAGATATTCTAAAGGCCTGAAACTAAAAAACCTCGCCGATAAAGTGAGATATTCTAAAGGCATGATACTTAAAACATCGCTGATAATGTGAGATATTCTAAAGGCCTGATACTTAAAACATCGCTGATAATGTGAGATATTCTAAAGGCCTGATACTTAAAACCTCGCCGATAATGTGAGATATTCTAAAGGCCTGATACTTAAAACCTCGCCGATAATGTGAGATATTCTAAAGGCCTGATACTTAAAACCTCGCTGATAATGTGAGATATTCTAAAGGCCTGATACTTAAAACCTCGCTGATAATGTGAGATATTCTAAAGGCCTTATACTTAAAACCTCGCTGATAATGTGAGATATTCTAAAGGCCTGATACTTAAAACCTCGCCGATAATGTGAGATATTCTAAAAGCCTGATACTTAAACCTCGCCGATAATGTGAGATATTCTAAAGGCCTGATACTTAAAACCTCGCCGATAATGTGAGATATGCTAAAGGCCTGATACTTAAACCTCGCCGATAATGTGAGATAGTCTAAAGGCCTGATACTTAAAACCTCGCCGATAATGTGAGATATTCTAAAAGCCTGATACTTAAACCTCGCCGATAATGTGAGATATTCTAAAGGCCTGATACTTAAAACCTCGCCGATAATGTGAGATATGCTAAAGGCCTGATACTTAAACCTCGCCGATAATGTGAGATATTCTAAAGGCCTGATACTTAAAACCTCGCCGATAATGTGAGATATTCTAAAGGCCTGATACTTAAAACCTCGCCGATAATGTGAGATATTCTAAAGGCCTGATACTTAAAACCTCGCCGATAATGTGAGATATTCTAAAGGCCTGATACTTAAAACCTCGCCGATAATGTGAGATATTCTAAAGGCCTGATACTTAAAACCTTGCCGATAATGTGAGATATTCTAAAGGCCTGATACTTAAAACCTCGCCGATAATGTGAGATATTCTAAATGCCTGATACTTAAAACCTCGCAGATAATGTGAGATATTCTAAAGGCCTGATACTTAAAACCTCGCCGATAATGTGAGATATTCTAAAGGCCTGATACTTAAAACCTCGCCGATAATGTGAGATATTCTAAAGGCCTGATACTTAAAACCTCGCCGATAATGTGAGATATTCTAAATGCCTGATACTTAAAACCTCGCCGATAATGTGAGATATTCTAAAGGCCTGATACTTAAAACCTCGCCGATAATGTGAGATATTCTAAAGGCCTGATACTTAAAACCTCGCCGATAATGTGAGATATTCTAAAGGCCTGATACTTAAAACCTCGCCGATAATGTGAGATATTCTAAAGGCCTGATACTTAAAACCTCGCCGATAATGTGAGATATTCTAAAGGCCTGATACTTAAAACCTCGCCGATAATGTGAGATATTCTAAAGGCCTGAAACTAAAAAAACCTCGCCGATAAAGTGAGATATTCTAAAGGCATGATACTTAAAACATCGCTGATAATGTGAGATATTCTAAAGGCCTGATACTTAAAACCTCGCTGATAATGTGAGATATTCTAAAGGCCTGATACTTAAAACCTCGCCGATAATGTGAGATATTCTAAAGGCCTGATACTTAAAACCTCGCCGATAATGTGAGATATTCTAAAGGCCTGATACTTAAAACCTCGCCGATAATGTGAGATATTCTAAAGGCCTGATACTTAAAACCTCGCCGATAATGTGAGATATTCTAAAGGCCTGATACTTAAAACCTCGCCGATAATGTGAGATATTCTAAAGGCCTGATACTTAAAACCTCGCCGATAATGTGAGATATTCTAAAGGCCTGAAACTTAAAACCTCGCCGATAATGTGAGATATTCTAAAGGCCTGATACTTAAAACCTCGCCGATAATGTGAGATATTCTAAAGGCCTAATACTTAAAACCTCGCCGATAATGTGAGATATTCTAAGAAGTCTTACAATTTCTCTCCATGCCGGCGAGGTTTTACATATCAGATCCTAAGGGCCCAATAATCTAAGGCTCTCTGGGCTAGTGAGACTCTATAAGATGCTACCAGTACTTTTACTTCCCTGGTGGAATTATCTAAAGACACTTTTTGTCTCACTAACGGGTCATATACTGCATCTGTGTATGGGTAGGAGATGTGGACTTTACAAAAGTGCACAATAAAATTCTTCATTTTAAAAAGTTTTTTCCTTTCATGATTGAGACACAACATACAATTTTACACAACTTTCCAATTTACTTCTATTATAAAATTTTCTTTGTTTTCTTGTTATCCTTTGTGGAAAAGCAGGAAGGTAAGTTCAGGAGTGTGCACGTGTCTGCAGTACTATATGACAGCAGTTTTGTAACAATAATTAAATAAAAAGAGAGAAGCGCTCAACCTGGGAACGAACAATAGCATAATAGCTTGTTCTATGGCTAGTTACCACCCTAGAAGCAGCCTCTTTTTGCTCAATGTGTGCCTTTCACAGTGAAGAACTTTCCTGTAGCATATCAGTCTGATCCTGACTTCAAAGTACAGTCCAGCCCCGAAATACCAGGCAATCCCTCTCTGAAGGAGAGAAACGGCAAAACCCCAGACGTACGTTTCGGCCTATTGTGGGCCTCGTCAGTGAGGTGCAGCCATATCCCTCTAGGCACACTGAGCAACGGGTCCACGTCTGGATTCCCGCATCACACTTAGGGAGACTTCCCCAAGTGTCATAATTTGCATAAATAAAAAGAGAGAAGCGCTCAACCTGGGAACAAACAATAGCATAATAGCTTGTTCTATGGCTAGTTACCACCCTAGAAGCAGCCTCTTTTTGCTCAATGTGTGCCTTTCACAGTGAAGAACTTTCCTGTAGCATATCAGTCTGATCCTGACTTAACAGTGCAGTCCAGCCCCGAAATACCAGGCAATCCCTCTCTGAACGAGAGAAACGGCAAAACCCCAGACGTACGTTTCGGCCTATTGTGGGCCTCATCAGTGAGGTGCAGCCATATCCCTCTAGGCACACTGAGCAACGGGTCTGACCCTGTCTGACCCTTGCGTTTCCCAGAGAAAACAACAAATAGAGCAGAAGACTGGCGAAAATCCTTATTCGCCTGTAGATAGAATTTCAATGCACGCACCATGTCTAGGTTGCGCAGCAGACATTCTTTATGAGAAGACGGGTTAGGACACAGAGAAGGAACAACGATTTCCTGATTAATGTTCCTATCCGAAACCCTAACTTAGTACGGAGAACTACCTTATCTGAATGAAAAATAAGGTAAGGAGATTCATACTGCAATGCCTAGAGCTCTGAGACTCTACGAGCAGAAGAAATTGCAACAAGAAACAAAACTTTCCAAGATAACAACTTAATATCTAAGGAATGCATAGGCTCAAATGGAGCCTGCTGAAGAACTTTAAGAAC
Organism: Bombina bombina; assembly: GCF_027579735.1. Classification (NCBI taxonomy): domain Eukaryota; kingdom Metazoa; phylum Chordata; class Amphibia; order Anura; family Bombinatoridae; genus Bombina; species Bombina bombina. Next base: position 1,269,047,942 of record NC_069501.1, read on the forward strand.
AAGGTTAAGACTCCAGGGAGGAGTAACAGGTTTGAACACAGGCCTGATTCTGACCAAGGCCTGACAGAACGATTGCACATCTGGTACATCCGCCAGACGTTTATGCAACAAAATAGACAAGGCATATATTTGACCCTTCAAGGTACTTGCCAATAAACCCTTCTCCAAACCCTTCTGGAGAAAGGACAGAATTCTAGGAATCCAAACTCTACTCCAAGAGTAACCTCTTGATTCACACCAATACAGATATTTATGCCATATCTTATAGTAAATCTTTCTGGTAACAGGCTTACGAGCCTGAATCATGGTCTCAATGACCGACTCAGAAAACCCCCGCTTTCATCTTGAGAAAGCCCTGTAAAGGGAGAAATGCGTTGATGTACTGCAACAACCACTAAGATTTACTACTTGTAGCTGGAGCTACCAAAGTGTTCACTGAGGATTGTGCAAATTCGCTAATATAATTAGCTATTGGAAAGACTTGCAACTAACTCTCTGAACTCCTTATCAGATAATCAAGTCCGCTCACAGCTTTTATTTTGTACCTTGCGTGCTATCTAGCACTAAGAGCAGGTATCTGTCACTGGAGGATTGCTATACCATAGCTAAAAGAGTCACTATTACCGCTGTCGGCTGGTTCCGAATTTGGTCCAATCAGAGAGCCCGTCTGGGACAGCACCCACATAAGGGACGTCATCGCGCTAACGGCTGTAACTTACCCACAGAGAACATCGAGTGGAAGGTCTGGGGTAAGCCCTTGTTTGCTAGCAAACCAACACGGAATAGAACAATTGTAAGTGTACACTGGACTATTTCTATTTGCACCATGAACTCTTTCTGCTATTGCAATATTTATATGGCGGCAACTTAAGAAGTTTTTACTTACGGAGACGTCCGTTTTTACTTGTTATTATTTTTGTCAATTAAATTGTGTCTCATTTTAGATACGTTATTGTCCTTGTCATATTTCCAAGTATCAAACATATTGTCTTATATTTTTTAGCACCTTTAGCTGTAGCGCTCCTGGTTCACTCCCCCTTTTTAGTCATTTCACTTACCTATTTTGGGAAAACATAGGTATTCTCAGGAGTTTGGTGTGTTCACCCTGCGCTCACTGGTTTTAATATCTTTCATCTGGTACATCCGCCAGACGTTTATGCAACAAAATAGACAAGGCATATATTTGACCCTTCAAGGTACTTGCCAATAACCCCTTCTCCAAACCCTTCTGGAGAAAGGACAGAATTCTAGGAATCCAAACTCTACTCCAAGAGTAACCTCTTGATTCACACCAATACAGATATTTATGCCATATCTTATAGTAAATCTTTCTGGTAACAGGCTTACGAGCCTGAATCATGGTCTCAATGACCGACTCAGAAAACCCCCGCTTAGATAAAATTAAACGTTCAATCTCCAAGCAGTCAGCTTCAGAGAAACAAGATTTGGATGAAGGAAGGGCCCTTGAAGTAGAAGATCTTTCCTCAGTGGAAGTCTCCAAGGTCGGAGAGATGACATCTCCACTAGGTCTGCATACCAGATCCTGTGAGGCCACGCCGGTGCAATGAGGATCACCGACGCCCTCTCCTGTTTGATTCGAGCAATGACCCAAGGAAGGAGAGCGAACGGAGGAAATAGGTATGCTAGACTGAAATTCCAAGGGAATGCCAGAGCATCTATCAGTACAGCCTGAGGATCCCTTGACCTCGACCCGTACCTCAGGAGCTTGGCATTCTGTCGAGATGCCATGAGATCCAGCTCCAGCTGTTCCCATTTGAGAATCAAGTTGGAAAAACCTCCGGATGGAGTTCCCACTCCCCCGGGTGAAAAGTCTGTCTGCTCAGAAAATCCGCTTCCCAATTGTCCACTCCTGGAATGTGGATCGTAGATAGACAGCAGTTGTGTGTCTCTGCCCACTTAATAATCTTGGCTATCTCTGTCATGGCCAAGGAACTCTAAGTTCCTCCCTGATGGTTGATGTAAGCCACTGAAATTATGTTGTCCGACTGGAACCTGATAAACCGGGCTGAAGCTAATTGAGGCCAGGCCAGAAAAACATTGAAAATTGCCCTCAGCTCTAGGATGTTTATGGGGAGAACAGACTCCTCCCGAGTCCATGTCCCCTGAGCCTTTAGTGAGACCGACAGCTCCCCATTCCAGCAGGCTGGCGTCCATTGTCACAATCAACCAGGTGGGTCTGCGGAAGCAGGTTCCCTGGGAGAGTAGATCTTGACAAAGTATAAGAGATTTTAAGCGCTTAGGATAAAAAACCTACCTCTGTCGCTCTAATATAAGGGTGTTCTAGCTCACCCTGGAGACAAGTGACAATAAACAGAATATTAATGCGCCTAAGAGGAGGTATAAAATAATTCCATACCTTATAAAAACAACGTATAAACTGGATAGTACAATAGTAAAATGTATATATGGTGATAACTCAGCGTTACCTGATTACCACATATTCCAATGAATTAAAACTTTCAACTTTGGTTAAAATCCATGAAGTAATATGAGCTGAAGATGTTCTAAACTTTTAACCAAACTTAAAAACAATAGTAAAATGTATATATGGTGATAACTCAGCTCTACCTGATTACCACATATGCCAATGAATTAAAACTTTCAACTTTGGTTAAAATCCATGAAGTAATATGAGCTGAAGATGTTGTAAACTTTTAACCAAACTTACAAACAATAGTAAAATGTATATATGGTGATAACTCAGCTCTACCTGATTACCACATATGCCAATGAATTAAAACTTTCAACTTTGGTTAAAATCCATGAAGTAATATGAGCTGAAGATGTTCTAAACTTTTAACCAAACTTACAAGCATACAACATGCAAATCCATCAGACATACACTCACCCAACAACTTAGTAAAAACACTAGGTGCACCTAGAATATAGCTAAAATTTGCACATCCAGAGCAGTGTCATAACGTGTACCCGTAGGTCAAAGTGGTATGGTCCCAAATCCGATTGCCTAAACATAGGCCTAGATTTGGAGTTCGGCGGTAAAAGGGCTGTTAACGCTCCGCGGGCTTTTTTCTGGCCGCACCATAAAATTAACTCTGGTATCGAGAGTTCAAACAAATGCTGCGTTAGGCTCCAAAAAAGGAGCGTAGAGCATTTTTACCGCAAATGCAACTCTCGATACCAGAGTTGCTTACGGACGCGGCCGGCCTCCAAAACGTGCTCGTGCACGATTCTCCCATAGGAAACAATGGGACTGTTTGAGCTTGAAAAAAACCTAACACCTGCAAAAAAGCAGCGTTCAGCTCCTAACGCAGCCCCATTGTTTCCTATGGGGGAACACTTCCTACGTCTGCACCTAACACTCTAACATGTACCCCGAGTCTAAACACCCCTACCCTTACACTTATTAACCCCTAATCTGCCGCCCCCGCTATCGCTGACCCCTGCATATTTTTTTAAACCCCTAATCTGCCGCTCCGTAAACCGCCGCCACCTACGTTATCCCTATGTACCCCTAATCTGCTACCCCTAACACCGCCGACCCCTATATTATATTTATTAACCCCTAACCTGCCCCCCACAACGTCGCCGACACCTGCCTACACTTATTAACCCCTAATCTGCCGAGCGGACCTGAGCGCTACTATAATAAAGTTATTAACCCCTAATCCGCCTCACTAACCCTATCATAAATAGTATTAACCCCTAATCTGCCCTCCCTAACATCGCCGACACCTAACTTCAATTATTAACCCCTAATCTTCCGATCGGAGCTCACCGCTATTCTAATAAATGGATTAACCCCTAAAGCTAAGTCTAACCCTAACACTAACACCCCCCTAAGTTAAATATAATATTTATCTAACGAAATAAATTAACTCTTATTAAATAACTTATTCCTATTTAAAGCTAAATACTTACCTGTAAAATAAATCCTAATATAGCTACAATATAAATTATAATTATATTATAGCTATTTTAGGATTAATATTTATTTTACAGGCAACTTTGTAATTATTTTAACCAGGTACAATAGCTATTAAATAGTTAAGAACTATTTAATAGTTACCTAGTTAAAATAATAACAAATTTACCTGTAAAATAAATCCTAACCTAAGTTATAATTAAACCTAACACTACCCTATCAATAAAATAATTAAATAAACTACCTACAATTATCTACAATTAACCTAACACTACACTATCAATAAATTAATTAAATAAAATACCTACAATAAAACCTAACACTACACTATCAATAAATTAATTAAACACAATTCCTACAAATAAATACAATTAAATAAACTAGCTAAAGTACAAAAAATAAAAAAGAACTAAGTTACAGAAAATAAAAAAATATTTACAAACATAAGAAAAATATTACAACAATTTTAAACTAATTACACCTACTCTAAGCCCCCTAATAAAATAACAAAGCCCCCCAAAATAAAAAATTCCCTACCCTATTCTAAATTAAAAAAGTTACAAGCTCTTTTACCTTACCAGCCCTGAACAGGGCCCTTTGCGGGGCATGCCCCAAGAATTTCAGCTCTTTTGCCTGTAAAAAAAAACATACAATACCCCCCCCCCAACATTACAACCCACCACCCACATACCCCTAATCTAACCCAAACCCCCCTTAAATAAACCTAACACTAAGCCCCTGAAGATCTTCCTACCTTGTCTTCACCATCCAGGTATCACCGATCCGTCCTGGCTCCAAGATCTTCATCCAACCCAAGCGGGGGTTGGCGATCCATAATCCGGTCCAGAAGAGGCTCCAAAGTCTTCCTCCTATCCGGCAAGAAGAGGACATCCGGACCGGCAAACATCTTCTCCAAGCGGCATCTTTGATCTTCTTCCATCCGGAGCGAAGCGGCAGGATCCTGAAGACCTCCAGCGCGGAACATCCATCCGGACCGACGACTGAACGACGAATGACTGTTCCTTTAAGGGACGTCATCCAAGATGGCGTCCCTCAAATTCCGATAATGTGAGATATTCTAAAGGCCTGATACTTAAAACCTCGCTGATAATGTGAGATATTCTAAAGGCCTGATACTTAAAACCTCGCTGATAATGTGAGATATTCTAAAGGCCTGATACTTAAAACCTCGCTGATAATGTGAGATATTCTAAAGGCCTGATACTTAAAACCTCGCTGATAATGTGAGATATTCTAAAGGCCTTATACTTAAAACCTCACTGATAATGTGAGATATGCTAAAGGCCTGATACTTAAAACCTCGCCGATAATGTGAGATATTCTAAAGGCCTGATACTTAAAACCTTGCCGATAATGTGAGATATTCTAAAGGCCTGATACTTAAAACCTCGCCGATAATGTGAGATATTCTAAAGGCCTGATACTTAAAACCTCGCCGATAATGTGAGATATTCTAAAGGCCTGATACTTAAAACCTCGCCGATAATGTGAGATATTCTAAAGGCCTGATACTTAAAACCTTGCCGATAATGTGAGATATTCTAAAGGCCTGATACTTAAAACCTCGCCGATAATGTGAGATATTCTAAATGCCTGATACTTAAAACCTCGCCGATAATGTGAGATATTCTAAAGGCCTGATACTTAAAACATTGCTGATAATGTGAGATATTCTAAAGGCCTGATACTTAAAACCTCGCTGATAATGTGAGATATTCTAAAGGCCTGATACTTAAAACCTCGCCGATAATGTGAGATATTCTAAAGGCCTGATACTTAAAACCTCGCCGATAATATGAGATATTCTAAAGGCCTGATACTTAAAACCTCGCCGATAATGTGAGATATTCTAAAGGCCTGATACTTAAAACCTCGCCGATAATGTGAGATATTCTAAAGGCCTGAAACTAAAAAACCTCGCCGATAAAGTGAGATATTCTAAAGGCATGATACTTAAAACATCGCTGATAATGTGAGATATTCTAAAGGCCTGATACTTAAAACATCGCTGATAATGTGAGATATTCTAAAGGCCTGATACTTAAAACCTCGCCGATAATGTGAGATATTCTAAAGGCCTGATACTTAAAACCTCGCCGATAATGTGAGATATTCTAAAGGCCTGATACTTAAAACCTCGCTGATAATGTGAGATATTCTAAAGGCCTGATACTTAAAACCTCGCTGATAATGTGAGATATTCTAAAGGCCTTATACTTAAAACCTCGCTGATAATGTGAGATATTCTAAAGGCCTGATACTTAAAACCTCGCCGATAATGTGAGATATTCTAAAAGCCTGATACTTAAACCTCGCCGATAATGTGAGATATTCTAAAGGCCTGATACTTAAAACCTCGCCGATAATGTGAGATATGCTAAAGGCCTGATACTTAAACCTCGCCGATAATGTGAGATAGTCTAAAGGCCTGATACTTAAAACCTCGCCGATAATGTGAGATATTCTAAAAGCCTGATACTTAAACCTCGCCGATAATGTGAGATATTCTAAAGGCCTGATACTTAAAACCTCGCCGATAATGTGAGATATTCTAAAGGCCTGATACTTAAACCTCGCCGATAATGTGAGATATTCTAAAGGCCTGATACTTAAAACCTCGCCGATAATGTGAGATATTCTAAAGGCCTGATACTTAAAACCTCGCCGATAATGTGAAATATTCTAAAGGCCTGATACTTAAAACCTCGCCGATAATGTGAGATATTCTAAAGGCCTGATACTTAAAACCTCGCCGATAATGTGAGATATTCTAAAGGCCTGATACTTAAAACCTCGCCGATAATGTGAGATATTCTAAAGGCCTGATACTTAAAACCTCGCCGATAATGTGAGATATTCTAAATGCCTGATACTTAAAACCTCGCAGATAATGTGAGATATTCTAAAGGCCTGATACTTAAAACCTCGCCGATAATGTGAGATATTCTAAAGGCCTGATACTTAAAACCTCGCCGATAATGTGAGATATTCTAAAGGCCTGATACTTAAAACCTCGCCGATAATGTGAGATATTCTAAATGCCTGATACTTAAAACCTCGCCGATAATGTGAGATATTCTAAAGGCCTGATACTTAAAACCTCGCCGATAATGTGAGATATTCTAAAGGCCTGATACTTAAAACCTCGCCGATAATGTGAGATATTCTAAAGGCCTGATACTTAAAACCTCGCCGATAATGTGAGATATTCTAAAGGCCTGATACTTAAAACCTCGCCGATAATGTGAGATATTCTAAAGGCCTGATACTTAAAACCTCGCCGATAATGTGAGATATTCTAAAGGCCTGATACTTAAAACCTCGCCGATAATGTGAGATATTCTAAAGGCCTGATACTTAAAACCTCGCCGATAATGTGAGATATTCTAAAGGCCTGAAACTAAAAAAACCTCGCCGATAAAGTGAGATATTCTAAAGGCATGATACTTAAAACATCGCTGATAATGTGAGATATTCTAAAGGCCTGATACTTAAAACCTCGCCGATAATGTGAGATATTCTAAAGGCCTGATACTTAAAACCTCGCCGATAATGTGAGATATTCTAAAGGCCTGAAACTTAAAACCTCGCCGATAATGTGAGATATTCTAAAGGCCTGATACTTAAAACCTCGCCGATAATGTGAGATATTCTAAAGGCCTAATACTTAAAACCTCGCCGATAATGTGAGATATTCTATGAAGTCTTACAATTTCTCTCCATGCCGGCGAGGTTTTACCTATCAGATCCTAAGGGCCCAATAATCTAAGGCTCTCTGGGCTAGTGAGACTCTATAAGATGCTACCAGTACTTTTACTTCCCTGGTGGAATTATCTAAAGACACTTTTTGTCTCACTAACGGGTCATATACTGCATCTGTGTATGGGTAGGAGATGTGGACTTTACAAAAGTGCACAATAAAATTCTTCATTTTAAAAAGTTTTTTCCTTTCATGATTGAGACACAACATACAATTTTACACAACTTTCCAATTTACTTCTATTATAAAATTTTCTTTGTTTTCTTGTTATCCTTTGTGGAAAAGCAGGAAGGTAAGTTCAGGAGTGTGCACGTGTCTGCAGTACTATATGACAGCAGTTTTGTAACAATAATTAAATAAAAAGAGAGAAGCGCTCAACCTGGGAACGAACAATAGCATAATAGCTTGTTCTATGGCTAGTTACCACCCTAGAAGCAGCCTCTTTTTGCTCAATGTGTGCCTTTCACAGTGAAGAACTTTCCTGTAGCATATCAGTCTGATCCTGACTTCAAAGTACAGTCCAGCCCCGAAATACCAGGCAATCCCTCTCTGAAGGAGAGAAACGGCAAAACCCCAGACGTACGTTTCGGCCTATTGTGGGCCTCGTCAGTGAGGTGCAGCCATATCCCTCTAGGCACACTGAGCAACGGGTCCACGTCTGGATTCCCGCATCACACTTAGGGAGACTTCCCCAAGTGTCATAATTTGCATAAATAAAAAGAGAGAAGCGCTCAACCTGGGAACGAACAATAGCATAATAGCTTGTTCTATGGCTAGTTACCACCCTAGAAGCAGCCTCTTTTTGCTCAATGTGTGCCTTTCACAGTGAAGAACTTTCCTGTAGCATATCAGTCTGATCCTGACTTAACAGTGCAGTCCAGCCCCGAAATACCAGGCAATCCCTCTCTGAACGAGAGAAACGGCAAAACCCCAGACGTACGTTTCGGCCTATTGTGGGCCTCATCAGTGAGGTGCAGCCATATCCCTCTAGGCACACTGAGCAACGGGTCTGACCCTGTCTGACCCTTGCGTTTCCCAGAGAAAACAACAAATAGAGCAGAAGACTGGCGAAAATCCTTATTCGCCTGTAGATAGAATTTCAATGCACGCACCATGTCTAGGTTGCGCAGCAGACATTCTTTATGAGAAGACGGGTTAGGACACAGAGAAGGAACAACGATTTCCTGATTAATGTTCCTATCCGAAACCCTAACTTAGTACGGAGAACTACCTTATCTGAATGAAAAATAAGGTAAGGAGATTCATACTGCAATGCCTAGAGCTCTGAGACTCTACGAGCAGAAGAAATTGCAACAAGAAACAAAACTTTCCAAGATAACAACTTAATATCTAAGGAATGCATAGGCTCAAATGGAGCCTGCTGAAGAACTTTAAGAACAAGGTTAAGACTCCAGGGAGGAGTAACAGGTTTGAACACAGGCCTGATTCTGACCAAGGCCTGACAGAACGATTGCACATCTGGTACATCCGCCAGACGTTTATGCAACAAAATAGACAAGGCATATATTTGACCCTTCAAGGTACTTGCCAATAAACCCTTCTCCAAACCCTTCTGGAGAAAGGACAGAATTCTAGGAATCCAAACTCTACTCCAAGAGTAACCTCTTGATTCACACCAATACAGATATTTATGCCATATCTTATAGTAAATCTTTCTGGTAACAGGCTTACGAGCCTGAATCATGGTCTCAATGACCGACTCAGAAAACCCCCGCTTTCATCTTGAGAAAGCCCTGTAAAGGGAGAAACGCGTTGATGTACTGCAACAACCACTAAGATTTACTACTTGTAGCTGGAGCTACCAAAGTGTTCACTGAGGATTGTGCAAATTCGCTAATATAATTAGCTATTGGAAAGACTTGCAACTAACTCTCTGAACTCCTTATCAGATAATCAAGTCCGCTCACAGCTTTTATTTTGTACCTTGCGTGCTATCTAGCACTAAGAGCAGGTATCTGTCACTGGAGGATTGCTATACCATAGCTAAAAGAGTCACTATTACCGCTGTCGGCTGGTTCCGAATTTGGTCCAATCAGAGAGCCCGTCTGGGACAGCACCCACATAAGGGACGTCATCGCGCTAACGGCTGTAACTTACCCACAGAGAACATCGAGTGGAAGGTCTGGGGTAAGCCCTTGTTTGCTAGCAAACCAACACGGAATAGAACAATTGTAAGTGTACACTGGACTATTTCTATTTGCACCACGAACTCTTTCTGCTATTGCAATATTTATATGGCGGCAACTTAAGAAGTTTTTACTTACGGAGACGTCCGTTTTTACTTGTTATTATTTTTGTCAATTAAATTGTGTCTCATTTTAGATACGTTATTGTCCTTGTCATATTTCCAAGTATCAAACATATTGTCTTATATTTTTTAGCACCTTTAGCTGTAGCGCTCCTGGTTCACTCCCCCTTTTTAGTCATTTCACTTACCTATTTTGGGAAAACATAGGTATTCTCAGGAGTTTGGTGTGTTCACCCTGCGCTCACTGGTTTTAATATCTTTCATCTGGTACATCCGCCAGACGTTTATGCAACAAAATAGACAAGGCATATATTTGACCCTTCAAGGTACTTGCCAATAAACCCTTCTCCAAACCCTTCTGGAGAAAGGACAGAATTCTAGGAATCCAAACTCTACTCCAAGAGTAACCTCTTGATTCACACCAATACAGATATTTATGCCATATCTTATAGTAAATCTTTCTGGTAACAGGCTTACGAGCCTGAATCATGGTCTCAATGACCGACTCAGAAAACCCCCGCTTAGATAAAATTAAACGTTCAATCTCCAAGCAGTCAGCTTCAGAGAAACAAGATTTGGATGAAGGAAGGGCCCTTGAAGTAGAAGATCTTTCCTCAGTGGAAGTCTCCAAGGTCGGAGAGATGACATCTCCACTAGGTCTGCATACCAGATCCTGTGAGGCCACGCCGGTGCAATGAGGATCACCGACGCCCTCTCCTGTTTGATTCGAGCAATGACCCAAGGAAGGAGAGCGAACGGAGGAAATAGGTATGCTAGACTGAAATTCCAAGGGAATGCCAGAGCATCTATCAGTACAGCCTGAGGATCCCTTGACCTCGACCCGTACCTCAGGAGCTTGGCATTCTGTCGAGATGCCATGAGATCCAGCTCCAGCTGTTCCCATTTGAGAATCAAGTTGGAAAAACCTCCGGATGGAGTTCCCACTCCCCCGGGTGAAAAGTCTGTCTGCTCAGAAAATCCGCTTCCCAATTGTCCACTCCTGGAATGTGGATCGTAGATAGACAGCAGTTGTGTGTCTCTGCCCACTTAATAATCTTGGCTATCTCTGTCATGGCCAAGGAACTCTAAGTTCCTCCCTGATGGTTGATGTAAGCCACTGAAATTATGTTGTCCGACTGGAACCTGATAAACCGGGCTGAAGCTAATTGAGGCCAGGCCAGAAAAACATTGAAAATTGCCCTCAGCTCTAGGATGTTTACGGGGAGAACAGACTCCTCCCGAGTCCATGTCCCCTGAGCCTTTAGTGAGACCGACAGCTCCCCATTCCAGCAGGCTGGCGTCCATTGTCACAATCAACCAGGTGGGTCTGCGGAAGCAGGTTCCCTGGGAGAGTAGATCTTGACAAAGTATAAGAGATTTTAAGCGCTTAGGATAAAAAACCTACCTCTGTCGCTCTAATATAAGGGTGTTCTAGCTCACCCTGGAGACAAGTGACAATAAACAGAATATTAACGCGCCTAAGAGGAGGTATAAAATAATTCCATACCTTATAAAAACAACGTATAAACTGGATAGTACAATAGTAAAATGTATATATGGTGATAACTCAGCGTTACCTGATTACCACATATTCCAATGAATTAAAACTTTCAACTTTGGTTAAAATCCATGAAGTAATATGAGCTGAAGATGTTCTAAACTTTTAACCAAACTTAAAAACAATAGTAAAATGTATATATGGTGATAACTCAGCTCTACCTGATTACCACATATGCCAATGAATTAAAACTTTCAACTTTGGTTAAAATCCATGAAGTAATATGAGCTGAAGATGTTGTAAACTTTTAACCAAACTTACAAACAATAGTAAAATGTATATATGGTGATAACTCAGCTCTACCTGATTACCACATATGCCAATGAATTAAAACTTTCAACTTTGGTTAAAATCCATGAAGTAATATGAGCTGAAGATGTTCTAAACTTTTAACCAAACTTACAAGCATACAACATGCAAATCCATCAGACATACACTCACCCAACAACTTAGTAAAAACACTAGGTGCACCTAGAATATAGCTAAAATTTGCACATCCAGAGCAGTGTCATAACGTGTACCCGTAGGTCAAAGTGGTATGGTCCCAAATCCGATTGCCTAAACATAGGCCTAGATTTGGAGTTCGGCGGTAAAAGGGCTGTTAACGCTCCGCGGGCTTTTTTCTGGCCGCACCATAAAATTAACTCTGGTATCGAGAGTTCAAACAAATGCTGCGTTAGGCTCCAAAAAAGGAGCGTAGAGCATTTTTACCGCAAATGCAACTCTCGATACCAGAGTTGCTTACGGACGCGGCCGGCCTCCAAAACGTGCTCGTGCACGATTCTCCCATAGGAAACAAAGGGACTGTTTGAGCTTGAAAAAAACCTAACACCTGCAAAAAAGCAGCGTTCAGCTCCTAACGCAGCCCCATTGTTTCCTATGGGGGAACACTTCCTACGTCTGCACCTAACACTCTAACATGTACCCCGAGTCTAAACACCCCTACCCTTACACTTATTAACCCCTAATCTGCCGCCCCCGCTATCGCTGACCCCTGCATATTTTTTTAAACCCCTAATCTGCCGCTCCGTAAACCGCCGCCACCTACGTTATCCCTATGTACCCCTAATCTGCTACCCCTAACACCGCCGACCCCTATATTATATTTATTAACCCCTAACCTGCCCCCCACAACGTCGCCGACACCTGCCTACACTTATTAACCCCTAATCTGCCGAGCGGACCTGAGCGCTACTATAATAAAGTTATTAACCCCTAATCCGCCTCACTAACCCTATCATAAATAGTATTAACCCCTAATCTGCCCTCCCTAACATCGCCGACACCTAACTTCAATTATTAACCCCTAATCTTCCGATCGGAGCTCACCGCTATTCTAATAAATGGATTAACCCCTAAAGCTAAGTCTAACCCTAACACTAACACCCCCCTAAGTTAAATATAATATTTATCTAACGAAATAAATTAACTCTTATTAAATAACTTATTCCTATTTAAAGCTAAATACTTACCTGTAAAATAAATCCTAATATAGCTACAATATAAATTATAATTATATTATAGCTATTTTAGGATTAATATTTATTTTACAGGCAACTTTGTAATTATTTTAACCAGGTACAATAGCTATTAAATAGTTAAGAACTATTTAATAGTTACCTAGTTAAAATAATAACAAATTTACCTGTAAAATAAATCCTAACCTAAGTTATAATTAAACCTAACACTACCCTATCAATAAAATAATTAAATAAACTACCTACAATTATCTACAATTAACCTAACACTACACTATCAATAAATTAATTAAATAAAATACCTACAATAAAACCTAACACTACACTATCAATAAATTAATTAAACACAATTCCTACAAATAAATACAATTAAATAAACTAGCTAAAGTACAAAAAATAAAAAAGAACTAAGTTACAGAAAATAAAAAAATATTTACAAACATAAGAAAAATATTACAACAATTTTAAACTAATTACACCTACTCTAAGCCCCCTAATAAAATAACAAAGCCCCCCAAAATAAAAAATTCCCTACCCTATTCTAAATTAAAAAAGTTACAAGCTCTTTTACCTTACCAGCCCTGAACAGGGCCCTTTGCGGGGCATGCCCCAAGAATTTCAGCTCTTTTGCCTGTAAAAAAAAACATACAATACCCCCCCCCCAACATTACAACCCACCACCCACATACCCCTAATCTAACCCAAACCCCCCTTAAATAAACCTAACACTAAGCCCCTGAAGATCTTCCTACCTTGTCTTCACCATCCAGGTATCACCGATCCGTCCTGGCTCCAAGATCTTCATCCAACCCAAGCGGGGGTTGGCGATCCATAATCCGGTCCAGAAGAGGCTCCAAAGTCTTCCTCCTATCCGGCAAGAAGAGGACATCCGGACCGGCAAACATCTTCTCCAAGCGGCATCTTTGATCTTCTTCCATCCGGAGCGAAGCGGCAGGATCCTGAAGACCTCCAGCGCGGAACATCCATCCGGACCGACGACTGAACGACGAATGACTGTTCCTTTAAGGGACGTCATCCAAGATGGCGTCCCTCAAATTCCGATAATGTGAGATATTCTAAAGGCCTGATACTTAAAACCTCGCTGATAATGTGAGATATTCTAAAGGCCTGATACTTAAAACCTCGCTGATAATGTGAGATATTCTAAAGGCCTGATACTTAAAACCTCGCTGATAATGTGAGATATTCTAAAGGCCTGATACTTAAAACCTCGCTGATAATGTGAGATATTCTAAAGGCCTTATACTTAAAACCTCACTGATAATGTGAGATATGCTAAAGGCCTGATACTTAAAACCTCGCCGATAATGTGAGATATTCTAAAGGCCTGATACTTAAAACCTTGCCGATAATGTGAGATATTCTAAAGGCCTGATACTTAAAACCTCGCCGATAATGTGAGATATTCTAAAGGCCTGATACTTAAAACCTCGCCGATAATGTGAGATATTCTAAAGGCCTGATACTTAAAACCTCGCCGATAATGTGAGATATTCTAAAGGCCTGATACTTAAAACCTTGCCGATAATGTGAGATATTCTAAAGGCCTGATACTTAAAACCTCGCCGATAATGTGAGATATTCTAAATGCCTGATACTTAAAACCTCGCCGATAATATGAGATATTCTAAAGGCCAGATACTTAAAACATTGCTGATAATGTGAGATATTCTAAAGGCCTGATACTTAAAACCTCGCTGATAATGTGAGATATTCTAAAGGCCTGATACTTAAAACCTCGCCGATAATGTGAGATATTCTAAAGGCCTGATACTTAAAACCTCGCCGATAATATGAGATATTCTAAAGGCCTGATACTTAAAACCTCGCCGATAATGTGAGATATTCTAAAGGCCTGATACTTAAAACCTCGCCGATAATGTGAGATATTCTAAAGGCCTGAAACTAAAAAACCTCGCCGATAAAGTGAGATATTCTAAAGGCATGATACTTAAAACATCGCTGATAATGTGAGATATTCTAAAGGCCTGATACTTAAAACATCGCTGATAATGTGAGATATTCTAAAGGCCTGATACTTAAAACCTCGCCGATAATGTGAGATATTCTAAAGGCCTGATACTTAAAACCTCGCCGATAATGTGAGATATTCTAAAGGCCTGATACTTAAAACCTCGCTGATAATGTGAGATATTCTAAAGGCCTGATACTTAAAACCTCGCTGATAATGTGAGATATTCTAAAGGCCTTATACTTAAAACCTCGCTGATAATGTGAGATATTCTAAAGGCCTGATACTTAAAACCTCGCCGATAATGTGAGATATTCTAAAAGCCTGATACTTAAACCTCGCCGATAATGTGAGATATTCTAAAGGCCTGATACTTAAAACCTCGCCGATAATGTGAGATATGCTAAAGGCCTGATACTTAAACCTCGCCGATAATGTGAGATAGTCTAAAGGCCTGATACTTAAAACCTCGCCGATAATGTGAGATATTCTAAAAGCCTGATACTTAAACCTCGCCGATAATGTGAGATATTCTAAAGGCCTGATACTTAAAACCTCGCCGATAATGTGAGATATGCTAAAGGCCTGATACTTAAACCTCGCCGATAATGTGAGATATTCTAAAGGCCTGATACTTAAAACCTCGCCGATAATGTGAGATATTCTAAAGGCCTGATACTTAAAACCTCGCCGATAATGTGAAATATTCTAAAGGCCTGATACTTAAAACCTCGCCGATAATGTGAGATATTCTAAAGGCCTGATACTTAAAACCTCGCCGATAATGTGAGATATTCTAAAGGCCTGATACTTAAAACCTTGCCGATAATGTGAGATATTCTAAAGGCCTGATACTTAAAACCTCGCCGATAATGTGAGATATTCTAAATGCCTGATACTTAAAACCTCGCAGATAATGTGAGATATTCTAAAGGCCTGATACTTAAAACCTCGCCGATAATGTGAGATATTCTAAAGGCCTGATACTTAAAACCTTGCCGATAATGTGAGATATTCTAAAGGCCTGATACTTAAAACCTCGCCGATAATGTGAGATATTCTAAATGCCTGATACTTAAAACCTCGCCGATAATGTGAGATATTCTAAAGGCCTGATACTTAAAACCTCGCCGATAATGTGAGATATTCTAAAGGCCTGATACTTAAAACCTCGCCGATAATGTGAGATATTCTAAAGGCCTGATACTTAAAACCTCGCCGATAATGTGAGATATTCTAAAGGCCTGATACTTAAAACCTCGCCGATAATGTGAGATATTCTAAAGGCCTGATACTTAAAACCTCGCCGATAATGTGAGATATTCTAAAGGCCTGATACTTAAAACCTCGCCGATAATGTGAGATATTCTAAAGGCCTGATACTTAAAACCTCGCCGATAATGTGAGATATTCTAAAGGCCTGAAACTAAAAAAACCTCGCCGATAAAGTGAGATATTCTAAAGGCATGATACTTAAAACATCGCTGATAATGTGAGATATTCTAAAGGCCTGATACTTAAAACCTCGCCGATAATGTGAGATATTCTAAAGGCCTGATACTTAAAACCTCGCCGATAATGTGAGATATTCTAAAGGCCTGAAACTTAAAACCTCGCCGATAATGTGAGATATTCTAAAGGCCTGATACTTAAAACCTCGCCGATAATGTGAGATATTCTAAAGGCCTAATACTTAAAACCTCGCCGATAATGTGAGATATTCTATGAAGTCTTACAATTTCTCTCCATGCCGGCGAGGTTTTACCTATCAGATCCTAAGGGCCCAATAATCTAAGGCTCTCTGGGCTAGTGAGACTCTATAAGATGCTACCAGTACTTTTACTTCCCTGGTGGAATTATCTAAAGACACTTTTTGTCTCACTAACGGGTCATATACTGCATCTGTGTATGGGTAGGAGATGTGGACTTTACAAAAGTGCACAATAAAATTCTTCATTTTAAAAAGTTTTTTCCTTTCATGATTGAGACACAACATACAATTTTACACAACTTTCCAATTTACTTCTATTATAAAATTTTCTTTGTTTTCTTGTTATCCTTTGTGGAAAAGCAGGAAGGTAAGTTCAGGAGTGTGCACGTGTCTGCAGTACTATATGACAGCAGTTTTGTAACAATAATTAAATAAAAAGAGAGAAGCGCTCAACCTGGGAACGAACAATAGCATAATAGCTTGTTCTATGGCTAGTTACCACCCTAGAAGCAGCCTCTTTTTGCTCAATGTGTGCCTTTCACAGTGAAGAACTTTCCTGTAGCATATCAGTCTGATCCTGACTTCAAAGTACAGTCCAGCCCCGAAATACCAGGCAATCCCTCTCTGAAGGAGAGAAACGGCAAAACCCCAGACGTACGTTTCGGCCTATTGTGGGCCTCGTCAGTGAGGTGCAGCCATATCCCTCTAGGCACACTGAGCAACGGGTCCACGTCTGGATTCCCGCATCACACTTAGGGAGACTTCCCCAAGTGTCATAATTTGCATAAATAAAAAGAGAGAAGCGCTCAACCTGGGAACGAACAATAGCATAATAGCTTGTTCTATGGCTAGTTACCACCCTAGAAGCAGCCTCTTTTTGCTCAATGTGTGCCTTTCACAGTGAAGAACTTTCCTGTAGCATATCAGTCTGATCCTGACTTAACAGTGCAGTCCAGCCCCGAAATACCAGGCAATCCCTCTCTGAACGAGAGAAACGGCAAAACCCCAGACGTACGTTTCGGCCTATTGTGGGCCTCATCAGTGAGGTGCAGCCATATCCCTCTAGGCACACTGAGCAACGGGTCTGACCCTGTCTGACCCTTGCGTTTCCCAGAGAAAACAACAAATAGAGCAGAAGACTGGCGAAAATCCTTATTCGCCTGTAGATAGAATTTCAATGCACGCACCATGTCTAGGTTGCGCAGCAGACATTCTTTATGAGAAGACGGGTTAGGACACAGAGAAGGAACAACGATTTCCTGATTAATGTTCCTATCCGAAACCCTAACTTAGTACGGAGAACTACCTTATCTGAATGAAAAATAAGGTAAGGAGATTCATACTGCAATGCCTAGAGCTCTGAGACTCTACGAGCAGAAGAAATTGCAACAAGAAACAAAACTTTCCAAGATAACAACTTAATATCTAAGGAATGCATAGGCTCAAATGGAGCCTGCTGAAGAACTTTAAGAACAAGGTTAAGACTCCAGGGAGGAGTAACAGGTTTGAACACAGGCCTGATTCTGACCAAGGCCTGACAGAACGATTGCACATCTGGTACATCCGCCAGACGTTTATGCAACAAAATAGACAAGGCATATATTTGACCCTTCAAGGTACTTGCCAATAAACCCTTCTCCAAACCCTTCTGGAGAAAGGACAGAATTCTAGGAATCCAAACTCTACTCCAAGAGTAACCTCTTGATTCACACCAATACAGATATTTATGCCATATCTTATAGTAAATCTTTCTGGTAACAGGCTTACGAGCCTGAATCATGGTCTCAATGACCGACTCAGAAAACCCCCGCTTTCATCTTGAGAAAGCCCTGTAAAGGGAGAAACGCGTTGATGTACTGCAACAACCACTAAGATTTACTACTTGTAGCTGGAGCTACCAAAGTGTTCACTGAGGATTGTGCAAATTCGCTAATATAATTAGCTATTGGAAAGACTTGCAACTAACTCTCTGAACTCCTTATCAGATAATCAAGTCCGCTCACAGCTTTTATTTTGTACCTTGCGTGCTATCTAGCACTAAGAGCAGGTATCTGTCACTGGAGGATTGCTATACCATAGCTAAAAGAGTCACTATTACCGCTGTCGGCTGGTTCCGAATTTGGTCCAATCAGAGAGCCCGTCTGGGACAGCACCCACATAAGGGACGTCATCGCGCTAACGGCTGTAACTTACCCACAGAGAACATCGAGTGGAAGGTCTGGGGTAAGCCCTTGTTTGCTAGCAAACCAACACGGAATAGAACAATTGTAAGTGTACACTGGACTATTTCTATTTGCACCACGAACTCTTTCTGCTATTGCAATATTTATATGGCGGCAACTTAAGAAGTTTTTACTTACGGAGACGTCCGTTTTTACTTGTTATTATTTTTGTCAATTAAATTGTGTCTCATTTTAGATACGTTATTGTCCTTGTCATATTTCCAAGTATCAAACATATTGTCTTATATTTTTTAGCACCTTTAGCTGTAGCGCTCCTGGTTCACTCCCCCTTTTTAGTCATTTCACTTACCTATTTTGGGAAAACATAGGTATTCTCAGGAGTTTGGTGTGTTCACCCTGCGCTCACTGGTTTTAATATCTTTCATCTGGTACATCCGCCAGACGTTTATGCAACAAAATAGACAAGGCATATATTTGACCCTTCAAGGTACTTGCCAATAAACCCTTCTCCAAACCCTTCTGGAGAAAGGACAGAATTCTAGGAATCCAAACTCTACTCCAAGAGTAACCTCTTGATTCACACCAATACAGATATTTATGCCATATCTTATAGTAAATCTTTCTGGTAACAGGCTTACGAGCCTGAATCATGGTCTCAATGACCGACTCAGAAAACCCCCGCTTAGATAAAATTAAACGTTCAATCTCCAAGCAGTCAGCTTCAGAGAAACAAGATTTGGATGAAGGAAGGGCCCTTGAAGTAGAAGATCTTTCCTCAGTGGAAGTCTCCAAGGTCGGAGAGATGACATCTCCACTAGGTCTGCATACCAGATCCTGTGAGGCCACGCCGGTGCAATGAGGATCACCGACGCCCTCTCCTGTTTGATTCGAGCAATGACCCAAGGAAGGAGAGCGAACGGAGGAAATAGGTATGCTAGACTGAAATTCCAAGGGAATGCCAGAGCATCTATCAGTACAGCCTGAGGATCCCTTGACCTCGACCCGTACCTCAGGAGCTTGGCATTCTGTCGAGATGCCATGAGATCCAGCTCCAGCTGTTCCCATTTGAGAATCAAGTTGGAAAAACCTCCGGATGGAGTTCCCACTCCCCCGGGTGAAAAGTCTGTCTGCTCAGAAAATCCGCTTCCCAATTGTCCACTCCTGGAATGTGGATCGTAGATAGACAGCAGTTGTGTGTCTCTGCCCACTTAATAATCTTGGCTATCTCTGTCATGGCCAAGGAACTCTAAGTTCCTCCCTGATGGTTGATGTAAGCCACTGAAATTATGTTGTCCGACTGGAACCTGATAAACCGGGCTGAAGCTAATTGAGGCCAGGCCAGAAAAACATTGAAAATTGCCCTCAGCTCTAGGATGTTTACGGGGAGAACAGACTCCTCCCGAGTCCATGTCCCCTGAGCCTTTAGTGAGACCGACAGCTCCCCATTCCAGCAGGCTGGCGTCCATTGTCACAATCAACCAGGTGGGTCTGCGGAAGCAGGTTCCCTGGGAGAGTAGATCTTGACAAAGTATAAGAGATTTTAAGCGCTTAGGATAAAAAACCTACCTCTGTCGCTCTAATATAAGGGTGTTCTAGCTCACCCTGGAGACAAGTGACAATAAACAGAATATTAACGCGCCTAAGAGGAGGTATAAAATAATTCCATACCTTATAAAAACAACGTATAAACTGGATAGTACAATAGTAAAATGTATATATGGTGATAACTCAGCGTTACCTGATTACCACATATTCCAATGAATTAAAACTTTCAACTTTGGTTAAAATCCATGAAGTAATATGAGCTGAAGATGTTCTAAACTTTTAACCAAACTTAAAAACAATAGTAAAATGTATATATGGTGATAACTCAGCTCTACCTGATTACCACATATGCCAATGAATTAAAACTTTCAACTTTGGTTAAAATCCATGAAGTAATATGAGCTGAAGATGTTGTAAACTTTTAACCAAACTTACAAACAATAGTAAAATGTATATATGGTGATAACTCAGCTCTACCTGATTACCACATATGCCAATGAATTAAAACTTTCAACTTTGGTTAAAATCCATGAAGTAATATGAGCTGAAGATGTTCTAAACTTTTAACCAAACTTACAAGCATACAACATGCAAATCCATCAGACATACACTCACCCAACAACTTAGTAAAAACACTAGGTGCACCTAGAATATAGCTAAAATTTGCACATCCAGAGCAGTGTCATAACGTGTACCCGTAGGTCAAAGTGGTATGGTCCCAAATCCGATTGCCTAAACATAGGCCTAGATTTGGAGTTCGGCGGTAAAAGGGCTGTTAACGCTCCGCGGGCTTTTTTCTGGCCGCACCATAAAATTAACTCTGGTATCGAGAGTTCAAACAAATGCTGCGTTAGGCTCCAAAAAAGGAGCGTAGAGCATTTTTACCGCAAATGCAACTCTCGATACCAGAGTTGCTTACGGACGCGGCCGGCCTCCAAAACGTGCTCGTGCACGATTCTCCCATAGGAAACAATGGGACTGTTTGAGCTTGAAAAAAACCTAACACCTGCAAAAAAGCAGCGTTCAGCTCCTAACGCAGCCCCATTGTTTCCTATGGGGGAACACTTCCTACGTCTGCACCTAACACTCTAACATGTACCCCGAGTCTAAACACCCCTACCCTTACACTTATTAACCCCTAATCTGCCGCCCCCGCTATCGCTGACCCCTGCATATTTTTTTAAACCCCTAATCTGCCGCTCCGTAAACCGCCGCCACCTACGTTATCCCTATGTACCCCTAATCTGCTACCCCTAACACCGCCGACCCCTATATTATATTTATTAACCCCTAACCTGCCCCCCACAACGTCGCCGACACCTGCCTACACTTATTAACCCCTAATCTGCCGAGCGGACCTGAGCGCTACTATAATAAAGTTATTAACCCCTAATCCGCCTCACTAACCCTATCATAAATAGTATTAACCCCTAATCTGCCCTCCCTAACATCGCCGACACCTAACTTCAATTATTAACCCCTAATCTTCCGATCGGAGCTCACCGCTATTCTAATAAATGGATTAACCCCTAAAGCTAAGTCTAACCCTAACACTAACACCCCCCTAAGTTAAATATAATATTTATCTAACGAAATAAATTAACTCTTATTAAATAACTTATTCCTATTTAAAGCTAAATACTTACCTGTAAAATAAATCCTAATATAGCTACAATATAAATTATAATTATATTATAGCTATTTTAGGATTAATATTTATTTTACAGGCAACTTTGTAATTATTTTAACCAGGTACAATAGCTATTAAATAGTTAAGAACTATTTAATAGTTACCTAGTTAAAATAATAACAAATTTACCTGTAAAATAAATCCTAACCTAAGTTATAATTAAACCTAACACTACCCTATCAATAAAATAATTAAATAAACTACCTACAATTATCTACAATTAACCTAACACTACACTATCAATAAATTAATTAAATAAAATACCTACAATAAAACCTAACACTACACTATCAATAAATTAATTAAACACAATTCCTACAAATAAATACAATTAAATAAACTAGCTAAAGTACAAAAAATAAAAAAGAACTAAGTTACAGAAAATAAAAAAATATTTACAAACATAAGAAAAATATTACAACAATTTTAAACTAATTACACCTACTCTAAGCCCCCTAATAAAATAACAAAGCCCCCCAAAATAAAAAATTCCCTACCCTATTCTAAATTAAAAAAGTTACAAGCTCTTTTACCTTACCAGCCCTGAACAGGGCCCTTTGCGGGGCATGCCCCAAGAATTTCAGCTCTTTTGCCTGTAAAAAAAAACATACAATACCCCCCCCCCAACATTACAACCCACCACCCACATACCCCTAATCTAACCCAAACCCCCCTTAAATAAACCTAACACTAAGCCCCTGAAGATCTTCCTACCTTGTCTTCACCATCCAGGTATCACCGATCCGTCCTGGCTCCAAGATCTTCATCCAACCCAAGCGGGGGTTGGCGATCCATAATCCGGTCCAGAAGAGGCTCCAAAGTCTTCCTCCTATCCGGCAAGAAGAGGACATCCGGACCGGCAAACATCTTCTCCAAGCGGCATCTTTGATCTTCTTCCGTCCGGAGCGAAGCGGCAGGATCCTGAAGACCTCCAGCGCGGAACATCCATCCGGACCGACGACTGAACGACGAATGACTGTTCCTTTAAGGGACGTCATCCAAGATGGCGTCCCTCAAATTCCGATTGGCTGATAGGATTCTATCAGCCAATCGGAATTAAGGTAGGAATTTTCTGATTGGCTGATGGAATCAGCCAATCAGAATCAAGTTCAATCCGATTGGCTGATCCAATCAGCCAATCAGATTGAGCTCGCATTCTATTGGCTGTTCCGATCAGCCAATAGAATGCGAGCTCAAACTGATTGGCTGATTGGATCGGCCAATCGGATTGAACTAGATTCTGATTGGCTGATTCCATCAGCCAATCAGAAAATTCCTACCTTAATTCCGATTGGCTGATAGAATCCTATCAGCCAATCGGAATTCGAGGGACGCCATCTTGGATGACGTCCCTTAAAGGAACAGTCATTCGTCGTTCAGTCGTCGGTCCGGATGGATGTTCCGCGCTGGAGGTCTTCAGGATCCTGCCGCTTCGCTCCGGATGGAAGAAGATCGAAGATGCCGCTTGGAGAAGATGTTTGCCGGTCCGGATGTCCTCTTCTTGCCGGATAGGAGGAAGACTTTGGAGCCTCTTCTGGACCGGATTATGGATCGCCAACCCCCGCTTGGGTTGGATGAAGATCTTGGAGCCAGGACGGATCTGTGATACCTGGATGGTGAAGACAAGGTAGGAAGATCTTCAGGGGCTTAGTGTTAGGTTTATTTAAGGGGGGTTTGGGTTAGATTAGGGGTATGTGGGTGGTGGGTTGTAATGTTGGGGGGGGGGGGGTATTGTATGTTTTTTTTTACAGGCAAAAGAGCTGAAATTCTTGGGGCATGCCCCGCAAAGGGCCCTGTTCAGGGCTGGTAAGGTAAAAGAGCTTGTAACTTTTTTAATTTAGAATAGGGTAGGGAATTTTTTATTTTGGGGGGCTTTGTTATTTTATTAGGGGGCTTAGAGTAGGTGTAATTAGTTTAAAATTGTTGTAATATTTTTCTTATGTTTGTAAATATTTTTTTATTTTCTGTAACTTAGTTCTTTTTTATTTTTTGTACTTTAGCTAGTTTATTTAATTGTATTTATTTGTAGGAATTGTGTTTAATTAATTTATTGATAGTGTAGTGTTAGGTTTTATTGTAGGTAATTGTAGGTATTTTATTTAATTAATTTATTGATAGTGTAGTGTTAGGTTAATTGTAGATAATTGTAGGTAGTTTATTTAATTATTTTATTGATAGGGTAGTGTTAGGTTTAATTATAACTTAGGTTAGGATTTATTTTACAGGTAAATTTGTTATTATTTTAACTAGGTAACTATTAAATAGTTCTTAACTATTTAATAGCTATTTTACCTGGTTAAAATAATAACAAAGTTGCCTGTAAAATAAATATTAATCCTAAAATAGCTATAATATAATTATAATTTGTATTGTAGCTATATTAGGATTTATTTTACAGGTAAGTATTTAGCTTTAAATAGGAATAATTTATTTAATAAGAGTTAATTTATTTCGTTAGATAAAAATTATATTTAACTTAGGGGGGTGTTAGTGTTAGGGTTAGACTTAGCTTTAGGGGTTAATACATTTATTAGAATAGCGGTGAGCTCCGGTCGGCAGATTAGGGGTTAATAATTGAAGTTAGGTGTCGGCGATGTTAGGGAGGGCAGATTAGGGGTTAATACTATTTATGATAGGGTAAGTGAGGCGGATTAGGGGTTAATACATTTATTATAGTAGCGCTCAGGTCCGCTCGGCAGATTAGGGGTTAATAAGTGTAGGCAGGTGTCGGCGACGTTGAGGGGGGCAGATTAGGGGTTAATAAATATAATATAGGGGTCGGCGATGTTAGGGCAGCAGATTAGGGGTACATAGGGATAACGTAGGTGGCGGCGATTTGCGGTCGGAAGATTAGGGGTTAATTATTTTAAGTAGCTGGCGGCGACGTTGTGGGGGGCAAGTTAGGGGTTAATAAATGTAATACAGGGGTCGGCGGGGTTAGGGGCAGCAGATTAGGGGTACATAAGTATAACGTAGGTGGCGGTCGGCAGATTAGGGGTTAAAAATTTTAATCGAGTGGCGGCGGTGTGGGGGGACCTCGGTTTAGGGGTACATAGGTAGTTTATGGGTGTTAGTGTACTTTAGGGTACAGTAGTTAAGAGCTTTATGAACCGGCGTTAGCCAGAAAGCTCTTAACTCCTGCTATTTTCAGGCGGCTGGAATCTTGTCGTTAGAGCTCTAACGCTCACTTCAGAAACGACTCTAAATACCAGCGTTAGAAAGATCCCATTGAAAATATAGGCTACGCAAATGGTGTAGGGGGATCTGCGGTATAGAAAAGTCGCGGCTGAAAAGTGAGCGTTAGACCCTTTAATCACTGACTCCAAATACCAGCGGGCGGCCAAAACCAGCGTTAGGAGCCTCTAACGCTGGTTTTGACGGCTACCGCCGAACTCCAAATCTAGGCCTTAGTGTGGTAGAGTTGGTAATCCAATAGATCCAGTTGAGTGCAGTTAATCCTCGTGTGCTTAACACTGATATGATTATGTGAATTAAAAAATAGTGATGCAAAAGATGAATATATATATATATATATATATATATATATATATATATATATATATAATAAAAAATGTTAAAAAATGTTTGGTGATAAAGTGAAACATCAAAAGTAAAAATATGTATAAATATGTCCCACTAACACAGTGTCCATGAAAAAAATAGTGAAACAAAAATCCAATAAAAAATATATATAAAATATAAAAAATGGAAAAGATGGTGAAATACGTTAACTATCCACAAATGCAGAGTGTAACCAATCCTCTAGTAAAAATCCTCTATAGTGGATCCACCGGTTCCAATAGGAGATCTATAAACATATATAACGATAGCGCAATATCGCTAATAAATTATGTAAAGATTAAAATAGGGGTTACCAATATGTCAACGCGTTTTGGCCCTTGAATAGGGCCTTTCTGAAGATGATCCTGAGACAGCCACCAAGGAAGAGAGTCTCTTGTCGCTTGATCCAGAAGAATTTGCGGAGACAGGTCCGCATAATCCCCGTTCCATTGCCTGAGCATGCATAACTGCAGAGGTCTGAGGTGGAAACAGGCACACTGAATGATGTCCATGGCGGCTACCATCAAACCGATCACCTCCATGCATTGAGCCACTGACGGCCGAGGAGAGGACTGAAGGGCCAGACAAGAGTCGAAGATCTTTGATTTTCTGACTTCTGTCAGAAATATTTTTATTGATAGGGAATCTATTATGGTTCACAGGAACACTACCCTTGTAGCTGGAATTAAGGAACTCTTTCCCAAATTCACCTTCCATCCGTGAGAACGCAGAAAGGATAACAACATCTCCTTGTTGGAGTTCGCTTGTTGAAAATATGGCACCTGAACCAGAATGTCATCCAGATAAGGCGCCTATCACCCTAGAGGAGTTGACACATGCAATCAGGGACCTGCTTGGTGGGAAAAGCCCTGGCCCAGATGGGCTTACACCAAAGTACTATAAGACATTTCTCAAAACGTTAGCCCCGCATATGCTTCAATTATTTAACAACTTACGTGAAAACCCTAAACTACAGGGAGTGCAGAATTATTAGGCAAATGAGTATTTTGACCACATCATTCTCTTTATGCATGTTGTCTTACTCCAAGCTGTATAGGCTCGAAAGCCTACTACCAATTAAGCATATTAGGTGATGTGCATCTCTGTAATGAGAAGGGGTGTGGTCTAATGACATCAACACCCTATATCAGGTGTGCATAATTATTAGGCAACTTCCTTTCCTTTGGCAAAATGGGTCAAAAGAAGGACTTGACAGGCTCAGAAAAGTCAAAAATAGTGAGATATCTTGCAGAGGGATGCAGCACTCTTAAAATTGCAAAGCTTCTGAAGCGTGATCATCGAACAATCAAGCGTTTCATTCAAAATAGTCAACAGGGTCGCAAGAAGCGTGTGGAAAAACCAAGGCGCAAAATAACTGCCCATGAATTGAGAAAAGTCAAGCGTGCAGCTGCCAAGATGCCACTTGCCACCAGTTTGTCCATATTTCAGAGCTGCAACATCACTGGAGTGCCCAAAAGCACAAGGTGTGCAATACTCAGAGACATGGCCAAGGTAAGAAAGGCTGAAAGACGACCACTACTGAACAAGACACACAAGCTGAAACGTCAAGACTGGGCCAAGAAATATCTCAAGACTGATTTTTCTAAGGTTTTATGGACTGATGAAATGAGAGTGAGTCTTGATGGGCCAGATGGATGGGCCCGTGGCTGGATTGGTAAAGGGCAGAGAGCTCCAGTCTGACTCAGACGCCAGCAAGGTGGAGGTGGAGTACTGGTTTGGGCTGGTATCATCAAAGCTTGTGGGGCCTTTTCGGGTTGAGGATAGAGTCAAGCTCAACTCCCAGTCCTACTGCCAGTTTCTGGAAGACACCTTCTTCAAGCAGTGGTACAGGAAGAAGTCTGCATCCTTCAAGAAAAACATGATTTTCATGCAGGACAATGCTCCATAACACGCGTCCAAGTACTCCACAGCGTGGCTGGCAAGAAAGGGTATAAAAGAAGAAAATCTAATGACATGGCCTCCTTGTTCACCTGATCTGAACCCCATTGAGAACCTGTGGTCCATCATCAAATGTGAGACTTACAAGGAGGGAAAACAGTACACCTCTCTGAACAGTGTCTGGGAGGCTGTGGTTGCTGCTGCACGCAATGTTGATGGTGAACAGATCAAAACACTGACAGAATCCATGGAGGTGGCTATATTGGTCACTGATTTGTTTTTGTTTTGTTTTTGAATGTCAGAAATGTATATTTGTGAATGTTGAGATGTTATAATGGTTTCACTGGTAAAAATAAATAATTGAAATGGGTATATATTTGTTTTTTGTTAAGTTGCCTAATAATTATGCACAGTAATAGTCACCTGCACACACAGATATCCCCCTAAAATAGCTATAACTAAAAACAAACTAAAAACTACTTCCAAAACTATTCAGCTTTGATATTAATGAGTTTTTTGGGTTCATTGAGAACATGGTTGTTGTTCAATAATAAAATTAATCCTCAAAAATACAACTTGCCTAATAATTCTGCACTCCCTGTAGTTAGTACAATGCTTGAGGAACACATCACAATTATACCTAAGCCAGGTAAGGCACCAACAACCCTGGAAAATTTTAGACCTATATCGTTGTTAAATACTGACAAAAAAATATTGGTCAAGATACTAGCAAAACGTCTAAATAAGTACCTCCCAAGCCTTATATTAACTGATCAGGTGGGATTTGTTCCAGGCAGGGAGGTGCGGGACAATACCTCCAAGGTTTTACAATTACTTAACTATGTGAAAGTTGAGGGTGTTCCGTTGGCCCTCTTTTCGACTGTCGCGGAGAAGGCATTTGACCGCGTCGACTGGCTTTTTTTGCGTCGGGTAATGAAAATAATGAACTTTGGCGAATCATTTTTAAATATGACATTTGCCTAGAGCTGCAACAACTAATCGTCATAATCGATAATAATCGATTATGAAAATAGTTGTCAACGAATCTCATAATCGATTAATCGATTAGTTGGTTTGCAATTAGTTGGTCTGTGCACAATACCAGCTGCTTCACTTCAATGAACTCCTGCATATGTTATTGTGTTTTATGGTTATGTCCTTAGCCTAAAGGACATCTACAGACGTCTGCTTTTCCCTTTTTCAGGACAGTATACGTTTACAACTACCCCTGGCTTATGTGCAACCCAGATATAATAGTCATCATTTGGATTGTTTATATTAAATCTGGTGATTTGGAAATATGCTTTTCATGATATAGTGCTGAGCTTGTTGTTTACACCTTGCCCCTAGATTGATGGGAGTTATTTGAATTGATGTGCACTATTATCTGTTTGCACAATTATTAGTGTATTGCTTGCTATTGCTGATTATATGTACTGTATAAATAAATGTGTAAGGATTTGTCCTGTTATTGATATACAGTCTTTAGCGCTTTTGATTTTGTTTTTTTATATTTTTAATAAATTGTGATATATAACAGATTCAACCTTTATAAGTATATATCTGTTATTTTTAGAGCGGACTAGATATTTCCCCTAACCTTATAGCTGGTAATTTACCATTGCATATGGATATTCAAGATATGTTTTATGTTAGAATGAAGTCAAGGGTTACTTTATTGAGAGGCCCCTTGCCAAGGTAGAAAACACTTAGCATTGGTGAAGAGCTAACAAAGATAAATATCCCACTTTGGTGGAATTGGCAAAACCCTACTTATACATCTCAAGAACCTCAACGCCATCTGAGTGCCTCGTCTCTGCTGCAGGAAATATAGCTGCAAACAGAGAAACAGCCTTAGCCAGAAGCATGTGAACTTGTTGAGATTTTTGCATTTCAATGCAAAGTTTCTGAAAGAGTGAATAACAGAATGTTATTAACAGTGATAGTCTAACTCTTTGTAGTTCTACCTCTTTTCAAACAGTTTGTGCTTTTGTTTTGTTTAATTATAAAACTGTGCTCTGCTGCATAAAAATTGAAGAAACAATTGTGTTAATGTAAAGTTTTAGTCTGAAGTTTATATTTGTAACACTCATTATGTGGGTTTTATTTAAAACATAGAAAACTATTATTTATTCTCTTTTTATCCGATTAGTCGATTAATCGAAAAAATAATCGGCCGATTAATCGATTATGTAAATAATCGTTAGTTGCAGCCCTACATTTGCCCAGTTTGAATTAATGGAACATTATCAGAAGCATTTAAAATAACAAATGGAACTAGACAAGGGTGCCCTCTATCCCCTCTACTGTTTGCACTGTCAATAGAGGCATTGGCGCATAAAATCAGAAATAATGCTAATATCACAGCGATAGTAGTAGGAGATATGGAATACAAGCAGGCGTTGTATGTGGATGATATACTGTACACTCTCACAAATATAGACACATCAGTTCTTGAACTCCTTAAAGAGATAGATACATACGGAATGCTCTCTAATTTCCACCTTAACCTTGCAAAATCTGAACTTCTAAACATTAGCGCCCCACCTAAACATATACATTACCTCCAAACGAAATATGTGGTTACAGTGACTACCACACAATTACAATATCTGGGTATATATCTTTCAACTAACAAACAGGACCTGTACAAAGACAACTATCTAAGGTTAAAAAAAGAAATAAGAGATTTATCTTCCTGGAAAAAACATAAATTATGCTTACCTGCATTTATTACTTTTGGAAATTCTCACCAGGAGGAGGCAAAGACACCCCAGCCCAAGGCTAAAATACTCCTCCCACTCCCCTCATCCCCAGTCATTCTGCCAAGGAACAAGGAAAAGTAGAAGAAAAATCAGGGTGAAATGTGCCAGAAGAATAAAAGGACACCCCACATAAATTTACGAGTGGGGATCTGTGGACTCTTTCCATCAGAAGAAAAGGAAATTATCAGGTAAGCATAATTTATGTTTTTGTTCTTAAATGGAAAGCGTCCACAGCTGCATTCATTACTTTTGGGAAAACAATACCCAAGCTATAGAGGACACTGAATGCCAAGACGGGAGAGTACAAAAGGCGGCCCACACTGAGGGCACCAGGCCTGAACCTCTACCCAATACAAAATCCTGCTTCGTCCGAAGCCCAGAAAAATTTGAAAGGAAAAACCCCAAGGACACTGACTCGCAGCTAGTCCAGAAGCCAAACTAGAGACCGCAAAATGGACTTGACTGAGCCAACAGTTCTCCAGGAGACAATGTCGCTCAACAGACGGTCCCCAACCAACTCACCCCCCACTAATGAAGGGAACATCAGCCGAAAACCCCCAAGGGGACAAGGCAAGGAGAACCAAGGAAACCGAAAGGTCCCCTCCAAAAAAAGAACACCTCCAATAGTGAGCCCAACTCACAAAGACCCAAAAGGGTCCAAACAGGAAAGGAGGCCACGCCTATACCAGCGAAACCCAGGATAAAACCGGGCACAGAGACAGAAAAAACTTCTCTCCAACATCCTGCAAGTACTGAATGCAACCAAAAAGAGCAAAAGTCTTCCCAGCATCGAAACAGAGAATACCAAAGTATTCAAACACAAAAAAATGTGGAAGAGACCCAGTCGAAAACCCCAAGTAGGAGAACCCAGAGTCCATAACAGTATGACACAGAGGGTACTTGCAAGGAGAAGAAGCAGTCAGGCAAAAAGCAGACTGCTAAAGTAATCCTCAGAGGGCACGCTCCAGGCAACCTAAGCTGCCAGACCCACACACAGGTCTCTAAAAATGGGAACACAAAACCTCAATCGAGGCCCCAGAGAAGAAGAGTATACCTTGAGAGCCTGAAGGAAGAGAGAACTCCCCTCTAAAATCAAAGGAGCAAGTTGAAAGGAAAACCATATCCTAGCAGACTGAGCTAACAAGATAGACTTAACAAGTCTACACATCCAAATGAGACATCGACCTGAATGCAGCGCCTTAAATCGCTCGGCCATCCTGACCTGCAGACCGCCACTCAGCTGGACCAACCCAGCCTCAGGGACCCCTAACCGGGGAACAGAAGAATCCCGAAACTGGTACAAGAACGAGCGTAAAGATAGCACAGCCATCCCCACAGAGTACAGGTACAACCTGACTTCAAAAACAGGCGAGAGGACCATAAACCTGAGGATCTAACAAAAAAAGGGACCCCACAAGTGTGACTTGGAGCCAGTAAGACTCCAGGGGAACCCATCCCGCCGGTCCGCCTCCCAACCAGGAGAAGCCCCAAGAAAGGACTCCATCTCCATAGGGAGGAGAATATCCCCTAAAGAAAAGGGATGAAGCCAGAAAGACAACTGTCCTCAAGGTCCGAAGCCACCGGCTAATGGAAAAAAAAAATCCCCAACACAAATGTCCTAGAAAAGGACCCCCCTACAAGTGGCTTGACAAGTAGACACACAGCCAACCCATTCTCCTGCAGAAAGGGAATTCACGGGTTACACTGGCAAGCTGACCAATGGAATGCAACCAAAAGGCACACCAGAAATGGACATCCAGCGCCCGCAGCTGGGTATGAACTAACAACCCTTAAGGCGCAAGGCACAAAGCTAACCGTAGAGCACCGGGGCTGCTCTGTTGCAAAGAGTAATAGATACTCCAAAAACCTGGCCATCATGACCAGGTCAGATAGATGGATCAATGACATAGCCCAAGTTCCCACTACCGTGGAACACCCCGACCAGCCCTGAGATCCAAGATTCCAAAACAACCCAAGACTCGGTCAGGAAAAGGGCCCGAAGCCTCAGTACTGGAAGTCTCAGGAGGAAAAAACTGGTCCGGGCAAATAATAGTTCAGGCAACCTTACGCTAGAACTAAACACCCCAACTGGCCAAAAAGCCAGACACCAGGGATATGAATGCACATCTAGAGAATCCGGATAGCGAGAAGAACTCGAAAACCCCCGACCAAAGGAAGGAACCACCCCTAGCTAAAGTCCAACGCTCCAAAGAGCAAGGCTAGAAGTCTTATGAAGAGACTTCTCAAGGCCTCAGGACCTTGAGGTAAAAAACAAAAAAAACCCTTCTAGCAGGGCTAGTCTCCTCATCACCTCCACACCAGTAGTGGACACAGGTAAGAGAAAGGCGCTAAGCCTTCCCAGCTTCGGGAAACCCCAAGCTAAACAAAGTCCCCACAGGGATCAACCATCACCCGGAATACAGATCCCTAAAAGGAGATCCAACTCACCCGGGGACAATGGAAGAAGACCCAAAGGTCTCATCACTCAAATAGACAGTAAACATCAAGAGCTGTATCTAGATACACTATAAATAGCGGATGCGCACACCCGCAAGGTGCCAAGCGCTGCACTGGTTTCAAACTGAAAACCTTCCACAGGCTAGAGAGCCTAATCTGATACAAGCTGTTGGATCAGGCCCACAAGTGCAATCTAGAGCCCTTAAAACTGAAGGCCAAACCACTCAAACTGCGGCAATGGGCACTAATCCCTCCAACCCTCCCCGCATGGGGAAGGACACACTAGGTTGTAATGATATCAGATGTCAGATAGAGTGACCAGCGGAAAAAAAACTCCCCGAACCCGATCATCTATGATTTAAGGCTAAAAGGACTGAAATAATCCTACCCACCCTATGGACCCACAGGTCCTCTCGAATGCTTAGTAGAACATGAAGACCAATAATAAACTGAGTACTCTGTGCTTCTACCGTACCAGCCGAGCAGAACAGCGCTGCGTGTCTGAACAGCCACAAGACCTAACAAACCCAATAGGACCAGCCTGCACTTAGGGTCCTAACTGGCAAGCTGCAAAATTCTCCCTCATAGGGGAAAAAAAGAAAACAGACATTGTAATATAGGACTAACGTGTCCAAAACAGCTTCCGAAGAAAAACAAAGAGCATCGATCCCAGAAGGTTCCCGAAGGAAACAAAACCAAATAAAAGATATCCCATCGGATACAACTAAAAAAATAAGGCAACCCGGAGGTTAACGCCCAAACACTGGGAAAGATCTCAATCAAATGACAAACAGGAGATTACCTTATCCCCACATGTCTAATGAGGTGCAGCAGACTGAAAATCCCTGTATCTGGTAACGATAGGGTCATTCAATAACTGAAAAACATGTCTGAGCAATACACAAAGGCGCGCAATCCTGTAACGAATGGCACAACACTCAGGGACAGTTACACCCACGGGGAACTGTAGAGGCCCTCCCCAAGGCAAAAGGACCAGGACAATAGGGCACAAGCACATTCTCAAATAAACTTCTGGACTCTGCAGACGAACAATCACCAACATTATGTGCAAGCAAAAACGTGCTGCAACCTCCGGGGGGAATACGTCACCCTGCCTGGAGGAATCAGAAACTGGGTTACCCGTATGTGTAGAAGTATGAATTGGTAGGGAACTCGCCTCTTGGAGGACAGGACCCCCAGAGGCGGATGGCTCATCCGTCCCTTGAATCCCAGAGCCCGAGTAACAAGGCGCTCTCATATGGCATACGGAACAAAACTGGTTGACATGTGTCAACGAGGCTAATCCGGATTCGTCACCGGACACAGAATCTGAAAACTGAAATTAGCACAGTCTCAGCATCAAAATCCTCCATAACTGGATAGAGGAAATATCAATATGGACTAAAGTAGTAAAACAAAAACGGCACCTGACACCCACAATGGCTGGGTTACTCACCACCTCCTATGACCAGACCCCGTGGACTAGAAAATCTCCTTCGCCACACGGTCAGGAATGTGGAAATGGAAAATGGAACGTAACCACGGGCGAACACAAGGTGAACCATACAGTCTAAAAAAGCTCGCCCAACCAAAAGGCCGCGTCACTTCCAAAGGCCTCAATGTTCCAAACCACGAGCCCAAAAACATCACACATAAGCAGGTTGAATCACATAACAAACATGATTATAAACCCCCCTGTTCAATAACCCCCGTCAGGAGATATTAACCCTTGATTCCAAGATACTAAAAGAGACTCACTGAGACTCTCAAGGTGGTAGACTCTCGGGAAAACATTCACATTACAGTACATTGATGATAAAGTAAAATGAAACGATCTTACCGGAATCTACGCCGTGGAACAGGAACACGGCCTTTCAAGTGTGATGGATAGTAGCATCGCCTCCGCCATGGACTTGAGAGAAGAAAGCAGGCAGCGGAGTGAAGTCCGACAACGCTGATTGCTTGAGGAGCTGTTAACATGAGTCGGGATGGTTTCGCAGAAAGACTCTCCCTGCATCTCCGGACTCTAACTTTCATCCAAGCCCTCACTAAGAGACTGACAGGACTACTTAAAACTCCTGTCCCATGCCAAAGAGTACTAGCCTTCATAAGAGACAAAAACTAAAATTAAAAATTCTGAGACTTCGCTGTCAACCTCCTGGGACGAAAGACAAAGAATGACTGGGGGATGAGGGGAGTGGGAGGAGTATTTAAGCCTTTGGCTGTGGTGTCTTTGCCTCCTCCTGGTGGCCAGGTTCTTAATTCCCAAAAGTAATGAATGCAGCTGTGGACTCTTTCCATTTAAGAAGAAAATAAACCTCTCGTTGCTGGGCAATATTGGAGTGATCAAAATGTATATCCTACAACAAATCTTGTATATCATGCAGACCATTCTGATCTCCCTACCAAGAGATTTTCTGCCCCAGTTACAAAAGACACTGGAGCAATTTGTGTGGACAGGCACAAAGCCTAGGGTACCCAGGAGAACAATGTACCTCCCCCCGGATTGGGGGGGACTGGGCTTTCCAGACTTGAACACGTATAGGCGGGCCATTTTACTACAACACATAGTGGAGTGGTCACATAATACCACACATAAAGCTTGGGTCCGACTGGATGGACACATTTTAAACGTAATAATGTCGGCGTGTTAGCTTGGACTCCCCCAACGCTACGCCCCAAAATCCTAAACAAATATCAAATAACACTAGAAATCCTACACGAATGGGACAAATTTACTAATCTCATCTAGATTCTCACCTTTTTTGCCTATTATAGAGAACCCTGAACTACCATATTTCAAATTGGGAACACGTCTAAACAAACCTTACCCTCTCAAAACAGGATGCTTACAAAATATGATAGAGAACGGGAAATTTAGAACACAACAACAAATGGCGGAAATAGTGACATCTTTTCCTCATGGCTGAGGTACAATCAACTAAAACACTATCTGACACACCACGCTCACAAAGACAATCTAGGCAGGGACCTCACCCCATTTGAGCACCTGTTTATAGCGAGCAGGCCACAAAGGCAATCTCTATGATTTATAAACTTCTGCTGGTGGCACCTGGTGCCCCACTCCCCACATACACCAGAACATGGAACAGAGACCTCCATACTGACATTGATCAAGAGGCTTGGCTAAAATCGTTCACCTTAGTAAAATGCTCCTCAATATCAGCCAACGTACAAGAAATTCAACTTAAGTTATTAAAGGGACACTGAACCCAATTTTTTCTTTTGTGATTCAGATAGAGCATGAAATTTTAAGCAACTTTCTAATTTACTCCTATTATCAAATGTTCTTTATTCTCTTGGTATCTTTATTTGAAATGCAAGAATGTAAGTTTAGATGCCGGCCCATTTTTGGTGAACAATCTAGGTTGTCCTTGCTGATTGGTGGATAAATTCATCCAACAATCAAAAACTGCTGTCCAGAGTTCTGAACCAAGAAAAAAAGCTTAGATGCCTTCTTTTTCATATAAAGATAGCAAGAGAATGAAGAAAAATTGATAATAGGAGTAAATTAGAAAGTTTCTTAAAATTGCATGCTCTATCTGAATCACAAAATAATTTTTTTGGGTTCAG
Source organism: Bombina bombina (assembly GCF_027579735.1). Classification (NCBI taxonomy): domain Eukaryota; kingdom Metazoa; phylum Chordata; class Amphibia; order Anura; family Bombinatoridae; genus Bombina; species Bombina bombina. Next base: position 1,269,084,330 of record NC_069501.1, read on the forward strand.
TGTCCCTTTAAGCAGATGGTATCTCACTCCAGCGAGACTCCATCAATTTTTTCCCTCAGCTAGCCCCTTGTGCTGGAGAGGTTGTGGCGAGACAGGTACACGTTTACATATTTGGTGGTATTGCCCGAGATTGTTGGTTTTTTGGACTGGGGTGATTGGACTTATATCAGAAAGAATACACATAGAAATCCCATGCATACCAGAAACAATACTTTTCCTGCACTTACCGAAAACTAATGAAATGCATATTCAAGCCCTCCTTTTAATAATGCTTACTGGAGCGAAAAAGCATATCCCAAAAAAATGGAAGTCAGAATGCATTCCAACATTAGAGGATTGGCAATCAGCAGTTGATGACCTAACACTAGAAAGATTACATTATTATAAAACCAACCAAATAGTCATTTATGAAATGATGCCAGCTCAATGGAAAGGCACCCCTCTATAACTGGCAATATTGCCCTATTAAACTCTCATGATAATGCATCAAATGGCCTTCATTATAGATTAGGAACTTTTAATTTATTTTTATTTTTTTCTCTCTTTCTCCCCCTCTTCCTTCCCTATTCCCCCTTTTTACTCACTCCTCTGTCACTAAACTATTTCCTGATGCTTTTGGTTTAACCTGACACGTGACCAAAGATTTATATTTTACTTATCTCATACTAGCTGAAAATATTAAAATGACAAGCTCTGTGAAGAAATACGCGAACTGGAAAATTATGGACTCTATTGCTACTGTTACCTTAAGACTTTATTGTTCCATTTCTCTATAACAAAGTCTACTGTATTTACTTATGACCAGAAATAATATAGTAGAATGTGTTTCCGCTGTTATACCCATGGCATTGATTGTTTATTGTTTCTTCTTTATGTATATTTTAAACTTCTGGACAATAAAGCTTGTTTAAAAAAAAAAAAAAAAAAAGATTGTAAAGGTACAGAAGGAAGTGAATAAACGCAGTATGGAGCCAAACTATTTAGAGTCTGTAGATCCTGTAAGATACTCTAGCAGAGGCGAAAAAACTTTTACTAGAAATAAAACATTCCAAATATGTTAGGGATCAAACGGACTATGATCAAAAGCAGGTGTATATCTGGAATAAACTAAATAAATGGAACTGCTAAAAAATCCCAAAATCTTCATTTCATCTTAGGTTAAAATCAGCTCACAAGTAGAATAAAATAAAATGCAGACATGTCAGGTCAGTCTGACGCATTTCGGCTGCTGACAGCCTTAATTATAGACTCAATTTTCTGTTCTCACCTGTGGAGCTTAAAGTGAATGTAAATTTTGATGCTAAAGTGCCCGGTTTTTAAAAATTTGATTAAAAACAGGGGCACTTTAATTCATCAAAATTTATATTTCACTCGTGTTGTGAAAAAATACTTACCTTTTAATCTTGACAGCCGCTCCAGCTTCCTCCGCCCGTCGCACTTCACTTAACTTCTCGCATGGAGCAAAGCATTTGCAGAGATTGGTTTTGTATAGAGAGATGTAATTCGTCTGCAGTTCTACCCTATTCTGATTCAAATATATAACAAATTGTTCACTCTCTGACTGTGTACCTGACCACACAAACAACAGGTCGTCGATAAAACGCTTATAGCCTTTCACAGATCTTCTGAATGGGTTCTCATCTACATAGACGTGGGACAGCTCCCACCAACCCATAAACAGGTTGGCATATGCGGGGGCAAATTTTGCCCTCATAGCTGTCCCAAGTCTCTGCAGATAGAAAGCATTTGAAAATTAAAGTAGTTGTGGGTCAACAAACATCTCACAGTTCTTAAAATATTTTTTTTCAATACCAGATCATAATAACTAAGGAGGTCCATTATGTATTTTAGTGCTTCAAGGCCCTCATCATGCGGTATGGCAGAGTAAAGGCCTACCACATCCACACTGAGCCAACCATACACTCCTGACTATTCTATTTGATCTGTTAAATTCAGAAGATGCTTAGTATCTCTGAGAAAATATGAAAGTTTCCACACTAGGGGTTGGAATAAGGATTCTATCCAATTGGATAGGTTCTCAAAGAGCGAGCCTATCTTGACACGATAGGCCCTTATATCAGTGATGGACTTGAGGACCTTCGGCAGATAGTGAAATATTGCTACCACCGGATCATCAACATATATGTACTCGAAGGTCAACAAGTCCATCACTCCTGACTACAACACATCATTCAAAAAATCTCTAAGCATAGTCTAAAATTGTGCAGTGGGGTTAGTATATAAGACTTCATATACATCTTTATCGTTTAATTGCCTTAGTGCTTATTGCTGTCTTGTCCATTACCACTATTGTGCCACTTTTATCTGAGTTTTTTATGACCATGCCCTCTCTTTCTCTCAGTTTTTTTAGACCTAGTCTCTCCAATTGGGTAAGGTTGTTTTTATGATTTTTTTGTTTCTAGCTTTAATTGTACAAAATCTTCCTTAAACCTCCTATAAAATTATTCCAATACATTTCCCCTGGTCTGTACGGGGTAAAAGATTGACTTGGGTTTAAAATCACTATGAACACTCTTAACTCTCTCTGGAGGATGAGGATGACTCTCTCTCTTTCCAGTTGATATGTTACAAAATCTACAGCATCACTGAATACAAAGTGGTCTTATACTACCGTCCTCTCCACAGACTCTAATCCTTCTTCTAATTATTCTCAGATCTTTCATTTGTTCTGTCCCCCCCTCCTTAGTGTGTATTGTTCTCTCTGGGCCTGTGGTTCTTTGATTTTTCCTCTTCCTCCTCCTTGCCCCCTCGCCTCCTCCTCACAAAAAACCTGGGCTTCTATGTTATTTGCTCCTACATTTGGTGAGGGTTGTGAGCCTAAGGCCCTAGTGTACCTGTTAACACCTTTCCCTCTACCCCCAAGTTTGAGGATTCCTGAGGACATCACTGTTATGGAGGAGGAGGAATAGGGCAGACTAATTGTGGATGGAACAGTCGTGGGACTCATTTATTTATTGTGTGTAGTCCTCCTCTTCTGAGGATGCGCCACTTGACATATAGTCCACAAAATTACGGACTTCCCTCTCTTCGTTTGATTCTTAGTCCGTATCAGAGAAAGTCACTTGTTTTTTCCCTTGTTCAGATGACTGATTTATCTTATTGGATGAGTCCCCTTTCCTTAGTTTCCTCTGTTTTCTGCTCCTTTTATTGGACTCTGTGTTCCACTGGTACCCCATTATTGGTGTAATCATCAGAGTCCCTTTTGAATTTTCTGTATTTAAGCCTATCAATTTCTTGCTTCATATTGTCTACTTTAAGTAGACATCCAAATTTAAATACTGTTAATGATTTATAAACGTATTCAGATCTTTCTGTATATCCTTAATGATGTTTCTGGCTTCCTCCAACTTTTGGTCTTTATATTTGATTATAAGGCCTATTAGTCTGATGAGAACAGAAAATTGAGTCTATGATTAAGGCTGTCAGCAGCCAAAACGCATCAAACTGACCTGACATGTCTGCATTTTATTTTATTCTACATGTGAGCCAATTTTAACCTAAGATGGAATAAAGATTTTGGCATTTTTAGCACTTCTGTTTCTTTAGTTTTGGCTGTACTATTCAGCAATGAAGAATGCTGAAGACTAACTGCTAAAGCTTATACAAGCTCACAGACCCGTTGAGGCTCCGGGTCGAATTTTCACTTACAGCTGCTAGGATCAGTGACACACGCCACACTGGAATGAAGCAGTGAACCGCACAGAGAAACAAGTAAATGTGAGAGGTGAGAATGGCTGACAGATATCTTTAAGGAGGTGTCACTTTGAGCAGTAGGGTAACCTAGAGCTTAGGCATAAAACACTCTTGTTTGTTCATGTATATCTGGAATAGGAGGGAACGATTTGCCCTAAAAAAAGAGATGAATAAGACTTACTTTCGTCCCAACAGAAATAAGAATAAGAACAAAATTAGACAAAAGAACTGGAAAAAGGTAAACTTTTATAAACGTGAGGCGGAGTCCTTGGATGGAGGCACGGTCTCTGGAGGGGAAGATCAACAAATAGAAACACAAGTAAATTTGATAATACCTAATATGGAAAAGGTGGAACCTAATCAAGTGGTGAGACCTAAATAAGAACCAGGCAGGTTGCCCGCTATACTGAAAAGTTTTCCCCCAAGTACTTCAACTGTCTCAAAATATAAGAGAGGGACACAAGGGAGTAATAACAAAGGTACAAATGATACAGAGAGAACCCAACTGGAACAGTTTTTTTCCCTTCCCCAGAAGGGAAAAAAATAGAAGGGGGGGAGACCAAGGCCCTCAACAACAATGATAGGGACACTACAACCGCTACCCTTTAAGAAGGGGCCAGAAGGGGACCAGATACAGAGACTAAATGTTATAAACATCTCAGACTATGAGTTAACACAAATGGAATTGAGAGTCCTAAGTCTAGGTCTAACATTTGTGCCCACCACTGATTTCAATTTGTTCAAAACACTACTGGACATGAACAAGTTAATTAGAGTTCTAACACTACGTACATTTTACTCCCATAACACGGAAATTGCCAATCATGGAGTAGAGGACTCTACAGATCTGAGGGATCTAAAAGACAATTAGTAACATTGGTCTTAATTTTGAAAAGTTTTATGATGTCAGAGCATTGGAATCTCTCCAAGAGGAAACTGGGAACTTGGGTGCATCAAGGCCCCAATTGCCTTTTCTAAACCTCAAATCTACCTTTTATCCCATCCAAAGTAGGGGAGTCATCCTGGAGCAATTCCAAAAAAGGATTGAAAAATATTTGACTGACCTCTAATAGAGGCAAAATAAGTAACATCACAATAGATGAAAGGAAGGCTTTAGAGAATATAAGCAAATATAAAGATATAGTCATCCGCTCTGCCGATATGAGCGGAGCAATCGTTGTCATGAATAAAGACACATTTCAGAAGGAAGCCCGTATACAGTTAGATAATTAACTTGATTATGTGAAACTTAATGGCAATCCAACTTCCGTATATGGGAGACAATTGGCCCTCCTAGTTGATGAGGCGGTAGAAAAGGGTTTCATTGATCAAAGTACAAAAGCATGCCTATTGATTGAACATCCAGTAACTCCATTTTAATAATTTACCAAAAATTCATAAATCACTAACGGATATACAGGGGAGACCTATCGTTAGTGGAATCAATTCTCTAATGGAACACTTGTCTGAATGGCTTGACCGTATTTTGCAACCACCAATGAGCACCTTGTGGAGTAACATTACGGATACTAAACATGTTCTCAATTTATTGTTAAACACAGTTTAAAAAACAGAGTACAGGTGGCTCAAAGTGGATGTTAAATCTTTGTACACTTCAATACCACATGACAAGGGTTTAGAAGCGGTTAGGTATTTCATGAATAAAGTCTATGGCCAAGATAATGATTATGTGGAGTTTGTTATTGGAGTTACTTAATCTCTCCTCACGCATAATTATTTTGAATTTGGAGGTGATTTCTATCTCCAGAAATGTGGGAGCTGTCACACGTCTATGGGGATGGAAATCCCTTCAAACATAGAATCGTTTGGTACAAACGATTCATAAATGATTTGCTGTTCCTCTATAAAGGGGACGATTATTGTAAGTTTGTGGAGGCCCTTAACAATAATACTGTAGGTATAAGCTTCACTTTCGATTGATAGATTTTCTGGATTTAAAATTAAAGGGGATATCAGGCAAAAGAATTGAAACAGAGGTATATTGTAAACCCATTGCGGGCAATACCCTGTTACATGCCAGGAGTTGCCATCTGGGTAGGGTGTTCAATGCAGTGGCCAGGGGACAGTTTATCTGTCTTAAACGGAACTGTACAGACCAGGTAACCAGCCCCAAAGTGACTTTCATGACTCATTACTCCCAACAATATACAGAAGTATGTAATATAATTAGAAGACACTACCCTATGCTTGCTGCTGATGACAGTCTGGCACCTACTATACAACAAGGATGTAGGTTTGCCTATAAAAGGAACATAACCGTTGGCAACAGAGTAGCTCCAACTAGGCTAAAAGATCTTGAAAGCCATGGTTCCTCTTGGCTTACCTTCAATGGCATGTATAGGTGCAATAACACTATCTGTGTTGCATGTGAGAAAGTGGAGATAGGGGAGAGATTTATCTCTATGGTTACTAGAGAGAGTTTTCAGAAAAAACTATGCCTAAATTGTCGTTCCACATATGTTGTTTATTTAATAACATGTGTGGAATGTGATGTACAGTATGTGGGACTCACCACCAGGGAGGCCAGGACCAGAATTAAAGAGCACATTTCTAATATTAGAATAGGCACTATGACCACCCCCCTTAATTACCATTTTGACAACTACCATCAAAAGAGTACAAATAATTTTAAATGGACAGTCATTGAAAGGGTACTCCCACATAAGAGGGGAGGCAATAGAGAGAGATACCTAGCAAAGAGAGATATATACTGGATCTTCAAGTTGAAGACTAGGGTTCCCTATGGACTCAACTCTGAATACGATCTGATTAACTTTTGGTAACCCCCCTCCCCCCACTTTTGCTCTCCCCCCAAAAAGTTTGCATGCCTGATGGACTTACTGATATATTGATTGATAGCTTCATTTATTTATAATTTATCTAAGGGTGGGGCTTATCCTTCTATACAACCTAATATACAATACACTTATCAAACATACAGCTAGATAACGAGTTTTGAGCGCTATAGGGAAATAGCGCTGCTATTACAGGTTTTGTCAAACTTGGCTTGTGCGGGCGGTATGGTTGCGTTGAGCTCCATACCTCACCCAAATACAAGTGGTGTTTTGACGTGCTCGTGCACAATTTCCCCATAGACATCAAAGACGAGAGTCGGCTAACAAAAAGCCTAACACCTGCGATCGCGAAAACAAAAGCTCCGTAACGCAGCCCAATTGATGTCTACGGGGAAAGAAAAAGAAAAAGTTACGTTTAAACCTAACACCCTAACAAAAAAACACGCCTAAACACCACTAATCTGCTGCCCCTAACATCGCCGCCACCTATATTAGTTATTAACCCCTAATCTGCCGCCCCCAATATCGCCAACACTATACTAAAGTTATTAACCCCTAAACCTCTGGCCTCCAACATCACTAACACTAAATAAATATATTAACCCCTAAACCTAACGTAACCCTAACCCTAAACATAACCCTAACCCCCCCTAACTTAAATATAATTAAAATATATCTAAATTAAACTTACAATTATTACCTAAATAATTCCTATTTAAAACTAAATAATACATACTTACCTGTAAAAAAAAAACCTAAGCTAGATACAATATAACTAATAGTTATATTGTAGCTAGCTTAGCTTTTATTTTTATTTCACAGGTAAGTTTGTATTTATTTTAACTGGGTAGACTAGTTAGTAAATAGTTATTAACTATTTACTAGACACCTAGTTAAAATAAATACACCTGTAAAATAAAATCTAACCTGCCTTACACTAAAACCTAACATTACAATCAAATAAAATAAATTAAATTAATAAAATACAATTATCTAAATTACAAAATAAAATAAACACTAAATTACAAAAAATAAAAAAAGAAATGATCAAAAATAAAAATGAATTATTCCTAATCTAATAGCCCAATCAAAATAATAATGTCCACCCAAAATAAAAAAAAAAACCTAGCCTACACTAAACTGCCAATGGCCCTTAAAAGGCCTTTTGCGGGGCATTGCCCCAAAGAAATCAGGTTTTTTACCTGTTTAAAAAAATACAAACACCCCCCAACAGTAAAACCCACCACCCACCCAACCAAACTCCCCAAATAAAAACCTATCTAAATAAACCTAGCACACTGGTCTAAAAGAGGCTGCTTCCGGGTGGTAAATCGCCATAGAACAAGCCACTGAGCTGTTGTTCGTTCCTGGTAGAGCGCTTCTCTCTTTGTATGCTAAATAAACCTAAGCTAACCATTGCCCTGAAAATGGCATTTGGATGGGCATTGCCGTTAAAAGGGCATTTAGCGCTTTTACATTGCCCGAACACTAAGCTAAAAATAAACCCACCCAATAGACCCTTATCGATCCACTTACAGTTTTCGAAGACCGGACATCTATCCTCATCCAGGCAGCAGATGTCTTCATCCAAGTGGGCAGAAGTCTTCATCCAGAGGGCATCTTTTATCTTCATCCATCCGGCACGAAGCGGGTCCATCTTCAAGACATCCGGCGCGGAGCATCCTCTTTTTTCGATTGCTGCTGTAGAATGAAGTTTCTCTTTAAGTGACGTCATCCAAGATGGCGTCCCTTACATTCCGATTGGCTGATAGAATTCTATCAGCCAATAGGAATTAAAGGTGAAAAAATCCTATTGGCTGTTGCAATCAGCCAATAGGATTAAGCTTTCATTGAGCTTGCATTCTTTTGGCTATTCCAATCAGCCAATAGAATGCGAGCTGAATCCTATTGGCTGATTGCAATAGCCAATAGGATTTTTTCACATTTAATTCCTATTGGCTAATAGAATTCTATCAGCCAATCGGAATGTAAGGGACGTCATCTTGGATGACGTCACTTAAAGGGAAACTTCATTCTACAGCAGCGATCGGAAGAAGAGGTTGCTCCGTGCCAGATGTCTTGAAGATGGACCTGCTCTGTGCCGGATGGATGAAGATAGAAGATGCCGTCTGGATGAAGACTTCTGCCCGCTTGGATGAAGACTTCTGCCGCCTGGATGAGGATGGATGTCCGGTCTTCAAAAACTGTAAGTGGATCGTCGAGGGTTAGTGTTAGTTTTTTTAAGGGTTTATTGGGTGGGTTTTATTTTTAGCTTAGGGTTTGGGCAATGTAAAAGAGCTAAATGCCCTTTTAAGGGCAATGCCCATCCAAATGCCCTTTTCAGGGCAATGGCTAGCTTAGGTTTATTTAGATAGGATTTTATTTGGGGGTTTGGTTGTGTGGGTGGTGGGTTTTACTGTTGGGGGGTGTTTGTATTTTTTTAACAGGTAAAAGAGCTGATTTCTTTGGGGCAATGCCCCGCAAAAGGCCATTTTAAGGGCCATTGGCAGTTTAGTGTAGGCTTTTATTTTGGGTGGGCTTTTTTATTTTGATAGGGCTATTAGATTAGGAGTAATTCGTTTTTATTTTTGATAATTTCTTTTTTTATTTTGTGTAATTTAGTGGGGGTTTTTTTTTTTGTAATTTAGATAATTGTATTTTATTAATTTCATTTATTTTATTTGATTGTAATGTTAGGTTATATTGTAAGGCAAGTTAGGTTTTATTTTACAGGTAACTTAGTATTTATTTTAGCTAGGTAGTTAGTAAATAGTTATTAACTATTTACTAACTACCTAGCTAAAATAAATACAAATGTTACCTGTGAAAAAAAAATAAAACCTAAGCTAGCTACAATGTAACTATTATTTATTTTGTAGCTAGCTTAGGTTTTATTTTATAGGTAAGTATTTAGTTTTAAATAGGACTTATTTAGGTAATAATTGTAAGTTTAATTTTGATTTATTTTAATTATATTTAAGTTAGGCCGGGGTGTTAAGGTTAGATTTAGGCTTACGTTAGGGTTAGGTTTAGGGGTTAATATATTTATGTAGTGATGTGGGAGGCCAGAGGTTTAGGGGTTAATAGTTTATTTTAGTATATTTCGTTGTGGGGGACTTGCGGTTTAGTGGTTAATAGGTTTATTATTGCAGCGGTGTGGGCGGACGGCAGATTAGGGGTTAATAATCATTAAAAAGTGTTTGTGATGCGGGAGGGCGGTAGGTTAGGGGTTAATAGGCTTACTATAGTGGCGACAATGTCGGCGAGCGAAGGAGGAGGGCCTCGGTTTAGGAGTTAATAGGTAGATTATGGGTGTTAGTGTACTTTTTAACACTTTATTTAAGAGTTTTATGCTACAGAATTGTAAAGTAAATCTCATAACTACTGACTTTAGATATGAATATTGTCAGTATAGGGTGTACAGCTCACTTTTTGGCCTCACAGCAAAACTTGTAATACCGGCGCTATGGGAGTCCCATTGAAAAAGGACTTTTTTAAAAGTGCGGTACTAACGTTGCGTGACGGCCAAAAAGGTGTGCGGTACACCTATACCGACAAGACTTGTAATAGCGGTGTTAGGTGAAAAGCATCGTTATGAAGCATAACAATGCTTTTTCACTCATAACGCAAAACTCGTAATCTAGCTGATAGTTTGGTATATAAGCGAACACTTAATGGTCTGCAAGTAATAATTTTAACTGCATCTCAGTTAGATCTGCTGAGTTCAATTTGTTTGTTGTATATGCAGAAAGGTTAACTTGTGAATTGAGAAATATTGACTGAGGGTATTTCCCGGTCCTGTTAAAATGCTACTATGTGTTGAGCTGCTAACATTTCAAAGTTTAATATTTTATATTTGCTGTTAAAACATGGTTATAATTTTACTGTAATACTCAGAAATGGAAATTTTGACACTGTATTGATTTGACTTGTATGAACCTTGTATTTATATTTACGTTCTTACTAATTTTGTGCTTGCTTAGTTATCTATTCAATATACACTGTTTATTTGTATTATGTATAATAACCGGAGTGTAATCAGAGGTAGCGGTCTTCCTGGGGTTAATCCGTGAGACATGTGTAGACGGAAACCTGATAGGATTATCATTACCCAATGGGAAGACAGGCTTTCTTTTAAAATATCAAGCAGGTGAAGTTTTTAACTATTGCTATGAATACGGTGCTAAGCCGAAACACATAAGCCAAATTTTTGGCTTGCGTTCCTGAGTCTTCTCTTACCTCAATTCTGTACTTTACTATGTGAGAGATTTGTATCCTTTATTTAATAAATGTGAAGTTTTAATCCATCGAATGGTGCTCCTTGAGACTCGTTTTTCACTTAGCACTTGCTGATTGGTGGCTACATTAAGGGCTGGCTCCTATGCTTTAAATTTCTGCTTTTTCAAATATAGATAGCAAGAGAACGAAGAAAATTTGATAATAGGTCTAAACGAGAAATTTGCTTAAAATTGCACGCTCAATCTGAACCATGAACGTTTAATTTTGACTAAACTATTCCTTTAAGTGGTGTAAAACTGGCAGCCAAGGTTTGGTTTAGTGCCAGGGTCTGGGGCTTCTATGCTGGGCTTGTCGTCAGCCTGCCCGGTGTAATCATGTAATTGAGGTTAAAGCGCAGAATCTATAGCTTAAATGCAGAGCAATGTTAGTGAGCACTTACAGGAGTATATGGGGTGGGTGGTACAGTCAATCAACAACTGCACCACCCACTCCATATACTTCAGTAAGTGCTCACTAGCATTCCCAACAAGCCCAGGATAGAAGTACTGGGCAGGGTTTAAACAGAGCCTTGGCTGACAGTTTCACGTCACTAAAGGTGAGTCCTAGAGTCACATTGCTATCAAGTTCAGTGCCGCTTTAAGTTGTGTACAAGTTATTATTTAACTGCAGCTCAAATAGTGGAAGTTGCTTTTCTAAACAAATGCAAAGCATTTACATCTTAAAACCCTGCAAGAACCTTGGTACAAGCTTTGTACTGGGATTCTGATGGCACAGCTGCTAAAATCATCTGCAAACAAAGCCTGAAACAATAAGCAGACACGGCTATACTGAATGAAGCTTATTAGTGTAACTAGACTAGAACAAACCCTTACTGATGACAATAAAACATGCAGAGCAGACACGGCTCCACTGAATGAAGCTTATTAGTGTAGCTAGACTAGAACAAACCCTTACTGATGACAATAAAACATGCAGAGCAGACACAGCTCCACTGAATGAATCTTATTAGTGTAGCTAGACTAGAACAAACCCTTACTGATGACAATAAAACATGCAGAGCAGACACAGCTCCACTGAATGAAGCTTATTAGTGTAGCTAGACTAGAACAAACCCTTACTGATGACAATAAAACATGCAGAGCAAACACGGCTCCACTGAATGAAGATTATTAGTGTAGCTAGACTAGAGCAAACCCTTACTGATGACTATAAAACATGCAGAGCAGACACGGCTCCACTGAATGAAGCTTATTAGTGTAGTTAGACTAGAACAAAGCCTTACTGATGACAATACAACATGCAGAGCAGACACGGCACAACTGAATGAAGCTTATTAGTGTAACTAGACTAGAACAAACCCTTATTGATGACAATAAAACATGCAGAGCAGACACGGCTCCACTGAATGAAGCTTATTAGTGTAGCTAGACTAGAACAAACCCTTACTGATGACAATAAAACATGCAGAGCAGACACGGCTCCACTGAATGAAGCTTATCAGTGTAGCTAGACTAGAACAAACCCTTACTGATGACAATAAAACATGCAGAGCAGACACGGCTCCACTGAATGAAGCTTATTAGTGTAGCTAGACTAGAGCAAACCCTTACTGATGACAATAAAACATGCAGAGCAAACACGGCTATACTGAATGAAGCTTATTAGTGTAGCTAGACTAGAACAAACCCTTACTGATGACAATAAAACATGCAGAGCAGACACGGCTCCACTGAATGAAGCTTATTAGTGTAACTAGACTAGAACAAACCCTTACTGATGACAATAAAACATGCAGAGCAGACACGGCTCCACTGAATGAAGCTTATTAGTGTAGCTAGACTAGAACAAACCCTTACTGATGACAATAAAACATGAAGATCAGACACGGCTCCACTGAATGAATCTTATTAGTGTAGCTAGACTAGAACAAACCCTTACTGATGACAATAAAACATGCAGAGCAGACACAGCTCCACTGAATGAAGCTTATTAGTGTAGCTAGACTAGAACAAACCCTTACTGATGACAATAAAACATGCAGAGCAAACACGGCTCCACTGAATGAAGCTTATTAGTGTAGCTAGACTAGAGCAAACCCTTACTGATGACTATAAAACATGCAGAGCAGACACGGCTCCACTGAATGAAGCTTATTAGTGTAGTTAGACTAGAACAAAGCCTTACTGATGACAATACAACATGCAGAGCAGACACGGCACAACTGAATGAAGCTTATTAGTGTAACTAGACTAGAACAAACCCTTATTGATGACAATAAAACATGCAGAGCAGACACGGCTCCACTGAATGAAGCTTATTAGTGTAGCTAGACTAGAACAAACCCTTACTGATGACAATAAAACATGCAGAGCAGACACGGCTCCACTGAATGAAGCTTATCAGTGTAGCTAGACTAGAACAAACCCTTACTGATGACAATAAAACATGCAGAGCAGACACGGCTCCACTGAATGAAGCTTATTAGTGTAGCTAGACTAGAGCAAACCCTTACTGATGACAATAAAACATGCAGAGCAAACACGGCTATACTGAATGAAGCTTATTAGTGTAGCTAGACTAGAACAAACCCTTACTGATGACAATAAAACATGCAGAGCAGACACGGCTCCACTGAATGAAGCTTATTAGTGTAGCTAGTCTACAACAAACCCTTACTGATGACAATAAAACATGCAGAGCAGACACGGCTCCACTGAATGAAGCTTATTAGTGTAGCTAGACTAGAGCAAACCCTTACTGATGACAATAAAACATACAGAGCAGACACGGCTCCACTGAATGAATCTTATTAGTGTAGCTAGACTAGAACAAACCCTTACTGATGACAATAAAACATGCAGAGCAGACACGGCTCCACTGAATGAAGCTTATTAGTGTAGCTAGACTAGAACAAACCCTTACTGATGACAATAAAACATGCAGAGCAGACACGGCTCCACTGAATGAAGCTTATTAGTGTAGCTAGACTAGAACAAACCCTTACTGATGACAATAAAACATGCAGAGCAGACACGGCTCCACTGAATGAAGCTTATTAGTGTAGCTAGACTACAACAAACCCTTACTGATGACAATAAAACATGCAGAGCAGACACGGCTCCACTGAATGAAGCTTATTAGTGTAGCTAGACTAGAACAAACCCTTACTGATGACAATAAAACATGCAGAGCAGACACGGCTCCACTGAATGAAGCTTATTAGTGTAACTAGACTAGAACAAACCCTTACTGATGACAATAAAACATGCAGAGCAGACACGGCTATACTGAATGAAGCTTATTAGTGTAGCTAGACTACAACAAACCCTTACTGATGACTATAAAAAAGGCAGAGCAGACACGGCTCCACTGAATGAAGCTTATTAGTGTAACTAGACTAGAACAAACCCTTACTGATGACAATAAAACATGCAGAGCAGACACGGCTATACTGAATGACGCTTATTAGTGTAGCTAGACTAGAACAAACCCTTACTGATGACAATAAAACATGCAGAGCAGACACGGCTCCACTGAATGAAGCTTATTAGTGTAGCTAGACTACAACAAACCCTTACTGATGACAATAAAACATGCAGAGCAAACACGGCTCCACTGAATGAAGCTTATTAGTGTAGCTAGACTAGAACAAACCCTTACTGATGACAATAAAACATGCAGAGCAGACACGGCTATACTGAATTAAGCTTATTAGTGTAGCTAGACTAGAACAAACCCTTACTGATGACAATAAAACATGCAGAGCAGACACGGCTCCACTGAATGAAGCATATTAGTGTAGCTAGACTAGAACAAACCGTTACTGATGACAATAAAACATGCAGAGCAGACACGGCACAACTGAATGAAGCTTATTAGTGTAGCTAGACTAGAACAAACCCTTACTGATGACAATAAAACATGCAGAGCAGACACGGCTCCACTGAATGAAGCTTATTAGTGTAGCTAGACTAGAACAAACCCTTACTGATGACAATAAAACATGCAGAGCAGACACGGCTCCACTGAATGAAGCTTATAAGTGTAGCTAGACTAGAACAAAGCCTTACTGATGACAATACAACATGCAGAGCAGACACGGCTCCACTGAATGAAGCTTAATAGTGTAGCTAGACTAGAGCAAACCCTTACTGATGACAATAAATCATGCAGAGCAGACACAGCTCCACTGAATGAAGCTTATTAGTGTAGCTAGACTAGAACAAACCCTTACTGATGACAATAAAACATGCAGAGCAGACACGGCTCCACTAAATGAAGCTTATTAGTGTAGCTAGACTAGAACAAACCCTTACTGATGACAATAAAACATGCAGAGCAGACACGGCTCCACTGAATGAAGCTTATTAGTGTAGCTAGACTAGAACAAACCCTTACTGATGACAATAAAACATGCAGAGCAGACACAGCTCCACTGAATGAAGCTTATTAGTGTAGCTAGACTACAACAAACCCTTACTGATGACTATAAAACATACAGAGCAGACACGGCTCCACTGAATGAAGCTTATTAGTGTAGCTAGACTAGAGCAAACCCTTACTGATGACTATAAAACATGCAGAGCAGACACGGCTATACTGAATGAAGCTTATTAGTGTAGCTAGACTACAACAAACCCTTACTGATGACAATAAAACATGCAGAGCAGACACGGCTCCACTGAATGAAGCTTATTAGTGTAGCTAGACTAGAACAAACCCTTACTGATGACAATAAAACATGCAGAGCAGACACGGCTCCACTGAATGAAGCTTATTAGTGTAACTAGACTAGAACAAACCCTTACTGATGACAATAAAACATGCAGAGCAGACACGGCTATACTGAATGAAGCTTATTAGTGTAGCTAGACTACAACAAACCCTTACTGATGACTATAAAAAAGGCAGAGCAGACACGGCTCCACTGAATGAAGCTTATTAGTGTAGCTAGACTAGAACAAACCCTTACTGATGACAATAAAACATGCAGAGCAGACACGGCTATACTGAATGACGCTTATTAGTGTAGCTAGACTAGAACAAACCCTTACTGATGACAATAAAACATGCAGAGCAGACACGGCTCCACTGAATGAAGCTTATTAGTGTAGCTAGACTACAACAAACCCTTACTGATGACAATAAAACATGCAGAGCAAACACGGCTCTACTGAATGAAGCTTATTAGTGTAGCTAGACTAGAACAAACCCTTACTGATGACAATAAAACATGCAGAGCAGACACGGCTATACTGAATTAAGCTTATTAGTGTAGCTAGACTAGAACAAACCCTTACTGATGACAATAAAACATGCAGAGCAGACACGGCTCCACTGAATGAAGCATATTAGTGTAGCTAGACTAGAACAAACCGTTACTGATGACAATAAAACATGCAGAGCAGACACGGCTCCACTGAATGAAGCTTATTAGTGTAGCTAGACTAGAACAAACCCTTACTGATGACAATAAAACATGCAGAGCAGACACGGCTCCACTGAATGAAGCTTATTAGTGTAGCTAGACTAGAACAAACCCTTACTGATGACAATAAAACATGCAGAGCAGACATGGCTCCGCTGAATGAAGCTTATTAGTGTAGCTAGACTACAACAAACCCTTTCTGATGACAATAAAACATGCAGAGCAGACACGGCTCCACTGAATGAAGCTTATTAGTGTAGCTAGACTAGAACAAACCCTTACTGATGACAATAAAACATGCAGAGCAAACATGGCTCCACTGAATTAAGCTTATTAGTGTAGCTAGACTAGAACAAACCCTTACTGATGACAATAAAACATGCAGAGCAGACACGGCTCCACTGAATGAAGCTTATTAGTGTAGCTAGACTAGAACAAACCCTTACTGATGACAATAAAACATGCAGAGCAGACACGGCTCCACTGAATGAAGCTTATTAGTGTAGCTAGACTAGAACAAACCCTTACTGATGACAATAAAACATGCAGAGCAGACACGGCTCCACTGAATGAAGCTTATTAGTGTAACTAGACTAGAACAAACCCTTACTGATGACAATAAAACATGCAGAGCAGACACGGCTCCACTGAATGAAGCTTATTAGTGTAGCTAGACTAGAGCAAACCCTTACTGATGACAATAAAACATGCAGAGCAGACACGGCTCCACTGAATGAATCTTATTAGTGTAGCTAGACTAGAGCAAACCCTTACTGATGACAATACAACATGCAGAGCAGACACGGCTCCACTGAATGAAGCTTATTAGTGTAGCTAGACTAGAACAAACCCTTACTGATGACAATAAAACATGCAGAGCAGACACGGCTCCACTGAATGAAGCTTATTAGTGTAGCTAGACTAGAACAAACCCTTACTGATGACAATAAAACATGCAGAGCAGACACGGCTCCACTGAATGAAGCTTATTAGTGTAGCTAGACTAGAACAAACCCTTACTGATGACAATAAAACATGCAGAGCAGACACGGCTCCACTGAATGAAGCTTATTAGTGTAGCTAGACTACAACAAACCCTTACTGATGACAATAAAACATGCAGAGCAAACACGGCTCCACTGAATGAAGCTTATTAGTGTAGCTAGACTAGAACAAACCCTTACTGATGACAATAAAACATGCAGAGCAGACACGGCTCCACTGAATGAAGCTTATTAGTGTAACTAGACTAGAACAAACCCTTACTGATGACAATAAAACATGCAGAGCAGACACGGCTATACTGAATTAAGCTTATTAGTGTAGCTAGACTAGAACAAACCCTTACTGATGACAATACAACATGCAGAGCAGACACGGCTCCACTGAATGAAGCTTATTAGTGTAGCTAGACTAGAACAAACCCTTACTGATGACAATACAACATGCAGAGCAGACACGGCTCCACTGAATGAAGCTTATTAGTGTAGCTAGACTAGAGCAAACCCTTACTGATGACAATAAAACATGCAGAGCAGACACAGCTCCACTGAATGAAGCTTATTAGTGTAGCTAGACTAGAACAAACCCTTACTGATGACAATAAAACATGCAGAGCAGACACGGCTCCACTGAATGAAGCTTATTAGTGTAGCTAGACTAGAACAAACCCTTACTGATGACAATAAAACATGCAGAGCAGACACGGCTCCACTGAATGAAGTTTATTAGTGTAGCTAGACTAGAACAAACCCTTACTGATGACAATAAAACATGCAGAGCAGACACGGCTCCACTGAATGAAGCTTATTAGTGTAGCTAGACTACAACAAACCCTTACTGATGACTATAAAACATACAGAGCAGACATGGCTCCACTGAATGAAGCTTATTAGTGTAGCTAGACTAGAGCAAACCCTTACTGATGACTATAAAACATGCAGAGCAGACACGGCTCCACTGAATGAAGCTTATTAGTGTAGCTAGACTAGAGCAAACCCTTACTGATGACTATAAAACATGCAGAGCAGACACGGCTCCACTGAATGAAGCTTATTAGTGTAACTAGACTAGAACAAACCCTTACTGATGACAATAAAACATGCAGAGCAGACACGGCTATACTGAATGAAGCTTATTAGTGTAGCTAGACTACAACAAACCCTTACTGATGACAATAAAACATGCAGAGCAGACACGGCTCCACTGAATGAAGCTTATTAGTGTAGCTAGACTAGAACAAACCCTTACTGATGACAATAAAACATGCAGAGCAGACACGGCTCCACTGAATGAAGCTTATTAGTGTAGCTAGACTAGAACAAACCCTTACTGATGACAATAAAACATGCAGAGCAGACACGGCTATACTGAATGAAGCTTATTAGTGTAGCTAGACTACAACAAACCCTTACTGATGACTATAAAACATGCAGAGCAGACACGGCTCCACTGAATGAAGCTTATTAGTGTAGCTAGACTAGAACAAACCCTTACTGATGACAATAAAACATGCAGAGCAGACACGGCTCCTACTGAATGAAGCTTATTAGTGTAGCTAGACTAGAACAAACCCTTACTGATGACAATAAAACATGCAGAGCAGACACGGCTCCACTGAATGAAGCTTATTAGTGTAACTAGACTAGAACAAACCCTTACTGATGACAATAAAACATGCAGAGCAGACACGGCTCCACTGAATGAAGCTTATTAGTGTAGCTAGACTACAACAAACCCTTACTGATGACAATAAAACATGCAGAGCAGACACGGCTCCACTGAATGAAGCTTATTAGTGTAGCTAGACTAGAACAAACCCTTACTGATGACAATAAAACATGCAGAGCAGACACGGCTCCACTGAATGAAGCTTATTAGTGTAGCTAGACTAGAACAAACCCTTACTGATGACAATAAAACATGCAGAGCAGACACGGCTCCACTGAATGAAGCTTATTAGTGTAGCTAGACTAGAACAAACCCTTACTGATGACAATAAAACATGCAGAGCAGACACGGCTCCACTGAATGAAGCTTATTAGTGTAGCTAGACTAGAACAAACCCTTACTGATGACAATAAAACATGCAGAGCAGACACGGCTCCACTGAATGAAGCTTATTAGTGTAGCTAGACTAGAACAAACCCTTACTGATGACAATAAAACATGCAGAGCAGACACGGCTCCACTGAATGAAGCTTATTAGTGTAGCTAGACTAGAACAAACCCTTACTGATGACAATAAAACATGCAGAGCAGACACGGCTCCTACTGAATGAAGCTTATTAGTGTAGCTAGACTAGAACAAACCCTTACTGATGACAATAAAACATGCAGAGCAGACACGGCTCCACTGAATGAAGCTTATTAGTGTAGCTAGACTAGAACAAACCCTTACTGATGACTATAAAACATGCAGAGCAGACACGGCTCCACTGAATGAAGCTTATTAGTGTAGCTAGACTAGAACAAACCCTTACTGATGACAATAAAACATGCAGAGCAGACACGGCTCCACTGAATGAAGCTTATTAGTGTAGCTAGACTAGAACAAACCCTTACTGATGACAATAAAACATGCAGAGCAGACACTAGCTCCACTGAATGAAGCTTATTAGTGTAGCTAGACTAGAACAAACCCTTACTGATGACAATAAAACATGCAGAGCAGACACGGCTCCACTGAATGAAGCTTATTAGTGTAGCTAGACTAGAACAAACCCTTACTGATGACAATAAAACATGCAGAGCAGACACGGCTCCACTGAATGAAGCTTATTAGTGTAGCTAGACTAGAACAAACCCTTACTGATGACAATAAAACATGCAGAGCAGACACGGCTCCACTGAATGAAGCTTATTAGTGTAGCTAGACTAGAACAAACCCTTACTGATGACAATAAAACATGCAGAGCAGACACGGCTCCACTGAATGAAGCTTATTAGTGTAGCTAGACTAGAGACAAACCCTTACTTATGACAATAAAACATGCAGAGCAGACACGGCTCCACTGAATGAAGCTTATTAGTGTAGCTAGACTAGAGCAAACCCTTACTGATGACAATAAAACATGCAGAGCAGACACGGCTCCACTGAATGAAGCTTATTAGTGTAGCTAGACTAGAACAAACCCTTACTGATGACAATAAAACATGCAGAGCAGACACGGCTCCACTGAATGAAGCTTATTAGTGTAGCTAGACTAGAACAAACCCTTACTGATGACAATAAAACATACAGAGCAGACACGGCTCCACTGAATGAAGCTTATTAGTGTAGCTAGACTAGAACAAACCCTTACTGATGACAATAAAACATGCAGAGCAGACACGGCTCCACTGAATGAAGCTTATTAGTGTAGCTAGACTACAACAAACCCTTACTGATGACAATAAAACATGCAGAGCAGACACGGCTCCACTGAATGAAGCTTATTAGTGTAGCTAGACTAGAACAAACCCTTACTGATGACAATAAAACATGCAGAGCAGACACGGCTCCACTGAATGAAGCTTATTAGTGTAGCTAGACTAGAACAAACCCTTACTGATGACAATAAAACATGCAGAGCAGACACGGCTCTACTGAATGAAGCTTATTAGTGTAGCTAGACTAGAACAAACCCTTACTGATGACAATAAAACATGCAGAGCAGACACGGCTCCACTGAATGAAGCTTATTAGTGTAGCTAGACTAGAACAAACCCTTACTGATGACAATAAAACATGCAGAGCAGACACGGCTCCACTGAATGAAGCTTATTAGTGTAGCTAGACTAGATGCAAACCCTTACTGATGACAATAAAACATGCAGAGCAGACACGGCTCCACTGAATGAAGCTTATTAGTGTAGCTAGACTAGAACAAACCCTTACTGATGACAATAAAACATGCAGAGCAGACACGGCTCCACTGAATGAAGCTTATTAGTGTAGCTAGACTAGAACAAACCCTTACTGATGACAATAAAACATGCAGAGCAGACACGGCTCCACTGAATGAAGCTTATTAGTGTAACTAGACTAGAACAAACCCTTACTGATGACAATAAAACATGCAGAGCAGACACGGCTCCACT
Organism: Bombina bombina; assembly: GCF_027579735.1. Lineage (NCBI taxonomy): Eukaryota > Metazoa > Chordata > Amphibia > Anura > Bombinatoridae > Bombina > Bombina bombina. Next base: position 1,269,105,609 of record NC_069501.1, read on the forward strand.
GAATGAAGCTTATTAGTGTAGCTAGACTAGAACAAACCCTTACTGATGACAATAAAACATGCAGAGCAGACACTGCTCCACTGAATGAAGCTTATTAGTGTAGCTAGACTAGAGAAAACCCTTACTGATGACTATAAAACATGCAGAGCAGACACGGCTCCACTGAATGAAGCTTATTAGTGTAGCTAGACTAGAGCAAACCCTTACTGATGACTATAAAACATGCAGAGCAGACACGGCTCCACTGAATGAAGCTTATTAGTGTAGCTAGACTAGAACAAACCCTTACTGATGACAATAAAACATGCAGAGCAGACACGGCTATACTGAATGAAGCTTATTAGTGTAGCTAGACTAGAACAAACCCTTACTGATGACAATAAAACATGCAGAGCAGACACGGCTCCACTGAATGAAGCTTATTAGTGTAGCTAGACTAGAACAAACCCTTACTGATGACAATAAAACATGCAGAGCAGACACGGCTCCACTGAATGAAGCTTATTAGTGTAGCTAGACTAGAACAAACCCTTACTGATGACAATAAAACATGCAGAGCAGACACGGCTCCACTGAATGAAGCTTATTAGTGTAGCTAGACTACAACAAACCCTTACTGATGACTATAAAACATGCAGAGCAGACACGGCTCCACTGAATGAAGCTTATTAGTGTAGCTAGACTAGAACAAACCCTTACTGATGACAATAAAACATGCAGAGCAGACACGGCTCCACTGAATGAAGCTTATTAGTGTAGCTAGACTAGAACAAACCCTTACTGATGACAATAAAACATGCAGAGCAGACACGGCTCCACTGAATGAAGCTTATTAGTGTAGCTAGACTAGAACAAACCCTTACTGATGACAATAAAACATGCAGAGCAAACACGGCTCCACTGAAAGAAGCTTATTAGTGTAGCTAGACTAGAACAAACCCTTACTGATGACAATAAAACATGCAGAGCAGACACGGCTATACTGAATTAAGCTTATTAGTGTAGCTAGACTAGAACAAACCCTTACTGATGACAATAAAACATGCAGAGCAGACACGGCTCCACTGAATGAAGCTTATTAGTGTAGCTAGACTAGAACAAACGGTTACTGATGACTATAAAACATGCAGAGCAGACACGGCTCCACTGAATGAAGCTTATTAGTGTAGCTAGACTAGAACAAACCCTTACTGATGACAATAAAACATGCAGAGCAGACACGGCTCCACTGAATGAAGCTTATTAGTGTAGCTAGACTAGAACAAACCCTTACTGATGACAATAAAACATGCAGAGCAGACACGGCTCCACTGAATGAAGCTTATTAGTGTAGCTAGACTAGAACAAACCCTTACTGATGACAATAAAACATGCAGAGCAGACATGGCTCCGCTGAATGAAGCTTATTAGTGTAGCTAGACTAGAACAAACCCTTTCTGATGACAATAAAACATGCAGAGCAGACACGGCTCCACTGAATGAAGCTTATTAGTGTAGCTAGACTAGAACAAACCCTTACTGATGACAATAAAACATGCAGAGCAGACACGGCTCCACTGAATGAAGCTTATTAGTGTAGCTAGACTAGAACAAACCCTTACTTATGACAATAAAACATGCAGAGCAGACACGGCTCCACTGAATGAAGCTTATTAGTGTAGTTAGACTAGAACAAACCCTTACTGATGACTATAAAACATGCAGAGCAGACACGGCTCCACTGAATGAAGCTTATTAGTGTAGCTAGACTAGAACAAACCCTTACTGATGACAATAAAACATGCAGAGGAAACACGGCTCCACTGAATGAAGCTTATTAGTGTAGCTAGACTAGAACAAACCCTTACTGATGACAATAAAACATGCAGAGCAGACACGGCTCCACTGAATGAAGCTTATTAGTGTAGCTAGACTAGAACAAAACCCTTACTGATGACAATAAAACATGCAGAGCAGACACGGCTCCACTGAATGAAGCTTATTAGTGTAGCTAGACTAGAACAAACCCTTACTGATGACAATAAAACATGCAGAGCAGACACGGCTCCACTGAATGAAGCTTATTAGTGTAGCTAGACTAGAACAAACCCTTACTGATGACAATAAAACATGCAGAGCAAACATGGCTCCACTGAATGAAGCTTATTAGTGTAGCTAGACTAGAACAAACCCTTACTGATGACAATAAAACATGCAGAGCAGACACGGCTCCACTGAATGAAGCTTATTAGTGTAGCTAGACTAGAACAAACCCTTACTGATGACAATAAAACATGCAGAGCAGACACGGCTCCACTGAATGAAGCTTATTAGTGTAGCTAGACTAGAACAAACCCTTACTGATGACAATAAAACATGCAGAGCAAACACGGCTCCACTGAATGAAGCTTATTAGTGTAGCTAGACTAGAACAAACCCTTACTGATGACAATAAAACATGCAGAGCAGACACGGCTCCACTGAATGAAGCTTATTAGTGTAGCTAGACTAGAACAAACCCTTACTGATGACAATAAAACATGCAGAGCAGACACGGCTCCACTGAATGAAGCTTATTAGTGTAGCTAGACTAGAACAAACCCTTACTGATGACAATAAAACATGCAGAGCAGACACGGCTCCACTGAATGAAGCTTATTAGTGTAGCTAGACTAGAACAAACCCTTACTGATGACAATAAAACATGCAGAGCAGACACGGCTCCACTGAATGAAGCTTATTAGTGTAGCTAGACTAGAACAAACCCTTACTGATGACAATAAAACATGCAGAGCAGACACGGCTCCACTGAATGAAGCTTATTAGTGTAGCTAGACTAGAACAAACCCTTACTGATGACAATAAAACATGCAGAGCAGACACGGCTCCACTGAATGAAGCTTATTAGTGTAGCTAGACTAGAACAAACCCTTACTGATGACAATAAAACATGCAGAGCAGACACGGCTCCACTGAATGAAGCTTATTAGTGTAGCTAGACTAGAACAAACCCTTACTGATGACAATAAAACATGCAGAGCAGACACGGCTCCACTGAATGAAGCTTATTAGTGTAGCTAGACTAGAACAAACCCTTACTGATGACAATAAAACATGCAGAGCAGACACGGCTCCACTGAATGAAGCTTATTAGTGTAGCTAGACTAGAACAAACCCTTACTGATGACAATAAAACATGCAGAGCAAACACGGCTCCACTGAATGAAGCTTATTAGTGTAGCTAGACTAGAACAAACCCTTACTGATGACAATAAAACATGCAGAGCAGACACGGCTCCACTGAATGAAGCTTATTAGTGTAGCTAGACTAGAACAAACCCTTACTGATGACAATAAAACATGCAGAGCAGACACGGCTCCACTGAATGAAGCTTATTAGTGTAGCTAGACTAGAACAAACCCTTACTGATGACAATAAAACATGCAGAGCAGACACGGCTCCACTGAATGAAGCTTATTAGTGTAGCTAGACTAGAACAAACCCTTACTGATGACAATAAAACATGCAGAGCAGACACGGCTCCACTGAATGAAGCTTATTAGTGTAGCTAGACTAGAACAAACCCTTACTGATGACAATAAAACATGCAGAGCAGACACGGCTCCACTGAATGAAGCTTATTAGTGTAGCTAGACTAGAACAAACCCTTACTGATGACAATAAAACATGCAGAGCAGACACGGCTCCACTGAATGAAGCTTATTAGTGTAGCTAGACTAGAACAAACCCTTACTGATGACAATAAAACATGCAGAGCAGACACGGCTCCACTGAATGAAGCTTATTAGTGTAGCTAGACTAGAACAAACCCTTACTGATGACAATAAAACATGCAGAGCAGACACGGCTCCACTGAATGAAGCTTATTAGTGTAGCTAGACTAGAACAAACCCTTACTGATGACAATAAAACATGCAGAGCAGACACGGCTCCACTGAATGAAGCTTATTAGTGTAGCTAGACTAGAACAAACCCTTACTGATGACAATAAAACATGCAGAGCAGACACGGCTCCACTGAATGAAGCTTATTAGTGTAGCTAGACTAGAACAAACCCTTACTGATGACAATAAAACATGCAGAGCAGACACGGCTCCACTGAATGAAGCTTATTAGTGTAGCTAGACTAGAACAAACCCTTACTGATGACAATAAAACATGCAGAGCAGACACGGCTCCACTGAATGAAGCTTATTAGTGTAGCTAGACTAGAACAAACCCTTACTGATGACAATAAAACATGCAGAGCAGACACGGCTCCACTGAATGAAGCTTATTAGTGTAGCTAGACTAGAACAAACCCTTACTGATGACAATAAAACATGCAGAGCAGACACGGCTCCACTGAATGAAGCTTATTAGTGTAGCTAGACTAGAACAAACCCTTACTGATGACAATAAAACATGCAGAGCAGACACGGCTCCACTGAATGAAGCTTATTAGTGTAGCTAGACTAGAACAAACCCTTACTGATGACAATAAAACATGCAGAGCAGACACGGCTCCACTGAATGAAGCTTATTAGTGTAGCTAGACTAGAACAAACCCTTACTGATGACAATAAAACATGCAGAGCAGACACGGCTCCACTGAATGAAGCTTATTAGTGTAGCTAGACTAGAACAAACCCTTACTGATGACAATAAAACATGCAGAGCAGACACGGCTCCACTGAATGAAGCTTATTAGTGTAGCTAGACTAGAACAAACCCTTACTGATGACAATAAAACATGCAGAGCAGACACGGCTCCACTGAATGAAGCTTATTAGTGTAGCTAGACTAGAACAAACCCTTACTGATGACAATAAAACATGCAGAGCAGACACGGCTCCACTGAATGAAGCTTATTAGTGTAGCTAGACTAGAACAAACCCTTACTGATGACAATAAAACATGCAGAGCAGACACGGCTCCACTGAATGAAGCTTATTAGTGTAGCTAGACTAGAACAAACCCTTACTGATGACAATAAAACATGCAGAGCAGACACGGCTCCACTGAATGAAGCTTATTAGTGTAGCTAGACTAGAACAAACCCTTACTGATGACAATAAAACATGCAGAGCAGACACGGCTCCACTGAATGAAGCTTATTAGTGTAGCTAGACTAGAACAAACCCTTACTGATGACAATAAAACATGCAGAGCAGACACGGCTCCACTGAATGAAGCTTATTAGTGTAGCTAGACTAGAACAAACCCTTACTGATGACAATAAAACATGCAGAGCAGACACGGCTCCACTGAATGAAGCTTATTAGTGTAGCTAGACTAGAACAAACCCTTACTGATGACAATAAAACATGCAGAGCAGACACGGCTCCACTGAATGAAGCTTATTAGTGTAGCTAGACTAGAACAAACCCTTACTGATGACAATAAAACATGCAGAGCAAACACGGCTCCACTGAATGAAGCTTATTAGTGTAGCTAGACTAGAACAAACCCTTACTGATGACAATAAAACATGCAGAGCAGACACGGCTCCACTGAATGAAGCTTATTAGTGTAGCTAGACTAGAACAAACCCTTACTGATGACAATAAAACATGCAGAGCAGACACGGCTCCACTGAATGAAGCTTATTAGTGTAGCTAGACTAGAACAAACCCTTACTGATGACAATAAAACATGCAGAGCAGACACGGCTCCACTGAATGAAGCTTATTAGTGTAGCTAGACTAGAACAAACCCTTACTGATGACAATAAAACATGCAGAGCAAACACGGCTCCACTGAATGAAGCTTATTAGTGTAGCTAGACTAGAACAAACCCTTACTGATGACAATAAAACATGCAGAGCAGACACGGCTCCACTGAATGAAGCTTATTAGTGTAGCTAGACTAGAACAAACCCTTACTGATGACAATAAAACATGCAGAGCAGACACGGCTCCACTGAATGAAGCTTATTAGTGTAGCTAGACTAGAACAAACCCTTACTGATGACAATAAAACATGCAGAGCAGACACGGCTCCACTGAATGAAGCTTATTAGTGTAGCTAGACTAGAACAAACCCTTACTGATGACAATAAAACATGCAGAGCAGACACGGCTCCACTGAATGAAGCTTATTAGTGTAGCTAGACTAGAACAAACCCTTACTGATGACAATAAAACATGCAGAGCAGACACGGCTCCACTGAATGAAGCTTATTAGTGTAGCTAGACTAGAACAAACCCTTACTGATGACAATAAAACATGCAGAGCAGACACGGCTCCACTGAATGAAGCTTATTAGTGTAGCTAGACTAGAACAAACCCTTACTGATGACAATAAAACATGCAGAGCAGACACGGCTCCACTGAATGAAGCTTATTAGTGTAGCTAGACTAGAACAAACCCTTACTGATGACAATAAAACATGCAGAGCAAACACGGCTCCACTGAATGAAGCTTATTAGTGTAGCTAGACTAGAACAAACCCTTACTGATGACAATAAAACATGCAGAGCAGACACGGCTCCACTGAATGAAGCTTATTAGTGTAGCTAGACTAGAACAAACCCTTACTGATGACAATAAAACATGCAGAGCAGACACGGCTCCACTGAATGAAGCTTATTAGTGTAGCTAGACTAGAACAAACCCTTACTGATGACAATAAAACATGCAGAGCAGACACGGCTCCACTGAATGAAGCTTATTAGTGTAGCTAGACTAGAACAAACCCTTACTGATGACAATAAAACATGCAGAGCAGACACGGCTCCACTGAATGAAGCTTATTAGTGTAGCTAGACTAGAACAAACCCTTACTGATGACAATAAAACATGCAGAGCAGACACGGCTCCACTGAATGAAGCTTATTAGTGTAGCTAGACTAGAACAAACCCTTACTGATGACAATAAAACATGCAGAGCAGACACGGCTCCACTGAATGAAGCTTATTAGTGTAGCTAGACTAGAACAAACCCTTACTGATGACAATAAAACATGCAGAGCAGACACGGCTCCACTGAATGAAGCTTATTAGTGTAGCTAGACTAGAACAAACCCTTACTGATGACAATAAAACATGCAGAGCAGACACGGCTCCACTGAATGAAGCTTATCAGTGTAGCTAGACTAGAACAAACCCTTACTGATGACAATAAAACATGCAGAGCAGACACGGCTCCACTGAATGAAGCTTATTAGTGTAGCTAGACTAGAACAAACCCTTACTGATGACAATAAAACATGCAGAGCAGACACGGCTCCACTGAATGAAGCTTATTAGTGTAGCTAGACTAGAACAAACCCTTACTGATGACAATAAAACATGCAGAGCAGACACGGCTCCACTGAATGAAGCTTATTAGTGTAGCTAGACTAGAACAAACCCTTACTGATGACAATAAAACATGCAGAGCAGACACGGCTCCACTGAATGAAGCTTATTAGTGTAGCTAGACTAGAACAAACCCTTACTGATGACAATAAAACATGCAGAGCAGACACGGCTCCACTGAATGAAGCTTATTAGTGTAGCTAGACTAGAACAAACCCTTACTGATGACAATAAAACATGCAGAGCAGACACGGCTCCACTGAATGAAGCTTATTAGTGTAGCTAGACTAGAACAAACCCTTACTGATGACAATAAAACATGCAGAGCAAACACGGCTCCACTGAATGAAGCTTATTAGTGTAGCTAGACTAGAACAAACCCTTACTGATGACAATAAAACATGCAGAGCAAACACGGCTCCACTGAATGAAGCTTATTAGTGTAGCTAGACTAGAACAAACCCTTACTGATGACAATAAAACATGCAGAGCAGACACGGCTCCACTGAATGAAGCTTATTAGTGTAGCTAGACTAGAACAAACCCTTACTGATGACAATAAAACATGCAGAGCAGACACGGCTCCACTGAATGAAGCTTATTAGTGTAGCTAGACTAGAACAAACCCTTACTGATGACAATAAAACATGCAGAGCAGACACGGCTCCACTGAATGAAGCTTATTAGTGTAGCTAGACTAGAACAAACCCTTACTGATGACAATAAAACATGCAGAGCAGACACGGCTCCACTGAATGAAGCTTATTAGTGTAGCTAGACTAGAACAAACCCTTACTGATGACAATAAAACATGCAGAGCAGACACGGCTCCACTGAATGAAGCTTATTAGTGTAGCTAGACTAGAACAAACCCTTACTGATGACAATAAAACATGCAGAGCAGACACGGCTCCACTGAATGAAGCTTATTAGTGTAGCTAGACTAGAACAAACCCTTACTGATGACAATAAAACATGCAGAGCAGACACGGCTCCACTGAATGAAGCTTATTAGTGTAGCTAGACTAGAACAAACCCTTACTGATGACAATAAAACATGCAGAGCAGACACGGCTCCACTGAATGAAGCTTATTAGTGTAGCTAGACTAGAACAAACCCTTACTGATGACAATAAAACATGCAGAGCAAACACGGCTCCACTGAATGAAGCGTATTAGTGTAGCTAGACTAGAACAAACCCTTACTGATGACAATAAAACATGCAGAGCAGACACGGCTCCACTGAATGAAGCATATTAGTGTAGCTAGACTAGAACAAACCCTTACTGATGACAATAAAACATGCAGAGCAGACACGGCTCCACTGAATGAAAGCTTATTAGTGTAGCTAGACTAAGAACAAACCCTTACTGATGACAATAAAACATGCAGAGCAGACACGGCTCCACTGAATGAAGCTTATTAGTGTAGCTAGACTAGAACAAACCCTTACTGATGACAATAAAACATGCAGAGCAAACACGGCTCCACTGAATGAAGCTTATTAGTGTAGCTAGACTAGAACAAACCCTTACTGATGACTATAAAACATGCAGAGCAGACACGGCTCCACTGAATGAAGCTTATTAGTGTAGCTAGACTCAGAACAAAACCCTTATGACAGAATAAAACATGCAGAGCAGACACGGCTCCACCCTGAATGAGCTTATTAGTGTAGCTAACTAAACTAACCCTGATGACAATAAAACATGCAGAGCAGACACGGCTCCACTGAATGAAGCCTTATTAGTGTAGCTAGACTAGAACAAACCCTTACTGATGACAATAAAACATGCAGAGCAGACACGGCTCCACTGAATGAAGCTTATTAGTGTAGCTAGACTAGAACAAACCCTTACTGATGACAATAAAACATTCAGAGCAAACACGGCTCCACTGAATGAAGCTTATTAGTGTAGCTAGACTAGAACAAACCCTTACTGATGACAATAAAACATGCAGAGCAAACACGGCTCCACTGAATGAAGCTTATTAGTGTAGCTAGACTAGAACAAACCCTTACTGATGACTATAAAACATGCAGAGCAAACACGGCTCCACTGAATGAAGCTTATTAGTGTAGCTAGACTAGAACAAACCCTGATGACAATAAAACATGCAGAGCAGACACGGCTCCACTGAATGAAGCTTATTAGTGTAGCTAGACTAGAACAAACCCTTACTGATGACAATAAAACATGCAGAGCAGACACGGCTCCACTGAATGAAGCTTATTAGTGTAGCTAGACTAGAACAAACCCTTACTGATGACAATAAAACATGCAGAGCAGACACGGCTCCACTGAATGAAGCTTATTAGTGTAGCTAGACTAGAACAAACCCTTACTGATGACAATAAAACATGCAGAGCAGACACGGCTCCACTGAATGAAGCTTATTAGTGTAGCTAGACTAGAACAAACCCTTACTGATGACAATAAAACATGCAGAGCAGACACGGCTCCACTGAATGAAGCTTATTAGTGTAGCTAGACTAGAACAAACCCTTACTGATGACAATAAAACATGCAGAGCAGACACGGCTGCACTGAATGAAGCTTATCAGTGAAGCTAGACTAGAACAAACCCTTACTGATGACAATAAAACATGCAGAGCAGACACGGCTCCACTGAATGAAGCTTATTAGTGTAGCTAGACTAGAACAAACCCTTACTGATGACAATAAAACATGCAGAGCAGACACGGCTCCACTGAATGAAGCTTATTAGTGTAGCTAGACTAGAACAAATCCTTACTGATGACAATAAAACATTCAGAGCAAACACGGCTCCACTAAATGAAGCTTATTAGTGTAGCTAGACTAGAACAAACCCTTACTGATGACAATAAAACATGCAGAGCAAACACGGCTCCACTGAATGAAGCTTATTAGTGTAGCTAGACTAGAACAAACCCTTACTGATGACTATAAAACATGCAGAGCAAACACGGCTCCACTGAATGAAGCTTATTAGTGTAGCTAGACTAGAATAAACCCTGATGACAATAAAACATGCAGAGCAGACACGGCTCCACTGAATGAAGCTTATTAGTGTAGCTAGACTAGAACAAACCCTTACTGATGACAATAAAACATGCAGAGCAAACATGGCTCCACTGAATGAAGCTTATTAGTGTAGCTAGACTAGAACAAACCCTTACTGATGACAATAAAACATGCAGAGCAGACACGGCTCCACTGAATGAAGCTTATTAGTGTAGCTAGACTAGAACAAACCCTTACTGATGACAATAAAACATGCAGAGCAGACACGGCTCCACTGAATGAAGCTTATTAGTGTAGCTAGACTAGAACAAACCCTTACTGATGACAATAAAACATGCAGAGCAGACACGGCTCCACTGAATGAAGCTTATTAGTGTAACTAGACTAAAACAAACCCTTACTGATGACAATAAAACATGCAGAGCAGACACGGCTCCACTGAATGAAGCTTATTAGTGTAGCTAGACTAAAACAAACCCTTACTTATGACAATAAAACATGCAGAGCAGACACGGCTCCACTGAATGAAGCTTATTAGTGTAGTTAGACTAGAACAAACCCTTACTGATGACTATAAAACATGCAGAGCAGACACGGCTCCACTGAATGAAGCTTATTAGTGTAGCTAGACTAGAACAAACCCTTACTGATGACAATAAAACATGCAGAGCAGACACGGCTGCACTGAATGAAGCTTATCAGTGAAGCTAGACTAGAACAAACCCTTACTGATGACAATAAAACATGCAGAGCAGACACGGCTCCACTGAATGAAGCTTATTAGTGTAGCTAGACTAGAACAAACCCTTACTGATGACAATAAAACATGCAGAGCAGACACGGCTCCACTGAATGAAGCTTATTAGTGTAGCTAGACTAGAACAAATCCTTACTGATGACAATAAAACATTCAGAGCAAACACGGCTCCACTAAATGAAGCTTATTAGTGTAGCTAGACTAGAACAAACCCTTACTGATGACAATAAAACATGCAGAGCAAACACGGCTCCACTGAATGAAGCTTATTAGTGTAGCTAGACTAGAACAAACCCTTACTGATGACTATAAAACATGCAGAGCAAACACGGCTCCACTGAATGAAGCTTATTAGTGTAGCTAGACTAGAATAAACCCTGATGACAATAAAACATGCAGAGCAAACACGGCTCCACTGAATGAAGCTTATTAGTGTAGCTAGACTAGAACAAACCCTTACTGATGACAATAAAACATGCAGAGCAGACACGGCTCCACTGAATGAAGCTTATTAGTGTAGCTAGACTAGAACAAACCCTTACTGATGACTATAAAACATGCAGAGCAAACACGGCTCCACTGAATGAAGCTTATTAGTGTAGCTAGACTAGAATAAACCCTGATGACAATAAAACATGCAGAGCAAACACGGCTCCACTGAATGAAGCTTATTAGTGTAGCTAGACTAGAACAAACCCTTACTGATGACAATAAAACATGCAGAGCAGACACGGCTCCACTGAATGAAGCTTATTAGTGTAGCTAGACTAGAACAAACCCTTACTGATGACAATAAAACATTCAGAGCAAACACGGCTCCACTAAATAAAGCTTATTAGTGTAGCTAGACTAGAACAAACCCTTTCTGATGACAATAAAACATGCAGAGCAAACACGGCTCCACTGAATGAAGCTTATTAGTGTAGCTAGACTAGAACAAACCCTTACTGATGACTATAAAACATGCAGAGCAAACACGGCTCCACTGAATGAAGCTTATTAGTGTAGCTAGACTAGAACAAACCCTGATGACAATAAAACATGCAGAGCAGACACGGCTCCACTGAATGAAGCTTATTAGTGTAGCTAGACTACAACAAACCCTTACTGATGACAATAAAACATGCAGAGCAGACACGGCTCCACTGAATGAAGCTTATTAGTGTAGCTAGACTAGAACAAACCCTTACTGATGACAATAAAACATGCAGAGCAGACACGGTTCCACTGAATGAAGCTTATTAGTGTAGCTAGACAAGAACAAACCCTTACTGATGACAATAAAACATGCAGAGCAGACACGGCTCCACTGAATGAAGCTTATTAGTGTAGCTAGACTAGAACAAACCCTTACTGATGACAATAAAACATGCAGAGCAAACACGGCTCCACTGAATGAAGCTTATTAGTGAAGCTAGACTAGAACAAACCCTTACTGATGACAATAAAACATGCAGAGCAAAAACGGCTCCACTGAGTGAAGCTTATTAGTGTAGCTAGACTAGAACAAACCCTTACTGATGACAATAAAACATGCAGAGCAGACACGGCTCCACTGAATGAAGCTTATTAGTGTAGCTAGACTAGAACAAACCCTTACTGATGACAATAAAACATGCAGAGCAGACATGGCTCCACTGAATGAAGCTTATTAGTGTAGCTAGACTACAACAAACTCTTACTGATGACAAAAAAACATGCAGAGCAGACATGGCTCCACTGAATGAAGCTTATTAGTGTAGCTAGACTACAACAAACTCTTACTGATGACAATAAAACATGCAGAGCAGACATGGCTCCACTGAATGAAGCTTATTAGTGTAGCTAGACTACAACAAACTCTTACTGATGACAATAAAACATGCAGAGCAGACACGGCTCCACTGAATGAAGCTTATTAGTGTAGCTAGCCTAGAACAAACCCTTACTGATGACAATAAAACATACAGAGCAGACACGGCTCCACTGAATGAAGCTTATTAGTGTAGCTAGACTAGAACAAACCCTTACTGATGACAATAAAACATGCAGAGCAGACACGGCTCCACTGAATGAAGCTTATTAGTGTAGCTAAACTAGAACAAACCCTTACTGATGACTATAAAACATGCAGAGCAGACACGGCTCCACTGAATGAAGCTTATTAGTGTAGCTAGACTAGAACAAACCCTTACTGATGACAATAAAACATGCAGAGCAGACACGGCACAACTGAATGAAGCTTATTAGTGTAGCTAGACTAGAACAAACGCTTACTGATGACAATAAAACATGCAGAGCAGAAACGGCTCCACTGAATGAAGCTTATTAGTGTAGCTAGACTAGAACAAATCCTTACTGATGACAATAAAACATGCAGAGCAGACACGGCTCCACTGAATGAAGCTTATTAGTGTAGCTAGACTAGAACAAACCCTTACTGATGACTATAAAACATGCAGAGCAAACACGGCTCCACTGAATGAAGCTTATTAGTGTAGCTAGACTAGAACAAACTCTTACTGGTGACAATAAAACATGCAGAGCAGACACGGCTCCACTGAATGAAGCTTATTAGTGTAGCTAGACTAGAACAAACCCTTACTGATGACAATAAAACATGCAGAGCAGACACGGCTCCACTGAATGAAGCTTATTAGTGTAGCTAGACTAGAACAAACCCTTACTGATGACAATAAAACATGCAGAGCAGACACGGCTCCACTGAATGAAGCTTATTAGTGTAGCTAGACTAGAACAAACCCTTACTGATGACAATAAAACATGCAGAGCAGACACGGTTCCACTGAATGAAGCTTATCAGTGTAGCTAGACTAGAACAAACCCTTACTGATGACAATAAAACATGCAGAGCAGACACGGCTCCACTGAATGAAGCTTATTAGTGTAGCTAGACTAGAACAAACCCTTACTGATGACAATAAAACATGCAGAGCAGACACGGCTCCACTGAATGAAGCTTATTAGTGTAGCTAGACTAGAACAAACCCTTACTGATGACAATAAAACATGCAGAGCAGACACGGCTCCACTGAATGAAGCTTATTAGTGTAGCTAGACTAGAACAAACCCTTACTGATGACAATAAAACATGCAGAGCAGACCTGGCTCCACTGAATAAAGCTTATTAGTGTAGCTAGACTAGAACAAACCCTTACTGATGACAATAAAACATGCAGAGCAGACACGGCTCCACTGAATGAAGCTTATTAGTGTAGCTAGACTAGAACAAACCCTTACTGATGACAATAATACTTGCAGAGCAGACACGGCTCCACTGAATGAAGCTTATTAGTGTAGCCAGACTAGAACAAACCCTTAATGATAACTATAAAACATGCAGAGCAGACACGGCTCCACTGAATGAAGCTTATTAGTGTAGCTAGACTAGAGCAAACCCTTACTGATGACAATAAAACATGCAGAGCAGACACGGCTCCACTGAATGAAGCTTATTAGTGTAGCTAGACTAGAAAAAACCCTTACTGATGACAATAAAACATGCAGAGCAGACACGGCTCCACTGAATGAAGCTTATTAGTGTAGCTAGACTAGAACAAACCCTTACTGATGACAATAAAACATGCAGAGCAGACACGGCTCCACTGAATGAAGCTTATTAGTGTAGCTAGACTAGAACAAACCCTTACTGATGACAATAAAACATGCAGAGCAGACACGGCTCCACTGAATGAAGCTTATTAGTGTAGCTAGACTAGAGCAAACCCTTACTGATGACAATAAAACATGCAGAGCAGACACGGCTCCACTGAATGAAGCTTATTAGTGTAGCTAGACTAGAACAAACCCTTACTGATGACAATAAAACATGCAGAGCAGACATGGCTCCACTGAATGAAGCTTATTAGTGTAGCTAGACTAGAACAAACCCTTACTGGTGACAATAAAACATGCAGAGCAGACACGGCTCCACTGAATGAAGCTTATTAATGTAGCTAGACTAGAACAAACCCTTACTGATGACAATAAAACATGCAGAGCAGACACGGCTCCACTGAATGAAGCTTATTAGTGTAGCTAGACTAGAACAAACCCTTACTGATGGCAATAAAACATGCAGAGCAAACACGGCTCCACTGAATGAAGCTTATTAGTGTAGCTAGACTAGAACAAACCCTTACTGATGACAATAAAACATGCAGAGCAGACACGGTTCCACTGAATGAAGCTTATTAGTGTAGCTAGACTAGAACAAACCCTTACTGATGACAATAAAACATGCAGAGCAGACACGGCTCCACTGAATGAAGCTTATTAGTGTAGCTAGACTAGAACAAACCCTTACTGATGACAATAAAACATGCAGAGCAGACACGGCTCCACTGAATGAAGCTTATTAGTGTAGCTAGACTAAAACAAACCCTTACTGATGACAATAAAACATGCAGCTTAAAGGATATGGGAAACAAAATCAAACTTTCAGCTCTGCATGTTCCCCCTAGTTAGTAACACAGAGCGCACTTACCTCCTGTACAGCTCCATAATGATGGTGTAGTTATTTGAGAGATGAGTGCTGTTCAGCCCCAGCTCACGGAGAGTAGACACAGGGATGTTGACTCCTTCTTCTATAAGAATTCCCAGACTGTACAAACCCTAAATCCAATGAACAACAAAGTGCTGTTTATATATGCAGAGTATATACGCTCTAGTAAACAGACAGTAAACCCCAAAAGATCTTTATATAAAATATTTAGTTGCGTATTGAAACAACTTTGTAATATACTTTCATTTATTTTGAGCCCTTTTCATGCAATTTAGCTCTGAAAATAACAAAATGTATGCTTACCAGATAAATTCCTTTCTTTCCTGGCAGGGAGAGCCCACAACTTCATTCATTACTGTTGGGAAATACAACACATGGCCACCAGGAGGAGGCAAAGACACCCCAGCCAAAGGCTATAAATATCCCTCCCACTTCCCCCATCCCCCCAGTCATTCAGCCGAGGGAACGAGGAAAAGTAAGATAAACATCAGGGTATAAAGGTGCCAGAAAAAAAAACAAAAAGGGAGTCACACAAAAAAAATGTCTTACAGGCGGGGTCGTGGACTCTCCCCGCCAGGAAAAAAAGGAATTTATCTGGTAATCATAAATTTTGTTTTTTTTCCAAAGGCAAGGAGAGTCCACGACTTCATTCCTTACTGTTGGGAAACAATACCCAAGTTCCAGAGGACACTGAAGGAATAACGGGAGGGAACAAGAAAAGAGGCAGACCCTAATCTGAGGGCAACACAGCCTGCAAAACCTTTCTCCCTAAAGCTGCTTCCGCCGAAGCAAACACATCAAATTTGTAAAATTTAGAAAAAGTATGTAAGGAGGACCAGTTAGCCGCCTTACAAATCTGATCCATAGATGCTTTGTTCTTAAAATCCCAGGAAGAAGTAACTGCTCTAGTGGAATAAGACGTAATCCTCTCAGGAGGCTGCTGTCCCGCTTTCTCATAAGACAAGCGGATAACACTCCTCAACCAGAAAGACAAGGAAGACATAGTGGCCTTTTGCCCCCTACGTCTACCCGCATAAACGACAAGCAAAGATGAAGATTGTCTAAACTCCTTAGTAGCCTGAAGGTAAAACTTAAAAGCACGAACCACATCAAGATTGTGAAGCAAACGTTCCTTCGCTGAAGAAGGATTAGGACATAAGGAACAATGATCTCTTGATTAATGTTACAATCAGACACCACCTTAGGAAGAAAACCTAACCTAGTAAGTAAAACCGCCTTATCAGCATGAAAAACAAGGTGGGTCACACTGTAAAGCCAAAATCTCAGAGACTCTGCGAGCAGAAGCAATTGCTAATAGAAACAAAAACAACCAAGATAACAGTTCAATGTCAACATTATGCATGGGCTCAAACGAAGCCTGCTACAAAACATGAAGAACATCCTAATCAGAGCATTAACAAAGGACTGCATATCTGGAAGAGCTGGCAGATAGACCCTTCTCCAATCCATCTTAGAGAAAAGATAAAATTCTGGCAAACTTTATGCCAAGAAAAACCAGTGCAGGTAAGTCCGCCACACCTTGTGGTAGATGCGCAGAGTAACCGGCTTATGAGCTTGAATCAAAGTGTCTATGACACTACCAGAGAAACCACTCTTGGCTAAGACTAAGCGTTTAATCTCCAGAGAATCTAGATTTTGATGTAGGAAGGGACAATGTATCAGCAGGTCCCTGTGACAAGGTAACCTCCACGGAGGAGAAGACATTCTCACTAGAACCGCGAACCAGGTCCTTTACGGCCAGGATGGAGAAATTAGAATCACAGATGCTTGCGCCTGCTTGATGCGGGCCACCACATGACGCAGAAGAAGCAATGGAGGAAAGAGATAAATGAGTCTGAACCTCCATGGAACCGCTAGAGCGTCTATTAACTCTGCTTGAGGATCCCTCGATCTCGACCCGTACCTGGGTAGTTTGGCATTAAAACGAAAGACCATGAGATCTGTCCCCGGCATCCCCCATCTGCTGCGAATCTCTGCAAACACCTCCAGGTGGAGGAACCATTCCCCCGGGTGAAAATATTGTCTGCTGAGGGAAGTCTGCTTCCCAGTTGTCCACACCCGGAATGTGGATCGCTGACAGCATACAGTGGCTTCTGCCCATTCTAAGATTTGAGACACCTCCCTCATTGCTAAAGAATGTCTCGTTCCTCCCTGATGGTTGATATATGCGACCGTAGTTATATTGTCTGATTGGAATTTGATAAACTTAGAAGGAACTCAGTAGGGGCCAAGCCTTCAGCACATCGAAGATTGCCCGGAGTTCCAAGATCTTAATAGGAAGGGTGGACTCCTCCTGAGTCCATGACCCTTGTATCTTCCTGGCACCCCAAACGGCTCCCAAGTCAGATAGACTTGCATCCGTAGTCACAATCTCACCAGGACGGTCTCAAGAAACACGTGCCTCGAGACAGGTGATCTAGACAGAGCCACCAAGAGAGCAAGTCTCTTGACAGGCTGTCCAATACGATCTGTGGGGACAGGTCTGAATGGTCGTCGTTCTATTGTCTCAGCATGCATAGTTGTAAAGGTTGGAGATGGAATCTGGCAAAAGGAATAATGTCCATACAAGACACCATGAGTCCAATCACCTTCATACACTGGGCCACCAGAGGTCTTCATGGATACCGAGTCTATAACTCTACCTAAGAAATTAACCCTGGTATCTGGCGTAAGCAAACTCTTTTCCAAGTTTATCTTCCATCCATGTGACCGAAGAAGACTCAGAAGACATTCCGAGTGATCCCTTGTTAGACGAAAATATGGCGCCTGTACCAAGATATCATCCAGGTAAGGTGCTACTGCAATACCTTGGGTTCTGGCCACAGCTAGTAGAGCACCCAGAACCTTTGTAAATATCCTGGGTGCAGGAGGTAAGCAAAACGGAAGTGCTATGAACTGGAAGTGTTAATCCAGAAAGGCAAACCTCAGGAACTGGAAATTATCCTTGTGGATCGGAACATGCAGGTATGCACCCTTTTCTGAGGGCACCACAGCCTGCAAAACCTTTCTCCCAAAAGCTGCTTCAGCCGAAGCAAAAACGTCAAACTTGTAAAATTTAGAAAAGGTATGTAAGGAGGACCAGGTAGCCGCCCTACAAATCTGATCCATAGAGGCCTCCTTTTTGAAGGCCCAAGAGGAAGCCACTGCTCTAGTTGAATGAGCCTTAATCCTCTGAGGAGGCGTATGTCCCGCTATCTCATAAGCTAAGCGAATAATGCTCCTCAAACAAAAAGATAAGGACGTGGACGAGGCCTTCTGCCCCCTACGCTTCCCAGAATAGACAACAAACAAAGAAGAAGTTTGTCTAAACTCCTTCGTAGCCTGAAGATAGAACTTCAAGGCCCGAACCACATCCAAATTATAAAGTAACCGTTCCTTCGAAGTAGAAGGATTAGGGCACAAGGAAGGAACCACAATCTCCTGATTGATGTTGCGATCTGAAACGACCTTAGAAAGAAAACCTAACCCAGCACGAAGAACAGTCTTATCAGCATGAAAAACTAGGTAAGGAGGCTCACATTGCAAGCCCGCTATTCCACTCTGTGCACCGAAGTAATAGCCAGTAGAAAAAGAACCTACCAAGACAGTAATTAAATGTCAACTACATGCATAGGCTCAAATGGAGCCTTCTGCAAAACTTTGCTAGTCAGAGCCTGAACAAAAGACTGAACATCTGGAAGCTCAGCGAGCCTCCTGTGCAGTAAAACAGAAGGGGCCAAAATCTGTCCCTTAAGGGAGCTAGCAAAAAGGCCCTTCTCCAGTCCATCATGGAGAAAGGAAAGAATCCTGGAAACCCTGACCTTATGCCAGGGGAATCCACACTCTTCACACCAGAATAAGTAGGTCCTCCACACCTTATGATAGATGCAACGAGTAACAGGCTTACGAGCTGGAATGAGAATATCAATAACTCTCTCAGAAAAACCTCTCTTGGCAAGAACTAAGCGTTCAATCTCCACACAGTCAGCCTCAGAGAATCTAGATTTTGATGAACAAAAGGACCTTGTTCCAGCAGATCCCTGCGACAAGGAAACTTCCATGGAGGAGATGACGACATCCCCACTAGATCCGCGAACCACATCCTTTGCAGCCACAATGGAGCAATCAGTATCACTGATGCCCGCTCCTGCTTGATACGAGCCACTACTCGAGGAAGGAGAGGTAATGGCGGAAAAAGGTATATTAGACTTAACCTCCAAGGCACCACTAATGCATCTATTAGTTCTGCCTGAGGATCTCTGGATCTCGACCCATACCTGGGTAGCTTGGTATTGAGACGGGACGCCATGAAATCTATCTCCGGAGTGCTCCACCTGTTGCATATCTCCGCGAACACCTCAGGATGGAGAGACCATTCCCTCGGATGAAAGGATTGTCTGCTGAGAAAATCCGCTTCCCAGTTGTCCACACGCAGAATGTGGATCGCAGACAGTGAATAGTTGTGGGCCTCCGCCCACTCCAGAATCCGAGATACCTCCCTCAATTCTAGGAAGCTCCTCGTTCCTCCCTGGTGGTTGATGTAAGCCTCCGAGGTGATATTGTCTGATTGGAATCTGATAAACTGGGACAAACCCAGACGGGGCCAAGCCTTCAGAGCATTGAAGATTGCTCGAAGTTCGATAATGTTGATCGGAAGAGAGCTCTCCTCCCGAGGCTTCTTGGCTCCCCAAACTGCTTCCCATCCTGAGAGACTCGCATCTGTAGTCACAATCTCCCAGGATGGTGTTAAAAGGTGATCTGGACAGAGCCACCAAGAGATTGATTCTCTCGACTGGTTGTCCAGAGAGATCTGTTGAGACAGATCCAAATGATTGCCGTTCCACTGTCTCAGCATGCGCAGCTGTAACGGTCTGAGACGGAATCTGGCAAAGGAAAGTATGTCCATGCTGGACACCATGAGACTAATCTAATCACCTCCATACACTGCGCCACAGAGGGCCTTGAGGTGGTCCATAGGGCAAGACATGCCGAAGCCAGCTTGCAGCGTCTCTAGTCTGAGATAAATATCCTCATGACTAGTGAGTCTATTAATAGTGCACATGAATTCTACCCTGGCTCTTGGAATAAGAGAACTCTTTTCTAAGTTTATCTTCCATCCATGGGATCGAAGAAGAGAGAGAAGAGATTCCAAATGTTCTTCAGCTAAACAAATGGATGGTGCTTGTACCCGAATATCGTCCAAGTAAAGTGCTACTGCAATGCCCTGGGTTCTGCCCACGGCTAAGAGAGCCCCCAGAACCTTTGTGAAAATTCTTGGGGCAGTAGCTAGGCCAAACGTAAGAGCAATAAACTGGAAGTGCTGGTCCAGGAAGGCAAACCTTAGGAACTGAAAGTGTTCCCTGTGGATTGGGACATGAAGGTAAGCATCCTTCAGATCTATAGTGGTCTGGACTAAGGGAAGGATAGACTTTATCTTCTCCATCTTGAACGAGGGGACGTTCAGAAACTTGTTTAAGCACTTTAGGTCCAATATCAGTCAGAAAGTTCCCTCCTTCTTTGGGATCATGAAAAGGTTTGAATAGTATCCCAAGCCTCATTGTTCTATGGGAACCGGGACAATGACTCCTAAGGAGGACAGATCCCGAACGCACCACAGAAAGACATCGCTCTTTTCTGGTTTTGATGACAGATTTGAGAGAAGGAATCTGCCCTTGGGTGGAAGAGACTTGAACCCAATTCTGTAATCCTGAGCAATGACCTCCAGGACCCAAGGATCATGCACATCCCTAAACCAAGCTTCTGAGAAAACCGAAAGTCTGCCCCCTACCTGATCCATAGACGACCCCTTCATGCTGATTTAGTCTCAGCGGGCTTCTTGC
This sequence comes from Bombina bombina, assembly GCF_027579735.1. Classification (NCBI taxonomy): domain Eukaryota; kingdom Metazoa; phylum Chordata; class Amphibia; order Anura; family Bombinatoridae; genus Bombina; species Bombina bombina. Next base: position 1,269,127,003 of record NC_069501.1, read on the forward strand.
TCTGCTTGGACTTATTCCAGGACTGACCCGGCTTCCAAGTCTTAGGTTGCTCGGTTTTAGTTAACCAAGCTATTTTATAAATTATTTGCTTTGCAAGGGTTGCATTTTTAATGTAAAAAAAGGAAATAACTAAATAACTTTATTTCTAGCATTCCATTTTTTATTTTTTATTTTTTCTTCTGTCTGTGTGGGTAATTAGGGGTGGGATTATTTTCACCTGTGTGTGCCTTGCAAGCCTATAAATTTAGCACATTTACTCTGTGAGCTTGCTCTTTCAGGCTTGCTGTATTGATTCTCTGTTAAAGTAACATTGTCTGTTTAAGTATAATAGTTAACCAAGCTATTTTATAAATTATTTGCTTTGCAAGGGTTGCATTTTTAATTTTAAAAAAGGAAATAACTAAATAACTTTATTTCTAGCATTCCATTTTTTTTTTTTTTTTTTTTTTTCTGTCTGTGTGGGTAAATAGGGGTGGGATTATTTTCACCTGTGTGTGCCTTGCAAGCCTATAAATTTAGCACATTTACTCTGTGAGCTTGCTCTTTCAGGCTTGCTGTATTGATTATCTGTTAAAGTAACATTGTCTGTTTAAGTATAATAGTTAGCTAACCAAGGTAGTTAGGCAAACAAGGTTTTGGAGTAACCAAGGGGAAATATATTTATTTTATACTTTTAAGTTAAACCTTTTATTAAGAATGTGTGAGAATCTCATTCAGTGTACAGCTTGCCACATGTTTGCATCACTGGAGCAGCCGCTTCTGGGATTATATGTTTGTGGCAAGTGCGAGCATATTGTCTCTTTAGAAACTCGTATTGGGGATCTGGAGGAACGAATTGCAACACTACATGAAATTCAGACACTTGAAAGGGAAATGGATAGGACTGAGCTGGTTGTTAATGGTTCCAGCAGTGGGAATGGGGAGGATTCAGATGAGGAGACTCCAGGATGTAGCTGGGTCACAGTAAGAGGGCGAAGTAAGCGGAAGAGACAGGCCAGTTCTGAGCTGGTACACCCCAATAGATTTGCAAGATTAAGTGAAGATGTTGGGGATATCAGTTCAGGGGTGGCAGTGTCAGAGAGGGCCGTGTTGCCTAGTATAGTGAACAGTCCTTTAGCTGTGGAAGAGGAGCATACTATGGTGGGCAGTCCTTCAGTCATGGAAGAGGGGCATACAAGTCAGGGCCAGAGGCAGATGTTGGTGGTAGGAGACTCTATTATAAGGAAGGTTGATAGGGTAATTTGTCATCCAGACCCTTTACATAGAACAGTTTGCTGTCTTCCAGGGGCTCGTGTTAGGCATATTGTGGAGCGTATTGATAGATTGTTAGAGGGATGTGGGTCTGATCCTGCAGTCATGGTGCATATTGGTACTAATGAAGGAATCAGTGGGAGATGGAGAGTCCTAAAAAATGACTTCAGGGAGTTAGGTAGCAAGCTTAAAGCAAGGACCTCCAAAGTAATATTTTCTGAGATATTACCAGTGCCGTGTGTTAACTCAGTAAGGCAGAAGGAGATAAGGTCTGTTAATTCATGGCTAAAAACATGGTGTAAAAATGAGGGGTTTGACTTTTTAGAACACTGGGCTGATTTTTCACTAGGGTACAATTTGTACAGTAAGGATGGATTGCACCTGAATGACATGGGTGCAGGTGTGTTGGGGGAAAGGATGGTAGCACGTTTAGAGAACCTTTTAAACTAGGCAAAGGGGGGGAGGGTCAATTAGAACAAAATAGAACAGAGAGATCAGTCTCTGAATATGTCACTCCCTTAATATCTCAAGGAAGGGATGACTTAAGAAATGTCACATTAGAAAGTATAGAGGAAAGTACACCAAGTAGCAGCAGAAAGCACATGAAAATTAAATGTATGACAACAAATGCAAGAAGCATGACAGGTAAAATGGGGGAGCTGACGCTCTTAGTTGCAGAAGAGGACTATGATGTTATCAGTATAACTGAAACTTGGTGGGATGATTCACATGACTGGGCAGTTAACTTAGAGGGGTATACATTATTTAGGAGGGACAGGAATAATAAAAGGGGTGGAGGAATTTGCATGTATATTAAACCTGACCTTAAACCTACAATAAGGGAAGATATTTATGATACAAGTGACAATGTAGAGACCCTGTGGGTTGAAATAAAGAGTGGGGGGAAAAATCCTAAAAAAATATTACTAGGAACATGCTACAAGCCTCCCAACATTAGTGACCCGGAGGAAACTCAACTACTTATCCAAATAGGTAAGGCTGCTAATAACAGTGCTGTAATTATGGGAGATTTTAACTACCCTGATATAAACTGGGCCAATGAAACTAGTAATTCAGCTAAGGGGGATAGATTTTTAAATGTTCTCAGGGATAACTTCTTGTCACAATTAATAGAGGAGCCAACTAGGAGTAAAGCTATATTGGATTTAGTGCTATCAAACAATACAGATATAATATCAAACATAGAAGTTAAAGAACATTTGGGTAACAGTGATCATAACATGGTCACATTTGAAATCTCTTTTCATATGCAGTGTTTTAAAGGCTTAACTAAGACTTTTAATTTCAAGAAAGCAAAATTCAACGATTTAAGGAAATCATTAAATAATATAAATTGGGACAATGTATTTTCTAATAAAAATACAGAGGATAAATGGATAATATTTAAAAATGTGTTAAATAAATATACATATCAATACATACCATATGGTTATAAAAATAAAAATAAAAATACTAAGCCGTTATGGCTAAATAAAAATGTGTTAAGAGAAATTAGGAAAAAACGTAGGGCATTTAAATTATTAAAAGAAAATAGTACAGACTCAGCATACAATATTTATAAGGAATGTAACAAAGCATGCAAAAAAGCAATCAAATTAGCCAAAATTGAAAATGAAAAATTAATTGCCAAGGATTCTAAGTCTAACCCTAAAAGGTTCTTTAAGTACATAAATAGCAAAAAATCTAAGAAGGATAATATAGGTACATTAAAATGTGTGGAGGGTAGCATGATAAATAATGACAGGGAGAAGGCTGAGGTTCTAAACCAGTTTTTTTCTTCAGTATACACAAGAGAGGAACCATTGAATGATACTTTGGAACAGAATAGAACATGCCAGTCCATACCACTAACTGGGTTTTGTTTAGAGGATATCAGGAAAAAACTAAAAAATATTAAGGTAAATAAAACTCCAGGCCCAGATGGAATACACCCAAGGGTGTTAAGTGAACTTAGCACTGTTATAGACAAACCTTTACTCTTAATTTTTCAAGACTCATTATCCTCAGGCATGGTACCCCAGGATTGGCGTAAAGCTGATGTGGTGCCACTCTTTAAAAAGGGAAGCAGGGATGATCCAGGAAGCTATAGACCAGATAGTCTGACATCAATAGTGGGGAAGATATTTGAAGGGATTATAAGGGATTATATTGATGAGCATATTTGTGTAAACAAGATTATGAGTTCTAATCAGCATGGCTTTAGGAGAAATAGATCATGTCAAACTAATCTAATTAGATTCTACGAGGAAGTAAGTAAAAATATAGATAAAGGGGAATCAGTTGATGTGATATACTTAGATTTTGCAAAGGCATTTGATACAGTGCCACATGAGAGATTAATGCACAAAATTAAGGGACTGGGAATAGCTGAAAATGTTAGCTCATGGATAAATAACTGGATAAAAGATAGGGAGCAACGAGTAGTAGTAAATGGATCATACTCAGATTGGACAAAGGTAATCAGTGGCGTCCCCCAGGGATCAGTACTGGGCCCTGTTCTTTTTAATATTTTTATAAATGACTTGGAGCAAGGATTAAATAGCGACATCTCTATTTTTGCAGATGATACTAAGTTAAGTAAGGTCATTAGGTCAGAGCAGGACGAACTCTCTTTACAAAGGGATTTGCTAAAATTAGAACTATGGGCAAGTGAATGGAAAATGAGATTTAATACGGAAAAATGTAAGGTTCTACATTTTGGAAGTAAAAATAAGCAGGCTACGTATTTTTTAAATGGGACAAGACTTAGCCAAACACAGGCGGAAAGGGATTTGGGAGTAGTAATAGATAACAAGCTAAAGATGAGTGCACAATGCAGGGCAGCGGCTTCAAAGGCTAATAAGATACTAGCATGTATTAAAAGAGGCATTGATTCAAGGGAGGAAAGCATAATTCTGTCATTATATAAAGCCCTGGTAAGACCTCACCTTGAGTTTGGAGTGCAGTTCTGGGGACCGATTGCTAAAAAAGATATTGCAGAACTAGAAAAAGTTCAGAGAAGGGCCACAAAGCTAATAAGGGGATTGGAGAAATTAACCTATGAGGAGAGGCTAGCCAAACTGGGTCTGTTCTCTTTAGAAAAAAGGCGCTTGAGAGGTGACATGATTACTTTATATAAATATATTCAAGGCCCATATACAGAGATGGCAGAAGCTCTTTTTATTCCAAGAAAATTGTTTCTGACAAGAGGTCATAATTTAAGGTTGGAGGAAAGGAGATTTAATCTCCTGCAACGGAAAAGTTTTTTCACTGTAAGAGCAATAAAATTGTGGAACTCATTACCAAAGGAGGTAGTGAATGCCAATACCATAGATTCATTTAAAAATAGTCTGGATACATTTCTGTATATAAACAAAATTCATGGATATGATTGCTAGTATTAAATGGGTCACATTTTAATGGGGTTATTTAAGCTTAACTGGAGCTTTTTGTAAGTATTTTAGATTTGTATAGGTTGAACTCGATGGACTTCAGTCTTTTTTCAACCTTATCTACTATGTTACTATGTTACTATTGCAGGCGTTGAGATTTTTTAGAACGAAAGGAACAAAAATTATTAGGTTGTCCCTTCTGTTCTTTTTATCTTGCGGTAGGAAGGCACCCTTGCCCCCTGTAACCGTGGAAATAATGGAGTCCAGGTCTGGACCAAACAAAATCTTGCCCTTGAATGGAAGGGAAAGAAGTCTGGACTTGAAAGTCAAGTCCGCAGACCAGGACTTCAGCCAAAGAGCCCGGTGGGCCTGAACAGAAAACCCATCAGTTTTAGCATTTAAATGAATAATTTGCATATTCGCATCACAAATAAAAGAATTAGCGACCTTTAAAGCCTTAATTCTATCAAGAATATTGAGTGGACCTTCCACCTCAATCAATTCCGATAAGGAGTCACACCAGTAGGTAGCCGCTTCCGCAACCGCGGCAACTGGCGCCGCTGGTTGAAATAAATATTCGGAATGTTGAAACATCTTTCTTAACAGAGTTTCCGTCTTTTTATCCATGGGCTCTTTGAACGATGAACTATTCTCCAGTGGGATAGTAGTGCATTTTGCCAGCATTAAGACAGCGCCATCCCCCTTAGGGACGGAACCCCACAACTCCAATTGAGAGTTTGAGACCAGGAACAGTTTCTTAAAGGCAGACGAAGGGAGGAAGGAAGAACCAATTCCCTCCTATTCATTTATAATAATGTTTGCCATCTTTACAGGAACAGGGAAAGTCTGAGGAACAACCCTGTCTTTGTAAACTCTATCCAGTTTAGGAATTAAAGGTTATTCAGGCAGTTTGGCCTCTGGAACCTCTGAGGTAGCCAGAACTTCCTTTAAAAGAAAGCACAAGTTCCCCATCCTAAATCTAAAATCTGGTTCCTCCGCAATCTGAGTCTTAGAGGCAAACGATTCTTATCCATAAAGTTCACACTCTGAAGTATCAGATAGAACTTCATCATCAGACAACTGTCAATCAGCTATAGCCAATAAACTAGATGATGACAATTGGGAAGGACAGCAATATTTGACCTTTCACTTGCGCTTAGCAGGGCGGGGTAAAGCACTAATACCCGCAGACACCGCCGGTTGTAACTGCGCAGTGAAGTCTGGAGGTAAAAGGCCTCCTCCATGTAGAGGATCAGGCATGCAATGGGAAACTGCATGTGTATTAGGAGATGAAAGCAGGGTGCGCACCTCACGGGGCGGGGACCCCTCAGAGGTGGAAGGCTCATTGGTATCAAACATGTTAACCTTTTTTTGACATCATTTTTCTAGGCATGTGGAACATAATTGAGAGCGATATATATGAATATCCCTTTGGCGCCTATCAAAGGATGGCAGAGGGGAAAGAACTTGGTGATAAGGACTAAAAACTTGGTGTTTATACCAATGTGAGAGTGTGGGCAAAATCCCAAAGTTTTGAACTAGTGTGGTTGAAATGTACAATATTTTAATATGTTGGCAAATTTAAAACAATATACCATAAAAACAGAATCACATAAAAATGAAATACAAAATATAAAATATAGATATATATCTCTATAAATCATGGATCCATGATAAACAACAGCTGTATAAAAATCCACAAAAATACACAAAAATTATGCAAGGATATATAACAATAAATCTTGCAAAGATATTAAAAACAATAAATCTCTTATTCAGGCTATTTAACAGTTAATCTAGCAAAGATATTAAAAACAATAAATCTATTTCACAATGAATCTTATGACATTAGTGTTGCACTGTGCATCAGATATGAGACAAAAAGATGAATCAATATGAGGATGAAAAGATTGTCCTTAGGCTTCAATCAATCCTGGGATAATATATAAAGTGCTAGTGGTCCTGCATGTAAATGTCACAAGGTGATAGTGTCCAAATCCTACGTGTGGAAATTAAAAGTTCAAATGGTGTTAAATCCTGTGTTGATCAAAAATACAAAAATGAAAGATCAAAAAGAAAAAAATCCGTGGTTCCAAAAAAAGGATACAAAAAATGTGTGGTACAGGAAGGTATAAAAAAGATGAAACTGTTTAAAAGTATGAGATCCAAACAAATACTGTGCACAAAATTGGGACTGTGTGACAGCAAAGTAGTGCTGGCAAGGTAGAATCCTAAAATCCTCAAACAGTGAACTTTCTAAAAGACGAATATCAACCTAAAAGGAAAACAGAAAACAACATAGTGCAATAACGTTTTTAGCATTAAAGAAATATGGAAATAGGCTTACCAATCGGTCAAAGCGTTTCGGCCCTGGAGCAGGCCTTTATCAAGACTGTAAGGTGAATTTGGTAGCCTTTTAAAGCCCCTGTACCGGAAGTGTTACTTTGTTTCATTTCCGGTTTTTCGTTATTTGGGGCAACATTGTGTGTGTTAATTTGTGTATATTAACATATCAGATGATGTTGGTTCTGCTTTCAGATTAATGTGCAGATTAATTTGATAGTTAATACATATTGACCAAATACAAATCGGACTTCACGTCCGAAAATCGTTGTTGTTTACCCCCATGCTGTGTGACGTCACTTCCGGTGTCTTTTACGGAACATCAATCGTTCACAATTACTATTTAATCCTAATTGCTTAGCCCAATAATATCCAATGTATGATTTGGATTTGTATTGTACCCATATGGTCTTTAGGCTTATAACTGATTTGCTTTCAAGATCGCATTGTATTGAGTCCGATATTTCTGGATTCTCATTGGTCGTGACGTCACAGAGGGCATCACAATGGGCGTTAGATAGTCATTTGTTTGTAAATATAGACTAAGACCACAGCGGTCCTAATTTCTTAGCCTAATATTATCCAATGCGTGGTTTGGATTTGTATTGGACCTATATGGTCTATTAGGCTTGTAGCTAATTTGCTTTCAAGATTGCACTGTCTCGAGTCCGATATTTCTGGAGTCTCATTGGTCGTGACGTCACAATGGGCGTCACAGTGGGCGTTGGATAATCATTTATATGTAAATATAGACTAAGATCACAGCGGTGATCGCTGTAGTCGAAAATGAGTTTTCTAATCCATATTGTATTTTGGGGAGAGAGAGATGATCTTCTAGATGTATATGCATCTGTTTCTTATGTGCGCAAGTTTATTTGTGATAGGCGATTTTGTTCTTCTTTTGTGAATTATCCATTAGTGTAAATATTGCAATAATTCAGGTCTAAATAACCCTGATTCTCTGTATGTTAGAGACTTGCCATGTATCCTTATCTTTAAGGTTCCTGAGACTGTTATATGTAGTATTCATACTGTGCTCTTCTGGTTTATATTATATAACTTATTTTTCTTAACTGTAAGTGGTTGGATCGATACACTGGTGATATATTCCTAATATATTGTGATAGGAGGGGAATATTAAATAATTTGATATAGTATGTATATTAAGCTAGTAGCTAGTATATTTAGCGTTTTTATTCTTTTTATCCAGATGGAACATCTGCCCATATACATGTTCATTAAAACTATTAATATATCGTTCTATCATCTTAGCTTCGTTATTGTATTCATTTTGATACATCACTTCTCTTTCTATTTAGATATGGAAACTTCAATTGTGGGAGGGTTTTTATTTTAATACATTACTTCTCCTCTTTCTGTTTGGAAATGGGAGGGTTGGATATACATCTCTCCAGGGGTTTTAAAATGTATCCCCTGGGGGTGTGTACTATAAACTTTAATAAATCGACCAAGTGGAGTGAATAGTATGGGGACTGATTCTTTAGTAGATGGATGATAATAAAAATTAATAAATAGAAGATAATAAAGGTGTTAAAACTTTGTATCAACTTTCTCCACTATCAGGCTGGGTTGGAAATCCCAAGTTTAAGAGGGTTGAGTATATTCCCCAGTGGTATAGAACTGATTAAACCATAGGAAATAGATAGTTCGTAGACTGATTCTTAAGTGTATAGATAACATGCTATGTTCTCCAAAGCTCTAGATTATTATTTCTACGTAGTATGTATATGATATAGGGAATCAATGTGGATCTAAAGTCTAAGGTTGGGGGTATTCGCTTATAACTCAATACAAGAGTTGGTTCTTCTGTAATCCTAAATTTAATACAAAGACAATGTTGCTGACAGATAAAAAAGGAATAAATAGTAACAGTTTTTCAAAGTGGGACTAGTTGTTGAAGAGGCCATTATTTCAATAATAATGCCATCTTGTTGACTATTTGGACAACAACAGCCATTTTTCGGGCTGTGCGATTGGGTATCAGAACAGACAGTCATATTTGAAACTTATATACAGATAGATCTTATCGCCCAATGTTGCTTTTAATAAATTTCTGGATAAAGCTATCACAATTGGGTAACAGAGGATCGAAAGTGAGATTTTCTGGTGTGGGTGAATCAATTCACCAGACTGATCTATAGTTGAAAAAGGTCACCAAGCTTATCTTTATACCTTTCCGAAAGTGGACTTTGGGCGTACCAATATGAGGTTTAGAGAAGAATAACTATTTGTAGATTAATTCGATAATTTCCATTTTATATCATATTTAGGTGGGATAGATCTTCCTTATTATTTAGCCCTTTAGGGTAGAGACAGTCTAAATTGAAGATCCATTTAGATTCAGTAGTTAATAAATTCTTTTCAGAATCACCTCCTCTCCATTTTTTGTCCACCTTCTGTATGCCGAGGAATTTCAAATCTTTCACATTCCCATTGTGTTTCGTTGTGAAATGTTTATACAATGGAGTATCCATACTGCCCTTCTCGATTGATAATAGGTGTTCACGTACCCTGTCCCTGAGGTATCGTGATGTTTGGCCTACATATTGTAGTCCGCAAGAGCATTGTAACAGATATATGACACCTTTGTCATGGCACCTGATTAAATCATGGATCTTGAAAGTTTCTCCAGTATTGTGACATTTAAATGTTGAAGATTTAATTCCATGTGTACAGGCCTTACAGGATGGGCATGGATAGAAGCCCTTAATCTTTTTTCCAAAGACATCTGTCACTCCTGGTTTTCTTTTTTTCTGTATGCTTGGTGCTATTATACTTTTTAGGATTTTTGTTCTCCTGTAAATAAACCTAGGTTTTGGAGGTAATCTTTCTCCAATGATCTCATCTTCTTTAAGAATTGACCAGTGCTTGTTGAAAATATTTTCAATGATGTTTTTATTTGCACTATACTCAGTAATCATTGGTATATTGAGTGGTCCATTCGATGTGTCTTCAGTTGGTCCAGCTTTGATCTTGTATTTCGTCAGCTCTGTCCGTTCTATATTGCCCACTTCTTCAATTTTTTCTTCAAGTAGACTTTCCGAATATCCTCTTTCTAAGAACTTTGTTTTTATTATTTTGGATTGTTTCTCCCAACCTTCTTTAGTGGAGCAGTTCTTCCTTATTCTTAGCAGCTGTCCTTTTGGAATATTGTTCTTCAATTGATCATGGTGACAGCTTGTTTTATGGATATAGCTGTTACTGTCTACTGTCTTAAAATGTGTGGAAGTTTCTATCTTTCCTTTATTTACAGCGATCTTTAGATCCAAAAATACTATCTCAGTAGTACTTGTTTCATATGTAAACTTCAAGTTATTTTCGTTCTTGTTCATAACTTCAATCGTGAAGTCCAGGTCCGCCTTTGTCCCCTTCCAGATGATTAAAATATCATCGATATAGCGGCGGTAAAGGACCAGGTCCGCTCCAGCTGGGCAAGATTCCCAGAAAATGCGTTCCCATTTCCCCATGTATAGGTTCGCATAACTTGGCGCGAACCTGGTCCCCATTGCTGTACCACAAATTTGTATATAGTATGTTCCATTATTACAAAAATAGTTGTGTTCCAGAATGTATCTGATACTTCCCAAAATGAATTCCATCTGTTCTATGGGTATTTCTGTGTCTCTTTCCAGAAAGAATTCCACCGCCTCAATTCCTTGCTCATGTGGGATACAGGTGTACAACGATGTGACATTGCATGTTGCCAAGATGAAACCTTCTTCCCAATCGATTTGTTCTAATAGGTTGAGTACTTGGGTCGAGTCCTTAAGATAGGATGGAAGTTGTTTGACGTATTTTTGTAATTTTAAGTCTACATATTCTGATAGGTTACTGCTCAGGGAGCCTATTCCTGATATTATTGGTCTCCCTGGCGGATTCTGCAGAGATTTGTGGTTTTTTGGTAAATGGCCACTGGCATAATAGGAGGAATTATACCCAAGGAGGAGGAGCCTGAAATGGTTATAGACAAAGCAACTACTATGACCCACCAAGGAGACCATATTATGGAGAAAGCCCCTATCAAAGGGAATACTATGAGAGACCTTATCATCAACATAGAAAAAATCAAGCTACAGAGGAATATGAAAAGACCAACCGAAATTACGATTGGGATCACAGAGAACCATACAGAACACCAGTATGGAAAGAGATGGGGATAAGGAATAATAATGAACGACCAATGAAACCATCACAGATACAGACTGAAAGAGAAGGGATAAATACCCAGCACCATAACAAAAGGATGGAGACAGGGTTCCACCATTACTCTAGTATGGATGGCACCGAGTCGCCATCTTTTTTAGGGCGGGACCAGCCACACAACGGAGAAAGGTTCCCAAGACAACCAAAGAATGTGGAATGGGAAGAGCCAGCAACATCAAAATCAGGAAGAAAACCCATAGAGGAAAGAGAGGGGGGAACAAAGTAAATAACATAAGGAAGATCAACAACCCTGACGAGGAAACCAAGGGAACAGGCGACTCAGAAAACGAGGATCAAGGAGCCATAAAGAAATCCAATGGCATCTTTAATCTGAGCACACATGAGTTGACAAAAGAGGAAACCTCAGTTCTGAACTTTGGTCTATCATTCGCCCCCAGTAGGAGTTTGGACAAATTCAAAACTTTCGTGAATACGAAAGAATTTGTCCGGAAATTAACCCTAAAACGGTTCTTCTCAAAAGCAACAGCAGATGGACAGAGCTGGACAACAAACATGGAGAAAATAGATAAATACGCCCATACAAACCTGAAACCTAAGTCAAGCTTCTACCCAACACAAAGTAAGGGGGCGGCTATCGAGGCATTCGAAACTATTGTCTGTAAAGAAATAAAGGATTTACAACAGAAGAAACTGAAAATTCAGAAACATAATCTAACTAATCGACAGATAAATACTATCAAGAAACTGGAAAGAAACCATGAGGTGATAATCAAGCCAGCGGACAAAGGGGGAGGAATCGTCATTATGAACGAAAAAGACTACAAACTCGAAAATGAAAGAATTCTCGGAGACAGAAATACATACCAGAAACTACCATCTAATCCAATAGATGTATACAGACACAAGCTTCAACAAAACTTAAAAGAAGCTAAGGATATGGGGATCCTAAATGAAAAGGAGTTCAGCTACATTAACGTACGCCATCCTATAACTCCAATCATTTACCATTTACCAAAAATCCACAAATCTCTGCAGAATCTGCCAGGGAGACCAATAATATCAGGAATAGGCTCCCTGAGCAGTAACCTATCAGAATATGTAGACTTAAAATTACAAAAATACGTCAAACAACTTCCATCCTATCTTAAGGACTCGACCCAAGTACTCAACCTATTAGAACAAATCGATTGGGAAGAAGGTTTCATCTTGGCAACATGCGATGTCACATCGTTGTACACCTGTATCCCACATGAGCAAGGAATTGAGGCGGTGGAATTCTTTCTGGAAAGAGACACAGAAATACCCATAGAACAGATGGAATTCATTTTGGGAAGTATCAGATACATTCTGGAACACAACTATTTTTGTAATAATGGAACATACTATAAACAAATTTGTGGTACAGCAATGGGGACCAGGTTCGCGCCAAGTTATGCGAACCTATACATGGGGAAATGGGAACGCATTTTCTGGGAATCTTGCCCAGCTGGAGCGGACCTGGTCCTTTACCGCCGCTATATCGATGATATTTTAATCATCTGGAAGGGGACAAAGGCGGACCTGGACTTCACGATTGAAGTTATGAACAAGAACGAAAATAACTTGAAGTTTACATATGAAACAAGTACTACTGAGATAGTATTTTTGGATCTAAAGAACGCTGTAAATAAAGGAAAGATAGAAACTTCCACACATTTTAAGACAGTAGACAGTAACAGCTATATCCATAAAACAAGCTGTCACCATGATCAATGGAAGAACAATATTCCAAAAGGACAGCTGCTAAGAATAAGGAAGAACTGCTCCACTAAAGAAGGTTGGGAGAAACAATCCAAAATAATAAAAACAAAGTTCTTAGAAAGAGGATATTCGGAAAGTCTACTTGAAGAAAAAATTGAAGAAGTGGGCAATATAGAACGGACAGAGCTGACGAAATACAAGATCAAAGCTGGACCAACTGAAGACACATCGAATGGACCACTCAATATACCAATGATTACTGAGTATAGTGCAAATAAAAACATCATTGAAAATATTTTCAACAAGCACTGGTCAATTCTTAAAGAAGATGAGATCATTGGAGAAAGATTACCTCCAAAACCTAGGTTTATTTACAGGAGAACAAAAATCCTAAAAAGTATAATAGCACCAAGCATACAGAAAAAAAGAAAACCAGGAGTGACAGATGTCTTTGGAAAAAAGATTAAGGGCTTCTATCCATGCCCATCCTGTAAGGCCTGTACACATGGAATTAAATCTTCAACATTTAAATGTCACAATACTGGAGAAACTTTCAAGATCCATGATTTAATCAGGTGCCATGACAAAGGTGTCATATATCTGTTACAATGCTCTTGCGGACTACAATATGTAGGCCAAACATCACGATACCTCAGGGACAGGGTACGTGAACACCTATTATCAATCGAGAAGGGCAGTATGGATACTCCATTGTATAAACATTTCACAACGAAACACAATGGGAATGTGAAAGATTTGAAATTCCTCGGCATACAGAAGGTGGACAAAAAATGGAGAGGAGGTGATTCTGAAAAGAATTTATTAACTACTGAATCTAAATGGATCTTCAATTTAGACTGTCTCTACCCTAAAGGGCTAAATAATAAGGAAGATCTATCCCACCTCCTAAATATGATATAAAATGGAAATTATCGAATTAATCTACAAATAGTTATTCTTCTCTAAACCTCATATTGGTACGTCCAATGTCCACTTTCGGAAAGGTATAAAGATAAGCTTGGTGACCTTTTTCAACTATAGATCAGTCTGGTGAATTGATTCACCCACACCAGAAAATCTCACTTTCGATCCTCTGTTACCCAATTGTGATAGCTTTATCCAGAAATTTATTAAAAGCAACATTGGGCGATAAGATCTATCTGTATATAAGTTTCAAATATGACTGTCTGTTCTGATACCCAATCGCACAGCCCGAAAAATGGCTGTTGTTGTCCAAATAGTCAACAAGATGGCATTATTATTGAAATAATGGCCTCTTCAACAACTAGTCCCACTTTGAAAAACTGTTACTATTTATTCCTTTTTTATCTGTCAGCAACATTGTCTTTGTATTAAATTTAGGATTACAGAAGAACCAACTCTTGTATTGAGTTATAAGCGAATACCCCCAACCTTAGACTTTAGATCCACATTGATTCCCTATATCATATACATACTACATAGAAATAATAATCTAGAGCTTTGGAGAATATAGCATGTTATCTATACACTTAAGAATCAGTCTACGAACTATTTATTTCCTATGGTTTAATCAGTTCTATACCACTGGGGAATATACTCAACCTTCTTAACCCCTTAACGACTGAGGACGTGCAGGGTACGTCCTCAGAAAAAAGGCAGTTAATGCCTGAGAACGTACCCTGCACGTCCTCAGTGTGGAAAGCAGCTGGAAGCGATCCTGCTCGCTTCCAGCTGCTTTCCGGTTATTGCAGTGATGCCTCGATATGGAGGCATCCTGCAATAACCTTTTTAAGTAATCCGGTGCAGAGAGAGCCACTCTGTGGCCCTCTCTGCACCGGAGATCGGTTGCTCCCTGTGTTGGTGGGTGGGAGCCGGACCGGGAGGCGGGTGGCGGCCATCGATGGCCCTGTGGATGTGAAGGGGGGCGGGATCGTGGGCGGGGGTGGCTGGGGGCGCGCATGGGCGCGCGCGCGTGCACGGGAGGGTGGGGGCGGGCGCGTGCACGGGAGGGAGCGGGTGGGAACCGCTACACTGCAGAAAATGTGGAAATATTAAAGATAAAAATATTGAAAATTAAAATAATCAGCAAGGTGGTGGGGGTTTGTCTGTGGGGGGTGGGGAAGCTACACTACAGAAAAAAAAAAACAAAGAAAAAAAAAGCACTTTTTATTGTAAACTGGGTACTGGCAGACAGCTGCCAGTACCCAAGATGGCCCCCAATAAGGCAGAGGGGAGGGTTAGAGAGCGGTTTTGGGGGGGATCAGGGAGGTTGGGGGCTAAGGGGGGGATCCTACACAGTAGCATATGTAAATATGCTAAAAAAAATTCATTTTTTTTTTAAAACCCTTTTATTTTAGTACTGGCAGACTTTCTGCCAGTACTTAAGATGGCGGGGACAATTGTGGGGTGGGGGAGGGAAGGGAGCTGTTTGGGAGGGATCAGGGGGTGGGATGTGTCAGATGGGAGGCTGATCTCTACACTAAAGCTAAAATTAACCCTGCAAGCTCACTACAAACTCCCTAATTAACCCTTTCACTGCTAGCCATAATACACGTGTGAGGCGCAACAGGATTTAGTGGCCTTCTAATTACCAGAAAGCAACGCCAAAGTCATATATGTCTGCTATTTCTGAACAAAGGGGATCCCAGACAAGCATTTACAACCATTTGTGCCATAATTGCACAAGCTGTTTGTAAATGATTTCAGTGAGAAACCTAAAATTGTGAAAAATTTTACGTTTTTTTTAATTTGATCGCATTTGGCGGTGAAATGGTGGCATGAAATATACCAAAATGTGCCTAGATCAATACTTGGGGTTGTCTACTACACTACACTAAAGCTAAAATTAACCCTACAAGCTCCCTAAAAGCTCCCTAATTAACCCCTTAACTGCTGGGCATGATACACTTGTGGTGCGCAGTGGCATTTAGCGGCCTTCTAATTACCAAAAAGCAACGCCAAAGCCATATATGTGTGCTATTTCTGAACAAAGGGGATCCCAGAGAAGAATTTACAACCATTTATGCCATAATTGCACAAGTTGTTTGTAAATAATTTCAGTGAGAAACCTAAAGTTTGTGAAAAAATTTGTGAAAAAGTGAACAATTTTTTGTATTTGATCGCATTTGGCGGTGAAATGGTGGTATGAAATATACCAAAATTGGCCTAGATCAATACTTTGGGATGTCTACTAAAAAAAACATATATAAATGTCAAGGGATATTCAGGTATTCCTGAAAGATATCAGTGTTCTAATGTAACTAGCGCTAATTTTGGAAAAAAATGGTTTGGAAATAGCAAAGTGCTACTTGTATTTATGGCCCTATAACTTGCAAAAAAAGCAAAGAACATGTAAACATTGGGTATTTCTAAACTCAGGACAAAATTTAGAAACTATTTAGCATGGGTGTTTTTTGGTGGTTTTAGATATGTAACAGATTTTGGGGGTCAAAGTTAGAAAAAGTGTGTTTTTTTCAATTTTTCCTCATATTTTATCATTTTTTTTATAGTAAATTATAAGATATGATGAAAATAATGGTATCTTTAGAAAGTCCATTTAATGGCGAGAAAAACGGTATATAATATGTGTGGGTACAGTAAATGAGTAAGAAGAAAATTACAGCTAAACACAAACACCGCAAAAATGTAAAAATAGCCTTGGTCCCAAACGGACAGAAAATGGAAAAGTGCTCTGGTCACTAAGGGGTTAAACTTGGGATTTCCAACCCAGCCTGATAGTGGAGAAAGTTGATACAACGTTTTAACACCTTTATTATCTTCTATTTATTAATTTTTATTATCATCCATCTACTAAAGAATCAGTCCCCATACTATTCACTCCACTTGGCCGATTTATTAAAGTTTATAGTATACACCCCCAGGGGATACATTTTAAAACCCCTGGAGAGATGTATATCCAACCCTCCCATTTCCAAACAGAAAGAGGAGAAGTAATGTATTAAAATAAAAACCCTCGCACAATTGAAGTTTCCATATCTAAATAGAAAGTGAAGTGATGTATCAAAATGAATACAATAACGAAGCTAAGATGATAGAACCATATATTAATAGTTTTAATGAACATGTATATGGGCAGATGTTCCATCTGGATAAAAAGAATAAAAACGCTAAATATACTAGCTACTAGCTTAATATACATACTATATCAAATTATTTAATATTCCCCTCCTATCACAATATATTAGGAATATATCACCAGTGTATCGATCCAACCACTTACAGTTAAGAAAAATAAGTTATATAATATAAACCAGAAGAGCACAGTATGAATACTACATATAACAGTCTCAGGAACCTTAAAGATAAGGATACATGGCAAGTCTCTAACATACAGAGAATCAGGGTTATTTAGACCTGAATTATTGCAATATTTACACTAATGGATAATTCACAAAAGAAGAACAAAATCGCCTATCACAAATAAACTTGCGCACATAAGAAACAGATGCATATACATCTAGAAGATCATCTCTTTCTCCCCAAAATACAATATGGATTAGAAAACTCATTTTCGACTACAGCGATCACCGCTGTGATCTTAGTCTATATTTACATATAAATGATTATCCAATGCCCACTGTGACGCCCATTGTGACGTCACGACCAATGAGACTCCAGAAATATCGGACTCGAGACAGTGCAATCTTGAAAGCAAATTAGCTACAAGCCTAATAAACCATATAGGTCCAATACAAATCCAAACCACGCATTGGATAATATTAGGCTAAGAAATTAGGACCGCTGTGGTCTTAGTCTATATTTACAAACAAATGACTATCTAACGCCCATTGTGATGCCCTCTGTGACGTCACGACCAATGAGAATCCAGAAATATCGGACTCAATACAATGCGATCTTGAAAGCAAATCAGTTATAAGCCTAAAGACCATATGGGTACAATACAAATACAAATCATACATTGGATATTATTGGGCTAAGCAATTAGGATTAAATAGTAATCGGGAACGATTGATGTTCCGTAAAAGACACCGGAAGTGACGTCACACAGCATGGGGGTAAACAACAACGATTTTCGGACGTGAAGTCCGATTTGTATTTGGTCAATATGTATTAACTATCAAATTAATCTGCACATTAATCTGAAAGCAGAACCAACATCATCTGATATGTTAATATACACAAATTAACACACACAATGTTGCCCCAAATAACGAAAAACCGGAAATGAAACAAAGTAACACTTCCGGTACAGGGGCTTTAAAAGGCTACCAAATTCACCTTACAATCAGTCTTGATAAAGGCCTGCTCCAGGGCCGAAACGCTTTGACCGATTGGTAAGCCTATTTCCATATTTCTTTAATGCTCAAAACGTTATTGCACTATGTTGTTTTCTGTTTTCCTTTTAGGTTGATATTCGTCTTTTAGAAAGTTCACTGTTTGAGGATTTTAGGATTCTACCTTGCCAGCACTACTTTGCTGTCACACAGTCCCAATTTTGTGCACAGTATTTGTTTGGATCTCATACTTTTAAACAGTTTCATCTTTTTTATACCTTCCTGTACCACACATTTTTTGTATCACACATTTTTGTATCCTTTTTTTGGAACCACAGATTTTTTTCTTTTTGATCTTTCATTTTTGTATTTTTGATCAACACAGGATTTAACACCATTTGAACTTTTAATATCCACACGTAGGATTTGGACACTATCACCTTGTGACATTTACACGCAGGACCACTAGCACTTTATATATTATCCCAGGATTGATTGAAGCCTAAGGACAATCTTTTCATCCTCATATTGATTCATCTTTTTGTCTCATATCTGATGCACAGTGCAACACTAATGTCATAAGATTCATTGTGAAATAGATTTATTGTTTTTAATATCTTTGCTAGATTAACTGTTAAATAGCCTGAATAAGAGATTTATTGTTTTTAATATCTTTGCAAGATTTATTGTTATATATCCTTGCATAATTTTTGTGTATTTTTGTGGATTTTTATACAGCTGTTGTTTATCATGGATCCATGATTTATAGAGATATATATCTATATTTTATATTTTGTATTTCATTTTTATGTGATTCTGTTTTTATGGTATATTGTTTTAAATTTGCCAACATATTAAAATATTGTACATTTCAACCACACTAGTTCAAAACTTTGGGATTTTGCCCACACTCTCACATTGGTATAAACACCAAGTTTTTAGTCCTTATCACCAAGTTCTTTCCCCTAAGCCATCCTTTGATAGGCGCCAAAGGGATATTCATATATATCGTTTGCTACCTCGGTGGCTACTAGGTGCCACCACCCTTAGGCTCACAGGGGCTAAGTTGGCGCTGGTCCAAACCCACACCTCCACTGTCTAGAACATAATTGAGAGGGATGGTATACCTCGGCCTCCTCACAATATAAACAGGCATTAGTTTTAGATATAGAGGGAGTACCCTCTAAAACGTCAGAGTCCTCCATAGCTATGGGCTATGTGCTAATATAACAATAACTAACATTATATAAAATATAAAAGCGGCACCTTTATACCCCCAATGGCTTGGGCACTCACCAATGCCTATGACCCAGGCACACAGAGAAAACTGCTTCTCTCTGATAACCTGTACGGTCAGAGAGTAGGAAGTGAAACTACAACCACACCCGGTCACATGGAGCGCAACCCAGGACTGCCTCCGCTAAGGAAAAGCCTACCAAGCTTGTAAAGCTGCGCAGCTCTAAAGTGAAAGTAACCTGTATGTTCTACCTCAGCCTATGAGCCTAAACATCTCACACATAACGCAGTATAAATCAAATAAAAATGTATGAGATTAACCCCCCCTCAGGCGATATTAACCCTTGATTCCATACAGATAAAAGGAGCCACACTGTGACCCTGTCTTCTAGCGTTACCATATGTGTAAAAAATAAAATGATCTTACCGGAATCTATGCTGTGAAACAGAAACACAGCCTATCAAGTGTGACAATCTTGTAGCATCGCTCCTGACATGGACTTAAGTGATGAAAGCAGGCAGTGAAACTCGTCAACACTGATTGCTTAGGAGCTGTTAATACGAGTCTGGATGGTTTTGTAGAAAGACTCTCCCTGCATCTCCAGACCCTAACTTTCGTCAATGCTCTCACTGAGAGGCTGAAAAGACTACTTAAAAATCCAGTTCCACTTCAAAGGGTAGATACACCTTATAAGGAACTACTCCGTATCTTCTGTCAACCTCCTGTGACGAAAGGCAAAGAATGACTGTAATATGAGGGAAGTGGGGGAGGTATTTAAGCCTTTGGCTGGGGTGTCTTTGCCTCTTCCTGGTGGCCAGGTTCTGTATTCCCACAAGTGAGTAATGATCTGGTCCAAATAAATCCTTCCCCTTGAATGGTAAGGAAAAGAGTCTGGATTTAGAAACCATATCCACAGACCAAGATTTCAACCAGAGAGAACTGCAAGCTAGGACCGCAAAGCCTGAAGCCTTTGTGTTAAGGTGTACAATCTGCATATTTGCATCACAGATAAAGGAGTTAGCTATTCTTAAGGTCTTAATCCTTTCCTAAATATCCTCGAGGGGAGATTCCACCTCAATAAGTTCTGACAGAGAGTCACATCAGTAGGTGGCTGCCCCAGCCAAAGCGGCTACCGCTGCCGCCGATAAGAATAAAAACCCTGTGTGTTGGAACATTCTTCTCAGGTAGCATTCCAACTATCTTCCAGAGGGATAGTGGTACACTTAGCTAGTGACAAAATGGCACCATTCATCTTAGGGATGGAACCCCACAATTCCAGCTGAGAATCAGGGACCGGGAATAACTTCTTAAAAGTTGAGGAAGGGGAAAAAGGAGTTCCAACTGTTTCCCATTCATTATAGATAATATTCGCCATGCAAACTGGGATGGGAAAAGTCTGTGGGGCTTTTCTGTCCTCGTAAACCCTTTCTAACTTAGGAATCTTAGGTTCCTCAGGCAGTTTGGCCTCTGGAACCTCTAAAGTAGACAGAACCTCTTTTAGTAAAAAACGCAGCTGTTCAATCTTAAATCTGAAGTAGTGCTCCTCGGGAAGGAGGGGGTTTAGTAAATTAACGGCTAGATTTAGAGTTCTGCGGCCAAAGGGGTGCGTTAGCTACGTATGCTTTTTTCCCCCCGCACCTTTTAAACAACGCTGGTATTTAGAGTTGTCTGAAGTGCTGCGTTAGGCTCCAAAAAGGGAGCGTAGAGCATAATTTACTGCAACTCTAAATACCAGCGGTGCTTACGGACGCGGCCAGCTTCAAAAACGTGCTCGTGCACGATTCCCCCATAGGAAACAATGGGGCAGTTTGAGCTGAAAAAAAACCTAACACCTGCAAAAAAGCAGCCCCATTGTTTCCTATGGGGAAACACTTCCTAAGTTTGCACCTAACACCCTAACATGTACCCCGAGTCTAAACACCCCTAACCTTACACTTATTAACCCCTAATCTGCCGCCCCCGCTATCGCTGACCCCTGCATATTATTTTTAACCCCTAATCTGCCGCTCCGTACACTGCCGCAACCTACGTTATCCCTATGTACCCCTAATCTGCTGCCCCTAACACCGCCGACCCCTATATTATATTTATTACCCCCTAATCTGCCCCCCCCAACGTCGCCGCCACCTACCTACAATTATTAACCCCTAATCTGCCGACCGGACCTCACCGCTACTCTAATAAATGTATTAACCCCTAAAGCCAAGTCTAACCCTCACACTAACACCCCCCTAAGTTAAATATAATTTTATTCTAACAAAATAAAATAATTATTATTAAATAAATTATTCCTATTTAAAGCTAAATACTTACCTGTAAAATAAACCCTAATATAGCTACAATATAAATAATAATTATATTGTAGCTATTTTAGGATTTATATTTATTTTACAGGCAACTTTGTATTTATTTTAACCAGGTACAATAGCTATTAAATAGTTAATAACTATTTAATAGTTACCTAGTTAAAATAATTACAAAATTACCTGTAAAATAAATCCTAACCTAAGTTACAATTAAACCTAACACTACACTATCAATACATTAATTAAATAAACTATCTACAATTATCTACAATTAAATCAACTAAACTAAATTACAAAAAAAAACAAAACACTAAATTACAAAAACAAACAAACACTAAATTACAAAAAATAAAAAAAGATTAAACTAATTACACCTACTCTAAGCCCCCTAAAAAATAACAAAGCCCCCCAAAATAAAAAAAATGCCCTACCCTATTCTAAAATAAAAATTGTAAAGCTCTTTTACCTTACCAGCCCTTAAAAGGGCCTTTTGCGGGGCATGCCCCAAAGAAAACAGCTCTTTTGCATTTAAATAAACATACAATACCACCCCCCCAACATTACAACCCACCACCCACATACCCCTAATCTAACCCAAACACCCCTTAAAAAACCTAATACTAAGCCCCTGAAGATCTTCCTACCTTATCTTCACCACGGCAGGTTTTACCGATCCGTCCAGAAGAGGCTCCGAAGTCTTCCTCCTATCCGGCAAGAAGAGGTCCAGAAGAGGGTCCAAAGTCTGCATCCTATCCGGCAAGAAGAGGACATCCGGACCGGCAAACATATTCATCCAAGCGGCATCTTCTATCTTCTTCCATCCGGCGCGGACCGGGACCATCTTGAAGCAGCCGACGCAGATCCATCCTCTTCTAACGACGTCCTAAGTCCGAATGAAGGTTCCTTTAAGGGATGTCATCCAAGATGGCGTCCCTCGAATTCCGATTGGCTGATAGGATTCTATCAGCCAATCGGAATTAAGGTAGGAAAAATCTGATTGGCTGATTGAATCAGCCAATCAGATTCAAGTTCAATCGGATTGGCTGATCCAATCAGCCAATCAGATTGAGCTTGCATTCTATTGGCTGTTCCGCGTCGGCTGCTTCAAGATGGTCCCGCTCCGCGCCGGATGGAAGAAGATAGAAGATGCCGCTTGGATGAAGATGTTTGCCGGTCCGGATGTCCTCTTCTTGCCAGATAGGAGGAAGACTTTGTACCCTCTTCTGGACCTCTTCTTGCCGGATAGGAGGAAGACTTCGGAGCCTCTTCTAGACGGATCGGTGATACCCGGCGTGGTGAAGATAAGGTAGGAAGATCTTCAGGGGCTTAGTGTTAGGTTTTTTAAGGGGTGTTTGGGTTAGATTAGGGGTATGTGGGTGGTGGGTTGTAATGTTGGGGGGGTTATTGTATGTTTATTTAAATGCAAAAGAGCTGTTTTCTTTGGGGCATGCCCCGCAAAAGGCCCTTTTAAGGGCTGGTAAGGTAAAAGAGCTTTACAATTTTTATTTTAGAATAGGGTAGGGGATTTTTTTTATTTTGGAAGGCTTTGTTATTTTTTTAGGGGGCTTAGAGTAGGTGTAATTAGTTTAAAATTCTTGTAATCTTTTTTTATTTTTTGTAATTTAGTGTTTGTTTGTTTTTGTAATTTAGTGGTTTTTTTTTTTGTAATTTAGTTTAGTTGATTTAATTGTAGATAATTGTAGATAGTTTATTTAATAAATTTATTGATAGTGTAGTGTTAGGTTTAATTGTAACTTAGGTTAGGATTTATTTTACAGGTAATTTTGTAATTATTTTAACTAGGTAACTATTAAATAGTTATTAACTATTTAATAGCTATTGTACCTGGTTAAAATAAATACAAAGTTGCCTGTAAAATAAATATAAATCCTAAAATAGCTACAATATAATTATTATTTATATTGTAGCTATATTAGGGTTTATTTTACAGGTAAGTATTTAGCTTTAAATAGGAATAATTTATTTAATAAGAATTATTTTATTTCGTTAGAATAAAATTATATTTAACTTAGGGGGGTGTTAGTGTTAGGCTTAGCTTTAGGGGTTAATACATTTATTAGAGTAGCGGTGAGGTCCGGTCGGCAGATTAGGGGTTAATAATTGTAGGTAGGTAGCGGCGATGTTGGGGGGGGCAGATTAGGGGGTAATAAATATTATGTAGGGGTCGGCGATGTTAGGGGCAGCAGATTAGGGGTACATAGGGATAATGTAGGTTGCGGCGGTGTGCGGTCGGCAGATTAGGGGTTAAAAAAATTTAATAGAGTGGCGGCGATGTGGGGAGGCCTCGGTTTAGGGGTACATAGGTAGTTTATGGGTGTTAGTGTACTTTAGAGCACAGTAGTTAAGAGCTTTATGAACCGGCGTTAGCCCAGAAAGCTCTTAACTCCTGGCTTTTTTCTGCGGCTGGAGTCTTGTCGTTAGAGTTCTAACGCTCACTTCAGCCAAGACTCTAAATACCAGCGTTAGAAAGATCCCATTGAAAATATAGGATACGCAATTGGCATAGGGGGATCTGCGGTATGGAAAAGTTGCGGCTGGAAAGTGAGCGTTAGACCCTTTCCTGACTTACCAGCGGGCGGTAAAAACCAGCGTTAGGACCCCCTAACGCTGGTTTGGACGGCTAACGCAGAACTCTAAATCTAGGCATAAGTCTCCAAGAGTTTATCCTCTGATGCTACAGAGGTTAGCTCATCCTCTGACAGTTGAGACATACTAGCTAAATCTGATTGGAAATTAGCTGTATATAATTCAGTAGAACTATGTTTAACCTTTCTCTTTCGTTTCCCAGAGATAGGTAAGGCATTTAGGGTCGCAGACACAGCAGATTGCAACTGCATGGTAAAGTCCTGAGAGGTTTATGGCTCAGATAATTAGCAGGGGTTAACAGATTTAGCTCCCTTCTTAGACTTTGTAACAGTACCCAGGCAATTGGAACAAAATTGAGCAGATGGACAAACCACCGCCTCCTCAAAACATAAACAGGTATTCCTTCTAACGTATTATCAGAGTCCTCCATTGCTGGAGATGCAATCCCACAGTAAGAAAACAGTTTCAAACAACAACGGTTTATTAATAAAAAAGGCACCTTTATAACCCTAATGGATGGGGCACTCACCACCTCCTAGACCCAGACAAGACAAACGCTCTCTGTAGGATTGCCAGAGTTCCTGTAGCAGGATCGTAAAACTAATGTAGCCACGCCCAATTACGTGGTGCGCAAGAAGGGACCTCTCCTGCTATGAGAAAAGCGCGCACAACTATTAGAAGCTGCGCAACTCACAAAAACTAAAGTGAAACCTGTCTGTTCCATTGTCAAAAGTACGCAGTCTATTTGAGCCCAAACCTTTACAAGTGTTCCTTAGAGAACAAAGCAGTACATATATTCCCCAAACTGTTCCAAAATAATCTCTAGTGAAAATAAAGCGGACTTGCCCTCCAGGATCTATTCTGTGGAACAGATACAGCCTCTCAAGTGTGACAGCCTTGCCACAGTGTTCTGACATGGAGTGTGAAAAGGCAAGCAGTGTAACTCGTTAACACTGATTGCCCAGGAGCTGCATCTCCAGACTCTAACTTTCATCAATAGTCTCCTCACTGAGAGAATTATAATTACTTAAAACACCAGTCCTCTCTTGAAGGGAAAATACCCATTTAAGGACTATCCAAAACTTCTGACACTTCTCTGCCATCCTCCTAGTGACGAAAGGCAAAGAATGACTGGGGGGGGGGGGGAGGGGAAGTCGGAGGGATATTTAAGCCTTTGGGTGGGGTGTCTTTGCCTCCTCCTGGTGGCCAAGTGTTTTATTTCCCAACAGTAAGGAATTAAGACGTGGACTCTCTCTGCCTTTGGAAATAAAGTGTATTTTCTCATTTTCAGACCTGGAAATGCACGTGCTGACTTATCGAGGTTAATTCTGCTACATACAGTGAGGGAAAAAAATATTTGATCCCCTGGTGATTTTGTACGTTTGCCCACTGACAAAGAAATGATCAGTCTATAATTTTAATGGTAGGTTTATTTGAACAGTGAGAGAAAGAATAACAAAAAAAAAAAAAAAAAAACGTATTACAAAAAAGTTATACATTGATTTGCATTTTAATGAGTGAAATAAGTATTTGACCCTTTTGCAAAATATGACTTAGTACTTGGTGGCAAAACCCTTGTTGGCAATCACAGAGGTCAGATGTTTCTTGTAGTTAGCCACCAGGTTTGCACACATCTCAAGAGGGATTTTGTACCCCTCCTCTTTGCAGATCCTCTACAAGTCATTAAGGTTTTGAGGCTGACGTTTGGCAACTCGAACCTTCAGCTCCTTGCACAGATTTTCTATGGGATTAAGGTCTGGAGACAGGCTAAGCCACTCCAGGACCTTAATGTGCTTCTTCTTGAGCCACTCCTTGGTTGCCTTGGCCATGCATTTTGGGTTATTGTCATGCTGGAATACCCATCCATGACCCATTTTCAATGCCCTGGCTGAGGGAAGGAGGTTCTCACCCAAGATTTGACGGTACATGGCCTTGTCCATCGTTCGTTTGATGCAGTGAAGTTGTCCTGTCCCCTTAGCAGAAAAACACCCCCAAAGCATAATGTTTCCACCTCCATGTTTGACGGTGGGTATGGTGTTCTTGGGGTCATAGGCAGCATTCCTCCTCATCCAAACACGGCGAGTTGAGTTGATGCCAAAGAGTTTGATTTTGGTCTCATCTGACCACAACACTTTCACCCAGTTTTCCTCTGAATCATTCAGATGTTCAATGGCAAACTTCAGACGGGCATGTACATGTGCGTACGTAGTGTGTTACTAATTGTTTTCTTGGTGACTATGGTCTCAGCTGCCTTGAGATCATTGACAAAATCAACCCGTGTAGTTCTGAGCTGATTCCTTACCGTTCTCAAGATCATTGAAACTCCACGAGGTGAGATCTTGCATGGAGCCCCAAACCGAGGGAGATTGACAGTTATGTTGTGTTTCTTCCATTTGCGAATAATCGCACTAACTGTTGTCACCTTCTCACCAAGCTGCTTAGCGATGGTCTTGTAGCACATTCCAGCCTTGTGTAGGTACAATCTTGTCCCTGACATCCTTGGAAAGCTCTTTGGTCTTGGCCATGGTGGAGAGTTTGGAATATGATGGATTGATTGCTTCTGTGGACAGGTTTCTTATATACAGGTAACAAGATGAGATTAGGAGCACTCCCTTTAAGAGGGTGCTCCTAATCTCAGCTCGTTACCTGTAAAAAAGACACCTGGGAGCCAGAAATTTTGCTGATTGATAGAGGATCAAATACTTATTTCACTCATTAAAATGCAAATAATTTAATAACTTTTTTGAAATGCGTTTTTCTGGATTATTTTGTTATTATTCTATCTCTCACTGTTCAAATAAACCTACCATTAAAATTATAGACTGATCATTTCTTTGTCATTGGGCAAACGTACAAAATCAGCAGGGGATCAAATTATTTTTACCCTCACTGTATATGGTATTACCTGTCTTGGATGATAACTGCAAAGCAATGCACTTTATACTATCATAATGACTTCAGCTAGTCTTGTTGCCTGCAAACTCAAGCCTGGATTGGCTCCTCCAAATAAGGTTAATATGTTAATTTGTTTTAAAGATGTTTACACTTGGCTGATATGTTATTCTATAGTCTTGTAATTACAAGGTGTTTACTGTCCCTTTAAGTAATATACTGCAACAGATTCATATACACAATGGTTTTAAAGGGGCAGTCTTCTTGAAAATGTTTATTGTTTAAAAAGATAGATAATCCCTTTATTACACATTCCCCAGTTTTGCATAACAAACACTGTTATATTAATGTACTTTTTACCTCTGTAATTACCTTGTATCTAAGCCTCTGCAGACTGCCTCCTTATTCCAGTTCAGTTTGATAGACTTGCATTCTAGTCAATCAGTGCTGACTCTTAAGTAACTCCACAGAAGTGAGCACAATGTTATTTATATGCCACACATGAACTAGCACTATATAGCCATAAAAAACTGTAAAAATGCACTGAGATAAGAGGCGGCTTGTAAGGGCTTAGAAATTAGCATAAGAGTCTATGTAGGTTTAGCTTTAAACAAAGAATACCAAGAGAACAAAGCAAATGATGATTAAAGTAAATTGAAAAGTTGTTTAAAATTGCATGCGCTATCTGAATCAAAACAGTTTAATTTAGACTAGACTGACCCTTTAAGCATTTAAAAGTGTAATCTTTTTAGTAAATGTTGCATTGTTTTGCATTCCAAGAACACAACCCTTGAAAAAGGCTCTTTTTTTGCATTTATCAGACATGCTCTTTTGGCAGGGCAAAAGGGGCACCTGCTCAACTCCCTATGCTTTGGGGGCCCCCGCAATGTTAGGTGTGAGGATATGAAAAGTTGTAATATATAGTGATATTCTTTATATGGGTAAAACTGAAAGCTGAGACAGGGGAGGACGTATAAGAGTGCTGAGCTGTGGGGCCCCACATGTTTGTCTTTCCCAGGGCCCCAAAAATGCTAGGGATGGCCCAGGTATCTATCTTATCTCATGATTGTATTTATCTTATATCCTATTGGCAGTCATATAGAGATATAAACAAGATTCTGTACTGATCAAGCAATCATGATGTAGCATGTTGCAGGGTACAACTTCTGAATTATAAATGAAGCACTGCAGACTCAATGGAGAGCTGAAAAAAGCACACATTTTAGGGATATATTACAGGTAAAACAAATAATGAAAGTCCTTATTTTTAATCTGCATAATTAATTATTGTAATGGGGATTTAATATGGTTTTCAATGTTCCTTTAATAAGATTATTAAAAGGTGTTTTTTTCTTTTGAGCACAGTAAACGACACACTCAGCTCATGTGATGCAGCTATTGTAACATATTTACCTGCGGCTCCCTTTGTAACGCTGCCTGTTTGTACATCCTCACTGCTGCTGCAACATCCCGCCGCCTCTTTACATGCTGTGCGTAGTACAGATCTCCCATCTTAATCTGAGCTGCAGAGACAAGTCCAGGATAAAGTGTAAACTCAGACAGAAACAACAAAGGTATCTAGTGTCCTACTCAGAGTTTGGTGAGTGAGTCTCTGTGTCTATTACGTGCACACAATTTTCTGCTGACGTCTGGATGGATATAAGTCCAAACCTTTGTATTATTGGGGCTCTCAGAGCAAAAACAAAATGTATGCTTACCTGATAAATTATTTTCTTTCCTGGCATGGAGAGTCCACAATTCCATTCTAATTACTAGAGGGAATTCAACTCCTGGCCACCAGGTTGAGGCAAAGAACACCCAGTTATGCTTTAAGTATCCTCCCCCTTCCCACAATCTCCAGTCATTCAGCCGAGGAAACATGGAAAGAGAAGAGGATCCAAAGAGCATAGAGGTGCCTGAAGTTTAGAAAATGGCGGGTCGTGGACTCTCCATGCCAGGAAAGAAAAGAATTTATCAGGTAAGCATAAATTTTGTTTTCTTTCCAATGGCATGGAGAGTCCACAAATCCATTACTAGTGGGAACCAATACCCAAGCTAGAGGACACAGAATGGATGGGAGGGAGAACAAGACAGGCGAACCTAAACAGAAGGCACCACCGCTTGAATCACTTACCTCCCAAAAGAAACCTCAGCTGGGGCAAAATCATTGGTTTTGTAAAATCTGGAAAAAGAATGCAACTAGGACCAAGTGGTCCCTTGCAGATTTGTTCCACAGAAACCTCATTATGTAAAGGCCCAAGAAAAAGAGACAGCTCTTGAGGAATGAACCATAATTCTCTCAGGAGACCATTGTCCAGCTGTCTCATAAGCCAACCGAAAAACACTTCTCAACCAAAAGGAAGTAGAAGTGGCCCTCTAACCCTTCTGTTAACCAGAGAATACAAGAAAAAGGGCAGATAAAATTTCAGACCTGACCAAGGTCTAAACAACATATAGAAACATCTGGTAGGTCAGTCAGACGTTATACAAAAGGATCGAAAGGGCAGAGGCCTGACCTTTCAAGAACTCACTGACAAGTCCTTCTCCAGGCCCTCCTGAAGAGAGGCAGAAAGCGGGGAACCCTCACCGACTCCAAGGGGACCCCTTAGATGCACACCCCTAAAAGAATGTACGCCACACCTTAAGGTAAATCTCAAGAGATATCGGCTTATGAACCAGATAATGAAATCAAGTACCTTAGCAGAAAAAACCTTGTCTAGACAAGACTAGGTGATCCACTCCAAGCAGAAAGCGTCATAGAATTTTGGAAGGTTTGGATGAAGGAAAGGACTCTGATAAGTATAAGGTCCTACCACAGCGGCAATTTCCACAAAGGTAAGGACGATATCTACACCAGATCCACTAACCAGAGACTGTGAGACTAGGCTGGTCCGAATAGAAGCCTTGATCAGAGCTACTAGCGGATCTCCTGATCTAGACCCATATACTGGAAGTTTGGAGTTTAGACAAGATGCTAACAAACCAACTCCGGAACTGCTCACTTGAGAGTTATCAAGAATACTTTCAGATGAAAAGTCCAATCTTCTATATGAAAAGTCTACTTGCTCAGATAATCTGCTTCCCAGAAGTCCACCCCTGAGAAGTGAAAGCAGAAAATTTACAATCGTGAAACTTCCCCCACAGAAGTATGCAAGTCACCTAATTTATAGCTAAAAAGCTCTGAATTCCTCCCTGGTGGTTGATATGCACCACCAAAGAGAACAAGTTAGACTGGCCTCTAAAAAACTGGACTAAACTCAATTGAGGTCAAACTGTCAGAGCATTGAAAATTGCTTCCAACTGAAGGACATTTATTGTGAGGGAAAAATCCCTCCTGAGTCCAAAGTCCCTGAGCTCTTAAGGAACCCCCAAACTGCTCCCCTAGCCCGAAAGACTGGCATTCGAGATCTCCCAAGATTGTCCCAGGAAACATGTGCCCTGGGAAAGATGATCCTGGGAGATCCACCAGGACAGAGGGACTCTTGTCTGATTGTCTAAGACTAGCTTCTGAGAGAGGACCAAGAGGTCTTCGTTCCATTGTCTGAGCATGCATAACTGTAGAAGTCTCAGAGGAAAACGAGCAAAAGGATAATGTCCATGGAAACCACCATGAAACCAATGACTGACTTCCACAGAACTACTGATGGGCGGACAAAGGACTGAAGAGAAAGACAAGTTGCAAGAAAATCTTCCTGAAAATCGAGTCTAAAACAGACACCAAAAATCATACCTGGTATTTGGTATAAAAGAACTCCTTTCAGATACACCCTCCACCAATGAGGGTGTAGAATCAACAAAAGTGGATCTGTATGGTATCTTGATAAATGAAAAGATGGAGCAGAACCAATATATCATCTGGGTATGGAGCAACCACTATTCTCTGAGATCTGGCCACTGCCAGAAGTGACCCTTTAGAGTCTTTGTAAAGATTCATGGAGCAGAGACAAGGCCAAAAAGAGGAGCTACAATTAGAAGTGTTTATATAAACAGGCGAACCACAGGAATTGGAAATGTTCCTTGATTAGGAACAGTAATATACGCATCCTTCAGGTTTAAGGTAGTCATGAACTGACCCTCCTGAACCAAAGGTAGAAGAGAAGCCTCAATCCTGTACCGCCACTCAGTCCCAGAGAAGCGAGATCATTTTCACAGTTTAATAGTACCTCTCTTTTTAACTGGTGTACAGGAAACCTGGACAAGGAATCCATCTCCTGTATCTCAGGGAGACTACTACCACTGGGTAGACCTCCTATAAAGTCCTGGCTTGCTCAGGCTTGGAAGAAGAGGATGATTTTTGTACCTTGAAGTTGAAAAAGTAACGGAAAATTTAAATTTAGAGATCCTTGGACCTACTCTTCTAGTCCTGTGGCAGAAAGGCTCCCTTTCTGCTAGTATACACGTCAGTAGACCAAGACAGTAGCCACAGGGTTCTGCAAGATAGAATCGCAAAGTTAGAAATCTTTTGCCCCCCCAACAAACTACCTGCATGCTGGCGTCACAAATAAAGGAATTGGCCATCCTTAAAGTCTTACTCCTATCCTGGATCTCCTCTATTGTAATCTCCTCTGAAATCAGGACAAGGAGACCAATAAGAAATCGACCAGCAACTGTCGCAATACTAGCAACAGGTTGCTATTGTAGACTCTGATATATAACATCTCTCTTATCTATTTCTCTAACCATAGGATCCTTAAAGAAGTAAATATCCTCCAGAGGGATAGAGGTTGATAGAGGTTCTGGGCTAAGGTGTAATAGCGCCACATATTGGTGTCCTAAAAATACTAAGAATGAAGAAGTCCTACGAAGAAAAAACATTGAAAGAATCACCTCATATGAGAGTGATTCAAATACAGAGACCCTGCAATACCAGGTCAATGCGTGGAGTGGACAGATCTAGCTCTTCTACCATCCCCCTGTTCCAAAAATCTATTTAATATATGGTCCCCAGAAAAGAATGCACCTTAAAAGATAAAAGGAGCATGTATTAGCATTGAGCTGCCGCCAGATGGCGGCAAATATAAGAAAAACACAATATTTATCAGGAGAGACATCCTGAAAGGAAAACTGTAGGTACATATGTTTATTATGTTTAGTATGATAAAATGAAGTCATTAACCCCAGGGGAAATTACCACAAAGTTAATCTGTTGACATTGTCACCATAACCATGTAGCAATCACCTATGAAAGTCTCATGTATACATAAATATAAAAATGTGAATAGCTAGCTCAGAGGATAAAATAAAAAGAGCATGCATTTGCTTTGAGCTGCCACTGGATGGCGACAAATACTAGGCATACACAGTGCTTATAAGAGAAGAAACGTCCTGAAAAAAGAACTGTGGTTACATATTTCAGATTGAAAAAATAAAAAACAATCCCAATTATATAGTTCCACATAAAACCTAATCCTCAACCATAATGTGCTTAAAGTGACAGTCTACACAAGAATAGTTAACAAAATGTATGCTTACCTGATAAATGTATTTCTTTCCGGACATGGAGAGTCTACAACTTCATTCCAATTACTAGTGGGATATTCAATTCCTGGCACCCCAGCAAAGCTGTCAAGTGTAGCTTCCCTGACCCATAATTCCCAGTGATTCAGCTGAAGGAAAATGTAAAAAGAAGTAACACGGGTGAAAAAAGTGCCTGAGGTTTACTCAAAAAAATTTGCCGAATTATAATTAAAAATAGGGCGGGGTCGTGGACTCTCCATGTCCGGAAAGAAAGAAATGACAAGGAATGAACAGGGAGGGAGAAAAAGGCAGGAGAACCTAAACAGAAGGCAACACCGCTTGAAGAACCTTTCTCCCAAAAGAAGCCTCAGTCGAGGCAAAATAATCAAATTTGTAGAATTTGGAAACAATATTCAAAGAGGACCATGTTGCTGCCTTGCAAATCTGTTCCACAGAAGCTTCATTTTGGAAAGAACAAGAAGAGGAGACAGCCCTAGTGGAATGAGCCGTAAAGCTCTCCTGAGGCTGCTGTCCAGAAGTCTCATAAGTCAAACGAATCATACTTCTCAACCAGAGGGAAAGAGAAGTAGAAGTGGCTTTCTGACCTATACGCTTTCCAGAAAAAACAAAAAACAGGGCAGAAAATTGACTTTAATAGCTTGAAGGTAAAACTTTAGAGCACGCACAACATTCAAGTTATGCAAAAGACATTCCTTATGAGAAGGATTAGGACAAAAAGAAGGAACAACAATTTCCTGATTAATGTTTCGATCCGACACTACCTTATGGAGAAATCCCAGCTTTGTACAAAGGACCGCCCTACCCGCATGAAAAGGAAGGAACGGGAAATCCCACTGCACAGCAGAAAACATCGAAACTCTGCGATCGTAAGAAAAAGCAAGTAGAAACAAGACCTTCCAAGATAAAAACTTCATATTAACAACGTGCACTGGCTCAAACGGAGCATGCTGCAAAATTTTAAGAGCTAGGTTAAGGCTCCAAAGAGGAGCAACAGGTTAAAACACAGGCCTGATTCTGACCAGGGCCTGAACAAAAACTTGAACATCTGGCAAAAGAAAAGACAGTGCAGAAAACTGACCCTTCAAAATACTGACTGACAAACCTTTCTCCAGGCCATCCTGAAGAGAGAATAAAATACGGAGAATCCTCACCCGGCTCCAGAAGAAACTTTTAAATCTGCACCAAAAAGATATTTACGCCATACCTTATGGGAAAAACTTGCTAGAAAACCGGTCAGCGAGCCTGAGCATAGTATCAAAGACCACTTCAGAGAAACAACGTCTAGACAGAACTAGGCGTTTGATCTCCAAGCAGTCAAATTTCAGAGAATCTAGATTTGAATGGAGGAATGGACCCTGAAATAGAAGGTCCTTCCTCAGAGGAAACCTCCAAGGAGGAAGAGATGACATCCTGACCAGATCTGCAAACCAGATCCTGCGAGGCCATGCAGGAGCTAATAGAAATACCAATGCTCTCTCCTGTGTGATATGAATAATGACTCGTGGAAGGAGAGCAAATGGAGGAAAAAGCAAGACCATAGAGAAGATCCAAGGAACCACCAGCGCGTCTATCAAGGCGGCCTGAGGATCTCTTGACCTTGAACCGTACTTTGGAAGCTTGGCGTTCTGACGAGACGACATCAGATCCAACTCTGGAACCCCCCACCTGAGAGTTATCTAAGAGAAAACTTCCGGATGGAGAGCCCACTCCCCGGATTGAAAAGTCTGTCTGCTCAGAAAATCTGCATCCCAGTAGTCCACTCCAGGAATGTGGATGGCAGATAGAAGACAATTGTGAGCTTCCGCCCACTGCAGAATGCGTTTCACCTCCTTCATGGCCAAGGAACTCCGAGTTCCCCTCTAGTGGTTAATGTAAGCCACTGAGGTGATGATGTCCGACTGGAATCTGATAAACCGGACTAAAGATAATTGAGGCCAAGCTGTCAAGGCATTGAAGATTGTTCTCAACTCCAAGATGTTCATGGGAAGAGAAAATTCTTCCCAAGACCACAGTTCCTGAGCTTTAAGAGAACCCCAAACAGCTCTCCAGCCTAACAGGCTAGCGTTCGTAGCCAGAATCACCCAGGAAGGTCTCAGGAAGCAAGAGTCCCTAGAAAGATGATCCTGTGAAATCCACCACGAAAGAGAGTCTTTTATTAAGGGGTCCAGATTTATCCTCTGCGATAAATCCGAATGGTCTCCGTTCCATTGCCTGAGCATGCAAAACTGCAACGGTCGAAGATAGACCCGAGCAAAAGGAATGATGTCCATGGAAGCCACCATCAGACCATTACCTCCATACCTTAAGTCACTGATGAATTAAAGGCAGACTGGAGAAAAAGAAAAACAGAATTTATGCTTACCTGATAAATTCCTTTCTCTTGTGATGTATCGAGTCCACGGATTCATCCATACTTGTGGGATAATCTCCTTCCCAACAGGAAGTGGCAAAGAGAGCACCCACAGCAGAGCTGTCTATATAGCTCCTCCCTTAGCTCCACCCCCCCAGTCATTCGACCGAAGGCTAGGAAGAAAAAGGAGAAACTATAGGGTGCAGAGGTTACTGAAGTTTTTCAATAAAAATATACTACCTGTCTTAAACAGACAGGGCGGGCCATGGACTCGATACATCACAAGAGAAAGAAATTTATCAGGTAAGCATAAATTCTGTTTTCTCTTGTAAGATGTATAGAGTCCACGGATTCATCCATACTTGTGGGATACCAATACCAAAGCTTTAGGACACGGATGAAGGGAGGGACAAGACAGGTACCTTAAACGGAAGGCACCACTGCTTGTAGAACCTCTCTCCCAAAAATAGCCTCCGAAGAAGCAAAAGTATTGAATTTGGAACATTTGGAAAAAGTATGAAGCGAAGACCAAGTCGCCGCCTTACAAATCTGTTCAACAGAAGCCTCATTTTTACAAGCCCATGTGGAAGCCGATGCTCTAGTAGAATGAGCAGTAATTCTTTCAGGAGGCTGCTGGCCAGCAGTCTCATAAGCCAAACGGATGATGCTTTTCAGCCAAAAAGAAAGAGAGGTAGCCGTAGCCTTTTGACCTCTCCGCTTACCAGAATAGACAACAAACAATGAAGATGTTTGACAGAAATCTTTGGTTGCTTGTACGTAGAACTTTAAAGCACGAACCACATCAAGATTGTGCAACAGACGTTCCTTCTTTGAAGAAGGATTAGGACACAGCGAAGGAACAACAATTTCCTGATAGATATTCCTATTAGAAACAACCTTAGGAAGGAATCCAGGTTTGGTACGTAAAACCACCTTATCTGCATGGAAAACAAGATAAGGTGAGTCACACTGTAAAGCAGATAACTCAGAAACTTTTCGAGCCGAAGAGATAGCTACTAAAAACAGAACTTTCCAAGATAGAAGCTTAATATCTATGGAATGCATAGGTTCAAACTGAACCCCTTGAAGAACTTTAAGAACTAAGTTTAGGCTCCATGGCGGAGCAACAGGTTTGAAGACAGGCTTGATTCTGATTAAAGCCTGACTAAACGCTT
Organism: Bombina bombina; assembly: GCF_027579735.1. NCBI lineage: Eukaryota > Metazoa > Chordata > Amphibia > Anura > Bombinatoridae > Bombina > Bombina bombina. The sequence continues at coordinate 1,269,163,196 of NC_069501.1, forward strand.
GAACGTCTGGGACATCTGCCAGACGCTTGTGTAAAAGAATAGACAATGCAGAAATCTGTCCTTTTAAGGAGCTAGCTGATAAACCCTTCTCCAATCCTTCTTGGAGAAAAGACAATATTCTAGGAATCCTAATCTTACTCCATGAGTAACCCTTGGATTCACACCAATAAAAATATTTGCGCCAAATCTTATGATAGATTTTCCTGTGACAGGCTTTCTAGCTTGAATCAGGGTATCAATGACCGACTCAGAGAAACCACGCTTTGATAAAATCAGGCGTTCAATCTCCAAGCAGTCAGACACAGAGAAATTAGATTTGGATGCTTGAAAGGACCTTGGATTAGAAGGTCCTGCCTCATTGGCAGAGTCCACGGTGGAACCGATGACATGTCCACTAGGTCTGCATACCAAGTCCTGCGTGGCCACGCAGGTGCTATCAGAATCACCGAAGCTCTCTCCTGCTTGATTCTGGCAACCAGACGTGGGAGGAGAGGAAACGGTGGAAATACATAGGCCAGATTGAAGGACCAGGGCACTGCTAGAGCATCTAACAGTACCGCCTGGGGATCCCAGGACCTGGACCCGTAACGAGGAAGTTTGGCGTTCTGCCGGGACGCCATCAGATCCAATTCTGGTGTGCCCCATAGCTGAGTCAGCTGGGTAAATACCTCCGGATGGAGCTCCCACTCCCCCGGATGAAAAGTCTGACGACTTAGGAAATCCGCCTCCCAGTTCTCTACCCCTGGGATATGGATTGCTGAGAGATGGCAAGAGTGATCCTCCACCCATCGGATTATTTTGGTTACCTCCATCATCGCTAGAGAACTCCGTGTTCCTCCTTGATGATTGATATAGGCTACAGTCGTGATGTTGTCCGACTGAAATCTGATGAATTTGGCCGCAGCTAGCTGAGGCCACGCCTGAAGCGCATTGAATATCGCTCTCAGTTCTAGAATGTTTATCGGGTGGAGAGTTTCCTCCCGAGACCATAAGACCTGTGCTTTCAGGGAGTTCCAGAGCAGGCTGGCATCTGTCATTACTATGAACCACTCTGGCCTGCGGAAACACATTCCCTGAGACAGGTGGTCCTGAGACAACCACCAGAGAAGAGAGTCTCTGGTCTCCTGGTCCAGATGCAGTTGAGGAGATAAATCTGCATAATCCCCATTCCACTGTTTGAGCATGCATAGTTGCAGTGGTCTGAGGTGTAGGCGGGCAAAAGGAACTATGTCCATTGTCGCTACCATTAATCCGATTACCTCCATACACTGAGCCACTGATGGCCGAGGAATGGAATGAAGAGCTCGGCAAGTGGTTAAGAGTTTTGATTTTCTGACCTCCGTCAGAAATATTTTCATTTCTACCAAGGAAGGAGACTCTTGTGAGAGGGAAGAGAGAACTCTTTTTTATGTTCACCTTCCACCCGTGAGATCTCAGAAAAGCCAACACGATGTCCGTGTGAGACTTGGCTAGCTGGAAAGTCGACACCTGAATTAAGATGTCGTCTAGATAAGGCGCCACTGCTATGCCCCGCGGTCTTAAAACCGCCAAAAGGGACCCTAGCACCTTTGTGAAAATTCTGGGAGCCGTGGCCAACCCGAAGGGAAGGGCCACAAACTGGTAATGCCTGTCCAGAAAGGCGAATCTGAGGAATTGATGATGATCTCTGTGAATAGGGATGTGTAGATACGCATCCTTTAAGTCCACGGTAGTCATATATTGACCCTCCTGGATCAGAGGTAGAATAGTCCAAATAGTCTCCATCTTGAATGATGGTACTCTGAGGAACTTGTTTCGAATTTTGAGATCCAAGATTGGTCTGAAAGTTCCCTCTTTTTTGGGAACCACAAACAGATTTGAGTAAAACCCTAGCCCTTGTTCCGCTTTTGGAACTGGGCGGATCACTCCCATGGTATGTAGGTCTTCTACACAGCATAAGAACGCCTCTCTCTTTGTCTGGTTTGCAGACAATTGAGAAATGTGAAATCTCCCACTTGGGGGGGAGTCTTTGAAGTCCAGAAGATATCCCTGGGACACAATTTCTAAAGCCCAGGAATCGTGGACATCTCTTGCCCAAGCCTGAGCGAAGAGAGAGAGTCTGCCCCCTACTAGATCCGGTCCTGGATCGGGGGCTACCCCTTCATGCTGTCTTAGAGGCAGCTGCAGGCTTCTTGGCCTGTTTACCCTTGTCCCAAGCCTGGTTAGGTCTCCAGACTGACTTGGATTGGGCAAAATTCCCCTCTTGCTTTGCAGCAGGGGAAGCTGAAGCGGGACCACCCTTGAAGTTCCGAAAGGAAAATTATTTTGTTTGGTCCTCATTTTATTTGTTTTATCCTGAGGGAGGGCATGGCCTTTCCCTCCAGTGATTTCTGAAATAATCTCTTTCAGTTCAGGCCCGAATAGGGACTTTCCTTTGAAAGGGATGTTCAAAAGTTTAGATTTTGATGATACATCAGCAGACCAGGACTTAAGCCATAACGCCCTGCGTGCTAAAATGGCAAAACCTGAATTCTTTGCCGCTAATTTAGCCAGTTGGAAAGCGGCATCTGTAATGAAAGAATTAGCCAACTTAAGAGCCTTAATTCTATCCATAATATCCTCTAATGGAGTCTCCATCTGAAGAGCCTCTTCTAGAGCCTCAAACCAGAAAGCAGCTGCAGTAGTTACAGGAACAATGCACGCAATAGGTTGGAGAAGAAAACCTTGATGAACAAAAATTTTCTTCAGGAGACCCTCTAATTTTTTATCCATAGGATCTTTGAAAGCACAACTGTCTTCGATAGGTATAGTTGTACGCTTAGCAAGAGTAGAAACAGCTCCCTCCACCTTAGGAACCGTCTGCCACGAGTCCCGCATGGTGTCAGATATGGGAAACATTTTCTTAAAAACAGGAGCGGGAGCGAACGGAATACCTGGTATATCCCACTCCTTAGTAACAATATTCACAATCCTCTTAGGGACTGGAAAAACATCAGTGTAAACAGGAACCTCTAAGTATTTGTCCATTTTACACAATTTCTCTGGAACCACTATAGGGTCACAATCATCTAGAGTTGCTAATACCTCCCTGAGCAATAAGCGGAGGTGTTCAAGTTTAAATTTAAAGGCCGTCATATCAGAATCTGTCTGAGGGAGTGTTTTTCCAGAATCAGACATTTCTCCCTCAGATAACAAATCCCTTACCCCTACTTTAGAACATTGTGAGGGTATATCGGATACGGCTACTAAAGCGTCAGACGGCTAAGCATTTGTTCTTAACCCAGAGCTGTCACGCTTTCCTTGTAAACCAGGCAGTTTAGAGAAAACCTCTGTGAGGGTTTTATTCATAACTGTGGCCATGTCTTGTAAAGTAAATGAATTCAACGCACTAGAGGTACTTGGCGTCACTTGTGCGGGCGTTACTGGTTGTGACACTTGGGGAGAGCTAAATGTCAAACACTCATTTCCTTCTGTCTGAGAATCATCTATTGCTATATTTTTAAGTGCTAAAATATGCTCTTTATAATTTATAGACATATCAGTGCAAGTGGGACACATTCTAAGAGGGGGTTCCACAATGGCTTCTAAACACATTGAACAAGGATTTTCCTTGATGTCAGACATGTTAAACAGGCTAGTAATGAAACAAGCAAGCTTGGAAAACACTTTAATCAAAGCAAATAATACTTAGAAGAAAACTGTACTGTGCCTTTAAGAGAAAAAAAGATGCACAAACTCTGCAAAACAGTGTAAAAAAGCAGTAAAATTTACGAAATTTTTACAGTAGCATCATAAAGCCTTAGTAAGATTGCACAGCTAGACAAATAAACGATTAATGTAAAAACCGGATTGACAAAACGTCAAAAAACGGTAAAAAAAAACGTTCAGCACCTTGCCACAGCTCTGATGTGGCGCCTACCTGCCCTTTTAGGAAAGATTTGTGGGGTAAAAAACTTCTTTTAAGCCCTCAACCACAGTAGGACCCTCTGGAGAAGCAGCTGGATGTCTCTGCGTAAAAGAAACTGCGCAACTGAGGCGTGAAAATAGGCCCCTCCCACCTCACTCGATGTTATGGGGCCTAAAAGAAACACACCAGAGTGTTTCTAAACTATCCATGTGGTAAAAACCCTTAAATAAGCCACAATGACCCCTCAAAGTCCCTTAAAAAAACGTTATGTTTGCAATGAAAAAACGTTTTTTCCTAACAGTGTCACCAGTAACCAATGAGCCCTTTATGCAAGCTGGGATTCCTACTAAGTGTCTGAATACAGCTTACCCTTCCCTCATGGGGATATTGCCAGCCTTTTCTAGAATAATCACAGTCTGTCTAGAAAAAAATAGACTGAACATACCTCAATGCAGCTTAGCATGCAAACCGTTCCCCCAACTGAAGTTTTCCTGTACTCTTCAGCCCCTGTGAGAACAGCAGTGGATCTTAGTTACAAAATGCTAAGATCATCATCCTCCTTGCAGAAATCTTCATCCTTTTTCTGCCAGAGAGTGAATAGTACACACCGGTACCATTTAAAATAACAAACTTTTGCTTGAGAAAATAAAAACTAACATTTTTGTCACCACACTCACTTTACCCTTCCTAGCAGTTAAGCAGGCAAAGAGAATGACTGGGGAGGTGGAGCTAAGGGAGGAGCTATATAGACAGCTCTGCTGTGGGTGCTCTCTTTGCCACTTCCTGTTGGGAAGGAGAATATCCCACAAGTATGGATGAATCCGTGGACTTGATACATCTTACAAGAGAAAGCAGCAAGAAGTTTGGATTTTCTGACGTCAGGAAAATCTACATGGACAGGGAAGCTATGAAAGTCCCTAGGAAACACACTCTTGAAGTTGGAACAAGAGAACTCAATTCCAGATTCACCTTCCACCTGTGAGAATGAAGAAAAGACAACAACATCTCTGTATGAGATTTTGTTAGATGAAAAGATGATTCCTGAGCCAAGATGTTGTCTAGATAGGGCCACAGAAATTCCCTGGGATCTGATCACACTTGTGAATATTATGGCAGCTGTGGCAATACCAAACAGAAGGGCAATAAACTGGAAAATATTGTCCAGAAAGTAGAAATTGGAGATAATCCTTGAGAAGGGGAACAAGTAAGTATGCGTCCTTCAAAACTATGGTCGTTAATGTGACCAGAAGGACATGCAATGTAAGAATTTGGAAGCTGTAGCCGGGTTCAAACTCACAACTTTTGGATTGTGAGGCAGTTGACATAACCACTGAGCCCCAACTACCCCTCAAACTGACCTCCAGAACCAAAGGAAGAATGGAACGAATAGTTTCCATCTTGGAGGACGGAACCCTGAGGAGTTTGAGACACTTTAGATCTAAGATGGGACTAAAGTGACATCCAGCACTAGCATCTGGAGTCGAACCAACAATCTTTAAGGTGCAAAGCCGCAAATCAAACCACTAGGCTACATAAGCCTGCTTGACCTTGTTCCTAGAGGGACTGGTACCAAAACTCCTAGGGAAGATACATCCTCTACGCAATTTAAGAAGGTCACAGTCTTTACCTGGTTTGAGGATAGACTTGACAGGAGAAATCTGTCCCTTGGAGGGCAAGATCTGAATCCTATTTGTAACCCAGAGATACTATGACCAAACGCCACAAACTGGGACGTTGTGTATCCAAGCCTGTCGAAAAAGAGAAAGATTTAGAAGGATTCTTCTTTCCCTTGTTGCAAGGCTGGCTGGATATCCAATTGGACCTGGATTGGTCTGTATCGGAAGAATAAGAGGACTTCTGTCCTTAAAGTTGTGAAAAGAATGATTAATAGAAGTCTGTCGACCCTTAGGTTTATTTCTCTTGTCCTGAGGTAGAAAGGTAGATCCCTTTCCACCCGAAATCTCTGAAAAGATTTCCGCCAGACAAGGCCCAAACAGAATTTCACCCTTACAAGGAAAAAACAAAAACTTGTCCTAGTTCTTAACCACAAATTTCAGCGAGCTAGAACAGTGAAGCTAGACATCTCAGATCTCGGTCAAATTATCTGCCTGATAGCATCGCAGATAAAGGAATGGGCCAGAATAAGAGCTTTGATCCTATCTTGGATCTCCTCTATTGTAGATTCTTCCGATATCAGATCAGACACGGCATTGTACCAGTAGGATGCTGCTCCCGCAACTGGAGCAATACTAGCCTACAGGAAGCCACTGTAATCCTTGATGGATGAATATCTTCTTTAAGATAAAATACATATTTTTCGCTTAGAGGAAATAAGAGAAATCACCTCAGCGTGAGAAGAAACCAGCATAGAACCTTCGTGAAGATCCTGGGTGCTGTGGCCAACCCAAAGGGAAGAGCCACAAACTGAAAATGTTTGTCCAGGAAGGCAAACCTTAGGAACTGATGATGATCCTTGTGAATAGGAATATGAAGGTATGCATCCTTCAAGTCCACGGTAGTCATATATTGACCCTCCTGGATCATTGGCAAAATTGTTCGTATAGTCTCCATCTTGAATTATGGGACTCTGAGAAATTTGTTTAGGCATTTGAGATCTAAAATTGGTCTGAAAAATCCCTCTTTTTTGGGAACCACGAACAGATTTGAGTAAAACCCTTGTCCCTGTTCTAGTTTTGGGACTGGGCAAATTACTCCCATGGTAGAGAGGTCTTTTACACAGCGTAAGAACGCCCCTCTTTTTGTCTGGTCTACAGACAAACGTGAAAAATTAAATCTCCCTCTTGGGAGAAATTCCTTGAATTCCAGCTGATACCCCTGGGTCACAATTTCCAATGCCCAGGGATCCTGAACATCTCTTGCCCAAGCCTGAGCAAAGAGAGAAAGTCTGCCCCCTACTAAATCCGGTCCCGGATCGGGGGCTGCCCCTTCATGCTGTCTTGGTAGCAACAGTGGGCTTCTTGGCTTGTTTACCTTTATTCCAGGCCTGGTTAGGTCTCCAGGCTGACTTGGATTGAGCAAAATTCCCTTCCTGCTTTGTGGCGGAAGAGGAAGCAGAGGGTCCTTTAAAGTATCGAAAGGAACGAAAATTATTTTGTTTACCCCTCATCTTCACAGCCTTATCCTGAGGCAGGGCATGACCTTTACCTCCAGTAATGTCAAAAATGATTTCCTTTAATTCAGGCCCAAATAGGGTCTTACCTTTAAAAGGAATAGCTAACAGCTTAGATTTTGATAACACATCAGCAGACCAAGACTTGAGCCATAACGCTAAGATGGCAAAGCCTGCATTTTTCTCTGCTAATTTAGCCATTTGAAAAGTGGCATCTGTAATAAAAGAATTAGCGAGCTTGAGAGCCTTAATTCTATCCAAAATATCATCTAATGTGGTCTCAACCTTAAGAGACTCCTCTAGAGCCTCAAACCAAAAAGCTGCTGCAGTAGTAACTGGAACAATGCAAGCTATAGGTTGTAGAAGAAAACCCTGATGAATAAACAATTTCTTTAGAAGACCCTCTAATTTTTTATCCATAGGATCTTTGAAAGCACAACTGTCCTCAATAGGTATAGTTGTACACTTAGCTAGGGTAGAAATAGCTCCCTCCACCTTAGGGACCGTTTGCCAAGAATCCCGAATGGTGTCAGATATGGGAAACATGTTCTTAAAATTAGGAGGGGGGAGAGAACGGAATGCCTGGTCTATCCCATTCCTTTGTAACAATGTCCGAAATCCTTTTAGGGACTGGAAAAACATCAGTGTAAGTAGGTACCTCTAGATATTTGTCCATCTTACATATTTTCTCTGGTGGTATCACAATAGGGTCACAATCATCCAGAGTTGCTAAAACCTCCCGGAGTAACAGACGGAGGTGTTCAAGCCTAAATTTAAAGGACATCATGTCCGAATCTGTCTGAAGCAACACATTTCGTGAATCTGAAAGTTCTCCCTCAGACAGCAATTCCCCGACCCCCAAATCAGAGCACTGTGAGGGTACATCGGAAATGGCCAATAAGGCATCAGAGGGCTCAGTATTTACCTTAATACCTGACCTACTGCGTTTACCCTGTAAAACTGGCAGTTTAGATAATACCTCTGTAAGGGTAGTGGACATAACTGCAGCCATATCTTGCAGAGTAAAAGAATTAGACGCACTAGAAGTACTTGGCGTCGCTTGAGTGGGCGTTAAAGGTTGTGACACTTGGGGGGAATTGGATGGCATAACCTGATTCTCTTCAGACTGAGAATCATCCCTAGACATACTTTTATCACCTAAAATATGTTCTTTGCAGTGTAAGGCCCTTTCAGTACAAGAAGGACACAATGAAAGTGGGGGTTCCACAATGGCTTCTAAACACATAGAGCATTGACTTTCCTCAATGTCAGACATGTTAAACAGGCTATAGTAATAACCACAAAAGTCGTGAAAACACTTTATTTATTGAAAAAAACTAATTTTGAAAACACAAGTACTGCGCCTTTAAGAAGTAAAAAAGCGCATAATTTTTCAAAATCTGCTTACAAATGCTATTAAGTGTTCAAATTTAGCATATATCTTTCCTATATTGTAGTCTGATATTGCACCACAAGTTTGGGACAATTTAACCCTTGAAAAATGTCACACCAAAAACGTTATGAAAACAACTTAGACAACTGCGCATCTGAGGCGCGAAAATTAGGCCCTGCCCATCATATGCGATGTACTCCGCCTAAAAAAACGCAAGTAAGCGGTACAGAACTAGCCATGTGGATAAACATCCTAATTGTATGATATAGCCATATGAACCCCTAGCACAAACACCAGTGATATTAACCGTTTGGCCATAAAAATCGTTATGCTGCCCCAGTGTCTAAACCATGCTGCCATAATTTTTGCTTGCTGCATTTAGCCCATAACAAATAAATACACAGGTCTCCAGTAATACCCCTTCTTATGTCTATAGGTTTACTGCTTACCCCTTCCCTCTTGGGAACTATGTCAGCCTGTTCTGAAATATCACAGTCTCTTCAGAAGTAAATGACTGAACATACCTCAATGCTTGTAGCATGAAAACGTTCCCCACACTGAAGCTTCTCTAGTACTCCTCAGCCATTCTGTGGGAACTCATATGGATCTTAGTGACATCTGCTAAGATCATCAACCTACAGGCAGAAATCTTCTTCTGTATGCTGCCAGAGGAAAAATAGTACTCACCGGTACCATTTAAAATAAAAAATTCTTGATTGAAGAAAATAAAAACTATCATTTTAACACCTCTTTCACTTTACCTCTTCCTATTACTAGTATAGGCAAAGAGAATGACTGGGGGTGGAGAGAAGGGAGGAGCTATATATACAGCTCTGCTGTGGTGCTCTTTGCCACTTCCTGTTAGCAGGAGGATAATATCTCACAAGTAAGGATGAATCTGTGGACTCGTTGTATCTAGTAGAAGAAATCATTCCCTTAAAGGGGAGGGAAAGAAGTCTAAACTTAGAAGTCATATCCGCAGACCATGACTTCAGCCAGAGCCCGACGGGCCTGAACAGAAAAGGATGAAGCCTTAGCATTTAGGCGAATAATCTGCCTAATAGCATACCAGATAAAAGAATTAGCAACCCTCAAGGCCGTAAATCTTTCTGAGTAACGTTGAGGGGACCTCTCCTCCCCGATCAATCCTATAAGGAGTCACACCAGAAGGTAGTTTTTCCAGCAACCGCGGCAACAGCCGTCTCTGGTTGAAACAAATATCCCGTATGTTGAAAACAACTTTCTTAACAGAGTTTCCATTCTTTGTCCAGGGGCTCTTAAAACGAAGAGCTATCCTAAAACGGGATAGTAATACGTTTAGCAAGGGTGAAGATAGTGCATTCCTTTTAGGGACAGAACCTCACAACTTCATTGAGAGTCCAAGACCGGGAACAATTTGTTAAAGGGAGAAGAGGGGAACAATCCAGTCTTATTCATTCTTAATGATGTTCGCCATCTAATAGGAGCAGGGAAGGATAAGGTACCACACTGTCCTCAAACTCTATCCAATTTAGGAATTAAAGGTTCCTTAGGCAATTTGGCCTCTGGAACCACTGAATTCCCAAAAAACTTCCTTTAGAAGAAAGCGCAAATTCCTAAAACTAAAGTCTGATTCCTCCGCAACCGGAGGTTTAGAGGCAGCAGACTCCGACCCAGAATGTTCACACTCTGAAGTCTCAGAAAGAATCTTAATCTTCTGATAACCCTATCAGTTAAATCCAATAAATTATCTGATGTACTCTGGGAAGGAGTGCAATATGTAACCTTTCGCTTGCTCTTAGCAGGGCGAGGTAAAGCATTAAAAGCCACAGACACCGCCGTCTGAGCTGCACAGTAATATGAGATAAGCATGTAGGGTACGCACCTCACTGGACGACAACTCAGAGGTGGACGGTTAAGTGGTATCAAACATGTCTGATATAATCACATTATCAAGGCATGTGGAACATAATTGAGGGGGCGGTACTAAGGCCTCCTTACATTATAAACAATTACTCTTTAGGAATAGAGGGCGTGCCCTCTAAGTAACAGAATCCTCCATCGCTAGTGCAATAACCGGAGAACTATAGAAATAAAACATTATTTTATTTAAAAAACCTGCACCTTTATATCCCAGTGGCTGTGCCATGACCCACACAGTACAGAGAGTTAGGACTCCTCTCTGATAGACACCCGGTCAGGAAAGAGGGAAAGAATCATATGGTGCACAATGCAGGACCGTCCCTGCTATGAGAATAACCTATATATTCCATAAGAACCTATGAGCCCATAACATCTCACACATAAAGCAGCATAAAATCAAATAAACATATAAGATTATTCCCGCCTGTTCAATAATCCCCCTCAGGAGATATTAACCATTGATTCTATAAAGATAAAGGGAGTCATACTGTGACCCTATCTTCTGGCGTTATCATACATGTATAAAAAAAATGAAACAATCTTGACAGAATCTATGCCGTGGAACAGGAACACGGCCTTTCAAGTGTGACAGGTTAGTAGCATCGCTCCTGACATGGACTTGAGAGCAGAAAGCAGGCAGTGAAACTCGTCAACGCTGATTGCTTATGGAGCTGTTAATCTGAGTCGGGATGGTTTCCCAGAGATGACACTCCCTGCATCTCCGGACTCTAACTTTCACCCATGCTCTCACTGAGAGGCTGACAGGACTACTTAAAACGCCAGTCCCATTGCGAAGAGTAAGAGACTACTCCGAATCTTCCGACACTTCTCTGCCAACCTCCTGTGACCAAAGGCAAAGAATAACTGGGGGATGAGGGGAGTAGGGGAGGTATTTAAACCTTTGTCTGGGGTGTCTTTGCCTCCTCCTGGGGGCCATGTTCTTAATTCCCACAAGTAATGAATGAAGCAGTGGACTCTCCTCCCATTAATATGGACACAAAGGTTTATTAATGATAAAAAATATTTAAAGATATACAGTATATGACAATATATTTGTATGTGTATATATATATATATATATATATATCTGTGTAAGTTAGATGTTAGCATGCCGTAGACTACCGATTGAAAAATAAACTATAACTTTTGACTGGTAATATGAGTGCACAAAAATAAAAGCACTAATTATTGCACTTAAGTGATGTTAATGCACAACAGAGCCAATATTTTGGGCTCCACTTGTAATCTAGCTCATCAGCTAGAAATACCAGTAATACTGCAGTATGCTGTAACCTGTTAGTTCAGCGACTGGCACATACCAAGCAAATGACTCACCGTATGCATGAGGAGGGTCCCCGTGGGTTGAGAGGTTGTAGTATTTCCATACACAGTCTATTTGTAGATTTTTACTCACAAGGCCGTCCTGTTGACAGGTGACATGCCATTAATGATATTATAGTGACAATGAGCCTGACTTGTTTAACCCCTGCCATTCACATCACTTCTGCTGAGCTTGCTGTGAGCTGCTACTCCCATTTAAACACTACTGTATAAAAATGTACAAATACCCCTAGCTAACTAAACCTGTATATTTCTTCTTCTATCCCGGTAATGACGATTACAACAGCAACCTCCTCACTACAATACACAAAATAGTACCCAGACGGAAAAGAGGGTTCTGTCTTGTTTCAGGTAAGGGATTCTGGGTCTTACAAAGTATTTTTATATTCTGTGCACTATGTAACCCCTACTAAACAAAACAGATATTTCTAGCCAGATGACCACTGAGAACCCAGACCATAGTAAAACAATTTATAAGACCGTATCCCTGTTCTCAGTACACTATGACTCTCCTATACTATTTCATGTATTCACTAATCCTCTCCCTGAGATTTAGCGCATAGAAGATTACATTTTATGTACACTAGCTGGGTAAAGATACATTGACCAGATACTTACAGGGTCTTGCTCGCAGATATACGCCGTGTTAAACTGGCCGATCTCAAACCCAGCCTCTGCCACCTGCATGTAATGAAGAAGAGCCTGGGGCCTGGTGGAAATACAGGTTTAGGGTCGTTAGCAAAGATATGAAAATGTAGCAAATTATCATTATGTGAGATCTATATGCATATATATGTAAGCATAACCTTATATGACTACAGTATGCATATAGTTACATGACTATATATATAACCATACATGACAACAGTATGCATATACTTACATGACTATATATAACCATACATGACTACAGTATGCATATAGTTACATGACTATATATAACCATACATGACTACAGTATACATATAGTTACATGACTATATATAACCATACATTACTACAGTATGCATATACTTACATGACTATATATAACCATACATGACTACAGTATACATATAGTTACATGACTATATATAACCATACATGACTACAGTATGCATATACTTACATGACTATATATAACCATACATGACAACAGTATGCATATAGTTACATGACAATATATAACCATACATGACTACAGTATGCCTATAGTTACATGACTATATATATAACCATACATGACAACAGTATGCATATACTTACATGACTATATATAACCATACATGACTACAGTATGCATATACTTACATGACTATATATAACCATACATGACAACAGTATGCATATAGTTACATGACTATATATAACCATACATGACTACAGTATGCATATAGTTACATGACTATATATAACTATACATGACAACAGTATGCATATACTTACATGACTATATATAACCATACATGACAACAGTATGCATATACTTACATGACTATATATAACCATACATGACTACAGTATGCATATAGTTACATGACTATATATAACCCTATATGACTACAGTATGCATATAGTTACATGACTATATATAACCATACATGACAACAGTATGCATATACTTACATGACTATATATAACTATACATGACAACAGTATGCATATAGTTACATGACTATATATAACCCTATATGACTACAGTATGCATATAGTTACATGACTATATATAACCATACATGACAACAGTATGCATATAGTTACATGACTATATATAACCATACATGACTACAGTATGCATATACTTACATGACTATATATAACCATACATGACTACAGTATGCATATAGTTACATGACTATATATATAACCATACATGACTACAGTATGCATATAGTTACATGACTATATATATAACCATACATGACTACAGTATGCATATAGTTACATGACTATATATAACTATACATGACAACAGTATGCATATAGTTACATGACTATATATAACCATACATGACAACAGTATGCATATAGTTACATGACTATATATAACCATACATGACAACAGTATGCATATAGTTACATGACTATATACAACTATATATGACAACAGTATGCATATAGTTACATGACTATATATAACTATACATGACAACAGTATGCATGTACTTACATGACTATATATAACTATACATGACTACAGTATACATATAGTTACATGACTATATATAACCATACATGACTACAGTATGCATATACTTACATGACTATATATAACTATACATGACAACAGTATGCATATACTTACATGACTATATATAACCATACATGACAACAGTATGCATATACTTACATGACTATATATAACCATACATGACAACAGTATGCATATAGTTACATGACTATATATAACTATACATGACAACAGTATGCATATAGTTACATGACTATATATAACTATACATGACAACAGTATGCATATACTTACATGACTATATATAACTATACATGACTACAGTATGCATATAGTTACATGACTATATATAACCATACATGACAACAGTATGCATATACTTACATGACTATATATAACCATACGTGACAACAGTATGCATATAGTTACATGACTATATATAACCATACATGACAACAGTATGCATATACTTACATGACTATATATAACCATACGTGACAACAGTATGCATATACTTACATGACTATATATAACCATACATGACTACAGTATGCATATAGTTACATGACTATATATAACCATACATGACTACAGTATGCATATACTTACATGACTATATATAACTATACATGACATCAGTATGCATATACTTACATGACTATATATAACCATACATGACTACAGTATACATATAGTTACATGACTATATATAACCATACATGACAACAGTATGCATATAATTACATGACTATATATAACCATACATGACTACAGTATGCATATAGTTACATGACTATATATAACTATACATGACAACAGTATGCATATAGTTACATGACTATATATAACTATACATGACATCAGTATGCATATACTTATATAACTATACATGACTACTGTATGCATATACTTACATGACTATATATAACCATACATGAGAACAGTATGCATATACTTACATGACTATATATAATTATAAATTACTACTGTATGCATATACTTATTATTATTATTATTCTTTTATAAAGCGCCAACAGATTCTGCGGCGCTGTCCATGGGTACAAAGATAAAAGTACAGTACAATACAATATAAAAGACACCAGACAAAGTTTAACTAACAAATACAGGGGGAATTGAGGGCCCTGTTTCCGTGGGAACTTACAATCTAGATGGCTAGGAGGTTGAGAAACAGGAGGTGGGGTCTGCAAAGGTGAGAATGATGTTAGTGTGGAGTTAGAAGAGGGCAGCAATTAGGCAAGTGGAATTCATTTCTTACTGATTTGGTGATAGGCTTCCATGAACAGAAAGGTCTTTAGGGAGCATTTAAAGGAGGAAAGGTTAGGGGAGAGTCTGATAGCTCTAGGAAGTGCATTCCAGATGGTTGGTGCCGCATGAGAGAAGTCCTGTAGCCTAGCATGGGAGGAGGTGATGGTAGAAGAGGCAAGGAGCAGGTCATTGTTGGATCTTAGGGGGCGGGCTGGAGTATATTTGTTGATGAGTGAGGAAAGGTGGGGGGGGCTGCGTTGGTAAGGGCTTTGTAGGTCAGGATGAGAATTTTGAATTTAATTCTGTTGTGGATGGGTAGACAGTGAAGGGACTCGCAGAGAGGTGCAGCAGATACAGAGCGTCGGGAGAGGTGGATTAGCCTAGCAGAGGCATTTAGGGTGGATTGAAGAGGGGAGGAGGGAGAGAGGGAGGCCATTTAGTAGGTTATTACAGTAGTCAAGTCAGGAGATTACCAGGGAGTGGATTAGCTGTTTAGTAGTTTCAGCACTCAGAAACGGATGAATTTTGGAGATATTGCATAGGTGGTTGCAAAAGGAGGAAGAGAGCAATTGGATGTGGGGTATGAAGGACAGATTGGAGTCAAGTGTAACTCCTAGGCAGCGGACTTGGGGTGATGGGGAGATAGTGGTGTCACCAACAGTGATTGAAAAGTTAGGAACCGGAGTAGAATTAGAGGGGGGGGGATTAGAAGGAGCTCAGTCTTGAACATGTTGATTTTTAGGTGGTGAGAGGCCATCCAAGAAGAAATGCCAGATAAGCAGACACTGATGTGAGAAAGGACAGAAGGAGAGAGTGAAGGGGTGGATAGGTAGATCTGAGTATCATCAGCATAGAGGTGGTAGTTGAAGCCATAGTTACTGATAAGTTTACCCAGCGAGGATGTATAAATAGAGAAGAGTAGAGGACCCAAAACAGAGCCTTGAGGTATAGACAGACAGAGGCAATGGTGAGGAGGAGTCGCCAGCAAAGGAGACAGAAAAGGACCTATTAGAGATTTAAGAGTGGATCCAGGAAAGGACAGTGTCAGAGAGCCCAAGGGAGCTGAGAGTACGTAGGAGAAGCGGATGGTCAATGGTGTCAAAGGCAGCAGACAGATCAAGTAAGATAAGTAATGAGTAGTGGCCGTTTTTTTTAGCAGAAAGAAGATCATTAGTAACCTTGGTGAGGGCAGTCTCAGTTGAGTGTTGGGAACCGAAGCCAGATTGCAAGGGGTCAAGCAGTGAGTTGGAGGACAAGAATTGGGTTAAGCGATCGAAGACTAGTTTCTCCAGGACTTTTGATGCTAGCGGAAGCAGTGATATGGGGCGGTAGTTTGCAGGAGAATTGGGGTCGAGGGAGGGTTTTTTGAGGATGGGGGTGACCTTTGCATGTTTAAATGAAGATGGGAATGAACCGGTAGTAAGGGATAGGTTGAATATGTGAGTAAGAGCTGGAGTGAGGGTAGAAGACAGAAGGTATTAGATGTGAAGGGATAGGGTCAAGTGGGCAGGTAGTGAGTTGTGAGGAAGACAATAGGGAACTCACTTCTGTAGAACCACGCTTTTCATTTCCCAGTCTTTCATGAAATGAAAAGTTATGGTAAGGTAGGACTCGGTAGTTAGTGCTGTCCATGTGTCAGTTGTAATTGCAACCTTCTCGACTTTTGCCAAGGTGTTGCGGACAGAACTAGCCAAATCTATGTGCATTTTTTCAAGCCGAGTTGTAATTGTTTTTCGTGCAGGGACAGTGTATTCGGGCTCGACATATTTCATTAACTCCCAAAAACTCTCTCCTTCAACAACACTTATAGGAAGCATGTCCTTTGCTACCATATTAGCTATCAGAGTCAATGTTGTTTCAGCACGCACATTGTCACATTGCCGTTGTCTTACTGTAAAAGCTGCAATGGATGTTTGTTGCTATCCTTTTTCTTTCTCTGTCGCTACCAATGCAGACGGGTGTTTATTTCTTAGGTGGCTTAACATGGAGGTCGTGGATTTATTGTACTGCAATTGCACGCCGCAAATGTTGCACTTAACTGCCTTTTCATGTAGTTTTTCAAAATATTTCCAAGCAGGACTTTTTGTTGAAGATGCCATTTTTTGCTAAGTTTGTCTACTACTAGTACAAAATAACACGTCATCATAACTGCAGCCAAGTGAGACAATTGGTAGTAGGCTTAGGCTTAGGCTATGGGCTGGTAGGCTGGCTACGGACTGTTTTTGACTATCAAAATATAGCAAAATGTAATATATCAGTAATCGACTAATTGCGTACTAGTCGATCAATGAGAGACCGATCGACTAATCGATTATTCGACTAGTCTTACTCAACCCTAATATTTACATGACTATATATAACCATACATGAGAACAGTATGCATATACTTACATGACTATATATAACCATACATGAGAACAGTATGCATATAGTTACATGACTATATATAACCATACATGACTACAGTATGCATATACTTACATGACTATATATAACCATACATGACTACAGTACGCATATACTTACATAACTATATATAACCATACACGACTACAGTATGCATATATTTACATGACTATATATAACCATACGTGACTACAGTATGCATATACTTACATGACTATATATAACCATACATGACAACAGTATACATATACTTACATGACTATATATAACATACATGACAACAGTATACATATACTTACATGACTATATATAAACATACATGACAAGAGTAGGCATATACTTACATGACTATATATAACCATACATGAAAATAAAATTTATGCTTACCTGATAAATGTATTTCTTTCTTGACACAATGAGTCCACGGATCATCTAATTACTATTAGGAATATCACTCCTGCCCAGCAGGAGGCGGCAAAGAGCACCACAGCAAAGCTGTTAAATATCACCTCCCTTCCCTCCAACGCCAGCAAACGAGAGAAAGGAAGCAACAAGGTGCAGAGGTGTCTGAGGTTTATAGCATGACAAAAGCCTGTCTTAAAAACAGGACTCATCATGTCAAGAAAGAAAGAAATTTATCAGGTAAGAATAAATTTTGTTTTCTTTCTAATGACACGATGAGTCAACGGATCATCTAATTACTATTGGGAATCAATACCCAAGCTAGAGGACACAGATGATACGGGAGGGACAAGACAGGGAACCTAAACCAAAGGCACCACTGCTTGAAGAACCTTTCTCCCAAAAGATTTAGAAAACGTGTGAAGAGAGGACCAAGTTGCAGCCTTGCAAATCTGTTCCACAGAAGCTTCATTTTTGAATGTCCAGGAAGAGGAAACAGCCCTCGTAGAATGAGCCGTGATTCTCTCAGGAGGCTGCTGTCCAGCTGTTTCATAGGCGAAGCGAATGATACTCCTCAGCTCAGCTACAAAGAAAAGCTGCCGTAGCTTTCTGCCCCTTACGTTTCACAGCAAAAACCACAAACAGAGCAGAAGACTGCCGAAAATCCTTAGTCGCTTGTAGATAGAACTTTAACGCACGCACCACGTCTAGGTTGTGCAGCAGACGCTCTTTATGAGAAAATGGGTTAGGACATAAAGAAGGAACAACAATCTCCTGATTAATGTTCCTATCCAAAACCACTTTAGGGAGAAACCCTAACTTGGTACGCAAAACTACCATATCCAAATGAAAAAAAAAGGTAAGGAGATTCAAACTGCAACGCCGAGAGCTCTGAGACTCTACGGGCAGACGAAATAGCAACAAGAAACAAAACCTTCCAAGATAACATTTTAATATTTAAGGAATGCATAGGTTCAAACAGAGCTTGCTGAAGAACTCTAAGAACAAGGTTAAGACTCCAGGGAGGAGTAAAAGGTTTAAACACAGGCCTGATTCTGACCAAGGCCTGACAGAACGATTGCATGTCTGGAACATCCGCTAGACGTTTATGTAACAAAATAGACAAGGCAGATATTTGACCTTTCAAGGAACTGTCCGATAAACCCTTCTCCAAACCCTCTTGGAGAAAGGCTAGAATTCTAGGAATCCGAACTCTACTCCAAGAGTAGCCTTTGGATTCACATCAATACAGATATTTATGCCATATCTTGTAGTAAATCTTCCTGGTAACAGGCTTACGAGCCTGAATCATGGTCTCAATGACCGACTCCGAAAATCCCTGCTTAGATAAAATTAAGCGTTCAATCTCCAAGCAGTCAGATTCAGAAAAATGAGATTTGGATGAAGGAAGGGCCTTGAAGTAGAAAGTCCTTACTCAATGGAAATCACTAAGGTGGGAGAGATGACATCTCCACTAAGTCTGCATCCTCTTTGATTCGAGCAATGACCCGAGGAAGGAGAGCGAACGGAGGAAATAGGTATGCTAGACTGAAATTCCAAGGTACCGCTAGAGCATCTATCAATACAGCCTAAGGATCCCTCGACCTCGACCCGTACCTCGGGAGCTTGGCATTCTGACGAGATGCCATGAGATCCAATTCCGGCAGTCCCCATTTGAGAATCAAGCTGGAAAACACATCCGGATGGAGTTCCCATTCCCCCGGATGAAAAGTCTGTCTGCTCAGAAAATCTGTCTCCCAATTGTCCACTCCTGGAATGTAGATTGCAGATAGACAGCAGTTGTGGGTTTCTGCCCACCGAATAATCTTGGCTAGCTCTGATTTTTTTTTTTTTTTTTTGGGGGGGGGGGGGGGTTACTGGTAGGGGGGGCTGTGTGTATTTTTTTTGGCAAAAGAGCTGATTATCTTGGGGCAATGCCCTGCAAAAAGTCCTTTTAAGGGCTACTGGTAGTTTATTAGATTATGGGGGGGGTTTTATTTTGGGGGGCTTTTTTATTTTCATAGGGATTAGGTGTAATTTATTTAAAATCTTGTAATTTTATTATTTTCTGTAATCTTAGATTTTTTTATTTTCTGTAATTCTTGCTTAAAGGGACAGTCTACTCCGGAATTTTGATTAGACTGTCCCTTTAATTTATACTTAGTTTATTTGTATTTTAAAAGTAGTGTAATTTTTTTTATATTTAACAGTAACGTTAGTATTTTGTAAATTAGGTAATTTTAGTTTATTTAGGGGGGGGTAGGTTAGGGGGGGATAGATTAGGGGTTAGGTTTATTGCGTTGTGGGCTATGGCGGTTTAGGGGTTAATAATTGATTAGGTTTATTGTGTTGTGGGCTATGGCGGTTTAGGGGTTAATACTTGATTAGGTTTATTGCGTTGTGGGTTAATGGCGGATTAGGGGTTAATAGTGTTAATAGGTAGTTTGGGATGTTGTGGTTGGCAAATTTAGGGGTTAATAATTTAGTTATTACTTGTGGTGTGGGTTTGATGGCGGATATAGGGGTTAATAGTTTAAATAGGCATATTGCGTTGTGGGGGGTTGTCGGTCTATGGGTTAATACATTTAATATTAGTAATGAGAGGGGGGGTTGCGGATATAGGGGTTTTACGTGTTGGGCTTATTTTTGGGAGGCGTGTTAGACTTTTACGGGAGATTTATTATTTTCTTTACTTTTCTTAGGCGCCGGCAGTTTCTAAAGTGCCGTAAGTCACTGGCGACTCCAGAAATTTGTATTTACGCTCATTTCTGGAAATCGCTAGTTTATCAGACTTACGGCACTTTATGAACTGCTGGCGGGGTTTATGTAATACCCCGATGTGTGAGGTGAAATTACAGACGGTGCAGGTTCCCACGCATGCGCTGAAATCTGCGCCGTATATTTGATCACGCCCCAGATTTCTGGGAGGAAACATTCGCAATAGCCATGACTGTGTCAGAAGTCTTACTCACTGATTCTTTACATTTCCTTTTGCGCATTTCCCTGCAGCATAGGAAAAGCAGACAACGCATCAGATACCGCAGAGGACATGAGGCTAGCGATGGCTTGCAATGTAACTCCCGGTGGAGGTAGAGAGGAAGCGCAGGGCACTGCATGTGTGGGCGATACTTGAGACACCTGAGGAGAAAGCTGCGGCATATATTGAACATTGTCATTAGACTCCTGGACAGCATCCGCATTTGACAATGTTGGCTCAGAAAAAAGTATATCCCTGTAACTTAAAGTTCTCTCAATACATGAGGAACAGAAAGGGATTGGTGGTTCCACATTAGCATCAAAACATAAAGAACAAGTAACATTTTGCAGGGCCTCTTGGTCCATCTTAACTCACAATGGAACAAATTACCCTTAAATGAACTTACATTTTTGATAAAATGAAAATACAAAAAAAACTTTACTGTCGCTTTAATTTTTAAAACGTAACTTTTTTTAATTTTTAAAGTAAGGGAATAGATAGTAACACACAAACTCTCCGGACAACCTCTACACCTCAGCTTAGCTCTGCTGAGGTGCCTGCCTGCCCTGCTGACACCGGAAGAATTCCCTTTAGTAGAAGCAATCCGGACTCGTCATGAATCAGTGAAAAGCTGTCCGGATTTGTCTTATGCGCTTATCTTGCGCTTCCCTGCGTCTGGAAACTCAGCTAACTGCCTAGTCACAAGTCCGATCCGGAAATGAAGGATAAAAAGGCGCGCAACATTAATTGCCGCCTCAGCTAGCCCTGCCCATCGTGGGTGTCTTAAAAAAAAAATTAACCTTCCGGTCGGCAAAATGGCTCTTACAGGCAAACCGCTGGGAGAAGTGAGCACCACACCAAACATGAGCCCATTAAACTCCTCAGCCCCAGTGCCTGCCATAACGAATACTGCCTTATGTGAATATGTTCCCCCAAACATATAGGGGAAACTCCTGTGTCCCAGTATTAAAGGAAATAAAGAGCCCAATTTTTCCTGCCTTTAAGCCCAGAAAAATAAAGTCAGCACTTACCTTAGATCTGCCAGGCAGCAAGGAAGCTCGCTAGGTTTGAGAGGCCTTCTCCCTCACATAGACCTGTGGAAAAAGAGATAAAGACTGAGTAATATTACTCAGGCTTTCAGTATTAGGGCAGCAATACTACTTGGGAGGCGCAGTGAGGATTGTACCCCAAAGTTCCCATTGCTTGAAAGCCACCACTGCTCTACTGAAGAGACTGATATGGACTACGGCTACACCCTAGGACAAAGTACAATCTTGCACTGCTGAAAAATAATAAAATCTTGATTGAAGAATCTTCTAACACCTAAACTTTACCACTTCCTTGCTCTAACATAGGCAAAGAGAATGATTGGGGTTGGAGGGAAGGGAGGTGATATTTAACAGCTTTGCTGTGGTGCTCTTTGCTGCCTCCTGCTGGGCAGGAGTGATATTCCCAATAGTAATTAGATGATCGGTGGACTCATCGTGTCATTAGAAAGAAAAGAGTATACATATACTTATATGACAATATATAACCATACAGGAGACCAGTATGCATATACTTACATGATTATATATAACCATACATGACTACATTATGCATATACTTACATGGCTATATATAACCATACATGACTACAGTATGCATATACTTACATAACTATATATAACCATACGTGACTACAGTATGCATATACTTACATAACTATATATAACCATACACGACTACAGTATGCATATACTTACTGTATATGACTATATATAAGCATATACAAAACAGTATGCATATACTTAGATGACTATATATAACCATACATGACTACAGTATACATATACTTACATGACTATATATAACCATACATGACAACAGTATGCATATAGTTACATGACTATATATAACCATACATGACAACAGTATGCATATACTTACATGACTATATATAACCATACATGACTACAGTATACATATAGTTACATGACTATATATAACCATACATGACAACAGTATGCATATACTTACATGACTATATATAACCATACATGACAACAGTATGCATATACTTACATGACTATATATAACCATACATGACAACAGTATGCATATAGTTACATGACTATATATAACCATACATGACTACAGTATGCATATACTTACATGACTATATATAACCATACATGACTACAGTATACATATAGTTACATGACTATATATAACCATACATGACAACAGTATGCATATACTTACATGACTATATATAACCATACATGACTACAGTATACATATAGTTACATGACTATATATAACCATACATGACTACAGTATGCATATAGTTACATGACTATATATAACCATACATGACAACAGTATGCATATACTTACATGACTATATATAACCATACATGACTACAGTATACATATAGTTACATGACTATATATAACCATACATGACTACAGTATGCATATACTTACATGACTATAGATAACCATACATGACAACAGTATGCATATAGTTACATGACTATATATAACCATACGTGACTACAGTACGCATATACTTACATAACTATATATAACCATACACGACTACAGTATGCATATATTTACATGACTATATATAACCATACATGACTACAGTATGCATATACTTACATGACTATATATAACCATACATGACAACAGTATGCATATACTTACATGACTATATATAACCATACATGACTACAGTATGCATATAGTTACATGACTATATATAACCATACATAACTACAGTATGCATATACTTAGATGACTATATATAACCATACATGACTACAGTATGCATATAGTTACATGACTATATATAACCATACATAACTACAGTATGCATATACTTAGATGACTATATATAACCATACATGACTACAGTATGCATATAGTTACATGACTATATATAACCATACACAACTACAGTATGCATATACTTACATGACTATAAATAACCATACATGACTACAGTATGCATATAGTTACATGACTATATATAACCATACATAACTACAGTATGCATATACTTAGATGACTATATATAACCATACATGACTACAGTATACATATAGTTACATGACTATATATAACCATACATGACTACAGTATGCATATAGTTACATGACTATATATAACCATACATAATTACAGTATGCATATACTTAGATGACTATATATAACCATACATGACTACAGTATGCATATAGTTACATGACTATATATAACCATACATGACTACAGTATGCATATAGTTACATGACTATATATCACCATATATGACTACAGTATGCATATACTTACATGAATATATATAACCATACATGACAACAGTATACATATACTTACATGAATATATATAACCATACATGACTACAGTATGCATATAGTTACATGACTATATATAACCATACATGACTACAGTATGCATATACTTACATGACTATATATAACCATACATGACAACAGTATGCATATACTTACATGACTATATATAACCATACATGACAACAGTATGCATATACTTACATGACTATATATAAACATACATGACGACAGTATGCATATACTTACATGACTATATATAACCATACATGACAACAGTATGCATATACTTACATGACTATATATAACCATACATGACTACAGTATGCATATACTTACATGACTATATATAACCATACATGACTAAAGTATGCATATAGTTACATGACTATATATAACCATACATGACTACAGTATGCATATAGTTACATGACTATATATAACCATACATGACAACAGTATGCATATAGTTACATGACTATATATAACTATACATGACAACAGTATGCAGATACTTACATGACTATATATAACCATACATGACTACAGTATGCATATACTTACATGACTATATATAACCATACATGACAACAGTATGCATATACTTACATGACTATATATAACCATACATTACAACAATATGTATATACTTACATGACTATATATAACCATACATGGCAACAGTATGCATATATTTACATGACTATATATAACCATACATGACTACAGTATGCAGATACTTACATGACTATATATAAAGATACATGACTACAGTATGCATATACTTACATGACTATATATAACCATACATGACAACAGTATGCATATAGTTACATGACTATATATAACCATACATGACAACAGTATGCATATAGTTACATGACTAAATATAACCATACATGACAACAGTATGCATATAGTTACATGACTATATATAACCATACATGACTACAGTATGCATATAGTTACATGACTATATATAACCATACATGACTACAGTATGCATATAGTTACATGACTATATATAACCATACATGACTACAGTATACATATATTTACATGACTATATATAACCATACATGACAACAGTATGCATATAGTTACATGACTATATATAACCATACATGACAACAGTATGCATATAGTTACATGACTATATATAACCATACATGACAACAGTATGCATATAGTTACATGACTAAATATAACCATATATGACTACAGTATGCATATAGTTACATGACTATATATAACCATACATGACTACAGTATGCATATATTTACATGACTATATATATAACCATACATGACTACAGTATGCATATAATTACATGACTATATATAACCATACATGACAGCAGTATGCATATACTTACATGACTATATATAACCATACATGACAACAGTATGGATATAGTTACATGACTATATATAACCATACATGACTACAGTATGCATATATTTACATGACTATATATAACCATACATGACAGCAGTATGCATATACTTACATGACTATATATAACCATACATGACAACAGTATGGATATAGTTACATGACTATATATAACCATACATGACAACAGTATGCATATACTTACATGACTATATATAACCATACATTACTACAGTATGCATATAGTTACATGACTATATATAACTATACATGACTACAGTATGCATATACGTACATGACTATATATAACCATACATGACAACAGTATGCATATATTTACATGACTATATATAACCATACATGACAACAGTATGCATATACTTACATGACTATATATAACTATACATGACAACAGTATGCATATACTTACATGACTATATATAAACATACATGACAACAGTATGCATATACTTACATGACTATATATAACTATACATGACAACAGTATGGATATAGTTACATGACTATATATAGCCATACATGACAACAGTATGGATATAGTTACATGACCATATATAACCATACATGCCAACAGTATGGATATAGTTACATGACTATATATAACCATACATGACAACAGTATGCATATACTTACATGACTATATATAAC
The DNA here is from genome assembly GCF_027579735.1 of Bombina bombina. NCBI lineage: Eukaryota > Metazoa > Chordata > Amphibia > Anura > Bombinatoridae > Bombina > Bombina bombina. The sequence continues at coordinate 1,269,189,480 of NC_069501.1, forward strand.
CATACATGACAACAGTATGGATATAGTTACATGACTATATATAACCATACATGAAAACAGTATGCATATACTTACATGACTATATATACCCATACATGACTATAGTATGCATATACTTACATGACTATATATAACCATACATGACTACAGTATGCATATAGTTACATGACTATATATAACCATACATGACAACAGTATGCATATACTTACATGACTATATATAACCATACGTGACAACAGTATGCATATACTTACATGACTATATATAACCATACATGACTATAGTATGCATATACTTACATGACTATATATAAAGATACATGACTACAGTATGCATATAGTTACATGACTATATATAACATACATGACAACAGTATGCATATAGTTACATGACAATATATAACCATACATGACTACAGTATGCATATAGTTACATGACTATATATAACCATACATGACTACATTATGCATATACTTACATGACTATATATAACCATACATGACTACAGTATACATAGTTACATGACTATATATAACCATACATGACTACAGAATGCATATAGTTACATGACTATATATAACCATACATGACTACAGTATGCATATACTTACATGACTATATATAACCATACATGACTACAGTATACATATACTTACATGACTATATATAACCATACATTACTACAGTATGCATATAGTTACATGACTATATATAACCATACATGACAACAGTATGCATATAGTTACATGACTATATATAACCATACATGACTACAGTATACATATACTTACATGACTATATATAACCATACATTACTACAGTATGCATATAGTTACATGACTATATATAACCATACATGACTACAGTATACATATAGTTACATGACTATATATAACCATACATGACAACAGTATGGATATAGTTACATGACTATATATAACCATACATGACTACAGTATGCATATACTTACATGACTATAGATAACCATACATGACAACAGTATGCATATAGTTACATGACTATATATAACCATACATGACTACAGTATGCATATACTTACATGACTATAGATAACCATACATGACAAAAGTATGCATATAGTTACATGACTATATATAACCATACATGACTACAGTATGCATATACTTACATGACTATATATAACCATACATGACAACAGTATGGATATAGTTACATGACTATATATAACCATACATGACTACAGTATGCATATACTTACATGACTATAGATAACCATACATGACTACAGTATGCATATACTTACATGACTATATATAACCATACATGACTACAGTATGCATATAGTTACATGACTATATATAACCATACGTGACTACAGTACGCATATACTTACATAACTATATATAACCATACACGACTACAGTATAAATATACTTACATGACTATATATAACCATACATGACAACTGTTTACATATACTTACATGAATATATATAACCATACATGACAACAGTATGCATATACTTACATGACTATATATAACCATACATGACAACAGTATGCATATATTTACATGACTATATATATAGCCATACATGACAACAGTATGCATATACTTACATGACTATATATAAACATACATGACAACAGTATGCATATACTTACATGACTATATATAACCATACATGACAACAGTATGGATATAGTTACATGACTATATATAACCATACATGACAACAGTATGCATATATTTACATGACTATATATATAGCCATACATGACAACAGTATGTATATACTTACATGACTATATATAACCATACATGACAACAGTATGGATATAGTTACATGACTATATATAACTATACATGACAACAGTATGGATATAGTTACATGACTATATATAGCCATACATGACAACAGTATGGATATAGTTACATGACCATATATAACCATACATGCCAACAGTATGGATATAGTTACATGACTATATATAACCATACATGACAACAGTATGCATATACTTACATGACTATATATAACCATACATGACAACAGTATGGATATAGTTACAAGACTATATATAACCATACATGACTACAGTATGCATATAGTTACATGACTATATATAACCATACATGACTACAGTATGCATATAGTTACATGACTATATATATAACCATACATGACAACAGTATGCATATAGTTACATGACTATATATAACCATACATGACTACAGTATGCATATACTTACATGACTATATATAACCATACATGACAACAGTATGCATATACTTACATGACTATATATAACCATACATGACAACAGTATGGATATATTTACATGACTATATATAACCATACATGACAACAGTATGCATATATTTACATGACTATATATAACCATACATGACTACAGTATGCATATACTTACATGACTATATATAACCATACATGACTACAGTATGCATATAGTTACATGACTATATATAACCATACATGACTACAGTATGCATATAGTTACATGACTACATATATAACCATACATGACTACAGTATGCATATATTTACATGACTATATATAACCATACATGACTACAGTATGCATATAGTTACATGAATATATATAACCATACATGACTACAGTATGCATATAGTTACATGAATATATATAACCATACATGACTACAGTATGCATATAGTTACATGACTATATATAACCATACATGACTACAGTATGTATATAGTTACATGACTATATATAACCATACATGACAACAATATGTATATACTTACATGACTATATATAACCATACGTGACAACAGTATGCATATACTTACATGACTATATATAACCATACATGACAACAGTATGCATATACTTACATGACTATATATAACCATACATGACTACAGTATGCATATACTTACATGACTATATATAACCATACATGACTACAGTATGCATATACTTACATGACTATATATAACCATACATGACTACAGTATGCATATACTTACATGACTATATATAACCATACATGACAACAGTATGCATATACTTACATGACTATATATAACCATACATGACTACAGTATGCATATACTTACATGACTATATATAACCATACATGACTACAGTATGCATATAGTTACATGACTATATATAACCAAACATGACTACAGTATGCATATACTTACATGACTATATATAACCATACATGACAACAGTATGCATATACTTACATGACTATATATAACCATACATGACAACAGTATGCATATAGTTACATGACTACATATATAACCATACATGACTACAGTATGCATATAGTTACATGACTATATATAACCATACATGACTACAGTATGCATATACTTACATGACTATATATAACCATACATGACAACAGTATGCATATACTTACATGTATATATATAACCATACATGACTACAGTATGCATATACTTACATGACTATATATAACCATACATGACAACAGTATGCATATAGTTACATGACTATATATAACCATACATGACAACAGTATGCATATACTTACATGACTATATATAACCATACATGACAACAGTATGCATATACTTACATGACTATATATAACCATACATGACTACAGTATACATAGTTACATGACTATATATAACCATACATGACAACAGTATGCATATACTTACATGACTATATATAACCATACATAACAACAGTATACATATACTTACATGACTATATATAACCATACATGACTACAGTATGCATATACTTACATGACTATATATAACTATACATGACATCAGTATGCATATAGTTACATGACTATATATAACCATACATGACAACAGTATGCATATAGTTACATGACTATATATAACCATACATGACAACAGTATGCATATACTTACATGACTATATATAACCATACATGACAACAGTATGGATATATTTACATGACTATATATAACCATACATGACAACAGTATGCATATATTTACATGACTATATATAACCATACATGACTACAGTATGCATATACTTACATGACTATATATAACCATACATGACTACAGTATGCATATAGTTACATGACTATATATAACCATACATGACTACAGTATGCATATAGTTACATGACTACATATATAACCATACATGACTACAGTATGCATATATTTACATGACTATATATAACCATACATGACTACAGTATGCATATAGTTACATGAATATATATAACCATACATGACTACAGTATGCATATAGTTACATGAATATATATAACCATACATGACTACAGTATGCATATAGTTACATGACTATATATAACCATACATGACTACAGTATGTATATAGTTACATGACTATATATAACCATACATGACAACAATATGTATATACTTACATGACTATATATAACCATTCATGACAACAGTATGCATATACTTACATGACTATATATAACCATACATGACTACAGTATGCATATACTTACATGACTATATATAACCATACATGACAACAATATGTATATACTTACATGACTATATATAACCATACATGACTACAATATAAATATACTTACATGACTATATATAACCATTCATGACAACAGTATGCATATACTTACATGACAATATATAACCATACATGACAACAGTATGCATATACTTACATGACTATATATAACCATACATGACAACAGTATGCATATAGTTACATGACTATATATAACCATACATGACTACAGTATGCATATACTTACATGACTATATATAACCATACATGACTACAGTATACATAGTTACATGACTATATATAACCATACATGACTACAGAATGCATATAGTTACATGACTATATATAACCATAAATGACTACAGAATGCATATACTTACATGACTATATATAACCATGCATGACAACAGTATGCATATAGTTACATGACTATATATAACCATACGTGACAACAGTATGCATATAGTTACATGACTATATATAACCATACATGACAACAGTATGCATATACTTACATGACTATATATAACCATACATGACTACAGTATGCATATGCTTACATGACTATATATAACCATACGTGACAACAGTATGCATATACTTACATGACTATATATAACCATACATGACTACAGTATGCATATGCTTACATGACTATATATAACCATACGTGACAACAGTATGCATATACTTACATGACTATATATAACCATACATGACAACAGTATGCATATACTTACATGACTATATATAACCATACATGACTACAGTATGCATATACTTACATGACTATATATAACCATACATGACAACAGTATGCATATACTTACATGACTATATATAACCATACATGACTACAGTATGCATATGCTTACATGACTATATATAACCATACGTGACAACAGTATGCATATACTTACATGACTATATATAACCATACATGACAACAGTATAAATATACTTACATGACTATATATAACCATACATGACTACAGTATGCATATACTTACATGACTATATATAACCATACATGACTACAGTATGCATATAGTTACATGACTATATATAACCATACATGAGTACAGTATGCATATAGTTACATGACTATATATAACCATACATGACTAAAGTATGCATATACTTACATGACTATATATAACCATACATGACAACAGTATGCATATAGTTACATGACTATATATAACCATACGTGACAACAGTATGCATATAGTTACATGACTATATATAACCATACATGACAACAGTATGCATATAGTTACATGACTATATATAACCATACATGACAACAGTATGCATATAGTTACATGACAATATATAACCATACATGACAACAGTATGCATATAGTTACATGACTATATATAACCATACATGACAACAGTATGCATATACTTACATGACTATATATAACCATACATTACTACAGTATGCATATACTTACATTACTATATATAACCATACATGACAACAGTATGCATATACTTACATTACTATATATAACCATACATGACTACAGTATGCATATAGTTACATTACTATATATAACCATACATGACTACAGTATGCATATAGTTACATGACTATATATACCCATACATGACAACAGTATGCATATAGTTACATGACTATATATAACCATACATGACAACAGTATGCATATACTTAAATGACTATATATAACCATACATGACAACAGTATGCATATACTTACATGACTATATATAACCATACATGACAACAGTATGCATATACTTACATGACTATATATAACCATACATGACAACAGTATGCATATAGTTACATGACTATATATAACCATACATGACTACAGTATGCATATAGTTACATGACTATATATAACCATACATGACTACAGTATGCATATATTAACATGACTATATATAACCATACATGACTACAGTATGCATATAGTTACATTACTATATATAACCATACATGACAACAGTATGCATATACTTACATGACTATAGATAACCATACATGACAACAGAATGCATATATTTACATGACTAAATATATAACCATACATGACTACAGTATGCATATAGTTACATTACTATATATAACCATACATGACTACAGTATGCATATATGTACATGACTTTCAATAGACTTCATAAACTAAACTATGGTAACCTTAATCGCATTCCTCTTACATCTAAAAACCCCTCCCCCTTCACTTGTGCACTCTGGAACTCTCGCTCTGTTTGCAACAAGCTCACTTCTATCCATGATCTCTTTATCTCCCACTCTCTTAACCTTCTGGCTGTTACAGAAACCTGGCTCTCTGCTTCAGACACAGCATCCACTGCTGCACTGTCACATGGGGGTCTCCATTTCAGCCACACTCCTAGGTCTGGCAATAGACAAGGAGGTGGTGTCGGCATTCTACTTTCCTCTTGTTGCACTTTCCAACAAATGCAGCCCTTCTCTTCACTCACATTTTCTTAATTTGAAGCACACATGATTCGGTTATTCTCTCCCCTCTCTATACGTGTTGCAGTCATATACCACCCCCTAGCTCCCCAACTCAATTTTTAGATCACTTTGCTGCCTGGCTTCCTTATTTCCTTTCCTCAGACACCCCTGCCCTCATTCTTGGCGACTTTAACATCCCTCTTGACAATTCCAATGCCTCCTCTGCAATACAACTTCTTCAACTGACTTCCTCTTTCGGTCTCTCACAATGGACTGACTCTCCCACTCACAAAGATGGTCATTCCCTTGATCTGATTTTCACCTATCGATGCACTCTTTCAAATTTAACAAACTCCCCTTTTCCGCTCTCTGACCATCATCTCCTAACTTGCAACATCACTTCCCTACCTACAACTCCCCCTCCCTCTACCCCTCACACCAAACTTCACAGAAGCACTAAGTCACTAGATCTGCATCAGCTCGCTAGCTCTCTGAAACCTCTCTTCTCATCCATCACCTCCTTTTCCTGCCCTGACCAATCTATCTGCCAGTATAATTCCACCCTTACATCGGTCATTGACACTCTGGCCCCTCCAACCTTAGCTCAGAAAGCACACTCTCATCCCCAGCCCTGGCATAATCCTCTAACACGATACCTATGCAGATGCTCCCGTACTGCTGAGCGACATTGGAGGAAATCTCGGAGTTCAGCTGACTTTCTTCACTACACGTTCATCCTGAACTCCTACTATTCTGCCCTTAATCTTTATAAGCAACATTATTTTTATAATCTCATCTCTACTCTTTCCTCTAACCCTAAACGTCTGTTCTCCATGTTCAACACTCTTCTTCGCCCACCCCCACCTCCTAACACAACCTCTCTCTCAGCTCAAGATTTTGCAAGCCACTTCAACAACAAAATTGATTCCATCAGAAGTGAAATCAGCTCTCAACATACTTCCAATCTCCCACCCCCTCAAAAGCTCACGATCACCCAAAACCCAAATATCCAAAAATGCAGCTCTTTTGCCCCTGTTAATGAGGATGAAGTTTCTGCCCTTATACTGTCCTCCCACCTCACTACCTATCCCCTCGACCCCATCCCCTCACAGCTACTCCCCTCCCTCTCTTCTACCCTCACCCCCATACTCACACACATTTTCAACCTCTCCCTCAGCACTGGTATATTTCCCTCATCTCTAAAACATGCACTGGTCACACCTATCCACAAAAAACCTTCCCTTGATCCAACCTCCCCTTCCAATTACCGCCCTATTTCCCTACTCCCTCTTGCCTCAAAGCTCCTCGAAAAGCTAGTTTATGCACGTCTATCCCATTTCCTTACACTAAACTCTCTTCTTGACCCACTGCAATCTGGATTTCGTTCCCATCACTCTACAGAGACAGCAATTGTCAAGGTTACCAATGACCTACTTACAGCAAAATCCAAAGGCCACTTCTTTCTGCTTATCCTCCTTGACCTGTCTGCAGCCTTTGACACTGTTGACCACCCTCTTCTGCTCCAAACCCTCCAATCCTTCGGCATCTGTGACACAGCCCTCTCGTGGTTCTCTTCCTATCTGACTAACCTTACATTTAGTGTAGCCTTCTCCGGAGCATCCTCTGCCCCGTTACCACTTTCTGTTGGGGTACCTCAAGGCTCTGTCCTTGGTCCCCTTCTTTTTTCAATCTACACGTCATCACTAGGGCCTAAATTTGGAGTTCGGCGGTAGCCGTCAAAACCAGCGTTAGAGGCTCCTAACGCTGGTTTTGGCCGCCCGCTGGTATTTGGAGTCAGTGATTAAAGGGTCTAACGCTCACTTTTCAGCCGCGACTTTTCCATACCGCAGATCCCCCTACGCCATTTGCGTAGCCTATCTTTTCAATGGGATCTTTCTAACGCTGGTATTTAGAGTCGTTTCTGAAGTGAGCATTAGAGCTCTAACGAAAAAATTCCAGCCGCCTGAAAATAGCAGGAGTTAAGAGCTTTCTGGCTAACGCCGGTTTATAAAGCTCTTAACTACTGTACCCTAAAGTACACTAACACCCATAAACTACCTATGTACCCCTAAACCGAGCTCCCCCCACATCGCCGCCACTCGATTAAAATTTTTAACCCCTAATCTGCCGACCGCCACCTACGTTATACTTATGTACCCCTAATCTGCTGCCCCTAACCCCGCCGACCCCTATATTATATTTCTTAACCCCTAACTTGCCCCCCACAACGTCGCCGCAAGCTACTTAAAATAATTAACCCCTAATCTTCCGACCGCAAATCGCCGCCACCTACGTTATCCCTATGTACCCCTAATCTGCTACCCCTAACATCGCCGACCCCTATATTATATTTATTAACCCCTAATCTGCCCCCCTCAACGTCGCCGACACCTGCCTACACTTATTAACCCCTAATCTGCCGAGCGGACCTGAGCGCTACTATAATAAAGTTATTAACCCCTAATCCGCCTCACTAACCCTATCATAAATAGTATTAACCCCTAATCTGCCCTCCCTAACATCGCCGACACCTAACTTCAATTATTAACCCCTAATCTGCCGACCGGAGCTCACCGCTATTCTAATAAATGTATTAACCCCTAAAGCTAAGTCTAACCCTAACACTAACACCCCCCTAAGTTAAATATAATTTTTATCTAACGAAATAAATTAACTCTTATTAAATAAATGATTCCTATTTAAAGCTAAATACTTACCTGTAAAATACATCCTAATATAGCTACAATATAAATTATAATTATATTATAGCTATTTTAGGATTAATATTTATTTTACAGGTAACTTTGTAATTATTTTAACCAGGTACAATAGCTATTAAATAGTTAAGAACTATTTAATAGTTACCTAGTTAAAATAATAACAAATTTACCTGTAAAATAAGTCCTAACCTAAGTTATAATTAAACCTAACACTACCCTATCAATAAAATAATTAAATAAACTACCTACAATTACCTACAATTAACCTAACACTACACTATCAATAAATTAATTAAACACAATTCCTACAAATAAATACAATTAAATTAACTAGCTAAAGTACAAAAAATAAAAAAGAACTAAGTTACAGAAAATAAAAAAATATTTACAAACATAAGAAAAATATTACAACAATTTTAAACTAATTACACCTACTCTAAGCCCCCTAATAAAATAACAAAGCCCCCCAAAATAAAAAATTCCCTACCCTATTCTAAATTAAAAAAGTTACAAGCTCTTTTACCTTACCAGCCCTGAACAGGGCCCTTTGCGGGGCATGCCCCAAGAAGTTCAGCTCTTTTGCCTGTAAAAAAAAACATACAATACCCCCCCCCCAACATTACAACCCACCACCCACATACCCCTAATCTAACCCAAACCCCCCTTAAATAAACCTAACACTAAGCCCCTGAAGATCTTCCTACCTTGTCTTCACCATACCAGGTTCACCGATCCGTCCTGAAGAGCTCCTCCGATGTCCTGATCCAAGCCCAAGCGGGGGCTGAAGAGGTCCATGATCCGGTCAAAGTCTTCATCCAAGCGGGGCAGAAGAGGATCTTCCATCCGATTGAAGTCATCATCCAGGCGGCATCTTCGATCTTCTTCCATCCGGAGCGAAGCGGCAGGATCCTGAAGACATCCAGCGCGGAACATCCATCCGGACCGACGACTGAACGACGAATGACTGTTCCTTTAAGGGACGTCATCCAAGATGGCGTCCCTCGAATTCCGATTGGCTGATAGGATTCTATCAGCCAATCGGAATTAAGGTAGGAATTTTCTGATTGGCTGATGGAATCAGCCAATCAGAATCAAGTTCAATCCGATTGGCTGATCCAATCAGCCAATCAGATTGAGCTCGCATTCTATTGGCTGTTCCGATTGAAGTCATCATCCAGGCGGCATCTTCGATCTTCTTCCATCCGGAGCGAAGCGGCAGGATCCTGAAGACATCCAGCGCGGAACATCCATCCGGACCGACGACTGAACGACGAATGACTGTTCCTTTAAGGGACGTCATCCAAGATGGCGTCCCTCGAATTCCGATTGGCTGATAGGATTCTATCAGCCAATCGGAATTAAGGTAGGAATTTTCTGATTGGCTGATGGAATCAGCCAATCAGAATCAAGTTCAATCCGATTGGCTGATCCAATCAGCCAATCAGATTGAGCTCGCATTCTATTGGCTGTTCCGATCAGCCAATAGAATGCGAGCTCAATCTGATTGGCTGATTGGATCGGCCAATCGGATTGAACTAGATTCTGATTGGCTGATTCCATCAGCCAATCAGAAAATTCCTACCTTAATTCCGATTGGCTGATAGAATCCTATCAGCCAATCGGAATTCGAGGGACGCCATCTTGGATGACGTCCCTTAAAGGAACAGTCATTCGTCGTTCAGTCGTCGGTCCGGATGGATGTTCCGCGCTGGATGTCTTCAGGATCCTGCCGCTTCGCTCCGGATGGAAGAAGATCGAAGATGCCGCCTGGATGATGACTTCAATCGGATGGAAGATCCTCTTCTGCCCCGCTTGGATGAAGACTTTGACCGGATCATGGACCTCTTCAGCCCCCGCTTGGGCTTGGATCAGGACATCGGAGGAGCTCTTCAGGACGGATCGGTGAACCTGGTATGGTGAAGACAAGGTAGGAAGATCTTCAGGGGCTTAGTGTTAGGTTTATTTAAGGGGGGTTTGGGTTAGATTAGGGGTATGTGGGTGGTGGGTTGTAATGTTGGGGGGGGGGTATTGTATTTATTCTTTTACAGGCAAAAGAGCTGAAATTCTTGGGGCATGCCCCGCAAAGGGCCCTGTTCAGGGCTGGTAAGGTAAAAGAGCTTGTAACTTTTTTTAATTTAGAATAGGGTAGGGAATTTTTTATTTTGGGGGGCTTTGTTATTTTATTAGGGGGCTTAGAGTAGGTGTAATTAGTTTAAAATTGTTGTAATATTTTTATTATGTTTGTAAATATTTTTTTATTTTCTGTAACTTAGATCTTTTTTATTTTTTGTACTTTAGCTAGTTTATTTAATTGTATTTATTTGTAGGAATTGTATTTAATTAATTTATTGATAGTGTAGTGTTAGGTTAATTGTAGGTAATTGTAGGTAGTTTATTTAATTAATTTATTGATAGGGTAGTGTTAGGTTTAATTATATCTTAGGTTAGGACTTATTTTACAGGTAATTTTGTTATTATTTTAACTAGGTAACTATTAAATAGTTCTTAACTATTTAATAGCTATTGTACCTGGTTAAAATAATTACAAAGTTACCTGTAAAATAAATATTAATCCTAAAATAGCTATAATATAATTATAATTTATATTGTAGCTATATTAGGATGTATTTTACAGGTAAGTATTTAGCTTTAAATAGGAATCATTTATTTAATAAGAGTTAATTTATTTCGTTAGATAAAAATTATATTTAAGTTAGGGGGGTGTTAGTGTTAGGGTTAGACTTAGCTTTAGGGGTTAATACATTTATTAGAATAGCGGTGAGCTCCGGTCGGCAGATTAGGGGTTAATAATTGAAGTTAGGTGTCGGCGATGTTAGGGAGGGCAGATTAGGGGTTAATACTATTTATGATAGGGTTAGTGAGGCGGATTAGGGGTTAATAACTTTATTATAGTAGCGCTCAGGTCCGCTCGGCAGATTAGGGGTTAATAAGTGTAGGCAGGTGTCGGCGACGTTGAGGGGGGCAGATTAGGGGTTAATAAATATAATATAGGGGTCGGCGATGTTAGGGCAGCAGATTAGGGGTACATAGGGATAACGTAGGTTGCGGCGGTTTACGGAGCGGCAGATTAGGGGTTTAAAAAAATATGCAGGGGTCAGCGATAGCGGGGGCGGCAGATTAGGGGTTAATAAGTGTAAGGTTAGGGGTGTTTAGACTCGGGGTACATGTTAGAGTGTTAGGTGCAGACGTAGGAAGTGTTTCCCCATAGGAAACAATGGGGCTGCGTTAGGAGCTGAACGCTGCTTTTTTGCAGGTGTTAGGTTTTTTTTCAGCTCAAACAGCCCCATTGTTTCCTATGGGAGAATCGTGCACGAGCACGTTTTTGAGGCCAGCCGCGTCCGTAAGCAACTCTGGTATCGAGAGTTGCATTTGCGGTAAAAATGCTCTACGCTCCTTTTTTGGAGCCTAACGCAGCATTTGATTAAACTCTCGATACCAGAGTTAAATTTATGGTGCGGCCAGAAAAAAGCCCGCGGAGCGTTAGCAGCCCTTTTACCGCCGAACTCCAAATCTAGGCCTAGGTTCCTTAATAAAGTCCCATGGGCTTCAATACCATTTGTATGCCGATGACACCCAAATCTACCTCTCTGCACCAGACCTAACTCCTTCCTTACTAACCCGTGTCACTAACTGTCTTTCTCACATCTCATCTTGGATGTCCTCTCACTACCTTAAGCTAAATCTCTCCAAAACTGAACTCCTTATTTTTCCCCCTTCTTCCAATGTCTCCACCCCCAAAATTTCTATAACTGTTGATAATTCCATCATTACCCCTACCCCGCACGCCCGATGTCTTGGGGTCACACTTGACTCAGATTTTTCCTTCACTCCTCACATTCAGTCCTTGGCTAAAGCCTGCCGCTTCCACCTTAAAAACATTGCTAAAATTAGACATTTCCTTACACAAGATACAACCAAGATTTTAATCCACTCTCTCATCCTTTCCCGCCTCGACTACTGCAATTCCGTCCTCTCTGGTCTACCTAGCTGCCGCATAGCTCCTTTACAATCCATTATGAATGCCTCTGCCAGGCTCATCTTCCTTACTCGTCGCTCTTCGTCTGCTGCACCTCTCTGTCTGCCAATCCCTTCACTGGCTTCCTCTTGCCTCTAGGATTAAACACAAAATCCTCACCCTGACATACAAAGCTCTCAACTGCACTGCTCCCCCCTACATCTCAGAACTTGTCTCTAGATACTCTCCCTCCCGTCCCCTTCGATCAGCTCAGGATCTCCTCCTCTCCTCCTCTCTTGTTACTTCCTCACATTCACGTTTACAGGACTTCTCCAGACTGGCCCCCATCTTGTAGAATTCCCTGCCTCGCTCCATAAGACTCTCCCCTAGTATTAACAGCTTCAAGCACTCCCTAAAAACTCTACTATTCAGGGATGCATACAACCAACACTAACCTTTCCTATCGCCATTGCTTTCCCCTTGAACCCCTTAGATTGTAAGCCTATGGGCCCAGCTCTTTACAGATCGCTTCATAAGAGCCGACTACAACAGTGAAACTCTCGGCAGGGCCCTCTACCCACTTGACCCCTACAAAAGCTATCCTATACACCAACTATGTTTACAGCGCTGCAGAATCTGTTGGCGCTCTACAAATACCTGATAATAATAATAATAATGATAATAATATACTTACATGACTATATATAACCATACATGACTACAGTATGCATATACTTACATGACTATATATAACCATACATGACTACAGTATGCATATAGTTACATGACTATATATAACCATACATGACTACAGTATGCATATAGTTACATGACTATATATAACCATACATGACTACAGTATGCATATAGTTACATGACTATATATAACCATACATGACAACAGTATGCATATAGTTACATGACTATATATAACCATACATGACAACAGTATGCATATAGTTACATGACTATATATAACCATACATGACAACAGTATGGATATAGTTACATGACTATATATAACCATACATGACTACAGTATGCATATATTTACATGACTATATATATAACCATACATGACTACAGTATACATATAGTTACATGACTATATATAACCATACATGACAACAGTATGCATATAGTTACATGACTACATATATAACCATACATGACTACAGTATGCATATACTTACATGACTATATATAACCATACATGACAACAGTATGGATATAGTTACATGACTATATATAACCATACATGACTACAGTATGCATATATTTACATGACTATATATATAACCATACATGACAACAGTATGCATATACTTGCATGACTATATATAACCATACATGACAACAGTATGCATATACTTACATGACTATATATAAAGATACATGACAACAGTATGCATATAGTTACATGACTATATATAACCATACATGACAACAGTATGCATATACTTACATGACTATATATATAACCATACATGACAACAGTATGCATATACTTACATGACTATATATATAACCATACATG
Source organism: Bombina bombina (assembly GCF_027579735.1). Taxonomy (NCBI): domain Eukaryota; kingdom Metazoa; phylum Chordata; class Amphibia; order Anura; family Bombinatoridae; genus Bombina; species Bombina bombina. The sequence goes on from NC_069501.1 coordinate 1,269,204,686, forward strand.
ACAACATTATGGATATAGTTACATGACTATATATAACCATACATGACTACAGTATGCATATAGTTACATGACTTTATATAACCATACATGACTACAGTATACATATAGTTACATGACTATATATAACCATACATGACAACAGTATGCATATAGTTACATGACTATATATAACCATACATGACTACAGTATACATATAGTTACATGACTATATATAACCATACATGACTACAGTATGCATATAGTTACATGACTATATATAACCATACATGACTACAGTATGCATATACTTACATGACTATATATAACCATACATGACAACAGTATGCATATACTTACATGACTATATATAACCATACATGACTACAGTACGCATATAGTTACATGACTATATATAACCATACTTGACAACAGTATGCATATACTTACATGACTATATATAACCATACATGACTACAGTATGCATATATTTACATGACTATATATAACTATACATGACTACAGTATGCATATACTTACATGACTATATATAACCATACATGACTACAGTATGCATATATTTACATGACTATATATAACCATACATGACTACAGTATGCATATAGTTACATGACTATATATAACCATACATGACTACAGTATACATATAGTTACATGACTATATATAACCATACATGACTACAGTATACATATATTTACATGACTATATATAACCATACATGACAACAGTATGCATATAGTTACATGACTATATATAACCATACATGACTACAGTATGCATATAGTTACATGACTATATATAACCATACATGACTACAGTATGCATATAGTTACATGACTATATATAACCATACATGACTACAGTATGCATATAGTTACATGACTATATATAACCATACATGACAACAGTATGTATATACTTACATGACTATATATAACCATACATGACTACAGTATGCATATAGTTACATGACTATATATAACCATACATGACTACAGTATGCATATACTTACATGACTATATATAACCATACATGACAACAGTATGCATATAGTTACATGACTATATATAACCATACATGACTACAGTATGCATATAGTTACATGACTATATATGTAACCATACATGACAACAGTATGCATATAGTTACATGACTATATATAACCATACATGACAACAGTATGCATATAGTTACATGACTATATATAACCATACATGACTACAGTATGCATATAGTTACATGACTATATATAACCATACATGACTACAGTATGCATATAGTTACATGACTATATATAACCATACATGACTACAGTATACATATATTTACATGACTATATATAACCATACATCACTACAGTATGCATATACTTGCATGACTATATATAACCATACATGACTACAGTATGCATATAGTTACATGACTATATATAACCATACATGACAATAGTATGCATATAGTTACATGACTATATATAACCATACATGACTACAGTATGCATATAGTTACATGACTATATATAACTATACATGACAACAGTATGCATATAGTTACATTACTATATATAACCATACATGACTACAGTATGCATATAGTTACATGACTATATATAACTATACATGACAACAGTATGCATAAAGTTACATTACTATATATAACCATACATGACTACAGTATGCATATAGTTACATGACTATATATAACCATACATGACTACAGTATGCATATAGTTACATTACTATATATAACCATACATGACAACAGTATGCATATAGTTACATGACTATATATAACCATACATGACTACAGTATGCATATACTTACATGACTATATATAACCATACATGACTACAGTATGCATATAGTTACATGACTATATATATAACCATACATGACTACAGTATGCATATACTTACATGACTATATATAACCATACATGACAACAGTATGCATATACTTACATGACTATATATAACCATACATGACAACAGTATGCATATAGTTACATGACTATATATAACCATACATGACTACAGTATGCATATACTTACATGACTATATATAACCATACATGACAACAGTATGCATATACTTACATGACTATATATAACCATACATGACAACAGTATGCATATAGTTACATGACTATATATAACCATACATGACAACAGTATGCATATACTTAGATGACTATATATAACCATACATGACAACAGTATGCATATAGTTACATGACTATATATAACCATACATGACTACAGTATGCATATACTTACATGACTATATATAACCATACATGACTACAGTATGCATATAGTTACATGACTATATATAACCATACATGACTACAGTATGCATATAGTTACATGACTATATATAACCATACATGACTACAGTATGCATATACTTACATGACTATATATAACCATACATGACTACAGTATGCATATAGTTACATGACTATATATAACCATACATGACTACAGTATGCATATATTTACATGACTATATATAACCATACATTACTACAGTATGCATATAGTTACATGACTATATATAACCATACATTACTACAGTATGCATATAGTTACATGACTATATATAACCATACATTACTACAGTATGCATATAGTTACATGACTATATATAACCATACATTACTACAGTATGCATATAGTTACATGACTATATATAACCATACATGGCAACAGTATGCATATACTTACATGACTATATATAACCATACATGACTACAGTATGCATATAGTTACATGACTATATATATAACATTATAACTATTTGCTGTATTTATAATTATTTATATGGTCAAAAATAACTCTATTTTATAGTAGTATTCGCAGACTATTTTTCAGCCCTTTTATTGTGAGTTACCTTTTTTGGTTTGTGAATCAAAGAGCACTTAATTTCTAACTCACCAAGACAACTCTAAATATCCATCCAGGGCTTTCCTCAGGGCAGCTCCCAAATAACCGTTCTGTTCCGCAGCCCATTTTGTCCATCTGAGGCGAAATATACGTAAAAATAAATCACTGAGATGTAAACGGAACAGAACCAAATGGGCAAACACTATTCAAGCGCACAATGAGACCACAGAGCAATAGAGGCTGCTTACATACTTCCTGTGTATAGGGGTAGGTTTATTCCACCTGAGAAATGTGTCAGTTTTATAAATCCCTTCAGATGAAGGTCAGATTAAGTCATTACTGATATTAGGGCTTTATGTCTCAGATTAGTGTTGAGGATTACAATGACATTGCTAATGTGTGATTAGTTATCATTAATGTTAATATTTGTAGCTTTTAATAAAACATATTAAAGGGACATGACACCCAAAATGTTTCTTTCATGATTCAGATAGAGAATACAATTTTAAACAACTTTCCAATTTACTTATATCATTTAATTTGCTTCCTTCTCGTGTTATCATTTGCTGAAAGGTTTATCTAGGCACGCTCAGAAGCAGCAGAGAACCTAGGTTCTAGCTGCTGATTGGTGGCTGTATATATATTGATTGTGATTGGCTCACCAATGTGTTCAGTTCGCTATCGGCGAATGCGGAGAGCAATACGATCTCCGTATTCAGCATTGCACCAGCAGCTCTTGTGAGCTGCTGGTGCAACGCGCCCCCCCGCTGCAGATTTGCGGCCAATCGGCCGCCAGCAGGGGGTGTCAATCAACCCGATCGAGTGTTGAATAGTGACGATCCCTGTCCGCCTCCTCAGAGCAGGCGGACAGGTTATGGAGCAGCGGTCTTTACAAACACGGGGCTTCAAGCTCAGTACGGAGCCCCCAAGAGAATGAAACTAATTAGATAATAGAAGTAAATTAGAAAGCTGTTTAAAATTGTATTCTCTATCTGAATCACGAAAGAAAAAATTTGGGTTTCATGTCCCTTTAATTCAGATAGAGAATACAATTTTAAACACATTTACAATTAACTTCTATTATCTAAGTTGCTTCATTCTCTTGGTATCCTTTGCTGAAGAAGCAGGAACGCTCTACTGGGAGCTACCTAACACACTGGGTGTGCCAATTACATGAGGCACATATGTGCAACCACCAATCAGCAGCTCCTGGGCCAACTTGGTTTAGCTTTTCAACAAAGGATACTAAAGGAACATAACAAATTAGATAATAAAAGTAAATTGGAAAGTTGTTTAAAATCACATGCTCTGTCTGAATCATGAAAGAAAAAAATGTGGGTTTCATGTCCCTTTAACCCATCACCTACACTGCTGAGAAAAAACAGAATTTATGCTTACCTGATAAATTACTTTCTCCAACGGTGTGTCCGGTCCACGGCGTCATCCATTACTTGTGGGATATTCTCCTCCCCCACAGGGAAAGGCAAGGAGAACACACAGCAAGAGCTGTCCATATAGTCCCTCCCAGGCTCCGCCCCCCCAGTCATTCGACCGACGGTTAGGAGAAAAAAAGGAGAAACTATAGGGTGCCGTGGTGACTGTAGTGTATAGAGAGAGAAATTTTTCTAACCTGATTAAAAAACCAGGGCGGGCCGTGGACCGGACACACCGTTGGAGAAAGTAATTTATCAGGTAAGCATAAATTCTGTTTTCTCCAACATTGGTGTGTCCGGTCCACGGCGTCATCCATTACTTGTGGGAACCAATACCAAAGCTTTAGGACACGGATGAAGGGAGGGAGCAAATCAGGTTACCTAAACAGAAGGCACCACGGCTTGCAAAACCTTTCTCCCAAAAATAGCCTCCGAAGAAGCAAAAAGTATCAAATTTGTAGAATTTGGCAAAAGTGTGCAGAGAAGACCAAGTTGCTGCCTCACATATCTGATCAACAGAAGCCTCGTTCTTGAAGGCCCATGTGGAAGCCACAGCCCTAGTAGAGTGAGCTGTGATTCGTTCAGGAGGCTGCCGTCCGGCAGTCTCATAAGCCAATCGGATAATGCTTTTCAGCCAGAAAGAAAGAGAGGTAGCAGTAGCTTTTTGTCCTCTCCTCTTACCAGAATAAACGACAAACAAAAAAGAAGTTTTGTCTGAAATCCTTTGTTGCTTCTAAATAGAACTTTAAAGCACGGACTACATCTAAATGGTGTAACAAATGTTCCTTCTTTGAAACTGGATTCGGACACAAAGAAGGGACAACTATTTCCTGGTTAATATTCTTGTTGGAAACAACTTTTGGAAGAAAACCAGGCTTGGTACGCAAAACAACCTTATCTGAATGGAACACCAGATAGGGTGGATCACACTGCAAAGCAGATAGTTCAGAAACTCTTCTAGCAGAAGAAATAGCAACCAAAAACAGAACTTTCCAAGATAGTAACTTGATATCTATGGAATGTAAGGGTTCAAATGGAACCCCTTGAAGAACTGAAAAAACTAAATTTAGACTCCAGGGAGGAGTCAAAGGTCTGTAAACAGGTTTGATTCTGACCAAAGCCTGTACAAAAGCTTGTACATCTGGCACAGCTGCCAGTCGTCTGTGTAACAAGACAGATAAAGCAGATCTCTGTCCTTTTAGAGAACTCGCTGACAATCCCTTATCCAAACCTTCTTGTTAGAAAGGAGAGGATCCTGGGAATATTAATCCATGAGAATCCCTTGGATTCACACCAACAGATATATCCTTTCCATATTTTATGGTAAATCCTTCTAGTCACAGGTTTTCTGGCTTGGACCAGAGTATCTATCACTGAATCTGAAAACCCGCGCTTGGATAAAATCAAGCGTTCAATTTCCAAGCAGTCAGCTGGAAAGAAACTAGATTTGGATGTTCGAATGGACCTTGCACTAGAAGATCCTGTCTCAAAGGTAGCTTCCATGGTGGAGCCGATGACATATTCACCAGGTCTGCATACCAAGTCCTGCGTGGCCACGCAGGAGCTATCAGAATCACTGAGGCCTTCTCCTGTTTGATCCTGGCTACAAGCCTGGGAAGGAGAGGGAACGGTGGAAATGCATAAGCTAGGTTGAACGACCAAGGCGTCACTAATGCCTCTACTAGAGTCGCCTTGGGATCCCTGGATCTGGACCCGTAGCAAGGAACCTTGAAGTTCTGACGAGACGCCATCAGATCCATGTCTGGAATGTCCCATAATTGAGTCAACTGGGCAAAAACCTCCGGGTGGAGTTCCCACTCCCCCGGATGGAAAGTCTGACGACTCAGATAATCCGCCTCCCAGTTGTCTACTCCTGGGATGTGAATTGCAGATAGATGGCAGGAGTGATCCTCCGCCCATTTGATGATCTTGGATACCTCTCTCATCGCCAAGGAACTCTTTGTTCCTCCCTGATGGTTGATGTAAGCTACAGTCGTCATGTTGTCTGACTGGAATCTTATGAATCCGGCCTTCGCTAGTTGAGGCCAAGCCCGGAGAGCATTGAATATCGCTCTCAGTTCCAGGATGTTTATCGGGAGAAGAGACTCTTCCCGAGACCATAGACCCTGAGCTTTCAAGGAATCCCAGACCGCGCCCCAGCCTAATAGACTGGCGTCGGTCGTGACAATGACCCACTCTGGTCTGCGGAAACTCATTCCCTGAGACAGGTGATCCTGTGACAACCACCAACGGAGTGAGTCTCTGGTCATCTGGTCTACTTGAATCTTTGGAGACAAGTCTGTATAGTCCCCATTCCCCTGCTTGAGCATGCACAGTTGTAATGGTCTTAGATGAATTTGAGCAAAAGGAACTATGTCCATTGCTGCAACCATCAACCCTACTACTACCATGCACTGAGCTATGGAAGGCTGCAGAATAGAGTGAAGAACTTGACAAGCTTTAGAAGCTTTGACTTTCTGACTTTTGTCAGGAAGATCTTCATTTTTAAAGAATCTATTATCGTTCCCAAGAAGGGAACTCTTGTCGACGGAGACAGGGAACTCTTTTCTACGTTCACCTTCCACCCGTGAGATATGAGAAAGGCTAGAACAATGTCTGTATGAGCCTTTGCTTTGGAAAGAGACGACGTTTGGATTAGAATGTCGTCCAGATAAGGTGCCACTGCAATACCCCTTGGTCTTAGAACCTCTAGAAGGGACCCTAGCACCTTTGTGAAAATCCTTGGATGATCTTTGTGGATAGGAATATGTAGATACGCATCCTTTAAATCCACGGTAGTCATAAATTGACCCTCCTGGATTGTAGATAAAATTGTTCGAATGGTTTCCATTTGAACGATGGAACTCTGAGAAATTTGTTTAGAATTTTTAAATCCAGAATTGGTCTGAAAATTCCCTCTTTTTTGGGAACTACAAACAGGTTTTGAGTAAAACCCCTGACCTTGTTCCACAGTTGGAACTGGGTGTATCACTCCCATCTTTAACAAGTCTTCTACACAATGTAAGAATGCCTGTCTCTTTATTTGGTTTGAAGATAAGTTAGACATGTGGAACCTTCCCCTTGAGGGTAGTTCCTTGAACTCCAGAAGAAAACCCTGAGAGACTATTTCTAGTGTCCAGGGATCCTGAACATATCTTGCCTAAGCCTGAGCAAAGAGAGAGAGTCTGCCCCCTACTAGATCCGGTCCAGGATCGGGGGCTACCCCTTCATGCTGTTTTGGTAGCAGCAGCAGGCTTCTTGGCCTGTTTACCCTTGTTCCAGCCTTGCATTGATTTCCAAGCTGGTTTAGTCTGGGAAGCGTTACCCTCTTGTCTAGAGGCTGCCGAGTTGGAAGCCGGTCCGTTCCTGAAATTGCGAATGGAACGAAAATTGGACTTATTCTTAGCCTTGAAAGGTTTATCTTGTGGGAGGGCATGGCCCTTTCCCTCAGTGATGTCTGAAATAATCTCTTTCAATTCTGGCCCAAAAAGGGTCTTACCTTTGAAAGGGGTATTAAGCAATTTTGTCTTGGAAGATACATCCGCCGACCAAGACTTTAGCCAGAGCGCTCTACGTGCCCCAATTGTAAACCCTGAATTTTTCGCCGCTAACCTCGCTAACTGCAAAGCGGTGTCTAAAATAAAGGAATTAGCTAACTTAAGTGCGTGAATTCTGTCCATGACTTCCTCATACGGAGTCTCCCTACTGAGCGACTTTTCCAGTTCCTCGAACAAGAACCACGCCGCTGTAGTGACAGGAATAATGCACGAAATAGGTTAAAGGAGGTAACCTTGCTGTACAAAAATCTTTTTAAGCAAACCCTCCAATTTTTTATCCATAGGATCTTTGAAAGCACAATTGTCCTCAATAGGAATGGTCGTGCGCTTGGCTAGAGTAGAAACCGCCCCCTCGACCTTAGGGACTGTTTGCCATGTGTCCTTCCTGGGGTCGACCATAGGGAACAATTTCTTAAATATAGGAGGAGGGACAAAAGGTATGCCTGGCTTCTCCCACTCCTTATTCACTATGTCCGCCACCCGTTTAGGTATCGGAAAAGCATCAGGGTGCACCGGGACCTCAAGGAACTTGTCCATCTTGCACAATTTTTCTGGGTTGACCAGATTGTCACAATCATCCAGAGTAGATAGCACCTCCTTAAGTAATGCACGGAGATGCTCTAATTTTGATTTAAATGTCACAACATCAGGTTCTGCCTGCTGAGAAATTCTTAGTGTATCAGAAATTTCACCATCTGACAAACCCTCCCTCACTGCCACTTCAGATTGGTGTGAGGGTATGACAGAAAAAATATCATCAGCGCCCTCCTGCTCTACAGTGTTTAAAACAGAGCAATCGTGCTTTCTCTGAAATGCTGGCATTTTGGATAAAATATTAGCTATGGAGTTATCCATTACTGCCGTCAATTGCTGCATAGTAACAAGCATTGGCGCGCTAGAAGTACTAGGGGTCGCCTGCGCGGGCATAACTGGTATAGACACAAAAGGAGATGATGTAGAACTATGTCTACTTCCTTCATCTGAGGAATCATCCTGGGCAACTTTACAATTTGTGACAGTACTGTCCTTACTTTGTTTGGACGCTATGGCACAATTATCACACATATTTGAAGGGGGAACCACATTGGCTACCATACATACAGAACATGATCTATCTGAAGGTACAGACATGTTAAACAGGCTTAAACTGGTTAATAAAGCACAAAAACCGTTTTAAAACAAAACCGTTACTGTCTCTTTAAATGTTAAACAGGGCACACTTTATTACTGAATATGTGAAAAACTATGAAAGAATTATCCAATCTTTACCAAATTTTCACCACAATGTCTTAATGCATTCAAAGTATTGCACCCCAATTTTCAAGCTGTTAACCCTTAAAATGTGGAAACCGGAGCCGTTTTTAATTTTAACCCCCTTACAGTCCCAGCTACAGCCTTTGCTGTGACTTCACCAATCTCAGGGGGGTATATGATATCAAATGTAGCCTTCTAGGAACGTTTTTAGTGGATTCCAGACCCACACACATGCAGCTGCATGTACTGTACTCAAAAGTAACTGCACAGTAATGGCGCGAAAATGAGGCTCTGCCTACTACAGAGAAAGACCCTTCCTGACTGGGAAGGTGTCTTAACAAGTGCCTGGTGCTAAAAAACGTTCCCCAATGTTATAAAAGTGTGAAATTCAACTTCAAACTGCATATAATACTTAAATAAAGCAATCAATTTAGCCCTTAAGAGTGTCTACCAGTGTATAGCCCATAACAAGCCTTTTATTCTGTTTGATTTTTGACTAAGAAAATGGCTTACCAATCCCCATGAGGGAAAATTACAGCCTTCCAGCATTACACAGTCTTGTTAGAGAAATGGCTAGTCATACCTTGAGCAGAAAAGTCTGCAAACTGTTCCCCCCAACTGAAGTTCTCTCATCTCAACAGTCCTGTGTGGGAACAGCAACTGATTTTAGTTACTGTCTGCTAAAATCATAATCCTCTTTTAAACAGAACTCTTCATCTCTTTCTGTTTCAGAGTAAATAGTACATACCAGCACTATTTTAAAATAACAAACTCTTGATAGAAGAATAAAAAACTACAACTAAACACCACAAACTCCTCACCATCCCCGAGGAGATGCTACTTGTTCAGAGCGGCAAGGAGAATGACTGGGGGGGCGGAGCCTGGGAGGGACTATATGGACAGCTCTTGCTGTGTGTTCTCCTTGCCTTTCCCTGTGGGGGAGGAGAATATCCCACAAGTAATGGATGACGCCGTGGACCGGACACACCAATGTTGGAGAAACAATCTATTCTAGTCACAGTATTTATTTTAGCACATAGTATTTATATTGCTCTAGGTACTGGAGAATACGCTGCCCATGAACCCCCCACCCACAAAAGTTTGGATTCATATTTGTCTGATAAAGATGTCACAAGTGGAGGTCATTATTGCAAAGGGGTCAGAGTACAAATCAGGGATCCCTTGATGTCTAGTCGGGGTAACACTAATAAATAAAATATATGGAGAGGAGGAGTGGTACTGTGCCATAATACTGCACCTCGGAGTATGCCCTAGGCATAGATACAGTTTGCTTACAAGTATACTGTATATTAGACAGCTGCACAGTCCTGTACAATAATCACAACATGTTGTAGGCCATATACTGTCAGGGATCTATTTGTTGTACACCCAGCTAGTATCAGGGGTATTCAGGATAAAAAAAAAGGGTACAAACCTTCAGCTACCAACCTGTCCCCACATCACCCCTGTGCTTGTGTAGTGCATTGGGCATGTAAAAAACACACTAGCTGGCCCCTCTGAGATGGTAGGGGTGCCACAATAATGAATATGGCACTTAGTACCCTCTAGAGGCCTCACCGAGCTAGATACATGATGATTGCAATTCAGATATACAGAACCGAACACAAGGAAAATAGGAAGGTTTATATAGGACAGAACAGGGAATGTCTACTCCAGCAGTCATGCGATTATACATCTACCCACAGGTACTGAACTAACACAAGGAGAATAGGAAGGTTTATATAGGACAGAGCAGGGAATGTCTACTCCAGCAGTCATGAGATTATACATCTACCCACAGGTACTGGACATGTCCAGCAGTCATGAGATTATACATCTACCCACAGGTACTGAACATGTCCAGCAGTCATGAGATTACACATCTACCCACAGGTACTGAATATGTCCAGCAGTCATGAGATTATACATCTACCCACAGGTACTGGACATGTCCAGCAGTCATGAGATTATAAATCTACCCACAGGTACTGAACATGTCCAGCAGTCATGAGATTATACATCTACATGTCCAGCAGTCATGAGATTATACATCTACCCACAGGTACTGGATATGTCCAGCAGTCATGAGATTATACATCTACCCACAGGTACTGGATATGTCCAGCAGTCATGAGATTATACATCTACCCACAGGTACTGAACATCTCCAGCAGTCATGAGATTATACATCTACCCAGAGGTACTGGACATGTCCAGCAGTCATGAGATTATACATCTACCCACAGGTACTGAACATGTCCAGCAGTCATGAGATTATACATATACCCACAGGTACTGAATATGTCCAGCAGTCATGAGATTATACATCTACCCACAGGTACTGGAAATGTCCAACAGTCATAAGATTATACATCTACCCACAGGTACTGGACATGTCCAGCAGTCATGAGATTATACATCTACCCACAGGTACTGAACATGTCCAGCAGTCATGAGATTATACATCTACCCACAGGCACTGAACATGTCCAGCTGTCATGAGATTATACATCTACCCACAGATACTGGACATGTCCAGCAGTCATGAGATTATACACCTACACACAGGTACTGAACATGTCCAGCAGTCATGAGATTATACATCTACCCAGAGATACTGAACATGTCCAGCAGTCATGAGAGTATATATCTACCCACAGGTACTGAACATGTACAGCAGTCATGAGATTATACATTTACCCACAGGTACTGCACATGTCCAGCAGTCATGAGATTATACATCTACCCACAGGTACTGAACATGTCCAGCAGTCATGAGATTATACATCTACCCACAGGTACTGAACATGTCCAGCAGTCATGAGATTATACATCTACCCACAGGTACTGAACATGCCCAGCAGTCATGAGATTATAAATCTACCCACAGGTACTGAACATGTCCAGCAGTCATGAGATTATACATCTACCCATAGATACTGAACATGTCCAGCAGTCATCAGAGTATATATCTACCCACAGGTACTGAACATGTCCAGCAGTCATGAGATTATACATCTACCCACAGATACTGAACATGTCCAGCAGTCATGAGATTATACATCTACCCACAGGTACTGAACATGTCCAGCAGTCATGAGATTATACATCTACCCACAGGTACTGAACATGTCCAGCCGTCATGAGATTATACATCTACCCACAGGTACTGAACATGTCCAGCAGTCATGAGATTATACATCTACCCACAGGTACTGAATTCCAGCAGTCATGAGATTATACATCTACCCACAGGTACTGGACATGTCCAGCAGTCATGAGATTATTCATCTACCCACAGGTACTGGACATGTCCAGCAGTCATGAGATTATAAATCTACCCACAGGTACTGGACATGTCCAGCAGTCATGAGATTATACATCTACCCACAGGTACTGGACATGTCCAGCAGTCATGAGGTTATACATCTACCCACAGGTACTAAACATGTCCAGCAGTCATGAGATTATACATCTACCCACAGGTACTGAACATGTCCAGCATTCATGAGATTATACATCTACCCACAGGCAGTGTTCCCTCTAAGGCCAGTTTTGTGTGCGGCCCAGCAGTGAAACAGTTAATTAGGTAACCACACCCTGCAATTATCAAACACTGCACAATGCAGATGACAAGGTATGGTTCTCTTGTTAACTGTTTTACTGCTGGGCTGCACACAAAACTGTCCTTAGAGGGAACACTGCCCACAGGTACTGGATATGTCCAGCAGTCATGAGATTATACATCTACCCACAGGTACTGAACATCTCCAGCAGTCATGAGATTATACATCTACCCAGAGGTACTGGACATGTCCAGAAGTCATGAGATTATACATCTACCCACAGGTACTGAACATGTCCAGCAGTCATAAGATTATACATCTACCCACAGGCACTGAACATGTCCAGCAGTCATGAGATTATACATCTACCCACAGGTACTGAACATGTCCAGCAGTCATGAGATTATACATCTACCCACAGGTACTGAACATGTCCAGCAGTCATGAGATTATACATCTACCCACAGGTACTGAACATGTCCAGCAGTCACGAGATTATACATCTACCCACAGGTACTGAACATGTCCAGCAGTCATGAGATTATACATCTACCCACAGGTACTGAACATGTCCAGCAGTCACGAGATTATACTTCTACCCACAGGTACTGGATATGTCCAGCAGTCATGAGATTATACATCTACCCACAGGTACTGAACATCTCCAGCAATCATGAGATTATACATCTACCCAGAGGTACTGGACATGTCCAGCAGTCATGAGATTATACATCTACCCACAGGTACTGAACATGTCCAGCAGTCATGAGATTATACATCTACCCACAGGTACTGAATATGTCCAGCAGTCATGAGATTATACATCTACCCACAGGTACTGGACATGTCCAGCAGTCATGAGATTATACATCTACCCACAGGTACTGGAAATGTCCAGCAGTCATAAGATTATACATCTACCCACAGGTACTGGACATGTCCAGCAGTCATGAGATTATACATCTACCCACAGGTACTGAACATGTCCAGCAGTCATGAGATTATACATCTACCCACAGGCACTGAACATGTCCAGCTGTCATGAGATTATACATCTACCCACAGGTACTGGACATGTCCAGCAGTCATGAGATTATACATCTACCCAGAGGTACTGAACATGTCCAGCTGTCATGAGATTATACATCTACCCACAGATACTGGACATGTCCAGCAGTCATGAGATTATACACCTACACACAGGTACTGAACATGTCCAGCAGTCATGAGATTATACATCTACCCAGAGATACTGAACATGTCCAGCAGTCATGAGAGTATATATCTACCCACAGGTACTGAACATGTACAGCAGTCATGAGATTATACATCTACCCACAGGTACTGAACATGTCCAGCCGTCATGAGATTATACATCTACCCACAGGTACTGAACATGTCCAGCAGTCATGAGATTATACATCTACCCACAGGTACTGAACATGTCCAGCAGTCATGAGATTATACATCTACCCACAGGTACTGAACATGTCCAGCAGTCATGAGATTATACATCTACCCACAGGTACTGAACATGTCCAGCAGTCATGAGATTATACATCTACCCACAGGTACTGAACATGTCCAGCAGTCATGAGATTATACATCTACCCACAGGTACTGAACATGTCCAGCAGTCATGAGATTATACATCTACCCACAGGTACTGAACATGTCCAGCAGTCATGAGAGTATACATCTACCCACAGGTACTGAACATGTCCAGCAGTCATGAGATTATACATCTACCCACAGGTACTGAACATGTCCAGCAGTCATGAGATTATACATCTACCCACAGGTACTGAACATGTCCAGCAGTCATGAGATTATACATCTACCCACAGGTACTGAACAGTCATGAGATTATACATCTACCCACAGGTACTGAACATGTCCAGCAGTCATGAGAGTATATATCTACCCACAGGTACTGAACATGTCCAGCAGTCATGAGATTATACATCTAACCCACAGATTACTGAAACATGTCCAGCAGTCATGAGATTATACATCTACCACAGGTACTGAACATGTCCAGCAGTCATGAGATTATACATCTACCCACAGGTACCTGAACATGTCCCAGCAGTCATGAGATTATACATCTACCCACAGGTACTGAACATGTCCAGCAGTCATGAGATTATACATCTACCCACAGGTACTGAACATGTCCAGCAGTCATGGATTATACATCTACCCACAGGTACTGAACATGTCCAGCAGTCATGAGATTATACATCTACCCACAGGTACTGAACATGTCCAGCCGTCATGAGATTATACATCTACCCCACAGGTACTGAACATGTCCAGCAGTCATGAGATTATACATCTACCCACAGGTACTGAATTCAGCAGTCATGAGATTATACATCTACCCACAGGTACTGGACATGTCCAGCAGTCATGAGATTATACATCTACCCACAGGTACTGGACATGTCCAGCAGTCATGAGATTATACATCTACCCACAGGTACTGGACATGTCCAGCAGTCATGAGATTATACATCTACCCACAGGTACTGGACATGTCCAGCAGTCATGAGGTTATACATCTACCCACAGGTACTAAACATGTCCAGCAGTCATGAGATTATACATCTACCCACAGGTACTGAACATGTCCAGCATTCATGAGATTATACATCTACCCACAGGCAGTGTTCCCTCTAAGGCCAGTTTTGTGTGCGGCCCAGCAGTGAAACAGTTAATTAGGTAACCACACCCTGCAATTATCAAACACTGCACAATGCAGATGACAAGGTATGGTTCTCTTGTTAACTGTTTTACTGCTGGGCTGCACACAAAACTGTCCTTAGAGGGAACACTGCCCACAGGTACTGGATATGTCCAGCAGTCATGAGATTATACATCTACCCACAGGTACTAAACATCTCCAGCAGTCATGAGATTATACATCTACCCAGAGGTACTGGACATGTCCAGAAGTCATGAGATTATACATCTACCCACAGGTACTGAACATGTCCAGCAGTCATGAGATTATACATCTACCCACAGGCACTGAACATGTCCAGCAGTCATGAGATTATACATCTACCCACAGGTACTGAACATGTCCAGCAGTCATGAGATTATACATCTACCCACAGGTACTGAACATGTCCAGCAGTCATGAGATTATACATCTACCCACAGGTACTGAACATGTCCAGCAGTCACGAGATTATACATCTACCCACAGGTACTGAACATGTCCAGCAGTCATGAGATTATACATCTACCCACAGGTACTGAACATGTCCAGCAGTCACGAGATTATACTTCTACCCACAGGTACTGGATATGTCCAGCAGTCATGAGATTATACATCTACCCACAGGTACTGAACATCTCCAGCAATCATGAGATTATACATCTACCCAGAGGTACTGACATGTCCAGCAGTCATGAGATTATACATCTACCCACAGGTACTGAACATGTCCAGCAGTCATGAGATTATACATCTACCCACAGGTACTGAACATGTCCAGCAGTCATGAGATTATACATCTACCCACAGGTACTGGACATGTCCAGCAGTCATGAGATTATACATCTACCCACAGGTACTGGAACATGTCCAGCAGTCATAAGATTATACATCTACCCACAGGTACTGACATGTCCAGCAGTCATGAGATTATACATCTACCCACAGGTACTGAACATGTCCAGCAGTCATGAGATTATACATCTACCCACAGGTACTGAACATGTCCAGCAGTCATGAGATTATACATCTACCCACAGGTACTGAACATGTCCAGCAGTCATGAGATTATACATCTACCACGAGGTACTGTACATGTCCAGCAGTCATGAGATTATACATCTACCCACAGGTACTGGACATGTCCAGCAGTCATGAGATTATACATCTACCCACAGGTACTGAACATGTCCAGCAGTCATGAGATTATACATCTACCCACAGGTACTGAACATGTCCAGCAGTCATGAGATTATACATCTACCCACAGGTAACTGAACATGTCCAGCAGTCATGAGATTATACATCTACCCACAGGTACTGAACCATGTCCAGCAGTCATGAGATTATACATCTACCCACAGGTACTGAACATGTCCAGCAGTCATGAGATTATACATCTACCCACAGGTACTGAACATGTCCAGCAGTCATGAGATTATACATCTACCCACAGGTACTGAACATGTCCAGCAGTCATGAGATTATACATCTACCCACAGGTACTGAACATGTCCAGCAGTCATGAGATTATACATCTACCCACAGGTACTGAACATGTCCAGCAGTCATGAGATTATACATCTACCCACAGGTACTGAAACATGTCCAGCAGTCATGAGATTATACATCTACCCACAGGTACTGAACATGTCCAGCAGTCATGAGATATACATCTACCCACAGGTACTGAACATGTCCAGCAGTCATGAGATTATACATCTACCCACAGGTACTGAACATGTCCAGCAGTCATGAGATTATACATCTACCCACAGGTACTGAACATGTCCAGCAGTCATGAGATTATACATCTACCCACAGGTACTGAACATGTCCAGCAGTCATGAGATTATACATCTACCCACAGGTACTGACATGTCCAGCAGTCATGAGATTATACATCTACCCACAGGTACTGACATGTCCCAGCAGTCATGAGATTATACATCTACCCACAGGTACTGAACATGTCCAGCAGTCATGAGAGTATATATCTACCCACAGGTACTGAACATGTCCAGCAGTCATGAGATTATACATCTACCCACAGGTACTGAACATGTCCAGCAGTCATGAGATTATACATCTACCCACAGGTACTGAACATGTCCAGCAGTCATGAGATTATACATCTACCCACAGGTACTGAACATGTCCAGCAGTCATGAGATTATACATCTACCCACAGGTACTGGAACATGTCCAGCAGTCATGAGATTATACATCTACCCACAGGTACTGGAACATGTCCAGCAGTCATGAGATTATACATCTACCCACAGGTACTGAACATGTCCAGCAGTCATGAGATTATACATCTACCCACAGGTACTGAACATGTCCAGCAGTCATGAGATTATACATCTACCCACAGGTACTGAACATGTCCAGCAGTCATGAGATTATACATCTACCCACAGGTACTGAACATGTCCAGCAGTCATGAGATTATACATCTACCCACAGGTACTGAACATGTTCAGCAGTCATGAGATTATACATCTACCCACAGGTACTGAACATGTCCAGCAGTCATGAGATTATACATCTACCCACAGGTACTGAACATGTCCAGCAGTCATGAGATTATACATCTACCCACAGGTACTGGACATGTCCAGCAGTCATGAGATTATACATCTACCCACAGGTACTGGACATGTCCAGCAGTCATGAGATTATACATCTACCCACAGGTACTGAACATGTCCAGCAGTCATGAGATTATACATCTACCCACAGGTACTGAACATGTCCAGCAGTCATAAGATTATACATCTACCCACAGGTACTGAACATGTCCAGCAGTCATGAGATTATACATCTACCCACAGGTACTGAACATGTCCAGCAGTCATGAGATTATACATCTACCCACAGGTACTGAACATGTCCAGCAGTCATGAGATTATACATCTACCCACAGGTACTGAACATGTCCAGCAGTCATGAGATTATACATCTACCCACAGGTACTGAACATGTCCAGCAGTCATGAGATTATACATCTACCCACAGGTACTGAACATGTCCAGCAGTCATGAGATTATACATCTACCCACAGGTACTGAACATGTCCAGCAGTCATGAGATTATACATCTACCCACAGGTACTGAACATGTCCAGCAGTCATGAGATTATACATCTACCCACAGGTACTGAACATGTCCAGCAGTCATGAGATTATACATCTACCCACAGG
Organism: Bombina bombina; assembly: GCF_027579735.1. Lineage (NCBI taxonomy): Eukaryota > Metazoa > Chordata > Amphibia > Anura > Bombinatoridae > Bombina > Bombina bombina. The sequence continues at coordinate 1,269,223,312 of NC_069501.1, forward strand.
TACTGAACATGTCCAGCAGTCATGAGATTATACATCTACCCACAGGTACTGAACATGTCCAGCAGTCATGAGATTATACATCTACCCACAGGTACTGAACATGTCCAGCAGTCATGAGATTATACATCTACCCACAGGTACTGAACATGTCCAGCAGTCATGAGATTATACATCTACCCACAGGTACTGAACATGTCCAGCAGTCATGAGATTATACATCTACCCACAGGTACTGACATGTCCAGCAGTCATGAGATTATACATCTACCCACAGGTACTGAACATGTCCAGCAGTCATGAGATTATACATCTACCCACAGGTACTGAACATGTCCAGCAGTCATGAGATTATACATCTACCCACAGGTACTGAACATGTCCAGCAGTCATGAGATTATACATCTACCCACAGGTACTGAACATGTCCAGCAGTCATGAGATTATACATCTACCCACAGGTACTGAACATGTCCAGCAGTCATGAGATTATACATCTACCCACAGGTACTGAACATGTCCAGCAGTCATGAGATTATACATCTACCCACAGGTACTGACATGTCCAGCAGTCATGAGATTATACATCTACCCACAGGTACTGAACATGTCCAGCAGTCATGAGATTATACATCTACCCACAGGTACTGAACATGTCCAGCAGTCATGAGATTATACATCTACCCACAGGTACTGAACATGTCCAGCAGTCATAAGATTATACATCTACCCACAGGTACTGAACATGTCCAGCAGTCATGAGATTATACATCTACCCACAGGTACTGGAAATGTCCAGCAGTCATGAGATTATACATCTACCCACAGGTACTGAACATGTCCAGCAGTCATGAGATTATACATCTACCCACAGGTACTGAACATGTCCAGCAGTCATGAGATTATACATCTACCCACAGGTACTGAACATGTCCAGCAGTCATGAGATTATACATCTACCCACAGGTACTGAACATGTCCAGCAGTCATGAGATTATACATCTACCCACAGGTACTGAACATGTCCAGCAGTCATGAGATTATACATCTACCCACAGGTACTGAACATGTCCAGCAGTCATGAGATTATACATCTACCCACAGGTACTGAACATGTCCAGCAGTCATGAGATTATACATCTACCCACAGGTACTGAACATGTCCAGCAGTCATAGATTATACATCTACCCACAGGTACTGAACATGTCCAGCAGTCATGAGATTATACATCTACCCACAGGTACTGAACATGTCCAGCAGTCATGAGATTATACATCTACCCACAGGTACTGAATATGTCCAGCAGTCATGAGATTATACATCTACCCACAGGTACTGGACATGTCCAGCAGTCATGAGATTATACATCTACCCACAGGTACTGAACATGTCCAGCAGTCATGAGATTATACATCTACCCACAGGTACTGAACATGTCCAGCAGTCATGAGATTATACATCTACCCACAGGTACTGAACATGTCCAGCAGTCATGAGATTATACATCTACCCACAGGTACTGGACATGTCCAGCAGTCATGAGATTATACATCTACCCACAGGTACTGAACATGTCCAGCAGTCATGAGATTATACATCTACCCACAGGTACTGAACATGTCCAGCAGTCATGAGATTATACATCTACCCACAGGTACTGAACATGTCCAGCAGTCATGAGATTATACATCTACCCACAGGTACTGAACATGTCCAGCAGTCATGAGATTATACATCTACCCACAGGTACTGAACATGTCCAGCAGTCATTGAGATTATACATCTACCCACAGGTACTGAACATGTCCAGCAGTCCATGAGATTATACATCTACCCACAGGTACTGAACATGTCCAGCAGTCATGAGATTATACATCTACCCACAGGTACTGAACATGTCCAGCAGTCATGAGATTATACATCTACCCACAGGTACTGGACATGTCCAGCAGTCATGAGATTATAAATCTACCTCACTAGGACTGAAACAGGTCCAGTCAGTCATGAGATTATCACATCTACCCACAGGTAACTGAACATTCCGCAGTCATGAATTATACACGACCTACAGGTACTGAACAATGTCCACAGTCATGAATTATACATCACCCACTAGGTACTGAACATGGCCAGCATCATGAAGATTATACATCTAACCCCACAGGTACTGAACATGTCCAGCAGTCATTGAGATTATACATCTACACACAGGTACTGAACATGTCCGTCAGTCATGAAATTATACATCTAACCCACAGTACTGCTGAAACATGTTCCGAGCAGTCATGGAGTATACATCTACCCACAGGACTGAACAATCCCAGACAGTCATGAGATTATACATCTATCCTCACAGGTACTGAACATGTTCAGCAGTCATGTGATTATACATCTACCCACAGGTACTGAACATGTGTCAGCAGTCCATGAGATTACATCTACCCAGGTACTGACATTTCTCCACAGTACTAGAACATGTCCCAGCAGTCATGAGATTATATATCAACCCACAGGTACTGAACATTGCCAGCAGTCATGAGATTACACATCTACCCACAGGTACTGAACATGTCCAGCAGTCATGAGATTATACATCTACCCACAGGTACTGGATATGTCCAGCAGTCATGAGATTATACATCTACCCACAGGTACTGAACATCTCCAGCAGTCATGAGATTATACATCTACCCAGAGGTACTGGACATGTCCAGCAGTCATGAGATTATACATCTACCCACAGGTACTGAACATGTCCAGCAGTCATGAGATTATACATCTACCCACAGGCACTGAACATGTCCAGCAGTCATGAGATTATACATCTACCCACAGGTACTGGACATGTCCAGCAGTCATGAGATTATACATCTACCCACAGGTACTGAACATGTCCAGCAGTCATGAGATTATACATCTACCCACAGGTACTGAACAGTCATGAGATTATACATCTACCCACAGGTACTGAACATGTCCAGCAGTCATGAGATTATACATCTACCCACAGGTACTGAATATGTCCAGCAGTCATGAGATTATACATCTACCCACAGGTACTGAACATGTCCAGCAGTCATGAGATTATACATACTACCCACGAGGTACCGGACATGTCCAGCAGTCATAGATTATACATCTACCCACAGGTACTGAACATGTCCAGCAGTCATGAGATTATACATCTACCCACAGGTACTGGAACATGTCCAGCAGTCATGAGATTATACATCTACCCACAGGTACTGAATATGTCCAGCAGTCATGAGATTATACATCTACCCACAGGTACTGAACATGTCCAGCAGTCATGAGATTATACATCTACCCACAGGTACTGAACATGTCCAGCAGTCATGAGATTATACATCTACCCACAGGTACTGCACATGTCCAGCAGTCATGAGATTATACATCTACCCAACAGGTAGCTGAACATGTCCAGCAGTCATGAGATTATACATCTACCCACAGGTACTGGACATGTCCAGCAGTCATGAGATTATAACATCTACCCACAGGTACTGGACATGTCCAGCAGTCATGAGATTATACATCTACCCACAGGTACTGAACATGTCCAGCAGTCATGAGATTATACATCTACCCACAGGTACTGAACATGTCCAGCAGTCATGAGATTATACATCTACCCACAGGTACTGAACATGTCCAGCAGTCATGAGATTATACATCTACCCACAGGTACTGAACATGTCCAGCAGTCATGAGATTATACATCTACCCACAGGTACTGAACATGTCCAGCAGTCATGAGATTATACATCTACCCACAGGTACTGAACATGTCCAGCAGTCATGAGATTATACATCTACCCACAGGTACTGGACATGTCCAGCAGTCATGAGATTATACATCTACCCACAGGTACTGGACATGTCCAGCAGTCATGAGATTATACATCTACCCACAGGTACTGAACATGTCCAGCAGTCATGAGATTATACATCTACCCACAGGTACTGAACATGTCCAGCAGTCATGAGATTATACATCTACCCACAGGTACTGAACATGTCCAGCAGCCATGAGATTATACATCTACCCACAGGTACTGAACATGTCCAGCAGTCATGAGATTATACATCTACCCACAGGTACTGAACATGTCCAGCAGTCATGAGATTATACATCTACCCACAGGTACTGAACATGTTCAGCAGTCATAAGATTATACATCTACCCACAGGTACTGAACATGTCCAGCAGTCATGAGATTATACATCTACCCACAGGTACTGAACATGTCCAGCAGTCATGAGATTATACATCTACCCACAGGTACTGAACATGTCCAGCAGTCATGAGATTATACATCTACCCACAGGTACTGAACATGTCCAGCAGTCATGAGATTATACATCTACCCACAGGTAGCTGAACATGTCCAGCAGTCATGAGATTATACATCTACCCACAGGTACTGGACATGTCCAGCAGTCATAAGATTATACATCTACCCACAGGTACTGAACATGTCCAGCAGTCATGAGATTATACATCTACCCACAGGTACTGAATATGTCCAGCAGTCATGAGATTATACATCTACCCACAGGTACTGGACATGTCCAGCAGTCATGAGATTATACATCTACCGACAGGTACTGAACATGTCCAGCAGTCATGAGATTATACATCTACCCACAGGTACTGCACATGTCCAGCAGTCATGAGATTATACATCTACCCACAGGTACTGAACATGTCCAGCAGTCATGAGATTATACATCTACCCACAGGTATTGGACATGTCCAGCAGTCATGAGATTATACAGCTACCCACAGGTAATGAACATCTCCAGCAGTCATGAGATTATACATCTACCCACAGGTACTGAACATGTCCAGCAGTCATGAGATTATACATCTACCCACAGGTACTGAACATGTCCAGCAGTCATGAGATTATACATCTACCCACAGGTACTGAACATGTTCAGCAGTCATAAGATTATACATCTACCCACAGGTACTGAACATGTCCAGCAGTCATGAGATTATACATCTACCCACAGGTACTGAACATGTCCAGCAGTCATGAGATTATACATCTACCCACAGGTACTGAACATGTCCAGCAGTCATGAGATTATACATCTACCCACAGGTACTGGACATGTCCAGCAGTCATGAGATTATACATCTACCCACAGGTACTGGACATGTCCAGCAGTCATGAGATTATACATCTACCCACAGGTACTGAACATGTCCAGCAGTCATGAGATTATACATCTACCCACAGGTACTGAACATGTCCAGCAGTCATGAGATTATACATCTACCCACAGGTACTGAACATGTCCAGCAGTCATGAGATTATACATCTACCCACAGGTACTGAACATGTCCAGCAGTCATGAGATTATACATCTACCCACAGGTACTGGAACATGTCCAGCAGTCATGAGATTATACATCTACCCACAGGTACTGAACATGTTCAGCAGTCATGAGATTATACATCTACCCACAGGTACTGAACATGTCCAGCAGTCATGAGATTATACATCTACCCACAGGTACTGAACATGTCCAGCAGTCATGAGATTATAAATCTACCCACAGGTACTGAACATGTCCAGCAGTCATGAGATTATACATCTACCCACAGGTACTGAACATGTCCAGCAGTCATGAGATTATACATCTACCCACAGGCACTGAACATGTCCAGCAGTCATGAGATTATACATCTACCCACAGGCACTGAACATGTCCAGCAGTCATGAGATTATACATCTACCCACAGGTACTGAACATGTCCAGCAGTCATGAGATTATACATCTACCCACAGGCACTGAACATGTCCAGCAGTCATGAGATTATACATCTACCCACAGGTACTGAACATGTCCAGCAGTCATGAGATTATACATCTACCCACAGGTACTGAACATGTCCAGCAGTCATGAGATTATACATCTACCCACGGGTACTGAACATGTCCAGCAGTCATGAGATTATACATCTTCCCATAGGTACTGAACATGTCCAGCAGTCATGAGATTATACATCTACCCACAGGTACTGAACATGTCCAGCAGTCATGAGATTATACATCTACCCACAGGCACTGAACATGTCCAGCAGTCATGAGATTATATATCTACCCACAGGTACTGAACATGTCCAGCAGTCATGAGATTATAAATCTACCCACAGGTACTGAACATGTCCAGCAGTCATGAGATTATACATCTACCCACAGGCACTGGACATGTCCAGCAGTCATGAGATTATACATCTACCCACAGGTACTGAACATGTCCAGCAGTCATGAGATTATACATCTACCCACAGGTACTGGACATGTCCAGCAGTCATGAGATTATACATCTACCCACAGGTACTGAACATGTCCAGCAGTCATGAGATTTTACATGTACCCACAGGTACTGAACATGTCCAGCAGTCATGAGATTATATATCTACCCACAGGTACTGGACATGTCCAGCAGTCATGAGATTATACATATACCCACAGGTACTGAACATGTCCAGCAGTCATGAGATTATACATCTACCCACAGGTACAGGACATGTCCAGCAGTCATGAGATTATACATCTACCCACAGGTACTGAAAATGTCCAGCAGTCATGAGATTATACATCTACCCACAGGTACTGGACATGGATTTACAACAGGGTTAAGTACCTAGCACCAGAACTTACATTACAGCATCTCTCGGCTGTCTGTCTACAAAGCCCGGGATTCCTTGGATCCAGAAGTCTGACATGTAAACAGCAGCATCAATATGGCCACGATTCGCTGAGCGTGCGTAATGCAGGTAGGCGGCGGTCTGAGTAGAGGAATTACAGGGTGATTAGTATCTATCTATCAATCTATCTATCATCATATCTACATATCATCATATCTACATATGATCATATCTATCATCATATCTATATATCATTGATTATCTATCTATCTATTATCATATTCACATATCATCAATCATCTATCTATCTATCTATCATCATATCTATATATCATCTATCTATCTATATATCATCCATCATCTATCTATTTATTTATCCATCTATATATCTATCTTTCATCATATCTATATATCATCCATCATCTATCTATCATCATATCTATATATCATCCATTATCTATCTAGCTATTTATCATCATATCTATATATCATCTATCTATCTATCTATCTATATATCTATATATTATTTATCTATCATCTATCTACCTGTCTGTCATCTTCTTATCTATCTATCTATCTATCTATCATCTTTTTATCTATCTATCTATCTGTCATCTTCTTATCTATCTGTCTATCATCTTTTTATCTATCTGTCTATCATCTTCTTACCAATCTGTCATCTTCTTATCTATCTGTCTATCATCTTTTTATCTATCTGTCTATCATCTTCATATCTATCTGTCTGTCTATCATCTTCTTATCTATCTGTCTGTCTTTCATCTTCTTATCTATCTGTCTATCATCTTCTTATCTATCTGTCTATCATCTTATCTATCTATCTGCCATTGTCTTATCTATCTATCTGTCATCTTTGTATCTATATGTCTATCATCTTCTTATCTATCTATCTATCTATCTATCTATCTATCTATCTACCATTTTCTTATCTATCTATCTGTCATATTCTTATCTATCTATCTGCCATATTCTTATCTATCTATCTGTCATATTCTTATCTATCTATCTATCTATCTATCTATCTATCTATCCGTCATCTACTTATCTATATGCCAATCATCTTCTTATCTATCTATCTATCTGTCATCTTCTTATCTATCTGCCTATCATCTTATCTATCTGCCTATCATCTTCTTATGTATCTGTCTATCATCTTCTTAACTATCTGTCTATCATCTTTTTATCTATCTGTCTATCATCTTCTTATCTATCTGTCTATCATCTTCTTATCTATCTGCCTATCATCTTCTTATGTATTTGTCTATCATCTTCTTATCTATCTGCCTATCATCTTCTTATCTATCTGCCTATCATCTTCTTATGTATCTGTCTATCATCTTCTTATCTATCTATCATCTTCTTATGTATCTGCCTATAATCTTCTTATCTATCTATCTATCTGTCATCTTCTTATCTATCTGCCTATCATCTTCTTATCTATCTGCCTATCATCTTCTTATCTATATGCCTATCATCTTCTTATCTATCATCTATCTATCTGTCGTCTTCTTATCTATCTGCCTATCATCTTCTTATCTATCTGCCTATCATCTTCTTATATATCTGTCTATCATCTTCTTATCTATCTGTCTATCATCTTCTTATCTATCTGCCTATCATCTTCTTATCTATCTGCCTATCATCTTCTTATCTATATGCCTATCATCTTCTTATCTATCATCTATCTATCTGTCGTCTTCTTATCTATCTGCCTATCATCTTCTTATCTATCTGCCTATCATCTTCTTATCTATCTGCCTATCATCTTCTTATATATCTGTCTATCATCTTCTTATCTATCTGTCTATCATCTTCTTATCTATCTGCCTATCATCTTCTTATCTATCTGCCTATCATCTTCTTATATATCTGTCTATCATCTTCTTATCTATCTGTCTATCATCTTCTTATCTATCTGCCTATCATCTTCTTATCTATCTGCCTATCATCTTCTTATCTATCTGCCTATCATCTTCTTATATATCTGTCTATCATCTTCTTATCTATCTGTCTATCATCTTCTTATCTATCTGCCTATCATCTTCTTATCTATCTGCCTATCATCTTCTTATCTATCTGCCTATCATCTTCTTATCTATCTGTCTATCATCTTCTTATCTATCTGCCTATCATCTTCTTATCTATCTGCCTATCATCTTCTTCTGAATCTGTCTATAATCTTCTTATGTATCTCTCTATCATCTTCTTATCTATCTGCCTATCATCTTCGTATCTATCTATCTGTCATCTTCTTATCTATCTGCCTATCATCTTCTTATCTATCTGCCTATCATCTTCTTATCTATCTGCCTATCATCTTCTTATGTATCTGTCTATCATCTTCTTATCTATCTATCTATCTATCTATCTATCTATCTATCTGTCATCTTCTTATCTATCTGCCTATCATCTTCTTATCTATCTGCCTATCATCTTCTTATGTATCTGTCAATCATCTTCTTATCTATCTGCCTATCATCTTCTTATCTATCTATCTATCTATCTATCTATCTATCTATCTATCTGTCATCTTCTTATCTATCTGCCTATCATCTTATCTATCTGCCTATCATCTTCTTATGTATCTGTCTATCATCTTTTTATCTATCTGTCTATCATCTTCTTATCTATCTGTCTATCATCTTCTTATCTATCTGCCTATCATCTTCTTATGTATTTGTCTATCATCTTCTTATCTATCTGCCTATCATCTTCTTATCTATCTATCTATCTGTCATCTTCTTATCTATCTGCCTATCATCTTATCTATCTGCCTATCATCTTCTTATGTATCTGTCTATCATCTTCTTAACTATCTGTCTATCATCTTTTTATCTATCAGTCTATCTATCTTTATATCTATAGATTAGACTTTGAGGATTAAGCAATGGGCTGGGCACATTGTTTGTATTCTCGGCTCACACACAGTATTCCTGGAGACTCACCAGATTTTTCTGCTTCCCAGGATAGAGACCATAGTAGTGCATTATCCCCAGGTTAAAAGGGGCTTCAGGATTCCCCAGTCTGTCAGCTTTCTCCCAAAACTCAATGGCTTTCTTGTAATCCTTCTCATACTGCTCATAATACCAGCCCAGGCTGTTGATGGCTGGGACAAAGTTCTAAATAAAAATAATGCAGATCAGAGCGTGCACAAGCGTGATAAAGCACAGGCTCTGGTTACATGTCTGTACGATGACTAGGACAAAGTTCTAAATAAAAATAATGCAGATCAGAGCATGCACAAGCATGATAAAGCACAGGCTCTGGTTACATGTCTGTACGATGACTGGGACAAAGTTCTAAATAAAAATAATGCAGATCAGAGCATGCACAAGCATGATAAAGCACAGGCTCTGGTTACATGTCTGTACGATGACTGGGACAAAGTTCTAAATAAAAATAATGTAGATCAGAGCGTGCACAAGCGTGATAAAGCCCAGGCTCTGGTGACGTCTGTACGATGACTGGGACCAAAGAACTGAAGAATGAGATGTACCCAGGTCAGTAAATCATATAAAGAATAAAACATTATGTTGTTGTATCCGATGTAGACAAATTGAAATCCCGCGATTGTGCACGCGTTTGTGAGATTTTGGGATTGGGTCTGGGGGGCGTCCCTATGACGCTAGGAACGCCCTCCAGACCGTGATCAAATCCAGGAAGCGCAGTTGGCTTCAGGACATCCAACGGCTATGAAGTAGTATTTCGTCCTAACGGCGCTAAAGCCCAACGCCGTTTGGACGGAATACAACGGCATAACGGCGGTAAAAGGTTAAAGGGACTGTCTACTTGATTTCTCTATTGTTTAAAAAGATAGGTAACGGCTCTACTACCCATTCTCCAGCTTTGCACAAACAACATTATTTTATTAATATACTTTATAACGTCTAAACCTCTAAATGTCTGCCTGTTTCTAAGTCCCTGCAGGACACCTTTATCTCAGTGCATTGTTATAGCTTTTCACAGCAAGATGCTGCTAGTTCATGTGTACCATATAGGTAACATTGTGCTCACTCCCGTGGAGAATGATAAAGGTTATGCTGAAACCAGCATTAATTGGCAAAAATGCAAGTTTGTAAAAAGAGATAAGGGGGCAGTCTGCAGAGGCTTAGATACAAGGTAAAAACACAATGTATGCTTACCTGATTAATTATATTCTTTCCTGGCATGGAAATCCATTCTAATTCAACTCCTGGCCACCAGGAGGAGGCAAAGAACACTCCAGCAAAGCTGTTAAGTATCACTCCCACTTCCCATAAACCCCCTGTCATTCAGCCGAGGGAATACGGAAAGAGAAGAAGATATTAAGGCCATCTTAAAATTAAATTAAGGGTGGGTCATGGACTCTCCATGCCAGGAAAGAAAATAATTTCTCAGGTAAGCATATATTTTGTTTTCTTTCCAATGGCATGGAGAGTCCACAAATCTATTCTAATTACTAGTTGGAACCAATACCCAAGCTAGAGGACACAGAATGGAAGGGAAGGAGAACAAGACAGGCGGAACTAAACAAAAGGCACCACCGCTTGAAGAACTTTCCTCCCAAAAGAAGCCTCAGCTGAGGCAAAAACATAGAATTTGTAGAAATTTGAAAAAGTATGCAACAACGAGGACCAAGAGGCCGGCTTGCAGATCTGTTTCACAGAAGTCTCATTTTTAAAGGCCCAGGAAGAAGAGACAGCCCTAGTGGAATGAGCCGTAATGCTCTCAGGAAGCTGTTGTCCAGCTGTCTGATAAGCCAACTGAATAACACTTCTCAACCAAAAGGACAGAGTAGAGGAAGTGTCCTTCTGGCCGTTTACCTGAAATTACAACAAAAAGGGCAGTAGATTGACAAAAATCTCTTATTGACTGCAGATAGAACTTCAAAGCACGCACAACATCCAGGTTATGCAACAAACGTTCCTCCTGAGAAGAAGGAATAGAAGACAATGAAGGAACGACAATTTCCAAATTGATATTGTGGTCCGACACCACCTTAGGAAGAAAACCCAATTAAGTACAAAGGACTGCCTTATCCACATGAAAAATAAGGTAAGGAGGGTCACCTGCACAGCCGAAAGCTCTGAGACCCTACAAGCAGAAGAAATATCAACAGAGTGTGTAGGCTCAAACGGAGTCTGCTGTAGAACTCTAAGAACAAGATTAAGACTCCAAGGAGGAGCAACAGACGTAAACACAGGCCTGATTCTGACTAAGGCCTGACAAAAAAAATTAAGATCTGGTAGGTCAGCCAGACGTGCAAAAGAATCGAAAGGACAGAGAACTGGCCTTTCAGAGTACTGACTGATAAGCCCTTCTCCAGGCCCTCCTGAAGAAAGGACAGAATGCCAGGAACCCTCCCTTGACTCCAAGAGAAACCCCTGGATTCATACCAGGAAAAGTATTTAGCCATACTCTATGGTAAATCTTGCACGTTACCGGCTTACAAGCCTGAATCATAGTATCAATCACCTTACCTGAAAAACCTCTACTAGACTAGGCATTCAATCTCTAAGCAGTCAGCTTCAGAGAAAGTAGGTTTGGAAGTATGAAAGGACCCTGAGTAGAAGGTCCTTCCTCAGAAGCAATTTCCACAGAGGAAAGGACTTAAATAGACCCCATGGTGGATTTGATCCCTCAATTTCTGCTTGCTAGCCAGGAATGCTAATCTCTTTAAATGTTTTTTTAGAGAATATTAATTTCTCAGACCTGTACCCAGGATTGATCACAGGTCTCTGGGTCTCTTAGTCTGATGGCTTTCTGCCAGCAGCCATATGCTATTGCCCATCCAGAGAGGATGGCAACAGAGCTCACAATCACTAAAAATAGTCTCAAGAAGCATGCGCCATGAGACAAAAGGTCCTGAGTGAGCCACCAGGAGCAGAAAACTCACGTCAGGATGTCCAAGACTATCCTCTGAGAGAGGTCAGTCTCCAATACATTGTGTGAGCAAGCATAAGTGTAGAGGTCTCAGATGGAAGTGAGCAAAAGAAAAAAATGTCTATGGAATACACCATTAGACCAATGACTTCAAAACACAGAGAGAGAGACAGAGGACTGAAGAGAAAAAACAGAGCACATAAGGTTTGAATTTTCTGACCATCATAAGAAAATCTTCATGGAGATCAAATCTATGATCGTCCCCAAAAAGCCTCCCCTGGTATCTAGTACCAATGATTCACCTTCCACCCGAGAGAGTGGAGCATCAACTAGAGAAATCTTGCTGAGAAAGTACCCAAACAAAGATATTGTCCAGGAAGGCGCCACCACAATTCTAGAGATCTGGCCACTGCCAGAAGAGCCCCTAGAACCGTAAAGATTCAAGAGGCAGGGGCTACAAATTGCAGAAGAGTTTGTCCAAAAGGAAAAACTCTGAAATTGGAAAGGATGCTAGTGGATAGGTACCTAATATACGCATCCTTCAAGTCTATGGATCCAAGCCTGAGAAGAAGGAAACCTGCCCTCTCTACATGATCCAAAGTCGGATCGGGGGCGAACCCTTCATGCTGAATTGCTCAGACATCTAAAAAGACATCTAGCCCCAGCAGATAGGAATGAACAAACACCCCTATAGATGAAAGACAAGCCATCCTCAATAGGGAAGAAATAAATAAAGAAATAACAAAATAATGCCCATAATAATTAAACCTATTAGGACGTAAGCACACTACAGACAATGAATGTCACAGGCATTAGAAAATATATCACCTCAATAGGAGAAATATTGTAATATTGACTTCCTATACATAAATGATAGTGTAAAACAGCTTGCGAGCACACATGCAAGATGCAAGTAGCTGCAGCTGGTTTCAAAACGGCAAACCTTCCGCTTGCTAGGCAGCTAAGCTAACCCTCAGGCTACTACAACTGGCTTAAATAAATACATTAGTGTACACGGGTCACAGACATTAGCAATATATCCCTCAATATGAGAAGAATTAAGCAAGCCCTTAAATTTAAAATAGAGCAACATACATGTCGCAGACACTAGAAAAATTACTAGAGAGAATATTATACGGATTTCCAGTAGAAAACATTATAACGTATAATTATATATAATATGGAAAAGGATTTCCATTCTTCCCTAGGACACTCTAGTGTCTCATGTAGTATCTCAGTGACCTTCTACTGAGCCACCAGAGAGCTGTCATAAAATAAATGAAAAGAATTATGAGGACATATAAATAGAGCATATTAGAGTTTTAAGGCCACCCACTAGGTCCCTGTTATCCCAGTCCTTGCTGTAAAATATAAATATGAAAGGACTTACCCTCACAGCAGCTCCAGGTCTGTTAGCCTCATCCAACCGCTGACAGGGACCTGACGATACAAGAAAAGCAGAGTAACCATATATTGTTGGAGTTAAAGTAAGGACTATCTCACTGACCTCCAACAGCTAATAGCCACCATTACTCTTACTAAAGAGGATTACATGGACACAGCATTGCCCCAATCCTTTCTTCAGGAAAAAGTACCCATTAAAGGATTAAATGCTTGATTTTCCTCAGACACCATCTTCGCACATCCTTTCTTATGGGAAGTGGGGGTGATACTTAACAGCTTTGCTGGGGTGTTCTTTGCCTCCACCTGGTGGCCAGGAGTTGCATTCCCATCAGTAATTAGAATGGATTTGCGGACTCTCCATGCCATTGGAAAGAAAAAAGTGTATTAATATAACATGTTGGTTATGCAAAACTGGAGAATGGGTAATAAAGGGATTATTTATCTTTTTCAACAATAACACTTTTCAGGTAGACTGCCCCTTTAAATAGAAATGCTAGTTTAATAATACTGTGACCTAATGTGTATGCCGCTATGTGTCTGACCCCACAGTAAAATTGTCCTATTTTTTATTATTCAAACCCATTCCATATCAGTCTAAAAATACATAATAATAACCAACTTAGCTTACACTTTTCAAAAGAAATAGGGCCGGAAAACCTCCAAACACGCACACATATCCTGCACAAGGACAATATGATACCAGAATTATAATCATTCAGAAAAAAAAGATTTTCAAACGATTTTAGTTTTTTTCAAACTCAACACACTGTTTGAAAACACTTTTTTATCTTCAGAGCTGCATTTCTTGGATTTTTGTGTTAAACGTCTTGCACATGAACAATTCACTTGTTATTAAGGCCCCGATTCTAAATAATTCACCAGTCAGGATGTGGTTTTTCCCGCCAGCAATGGCAGGGGCAGCACCTCATGGAATTCTATAATAAAGGGGCTGTCCTTGCGAGTGGCGAGATGTCTCCCATGCAAATAATGTGAGCGCTATGCTAGGTATAAGTTTACAATGAAGGGGGAAGTACAGAGGGGGAGACCGGCGTGTTTTAAAATCTGAATATTATGCTTAATACAAATGAAATTACGCTGTTTACAGTGCACTGTACCTTAAATTCGCTGTAAATTGCGTATACATAGGTTTTCCATTCTGAATAATTAGTGTTTTGAGTATTTTGGTGAAAACTCACCACTTTTTAATTGACAAGAATAAATAGTGAAATCTGTAGTGCAAAAATGTTTACAGAATTACGCTGTGATTTGAGAGAAATTTTCATATACGCCCATGGAACACCCATGTTCAGCCCATTTTACGAAAAACAACAATTACCTTTTGTATTTTGTACTTTTAAGTACAAATTTCTTGCTTTTTTTGCACATCCAGTGTACTTAAAGTGATTGTAATCTTTAATAAATTAAAGCCCAGTATCAAATAATCTTAAAGTGATGGTAAACCCAAGCGTATAACAAATGCTAGGATTTACCATCACAAAAAACAAAATGTATGCTTACCTGATAAATTATTCACTTTCCTGGCATGGAGAGTCCACAAATCCATTCAATTACTAGTGGGAATTCAACTCCTGGCAACCAGGTGGATCCCCCAGCCATTCAGCCGAGGGAATACGGAAAGAGAAGAGGACACAAAGGTATAGAGGTGTCTGATGTTTAAAAGAACAAAAATTACCGCTGTCTTAAATATAAAACAGGGGTGGGTCGTGGACTCTCCATGCCAGGAAAAAAAAGGAATTTATCAGGTAATTTATCAGGTAAGCATAAATTTTGTTTTCTTTCCAATGGCATGGAGAGTCCACAAATCCATTCAATTACTAGTGGGAACCAATACCCAAGCTAGAGGAAACAGAATGGAAGGGAGGGAGAACAAGACAGGTGGAACTAAATAAAAGGCATCAACACTTGAAGAACTTTCCTCCTAAAGGAAGCCTCAGCTGAGGCAGAAAAACAACGAAAATTTTGGAAAAAGAATGCAACGAGGACCAGAAGGCCGACTTGAAGATATGAAGCAACGAAGCTCCATTGTAAAGGCCCCAGAAGAAGAAGAGACATCCCTAGAGGAAGAGCCTAAATAGTCACAGTAGGCTGAATTTCAGCTGACTCTAAACCAACCTAAAAACACTTCTCAACCAGAAAGAAAGAGTAAAAGTGGTCTTCTGGTCCTTACGCTAACCAGAGAAAACAACTAAATAAAATGTCTAGATGCCAGCAGATATAATTTTAGAGCACACACAACATCCAAGTTATGCAACAGACTCACCTTCTGGGAAGAAGGACTAGGACAGAACAATAATTTTTTAATTGATACTGCGGTCCGCCACTACCTTAGGACGAAATCCCAACTTAGAACGAAGGACCGCCCTGTCCGTATAAAACACAAGGAGAGGGAAAAGACACTACAGAGTCGCAAACTCAGAAACTCTGTGAAAAGAGATAGCAAGGAAAACCTTTCCAAAATAACATCTTAATATCAAAAGAGTGCATAGGCTCAAACAGAGCCTGAGCAAAACCCTGAGAACAAGAGTAAGACTCCGAGGAGGAGAATTGGATCAAACACAAGCCTGATTCTGACCAAGGCCTGATATAAGGATATCGAGACCACCAGATGAAAAGGTAAAAGAATCTAAAGGGCAGATAATTGACCATTCAGAAAAACTGATTGACAAATCCTTTCCCAGGATCTTCTGAAGAAAAGACAGAATTTGAGGTACCCTCACTAGACTCCAATGGATACCACATTTTATGGTAAGTCCTGCGAGTTATCGGCTTATGAGCCAGAAGAATAAAGACAACAACCCTTTAAAGAAAAACCTCGTCTAGACAAAACTAGGTGTTCAATCTCCAAGCAGCCAGCGTCAGAAAATCCTGATTCTAGAAGGAAAAGGACCCTGAAGAAGAAGATCCCTCCTTGAGGAAAACATCCAAAAAGGAAGGGACAACCTCCTTATAAGGTCTGTAAACCAGATCATGAGATGCCAAGCTGGGGCGATTAGAATCACCAACGCTAGTTTGTGCTAGATACAAGATAAAAAGTCTGTCTGCTCAGACAATCCTCTTCCCAGTTGACCAACTGTGGGAGAAGATGACAGAAAAAAGAAAATGAGAGACATACTGAAGAATTGGAGACACCCTCTTCATAGCTAGGGAGATCCGAGTTCCTCCTTGGAGGAACCTGTACGTCACCCAAAATGTAATCCAATTGAAATCTGATAAACCAGACCAAACTCGTTAAAATCAAGGAATCAGTGCATTGAGACTACTCTGAACCCTAAAAAATATATCGGGATGGAAGACTCTTCCAGAGTCCAAATTCCCTGAGTTCCTAATGAACCCCAAACTGCTCCCCAGTCTAAAAGGCTGGTGTTAGTGAACATAATATCTTAAGATGGACTTCCGGAAGAATGTCTCCTGGGACAGATTGTCCAGAGAGCCACCAGGACAGAAAAACTCTTGTCTGAGAGTCTAGGTCCTCTTGGACTCTGAGCCATTGTCTGAGCATACATAAATGTAGAGGTCTCAGATGGAAACGAACGAACGCAAAAATGTCCATTGAAGCCACCACGAGACCTATTTCTTCCATACACCCTGCCACTTAAGGGCTGATAAAAGACAGAAAAAAAAGGAATGGCATCAAGAAGATTGAATTTTTGACCTCCACAAGAAATTTCTCATGGAAACGAAGTCTATGATCTTCAGATCATCTTCCACTCATGAGAGCGGGGAATTTTAAAACATCTTGCAAGCACACATTCAAGGTGCAAGTAGCTGCAGCTGATTTCAAACTGCAAACCTTCCACTTGCCAGGCAGCAAAGCTAACTACCAGGCTACTACAGCTGGCTCGACAACAGAGAATCTGTATGGGACCTTACTGAATAAAGAGAAAGCACCTGAACCTAGACATCGTCCAGGTATGGAGCCACCTCAACTCATTGAAATCTAGCCACCGCCAGAAGAGCCCCCAGGACCTTCGGAAAAAATTAAAGGGACAGAGGGAAGGCCGAAAGGCAGAGCTACAAAAATGGAAGTGTTTGTCCACGAAGGCAAACCTTGAAAAATCCCTAGATTATCATGAGTACAAGATTACGCAAATCTCGGAAGATAATTGCAATAGCCAAAGTTAATAACAACCATCTCTTAATACAGGAGAGAAATCCCCCCCCCCCCGCCTCCTAATCGGGCAACGGAAAAAGCCCTTCAATAAAAAGTGTGACACGCTGTGTGCTGTGAATGTGGTCGTATATATATATATATAAGGGGATAAGTCATCACATAGTTGCACATAGGGATTGCAAAGCAAACACTAAACCTCCGTTAAATCCCATACTGTAAACAGAGTGGTGTGAGAGTATCGCCCTGATACTCCATCCCCACCCACCAAAAACCAGAGAAAAAAACAGAATTTATGCTTTCCTGATAAATTGCTTTCTCCAACGGTGTGTCCGGTCCACGGCGTCATCCATAACTTGTGGGAATATCTCTTCCCCAACAGGAAATGGCAAAGAGTACAGCAAAAGCTGTCCATATAGTCCCTCCTAGGCTCCGCCCACCCCAGTCATTCGACCGACGGACAGGAGAAAAAACAGGAGAAACTATAGGGTGCCGTGGTGACTGTAGTTAAAGAAATAAATTTATCAAACCTGATTAAAAAACCAGGGCGGGCCGTGGACCGGACACACCGTTGGAGAAAGCAATTTATCAGGTAAGCATAAATTCTGTTTTCTCCAACATTGGTGTGTCCGGTCCACGGCGTCATCCATAACTTGTGGGAACCAATACCAAAGCTATAGGACACGGATGAAGGGAGGGAGCCAATCAGGTTACCTAAACGGAAGGCACCACGGCTTGCAAAACCTTTCTCCCAAAAATAGCCTCCGAAGAAGCAAAAGTATCAAATTTGTAGAATTTGGCAAAAGTGTGCAGGGAAGACCAAGTCGCTGCCTTGCATATCTGATCAACAGAAGCCTCGTTCTTGAAAGCCCATGTGGAAGCTACAGCCCTAGTAGAGTGAGCTGTGACTCTTTCAGGAGGCTGCCGTCCGGCAGTCTCATAAGCCAATCGGATGATGCTTTTCAGCCAAAAGGAAAGAGAGGTAGCAGTAGCTTTTTGACCTCTCCTTTTACCAGAATAGACGACAAACAGAGAAGATGTTTATCTGAAATCCTTTGTTGCTTCTAGATAAAACTTTAAAGCACGGACTACATCTAAATTGTGTAACAAACGTTCCTTCTTTGAAACTGGATTCGGACACAAAGAAGGTACAACTATTTCCTGGTTAATATTCTTGTTGGAAACAACCTTAGGAAGAAAACCAGGTTTTGTACGCAAAACGACCTTATCTGCATGGAACACCAGATAGGGCGGAGTACACTGCAGAGCAGATAACTCAGAAACTCTTCTAGCAGAAGAAATAGCAACTAAAAACAAAACTTTCCAAGATAACAACTTAATATCTATGGAATGTAAAGGTTCAAACGGAACCCCTTGGAGAACTGAAAGAACTAAATTTAAACTCCAGGGAGGAGTCAACGGCCTGTAAACAGGCTTGATCCTGACCAAAGCCTGAACAAAGGCTTGAACATCTGGCACAGCCGCCAGTCGTTTGTGTAACAAGACAGATAAAGCAGAAATCTGTCCCTTTAGAGAACTCGCTGATAATCCCTTATCCAAACCCTCTTGTAGGAAGGAAAGGATCCTAGGAATTTTGATCTTACTCCATGAGAATCCCTTGGATTCACACCAACAGATATATCTTTCCATATTTTATGGTAAATCTTTCTAGTTACAGGTTTTCTGGCTTGTACCAGAGTATCTATCACAGAATCCGAAAACCCACGCTTAGATAAAATCAAGCGTTCAATTTCCAAGCCATCAGCTGGAGAGAGGACCCTGTACCAGAAGATCTTGTCTCAAAGGTAGCTTCCATGGTGGAGCCGATGACATATTCACCAGGTCTGCATACCAAGTCCTGCGTGGCTACGCAGGAGCTATCAAAATCACTGAGGCCCTCTCCTGTTTGATCCTGGCTACCAGCCTGGGAATGAGAGGAAACGGTGGAAAAACGTAAGCTAGGTTGAAGGTCCAAGGCGCTACTAATGCATCCACTAGAGTCGCCCTGGGATCCCTGGATCTGGACCCGTAGCAAGGAACTTTGAAGTTCTGACGAGACGCCATCAGATCCATGTCTGGAATGCCCCATAATTGTGTCAACTGGGCAAATATCTCCGGGTGGAGTTCCCACTCCCCCGGGTGGAATGTCTGACGACTCAGATAATCCGCCTCCCAGTTTTCCACTCCTGGGATGTGGATCGCAGATAGGTGGCAGGAGTGATCCTCCGCCCATTTTATGATCTTGGTCACTTCTCTCATCGCCAGGGAACTCCTTGTTCCCCCCTGATGGTTGATGTAAGCAACTGTCGTCATGTTGTCTGATTGGAATCTTATGAATCTGGCCTTTGCTAGCTGAGGCCAAGCTTTGAGAGTATTGAATATCGCTCTCAGTTCCAGAATGTTTATCGGGAGAAGAGATTCCTCCCGAGACCATAGACCCTGAGCCTTCAGGGAGTCCCAGACCGCGCCCCAGCCCACTAGACTGGCGTCGGTCGTGACGATAACCCACTCTGGTCTGAGGAAGCTCATTCCCTGGGACAGATGATCCTGGGTTAGCCACCAACGTAGTGAGTCTCTGGTCTCCTGATCTACTTGGATCACTGGAGACAAGTCTGTATAGTCCCCATTCCACTGTTTGAGCATGCACAGTTGTAATGGTCTTAGATGAATTTGCGCAAAAGGAACTATGTCCATTGCTGCAACCATCAATCCTACTACTTCCATGCACTGAGCTATGGAAGGTCGAGGAACAGAGTGAAGAACTTGACAAGCGTTTAGAAGCTTTAACTTTCTGACATCTGTCAGGAAAATCTTCATTTCTAACGAATCTATTATTGTCCCCAAGAAGGGGACTCTTGTCGATGGAGACAGGGAACTCTTTTCTATGTTCACCTTCCAGCCGTGAGATCTGAGAAAGGCCAGAATGATGTCTGTGTGAGCCTTTGTCTTTGAAAGAGACGACGCTTGTATCAGAATAAGTTTTCTCCGTGAAAAAAATCACAAAAAGACAAAGGCGCCTCCTAGTGTAATACAGTTGGTGAAAGAGATTTGATAGGTAATCAAAAAGGTACTCACAAGTGGAGCAGCACCCAATTGTGCTAAATCAAACAGACTGGGATCTCACAGTGTCCCAGCTCACTGACACTGCAAGGAAACTGGTTTCTCCAATGTCTTGCCGGACTGACAGAGCTCAGACTCTCACAAAGAGGTTTACATAAAACCAAATTTTATTAATAAAATAAAAATATCAGTGTCTCATGACACTAGATATTAAAAGAACAAGCAACGCGTTTCTCAGACTGCTGTCTGTTTCATCAGGCTTCTATTGATACAATGAGAGTACTGGCTTAAATAAAAACATATGACCAATCCCAGTTCATTAACACCTGACACACCCAACCAGGTGTACTAAGACCTAATTGGTCTCAATATAACCACTGACATAATAAACAAAATAGAATAACAATCTCTAAACATCTAAAAACATTTTAAAAAATTAATCATGAGAATGAGTATATATACATACACACACATAAATACATATATACATATATATATATATATATATATATATATATATATATATACATACACACATACATATATACACACATACACACACATATATACACATAAGGGTTAACATAATGAGTCTATCCAATCTTGTGAACAAGGTCTTATCATAGACATATATATTCCTTTAAAATAAAATTACTAAAACTTGACCCACATTACCTCTGTATTAAAACTGTAAAAACAAAAGTCAAAATAAAATGTTAAAATACAATATATTTGTCAAAACGGAACCTATGTGCATTCTATGCTTAATTACAGATATGTATATAAATAGAAATATATTAAGCAATGTGTGCATTATAATAATCTTATTTCCATTATTGCCTCTAATTATGACTTTTGACATATGTTTTTAAAAATACCTTTTTTCATTCAGATCAGCAATGTACAATTTGCTCTAAGTTTGTCTGATCCTAAGAGTGATTTACTTCCTGACACATGGTTTACTTCCTTATACATCATAAGTCACAGGGCCACTGAGGACCTATCATCAATTGTTAAGGGATGACCACAAGGAGACAGCCTAATATGGGAAGAGTCCACAACCTGAGCCTACAAAAAAAATGTTAATTAATAAAAAATTGATTATACTATGTTCTTATTTATACAAATATGCGGCTGCTAGTGAGATACTATTAGACTCTAATATACATGTTGTTCTAAAAATAAGACCAAAAAGTGAAAGAAATGTGATAATAGTACAGGGCAATAAACTATAATGTGTGCAAATAACAGAGTAGATTTGCAACTTATAGAACTGTGATTTATAATGTGTGAGATTCAGTGCTAATAAATGTAACTAGACTTACTGAAAAATAGTCTAAATGTGTAAATGTGTTTACATGTGAAAAAAAAAAAAAAAATCCGGGTAGAGTCCACAACCTGGACCTACATTGCATTATTATTTTGAAAAACTATCCTTTTGAGTATTCTAATAGATATAAAAGTGTATTTAGAAGTATATTGACATTGAACAGTTGTGAAAATATAACTGTGAAAATATATAGTATATCATATATATGATTAAAGTGTTTAGCAGTGAAATTAATGAAACTAGTAAAATACTAGTATCTATTATAAATGTGTTATATAGGTAACAGCAGAACTAAAAAAATAAAAAAAATAATAATAAATAAAATAATAAATATGTGGTTACGTGAAAGTGGATTATTAAAACAAACTAATATAAATATGATGGTTACCTAAAAGTGTGTGGTTTGTGACCCTATTTAAAAAAAAAAAAAAAAAATTGGCCAGTATAGCAAACCATATAATAATTTCAATTTCATAAGGGGCAAAATAAACCCTAGCAATTATATATGTATTAATGTACACACAACGTCAAAGAACCGTGCATACAGGCATTCCAACAAGCACATATAAACATATACACTGTTACTAAACATATAACCAAATACTCACATAAGAAGTATACGATACATCCATACCTAAGAGCATATACAATAACTTACATGGAACATAAACAAAACATCCATACCCAAGTATATATACACATACATACATATAAACATACACACATATATTTACACAACAGGGGTGGGGTGAACACTATAGAAATATAGTCAAAAAAAGCCCTAAACACAGTGTATCTAGACACTACAACAAATGCCATATAGGAAAGAATACAGTTTCGAATAACACCACTAGAGAGGATTCATTACAAAAAAGGTATTAATAGGTTCAAAAATCTCTGTCAGAGAGAGACCTACTGGATTTATAAATTGAACACACTGTTTCCAGCAGGTCTCAATGAGAATATAGATATGTCTGCTTTTTAGTATTCATCTATATGAGATACATTGTACATCTTGTGAACATGTGCCTTATTATTTTCTTTATTGCATGCAACAACCTTGCAAGAAATAATATTCACACTATATATACATGTCATATTCGGGTTCTTCATCTACATATACATCCGCATGTTGTGTAAATATATGTGTGTATGTTTATATGTATGTATGTGTATATATACTTGGGTATGGATGTTTTTTTATGTTCCATGTAAGTTATTGTATATGCTCTTAGGTATGGATGTATCGTATACTTCTTATGTGAGTATTTGGTTATATGTTTAGTAACAGTGTATATGTTTATATGTGCTTGTTGGAATGCCTGTATGCACGGTTCTTTGACGTTGTGTGTACATTAATACATATATAATTGCTAGGGTTTATTTTGCCCCTTATGAAATTGAAATTATTATATGGTTTGCTATACTGGCCAATTTTTTTTTTTTTTTTTTTTAAATAGGGTCACAAACGACACACTTTTAGGTAACCATCGTATTTATATTAGTTTGTTTTAATAATCCACTTTCACGTAACCACATATTTATTATTTTATTTATTATTATTTTTTTTATTTTTTTAGTTCTGCTGTTACCTATATAACACATTTATAATAGATACTAGTATTTTACTAGTTTCATTAATTTCACTGCTAAACACTTTAATCATATATATGATATACTATATATTTTCACAGTTATATTTTCACAACTGTTCAATGTCAATATACTTCTAAATACACTTTTATATCTATTAGAATACTCAAAAGGATAGTTTTTCAAAATAATAATGCAATGTAGGTCCAGGTTGTGGACTCTACCCGGATTTTTTTTTTTTTTTTTTTTTTTTTTCACATGTAAACACATTTACACATTTAGACTATTTTTCAGTAAGTCTAGTTACATTTATTAGCACTGAATCTCACACATTATAAATCACAGTTCTATAAGTTGCAAATCTACTCTGTTATTTGCACACATTATAGTTTATTGCCCTGTACTATTATCACATTTCTTTCACTTTTTGGTCTTATTTTTAGAACAACATGTATATTAGAGTCTAATAGTATCTCACTAGCAGCCGCATATTTGTATAAATAAGAACATAGTATAATCAATTTTTTATTAATTAACATTTTTTTTTGTAGGCTCAGGTTGTGGACTCTTCCCATATTAGGCTGTCCCCTTCTAAACATAACAACTATGCTATGCATGTGGGCTGTATTAGCCTAGCCCTGATTGGCTTTGTGGTCATCCCTTAACAATTGATGATAGGTCCTCAGTGGCCCTGTGACTTATGATGTATAAGGAAGTAAACCATGTGTCAGGAAGTAAATCACTCTTAGGATCAGACAAACTTAGAGCAAATTGTACATTGCTGATCTGAATGAAAAAAGGTATTTTTAAAAACATATGTCAAAAGTCATAATTAGAGGCAATAATGGAAATAAGATTATTATAATGCACACATTGCTTAATATCTTTCTATTTATATACATATCTGTAATTAAGCATAGAATGCACATAGGTTCCGTTTTGACAAATATATTGTATTTTAACATTTTATTTTGACTTTTGTTTTTACAGTTTTAATACAGAGGTAATGTGGGTCAAGTTTTAGTAATTTTATTTTAAAGGAATATATATGTCTATGATAAGACCTTGTTCACAAGATTGGATAGACTCATTATGTTAACCCTTATGTGTATATATGTGTATGTGTGTATATATATATGTTTGTATATATGTATGTGCATGTGTGTGTATGTGTGTATATATGTGTGTATATATGTGTGTGTATGTGTGTATATATGTGTGTGTATGTGTGTATATATGTGTGTGTATGTGTGTATATATGTATGTGTGTATGTGTATATATATATATATATATATATATATATATATATATGTATATATGTATTTATGTGTGTGTATGTATATATACTCATTCTCATGATTAATTTTTTAAAATGTTTTTAGATGTTTAGAGATTGTTATTCTATTTTGTTTATTATGTCAGTGGTTATATTGAGACCAATTAGGTCTTAGTACACCTGGTTGGGTGTGTCAGGTGTTAATGAACTGGGATTGGTCATATGTTTTTATTTAAGCCAGTACTCTCATTGTATCAATAGAAGCCTGATGAAACAGACAGCAGTCTGAGAAACGCGTTGCTTGTTCTTTTAATATCTAGTGTCATGAGACACTGAGATTTTTATTTTATTAATAAAATTTGGTTTTATGTAAACCTCTTTGTGAGAGTCTGAGCTCTGTCAGTCCGGCAAGACATTGGAGAAACCAGTTTCCTTGCAGTGTCAGTGAGCTGGGGCACTGTGAGATCCCAGTCTGTTTGATTTAGCACAATTGGGTGCTGCTCCACTTGTGAGTACCTTTTTGATAACCTATCAAATCTCTTTCACCAACTGTATTACACCAGGAGGCGCCTTTGTCTTTTTGTGATTTTTTTCACAGAGAAAACTTGCTCTTAGATCCTGATTTCCCTGACAAACAGCTGACTCCAGTCATCATCTGTGTTCCTGATCATTGATCATCCTGGTATTTGATCACATTCATCATTTGGGACTATACCCACCCCAATTGGGACATTTACCATCTATATAACATTGCAGAAGAAGACAGCATTTCCAGATAAGAACCTTTCAGGAATTTCTTATTACTGTATTTGTTATTATTTGTGTTGTATCCTATGTTTCTCATAGTCCCATATTTATAAGAATTGTTTCTTATTTGTTTACATTATTTCGTATAGTATATTTTATTATAGTTATTATATGTAATATCTTGTTCTCTTCTCTCTTAGCCTATTTACATAATAATCATATAAGGTCCTGTGCGCCCCCTAGTAGTAACACACCCTTAGTGTTACTGATTGTTTCTTGTATCAGAATGTCGTCCAAGTAAGGTGCCACTGCAATGCCCCTTGGTCTTAGAACCGCTAGAAGGGCTCCGAGTACCTTTGTGAAAATCCTTGGATCCGTGGCTAGCCCGAATGGGAGAGCCACAAACTGGTAATGTTTGTCCAGAAAGGCGAACCTTAGGAACTGGTGATGATCTTTGTGGATAGGAATATGTAGATACGCATCCTTTAAATCCACGGTAGTCATAAATTGACCCTCCTGGATTGAGGGTAAGATCGTTCGGATAGTTTCCATTTTGAACAATGGTACTTTGAGAAATTTGTTTAGAATCTTTAAATCTAGAATTGGTCTGAAGGTTCCCTCTTTTTTGGGAACTACAAACAGATTTGAGTAAAAACCCAGTCCTTCTTCCACAATTGGAACTGGGTGTATCACTCCCATTTTTAACAGGTCCTCTACACAATGCAAGAATGCCTGTCTCTTTATTTGGTTTAAAGATAAGTGAGACATGTGGAACCTTCCCCTTGGGGGTAGTTCCTTGAATTCCAGAAGATAACCCTGAGAAACTATTTCTAGTGCCCAGGGATCCTGAACATCTCTTGCCCAAGCCTGAGCGAAGAGAGAGAGTCTGCCCCCTACTAGATCCGGTCCCGGATCGGGGGCTGCTCCTTCATGCTGTTTTGGTAGCAGCAGCAGGCTTCTTGGCCTGTTTACCCTTGTTCCAGCCTTGCATCGGTTTCCAAGCTGGTTTGGTCTGCGAAGCATTACCCTCTTGTCTAGAGGCTGCAGAGTTGGATATCGGTCCGTTCCGGAAATTGCGAAAGGAACGAAAATTAGACTTATTCTTGGCCTTGAAGGGCCTATCTTGTGGGAGGGCATGGCCCTTACCCCAAGTGATGTCTGAGATAATCTCTTTCAACTCTGGTCCAAAAAGGGTTTTACCCTTGAAGGGGATATTAAGCAATTTTGTCTTGGAAGATACATCCGCTGACCAAGACTTTAGCCAGAGCGCTCTGCGCGCCACAATTGCAAACCCAGAATTTTTCGCCGCTAATCTAGCTAACTGCAAAGCGGCATCTAAAATAAAGGAATTAGCCAACTTAAGTGCGTGTATTCTGTCCATAACCTCCTCATACGGAGTCTCTCTATGGAGCGACTTTTCTAGTTCCTCGAACCAGAACCACGCTGCTGTAGTGACAGGAACAATGCACGAAATGGGTTGTAGGAGGTAACCTTGCTGAACAAAAATCTTTTTAAGCAAACCCTCCAATTTTTTATCCATAGGATCTTTGAAAGCACAATTATCCTCGATAGGAATAGTAGTGCGCTTGTTTAATGTAGAAACTGCCCCCTCGACCTTAGGGACTGTCTGCCATAAGTCCTTTCTGGGGTCGACCATAGGAAATAATTTCTTAAATATAGGAGGGGGAACAAAAGGTATGCCGGGCTTCTCCTACTCCTTGTTCACTATGTCCGCCACCCGCTTGGGTATAGGAAAAGCGTCGGGGTGCACCGGAACCTCTAGGAACTTGTCCATCTTACACAATTTTTCTGGAATAACCAGGTTGTCACAATCATCCAGAGTAGATAAAACCTCCTTAAGCAGTGCGCGGAGGTGCTCTAATTTAAATTTAAATGTCACAACATCAGGTTCTGCCTGTTGAGAAATTCTACCTGAATCTGAAATTTTCCCATCTGACAAAACCTCCCTCATGGCCCCTTCAGAGTGGTGTGAGGGAATAACAGAACAATTATCATCAGCGCCCTCCTGCTCTACAGTGTTTAAAACAGAGCAATCGCGCTTTCTCTGAAATTCAGGCATTTTGGATAAAAAATTAGCTATGGATTTATCCATTACTGTCGCCAATTGTTGCATAGTAACAAGCATTGGCGCGCTAGAAGTACTAGGCGACTCCTGCGTGGGCAAAACTGGTGTAGACACAGAGTGAGATGAAGCAGAACTATCTTTACTCTCCTCATCTGATGAATCATCTTGGGCAACCTTACTATCTGTGGCAGTACTGTCCTTACTTTGTTTGGACGCTATGGCACAATTATCACACAATTTGGAAGGGGGAGACACATTGGCTTCCATACATACAGAACATAGCTTATCTGAAGGTACAGACATGTTAAACAGGCTTAAACTTGTCAATAAAGTACAAAAAAACGTTTTAATTAAAACCGTTATTGTCTCTTTAAATTTTAAACAGGGCACACTTTATTACTGAATATGTGAAAAACAATGAAGGAATTGTTCATTTACCAAATTTTCACCACAGTGTGTTAAAGCATTCAAAGTATTGCAACCAAATTTTCAGAGCTTTAACCCTTAAAATGAAGAAACCGGAGCCGGTTACAGGTTTAACCCCTCTACAGTCCCAGCTACAGCCTTTGCTGCGACTTTACCAAACCCAGGGGGGAATACGATACCAGATGAAGCCTTCTAGGAACCTTTTCAACTACTTTCAGATCCACACACATGCAGCTGCATGTCCTGCTCTCAAAAGTAACTGCGCAGTAATGGCGCGAAAATGAGGCTCAGCCTACTACAGAGAAGGCCCTTCCTGACTGAAAAGGTGTCTAAACCAGTGCCTGACGTTAAAAAACGTTCCCCAAAGTTTATAAGTGTGAAATTCAACCTCAATCTGTATAAAATGCCCAAATAAAGCAATCGATTTTGCCCATAAAAGTGTCTACCAGTTTTATAGCCCATATTAAGCCCTTTATTCTGTTTGAGACTAAGAAAATGGCTTACCGGTCCCCATGAGGGGAAATGACAGCCATCCAGCATTACACAGTCTTGTTAGAAATATGGCTAGTCATACCTTAAGCAGAAAAGTCTGCTAACTGTTTCCCCCAACTGAAGTTAATTCATCTCAACAGTCCTATGTGGAAACAGCAAACGATTTTAGTTACTGCTGCTAAAATCATATTCCTCTCACAAACAGAACTCTTCATCTTTTTCTGTTTCAGAGTAAATAGTACATACCAGCACCATTTCAAAATAACAAACTCTTGATAGTAGAATAAAAAAACTACAACTAAACACCACATACTCTTAACCATCTCCGTGGAGATGTTGCCTGTGCAACGGCAAAGAGAATGACTGGGGTGGGCGGAGCCTAGGAGGGACTATATGGACAGCTTTTGCTGTACTCTTTGCCATTTCCTGTTGGGGAAGAGATATTCCCACAAGTTATGGATGACGCCGTGGACCGGACACACCAATGTTGGAGAAAGAATAATTACCCGGCCCTGGGCGCGGCTACTTTCCTGTACCTGGTAAAAACCAGCTAGCTGCTCAGCTGCAGTATATCTGAAGTAACAGATACACATGTAATAAACACTAACCCCTTCAGGAGGTAGCAGGTCCCACTATGTCCCTGATCTTCTAGTCCTTTCTTCTAAATATCTTCCTGTGAAATATAATTGAAAGGACTTACCCTCCAGGGTCTTCAGCTGTGGAGCAGTCACAGCACATTCAGGTGTGTTAGCCTCAACCGGTCGGTGACAGGAACCTGAAGGAACAAGAAAAAACATAATTTATGCTTACCTGATAAATTCCTTTCTCCTGTAGTGTAGTCAGTCCACGGGTCATCCATTACTTATGGAATATTTCTCTTCCTAACAGGAAACTGCAAGAGAATTACCCAGCAGATCTTGCTATATAGCTCCTCCCCTCACCTGTCATACTCAGTCATTCGACCAAGCATACGAGAAAGGAGGAACCATAGGGTACAGTGGTGACTGGAGTTTAATTAAAATTTAGACCTGCCGTAAAAACAGGGCGGGCCGTGGACTGACTACACTACAGGAGAAAGGAATTTATCAGGTAAGCATAAATTATGTTTTCTCCTGTTAAGTGTAGTCAGTCCACGGGTCATCCATTACTTATGGAATACCAATACCAAAGCTAAAGTACACGGATGAAGGGAGGGACAAGGCAGGAACATTAAACAGAAGGAACCACTGCCTGAAGTACCTTTCTCCCAAACACAGCCTCCGAGGAAGCAAAAGTGTCAAATTTGTAAAATTTTGAAAAAGTGTGAAGCGAAGACCAAGTCGCAGCCTTGCAAATCTGTTCAACAGAGGCCTCATTTTTAAAGGCCCAGGTGGAAGCCACAGCTCTAGTAGAATGAGCTGTAATCCTTTCAGGGGGCTGCTGTCCAGCAGTCTCATAGGCTAATCGTATTATGCTACGAAGCCAAAAAGAGAGAGAGGTAGCCGAAGCCTTTTGACCTCTCCTCTGTCCAGAGTAAACGACAAACAGGGAAGAAGTTTGACGAAAATCCTTAGTTGCCTGCAAATAGAATTTCAGGGCACGGACTACGTCCAGA
This sequence comes from Bombina bombina, assembly GCF_027579735.1. Classification (NCBI taxonomy): domain Eukaryota; kingdom Metazoa; phylum Chordata; class Amphibia; order Anura; family Bombinatoridae; genus Bombina; species Bombina bombina. The sequence goes on from NC_069501.1 coordinate 1,269,254,017, forward strand.
TTATGCAAAAGTCGTTCCTTCTTTGAAGAAGGGTTAGGACACAGAGATGGAACAACAATCTCTTGATTGATATTCTTGTTAGTAACTACCTTAGGTAAGAACCCAGGTTTAGTACGCAGAACTACCTTGTCTGAATTGAAAATCAGATAAGGAGAATCACAATGTAAGGCAGATAACTCAGAGACTCTCCGAGCCGAGGAAATAGCCATCAAAAACAGAACTTTCCAAGATAACAACTTGATATCAATGGAATGAAGGGGTTCAAATGGAACGCCTTGAAGAACATTAAGAACTAAGTTTAAGCTCCACGGCGGAGCAACAGACTTAAACACAGGCTTAATCCTAGTTAAAGCCTGAACGTCTGGAACTTCAGCCAGACGTTTGTGTAGAAGAATAGACAGAGCAGAAATCTGTCCCTTTAACGAACTAGTAGATAAGCCCTTTTCTAAACCCTCTTGTAGAAAGGACAAAATCCTAGGAATCCTAACCTTACTCCATGAGTAACACTTGGATTCGCACCAATGTAAATATTTACGCCATATTTTATGGTAAATTTTTCTGGTAACAGGCTTCCTAGCCTGTATTAAGGTATCAATAACCGACTATGAGAAACCACGCTTTGATAGAATCAAGCGTTCAATCTCCATGCAGTCAGCCTCAGAGAAATTAGATTTGGATGTTTGAAAGGACCCTGAATTAGAAGCTCCTGTCTCAGAGGCAGAGACCACGGTGGACAGGACGACATGTCCACTAGGTCTGCATACCAGGTCCTGCGTGGCCACGCAGGCGCTATCAGAATCACCGAAGCTCTCTCCTGTTTGATCTTGGCAATCAAACGAGGAAGCATTGGGAATGGTGGAAACACATAAGCCATGTTGAAGACCCAAGGGGCTGTCAGAGCATCTATCAGCACCGCTCCCGGGTCCCTGGACCTGGATCCGTAACAAGGAAGCTTGGCGTTCTGACAAGACGCCATGAGATCCAGATCTGGTTTGCCCCAACGACGAACCAGTTGAGCAAAGACCTCCGGATGAAGTTCCCACTCTCCCGGATGAAAAGTCTGGCGACTGAGAAAATCCGCCTCCCAGTTCTCCACGCCTGGGATGTAGATCGCTGACAGGTGGCAAGAGTGAGACTCTGCCCAGCGAATTATCTTTGAGACTTCCATCATCGCTAGGGAACTTCTGGTTCCCCCTTGATGGTTGATATAAGCCACAGTCGTGATGTTGTCCGACTGAAATCTGATGAACCTCAGAGTTGCTAACTGAGGCCAAGCTAGGAGAGCATTGAATATTGCTCTTAACTCCAGAATATTTATTGGGAGGAGTTTCTCCTCCTGAGTCCATAATCCCTGAGCTTTCAGGGAATTCCAGACTGCTCCCCAGCCTAGAAGGCTGGCGTCTGTTGTTACAATCGTCCAATCTGGCCTGCGAAAGGTCATCCCCTTGGACAGATGTGGCCGAGAGAGCCACCATAGAAGAGAATCTCTGGTCTCTTGATCCAGATTTAGTAGGGGGGACAAATCTGAGTAATCCCCGTTCCACTGACTTAGCATGCACAATTGCAGCGGTCTGAGATGCAGGCGCGCAAATGGTACTATGTCCATTGCCGCTACCATTAAGCCGATTACTTCCATGCACTGAGCTACTGACGGGTGTGGAATGGAGTGAAGGACACGGCAAGCATTTAGAAGTTTTAATAACCTGGCCTCTGTCAGGTAAATTTTCATCTCTACAGAATCTATAAGAGTCCCTAGAAAGGGAACTCTTGTAAGTGGTAATAGAGAACTCTTTTCCACGTTCACCTTCCACCCATGCGACCTCAGAAATGCCAGAACTATCTCTGTATGAGACTTGGCAGTTTGAAAACTTGACGCTTGTATCAGAATGTCGTCTAGGTACGGAGTCACCGCTATGCCTCGCGGTCTTAGTACCGCCAGAAGTGATCCTAGAATTTTTGTAAAGATTCTTGGAGCCGTAGCTAATCCGAAGGGAAGAGCTACAAACTGGTAATGCCTGTCTAGGAAGGCAAATCTCAAATACCGGTAATGGTCCTTGTGAATCGGTATGTGAAGGTAGGCATCCTTTAAGTCCACCGTGGTCATGTACTGACCCTCTTGGATCATGGGAAGGATGGTTCGAATAGTCTCCATTTTGAATGATGGAACTCTTAGAAATTTGTTTAGGATTTTTAAGTCCAAGATTGGTCTGAAGGTTCCCTCTTTTTTGGGAACCACAAATAGATTTGAATAGAATCCCTGCCCGTGTTCCGTCCGCGGAACTGGGTGGATTACCCCCATTAGTAAGAGGTCTTGTACACAGCGTAGAAACGCCTCTTTCTTTGTTTGGTTTGCTGATAACCTTGAAAGATGAAATCTCCCCCGTGGAGGAGAAGTCTTGAAGTCCAGGAGGTATCCCTGGGATATGATCTCCAACGCCCAGGGATCCTGGACATCTCTTGCCCAAGCCTGGGCGAAGAGAGAAAGTCTGCCCCCCACTAGATCAGTTTCCGGATAGGGGGCCCTCTCTTCATGCTGTCTTGGGGGCAGCAGCAGGTTTCTTGGCCTGCTTGCCCCTGTTCCAGGACTGGTTAACTTTCCAGCCCTGCCTGTAACGAGCCACAGCTCCTTCCTGTTTTGGAGCGGAGGAAGTTGATGCTGCTCCTGCCTTGAAGTTACGAAAGGCACGAAAATTAGACTGTTTGGCCTTTGATTTGGCCCTGTCCTGAGGTAGAGCATGGCCCTTACCTCCCGTAATGTCAGCAATAATTTCTTTCAAGCCGGGCCCGAATAAGGTCTGCCCTTTGAAAGGAATATTAAGCAATTTAGATTTAGAAGTCACGTCAGCTGACCAGGATTTAAGCCATAGCGCTCTGCGCGCTTGGATGGCGAATCCGGAGTTCTTAGCCGTAAGTTTGGTTAAATGCACAACGGCATCAGAAACAAATGCGTTAGCTAGCTTAAGTGTTTTAAGCTTGTTCATTATTTCATCCAATGGAGCTGAGCGAATGGCCTCTTCCAGAGACTCAAACCAGAATGCTGCCGCAGCAGTGACAGGCGCAATGCATGCAAGGGGCTGTAAAATAAAACCTTGTTGAACAAACATTTTCTTAAGGTAACCCTCTAACTTTTTATCCATTGGATCTGAAAAGGCACAACTATCCTCCACCGGGATAGTGGTACGCTTAGCTAAAGTAGAAACTGCTCCCTCCACCTTAGGGACCGTCTGCCATAAGTCTCGTGTGGTGGCGTCAATAGGAAACATTTTCCTAAATATGGGAGGAGGGGTAAAAGGCACACCAGGTCTATCCCACTCCTTGCTAATAATCTCTGCAAGCCTTTTTGGTATAGGAAATACGTCAGTATACACCGGTACCGCATAGTATTTATCCAACCTACATAATTTCTCTGGAATTGCAACCGTGTTACAATCATTCAGAGCCGCTAATACCTCCCCTAGCAATGTGCGGAGGTTCTCTAGCTTAAATTTAAAATTGGAAATCTCTGAATCCAGTCTCCCTGGATCAGATCCGTCACCCACAGAATGAAGCTCTCCGTCCTCACGTTCTGCAAACTGTGACGCAGTATCTGACATGGCTCTCATCTCATCCGCGCGCTCTATCCTTAACCCAGAGCTATCGCGCTTGACTCTTAAATCTGGCAACTTAGATAATACTTCTGTCATAACAGTAGCCATGTCTTGCAAAGTGATTTGTAAGGGCCTCCCTGATGTACTTGGCGCCACAAAATCACGCACCTCCTGAGCGGGAGGCGCAGGTACTGACACGTGAGGAGAGTTAGTCGGCATAACTTCCCCCTCGTCGTCTGGTGATAATTTCTTTACATGTAAAGATCGACTTTTATTTAAAGTAGCATCAATGCAATTAGTACATAAATTTCTATTGGGCTCCACATTGGCCTTTAAACATAGTGAACAAAGAGATTCATCTGAGTCAGACATGTTTAAACAAACTAGCAATGAGACTAGCAAACTTGGAAATACTTTTCAAAATTAATTTACAAGCAATATAAAAAACGTTACTGTGCCTTTAAGAAGCACAGAAAAACTGACACAGTTGAAATAACAATGAACAAAAATAGTTATAGCAACCAAATTTTCACAGTAAATGTATTAAGTTAGCAAAGGATTGCACCCACCAGCAAATGGATGATTAACCCCTTAGTACCCAAAAACGGATAACAATTATATAATTAACGTTTTTCTCACAGTCAAATACACTGTCACAGGACTACTGTGACTGATTACCTCCCTCAAAATGGATTTTGAAGACCCCTGAGCTCTCTAGAGACGATCTGGATCATGGAGGATGAAGTAGACAGATTGTGACTGAATTTTTACTGCGCAAAAAAGCGCTAAAATAGGCCCCTCCCACTCATATTACAACAGTGGGGAAGCTCAGAAACTGTTTCTATGCAGAAAACAAAAATGGCCATGTGGTAAAAATCATGCCCCAATAAGTTTTATCACCAAGTACCTCACAAAAAACGATTAACATGCCAGTAAACGTTTTAAACATACATTTAAAAGTTATGTATTATTATTTACAAGCCTGCTACCAGTCGCTTTTACTGCAGTTAAGGCTCATACATTATTTCAGTATTTACAGTATTTTCAGAGTCGATTCCATTCCTTAGAAAATACATTCAGTGCACACACACACACACATCAGCCTGATACCAGTCGCTATCGCTGCATTTAAGGCTGAACTTACTTTACAATGGTATCAGCAGTATTTTCTCAGTCAATTCCATTCCTCAGAAAATAATTTACTGCACGTACCTCTTTGTTGCAGGGGGACCCTGCATGCTATTCCCCTTCTCTGAAGTTACCTCACTTTTCCTCAGATGAGAACAGCCAGTGGGTCTTAGTTACGTCTGCTAAGACCATAGAAAAAAACCCAGGCAGATTCTTCTTCTAATGCTGCCTGAGAATAAACAGCACACTCCGGTGCCATTTAAAAATAACAAACTTTTGATTGTAGAAATAAACTAAGTTAAAAAAACACCACAGATCTCTCACAGCTTCCTATCTAGTTAGGCTGCAAGAGAATGACTGAGTATGACAGGTGAGGGGAGGAGCTATATAGCAAGATCTGCTGGGTAATTCTCTTGCAGTTTCCTGTTAGGAAGAGAAATATTCCATAAGTAATGGATGACCCGTGGACTGACTACACTTAACAGGAGAAACAGAGTAATCAACCCTGTTTTTCAAAATAGGGGTAGCATAGATGTTGGAAGGTAAGCAAGGACTACCTCGCCGTCTTCCAACTGCTAAAAGCCACCATTACTCTTACTAAAGAGATTTACATGGACAAAGCATAACCCCAATCCTTGCTTGCAGGGAAAATACCCATAAAAGTATTAGATATCTTCAGACACCTTCTTCACACATCCACCCGATAAAAGACACAAAGAATGACTGGGGATTTATGGGAAGTGGGAGTGATACTTAACAGCTTTGCAGGGGTGGTCTTTGTCTCCACCTGGTGGCCAGGAGTTGAATTCCCACTAGTAATTGAATGGATTTGTGGACTCACCATGCCATTGGAAAGAAAATAAATATGAGTTTCTCTCATCGTTTTGTAAAATACAGTCTTACACTCACCCTAGCTGTTAAGAAAGCATATCGCAAACACAGCGCCTTCAGACGTCCACGGCACAGTGCTTTCTTCAATGAGGTGACGTTTCCACCTCTAGACCAATAGCTGTGCGAGTTAGCTGACATCCTTGCACAGCTAGAGGTCAAAACGTCACCTCATTGGAGAAAAGCACTCTGCTGTGGGCGGCCGGAGGCACTGTGTTTGCGATATGTTTCTTAACAGTTAGGGTGAGTGTAAGGCTGTATATTACAAAACAATGAGAGAAACTCATTTTTAATGTTAGTGATGGTAAATCCTAGAGTTTGTAATATGCTTGGATTTACCATCACTTTAAAAACAGGGAAACTTTAATTCATTAAAGTTTAGAAAGACGCATATTTTGTAAGAAACTTAACTTTGCGTTATGGAAAACATAATGCCGATCCTCCGCCCGCATCTCCTGCTTTCTTTAGCAGATGGATGACAAATCCGGCTTTCTCCAAACAAGCTGGACACCAAAGGGGGCACGCAACGATTGGAGGAAACTGGATACGTCATCGATCTGCTAAAGAAAGCAAGAGCTGCGGGTGGAGGATCAGTGTTATGTTTTCCATAACGAAAGGTAAGTATTTTAAAAAATAAGCATCTTTGTAAACTTTAATGAATTAAAGTGCCCCTGTTTTTAAGATTATTTTTTTAATACTGGGCTTTAATTCATTAAAGTTTACAATCACTTTAAGTTATTATTTATGCTCTATGTAGTTAATAAGATTTATTCCTGTGTAATTTACCTACAAATATTAAGTTTGTTGATAAAAACAACATTTATGACTACCTGATAAATTTCTTTCTTTCAGGGCATGGAGAGTCCATGACTTCATTCCAATTACTAGTGGGATATTCAACTCCTGGCCAGCAGGAGGAGGCAAAGAGCACCCCAGCAGAGCTGTTAAGTGTCACTTCCCTTACCCATAATCCCGTCATTCAGCCGAAGGAAAATGGAAAAAGAAGATAACACAAAGGAATAGAGGTGCCTGAGGTTTATACAAAAAAAACTGCTGAATTAAATTTAATCCAGTTAACAGGGTTTGTCTAGGATCCTGGTTTCAGCAGCACTTAGCACACCCACTATTGTTACACCTCTCTCCAAACGGAAGTAACCAATATATACAAGAAAAAAGGTGAGATTGTGGGAGGCGCTCTAAGAGCAGTCTGCTCCTAAATATGTCCTTATATATATATTTTTTTTAATATATATATATATATATATATATATATATATATATATATATATATATATATATATATAAAAGGACATATTTAGGAGCAGACTGCTCTTTGAGCGCCTCCCACAATCTCCCCTTTTTTCTTCAATTAAATTTAAATAAGGGCAGAGTTGTGGACCCCTTATGCCCGGAAAGACATTTATCAGGTAAGCATAAATTTTGTTTTCTTTCCTATGGCATGGAGAGTCCATGACTTCATTCCAATTACTAGTGGGAGCCAATACCCAGAGGACACATAATGAAAAGGGAGGGACACATAATGAAGGACACATAATGAAAAGGGAGGGAGAACAAGACAGGCAAACCTAAACAGAAGAACTTTTCTCCCAAAAGAAGCCTCAGCCAAGGCAAAAACATAATTTATGCTTACCTGATAAATTTATTTCTCTTGTAGTGTAGTCAGTCCACGGGTCATCCATTACTTATGGAATATATCTCTTCCTAACAGGAAGCTGCAAGAGGATCACCCAAGCAGAGCTGCTATATAGCTCCTCCCCTCACATGTCATATTCAGTCATTCGACCAAAACCAGACGAGAAAGGAGAAACCATAGGGTGCAGTGGTGACTGGAGTTTAATTAAAATTTAGATCTGCCTTAAAGACAGGGCGGGCCGTGGACTGACTACACTACAAGAGAAATAAACTTATCAGGTAAGCATAAATTATGTTTTCTCTTGTTAAGTGTAGTCAGTCCACGGATCATCCATTACTTATGGAATACCAATACCAAAGCTAAAGTACACGGATGAAGGGAGGGACAAGGCAGGAACATTAAACAGAAGGAACCACTGCCTGAAGTACCTTTCTCCCAAAAATAGCCTCCGAAGAAGCAAAAGTGTCAAATTTGTAAAATTTTGAAAAAGTGTGAAGTGAAGACCAAGTTGCAGCCTTGCAAATCTGTTCAACAGAGGCCTCATTTTTAAAGGCCCAGGTGGAAGCCACAGCTCTAGTAGAATGAGCTGTAATCCTTTCAGGAGGCTGCTGTCCAGCAGTCTCATAGGCTAAACGTATTATGCTACGAAGCCAAAAAGAGAGAGAGGTAGCTGAAGCCTTTTGACCTCTTCTCTGTCCAGAGTAAACGACAAACAGGGAAGAAGTTTGACGAAAATCTTTAGTTGCCTGCAAATAGAACTTCAGGGCACGGACTACGTCCAGATTATGCAAAAGTCGTTCCTTCTTTGAAGAAGGGTTAGGACACAGTGATGGAACAACAATCTCTTGATTGATATTCCTGTTAGTAACTACCTTAGGTAAGAACCCAGGTTTAGTACGCAAAACTACCTTGTCTGAAAGGAGAATCACAATGTAAGGCAGATAACTCAGAGACTCTTCGAACCGAGGAAATAGCCATCAAAAACAGAACCATCCAGGATAACAGCTTGATATCAATGGAATGAAGGGGTTCAAATGGAACGCCTTGAAGAACGTTAAGAACTAAGTTTAAGCTCCACGGCGGAGCAACGGTCTTAAACACAGGCTTAATCCTAGCTAAAGCCTGACAAAAAGCCTGAACGTTTGGAACTTCAGCCAGACGTTTGTGTAGAAGAATAGACAGAGCAGAAATCTGTCCCTTTAACGAACTAGCAGATAAGCCCTTTTCTAAACCGTCTTGTAGAAAGGACAATATCCTAGGAATCCTAACCTTACTCCATGAGTAACTCTTGGATTCGCACCAATATAAATATTTACGCCATATCTTATGGTAAATTTTTCTGGTAACAGGCTTCCTAGCCTGTATTAAGGTATCAATAACCGACTCCGAGAAGCCACGCTTTGATAGAATCAAGCGTTCAATCTCTATGCAGTCAGCCTCAGAGAAATTAGATTTGGATGGTTGAAAGGACCCTGAATTAGAAGGTCCTGTCTCAGAGGCAGAGACCACGGTGGACAGGACGACATGTCCACTAGGTCTGCATACCAGGTCCTGCGTGGCCACGCAGGCGCTATCAGAATCACCGAAGCTCTCTCCTGTTTGATCTTGGCAATCAAACGAGGAAGCATCGGAAATGGTGGAAACACATAAGCCATGTTGAAGACCCAAGGGGCTGTCAGAGCATCTATCAGCACCGCTCCCGGGTCCCTGGACCTGGATCCGTAACAAGGAAGCTTGGCGTTCTGGCGAGACGCCATGAGATCCAGATCTGGTTTGCCCCAACGATGAATCAGTTGAGCAAAGACCTCCGGATGAAGTTCCCACTCCCCCGGATGAAAAGTCTGGCGACTTAGAAAATCCGCCTCCCAGTTCTCCACGCCTGGGATGTAAATCGCTGACAGGTGGCAAGAGTGAGACTCTGCCCAGCGAATTATCTTTGAGACTTCCAACATCGCTAGGGAACTTCTGGTTCCCCCTTGATGGTTGATGTAAGCCACAGTCGTGATGTTGTCCGACTGAAATCTGATGAACCTCAGAGTTGCTAACTGAGGCCAAGCTAGGAGAGCATTGAATATTGCTCTTAATTCCAGAATATTTATTGGGAGGAGTTTCTCCTCCTGAGTCCATAGTCCCTGAGCCTAGAAGGCTGGCGTCTGTTGTTACAATCGTCCAATCTGGCCTGCGAAAGGTCATCCCCTTGGACAGATGTGGCCGAGAAAGCCACCATAGAAGAGAATCTCTGGTCTCTTGATCCAGATTTAGTAGGGGGGACAAATCTGAGTAATCCCCGTTCCACTGACTTAGCATGCACAATTGCAGCGGTCTGAGATGCAGGCGCGCAAATGGTACTATGTCCATTGCCGCTACCATTAAGCCGATTACTTCCATGCACTGAGCTACTGACGGGTGTGAAATGGAATGAAGGACACGGCAAGCATTTAGAAGCTTTGATAACCTGGCCTCTGTCAGGTAAATTTTCCTCTCTACAGAATCTATAAGAGTCCCTAGAAAGGGAACCCTTGTAAGTGGTAATAGAGAACTCTTTTCCACGTTCACCTTCCACCCATGCGACCTCAGAAATGCCAGAACTATCTCTGTATGAGACTTGGCAGTTTAAAAACTTGACGCTTGTATCAGAATGTCGTCTAGGTACGGAGTCACCGCTATGCCTCGCGGTCTTAGTACCGCCAGAAGTGAGCCCAGAACTTTTGTAAAGATTCTTGGAGCCGTAGCTAATCCGAAGGGAAGAGCTACAAACTGGTAATGCCTGTCTAGGAAAGCAAATCTTAGGTACCGATAATGATCCTTGTGAATCGGTATGTGAAGGTAGGCATCCTTTAAGTCCACTGTGGTCATGTATTGACCCTCTTGGATCATGGGAAGGATGGTACGAATAGTTTCCATTTTGAATGATGGAACTCTTAGGAATTTGTTTAGGATTTTTAAGTCCAAGATTGGTCTGAAGGTTCCCTCTTTCTTGGGAACCACAAATAGATTTGAATAGAATCCTTGCCCATGTTCCGTCCGCGGAACTGGGTGGATCACCCCCATTAGTAAGAGGTCTTGTACACAGCGTAGAAACGCCTCTTTCTTTATTTGGTTTGCTGATAACCTTGAAAGATGAAATCTCCCTCGTGGAGGAGAAGTTTTGAAGTCCAGTAGATATCCCTGAGATATTATCTCCAACGCCCAGGGATCCTGGACATCTCTTGCCCAAGCCTGGGCGAAGAGAGAAAGTCTGCCCCCCACTAGATCCGTTTCCGGATAGGGGGCCCGCTCTTCATGCTGTCTTAGGGGCAGCAGCAGGTTTCTTGGCCTGCTTGCCCTTGTTCCAGGACTGGTTAACTTTCCAGCCCTGCCTGTAACGAGCAACAGCTCCTTCCTGTTTTGGAGCGGAGGAAGTTGATGCTGCTCCTGCCTTGAAGTTACGAAAGGCACGAAAATTAGACTGTTTGGCCTTTGATTTGGCCCTGTCCTGAGGTAGAGCATGGCCCTTACCTCCCGTAATGTCAGCTATAATTTCTTTCAAGCCGGGCCCAAATAAGGTCTGCCCTTTGAAAGGAATATTAAGCAATTTTGATTTAGAAGTCACGTCAGCTGACCAGGATTTAAGCCATAGCGCTCTGCGCGCTTGGATGGCGAATCCGGAGTTCTTAGCCGTAAGTTTGGTTAAATGTACAACAGCATCAGAAACAAATGCGTTAGCTAGCTTAAGTGCTTTAAGCTTGTTCATAATTTCATCCAATGGAGCAGTGCGAATGGCCTCTTCCAGAGACTCAAACCAGAATGCCGCCGCAGCAGTGACAGGCGCAATGCATGCAAGGGGCTGTAAGATAAAACCTTGTTGAACAAACATCTTCTTAAGGTAACCCTCTAATTTCTTATCCATTGGATCTGAAAAAGCACAACTATCCTCCACCGGGATAGTGGTACGCTTAGCTAAAGTAGAAACTGCTCCCTCCACCTTAGGGACCGTCTGCCATAAGTCTCGTGTGGTGGCGTCTATAGGAAACATTTTCCTAAATATGGGAGGAGGGGAAAAAGGCACACCAGGTCTATCCCACTCCTTGCTAATAATCTCTGTAAGCCTTTTAGGTATAGGAAACACGTCAGTACACACCGGTACCGCATAGTATCTATCCAACCTACATAATTTTTCTGGAATTGCAACCGTGTTACAATCATTCAGAGCCGCTAATACCTCCCCTAGCAATATACGGAGGTTCTCAAGCTTAAATTTAAAATTAGAAATCTCTGAATCCAGTCTCCCTGGATCAGATCCGTCACCCACAGAATGAAGCTCTCCGTCTTCATGTTCTGCAAACTGTGACGCAGTATCTGACATGGCTCTCACCTCATCCGCGCGCTCTGTCCTTAACCCAGAGCTATCGCGCTTGCCTCTTAATTCTGGCAATTTAGATAATACTTCTGTCATAACAGTAGCCATGTCTTGCAAAGTGATTTGTAAGGGCCTCCCTGATGTACTTGGCACCACAAAATCATGCACCTCCTGAGCGGGAGGCGAAGGTACTGACACGTGAGGAGAGTTAGTCGGCATAACTTCCCCCTCGTTGTCTGGTGATAATTTCTTTGCATGTAAAGATTGACTTTTATTTAAAGTAACATCAATGCAATTAGTACACAAATTTCTGTTGGGCTCCACATTGGCCTTTAAACATAGTGAACAAAGAGATTCATCTGTGTCAGACATGTTTAAACAGACTAGCAATGAGACTAGCAAGCTTGGAAATACTTTTCTAAATAAATTTACAAGCAATATAAAAAACGCTACTGTGCCTTTAAGAAGCACAAAAAGCTGTCACAGTTGAAATAACAATGAACCAAAATAGTTATAGCAACCAATTTTTCACAGTAAATGTATTAAGTTAGCAAAGGATTGCACCCACCAGCAAATGGATAATTAACCCCTTAATACCCAAAAACGGATAACAATTTAATAATTAACGTTTTTCTCACAGTCAAAACACACTGTCACAGGTCTGCTGTGACTGATTACCTCCCTCAAAATGAATTTTGAAGACCCCTGAGCTCTCTAGAGACGATCTGGATCATGGAGGATGAAGTAGACAGATTGTGACTGAATTTTTACTGCGCAAAAAAGCGCTAAAATAGGCCCCTCCCACTCATATTACAACAGTGGGGAAGCTCAGATAACTGTTTCTATGCAGAAAACAAAGATGGCCATGTGGTAAAAATCATGCCCCAATAAGTTTTATCACCAAGTACCTCACAAAATACGATTAACATGCCAGTAAACGTTTTAAACATACATTTTAAAAGTTATGAAGTGTTATTAATAAGCTTGCTTTTACTGCAGTTAAGGCTCATACATTATTTCAGTATTAACAGTATTTTCAGAGTCAATTACATTCCTTAGAAAAATACATTCAGTGAACACACACTCATCAGCCTAATACCAGTCGCTATCACTGCATTTAAGGCTGAACTTACGTTACATTGGTATCGGCAGTATTTTCTCAGTCAATTCCATTCCTCAGAAAAATAATTTACTGCACATACCTCATTTGCAGGGGGGCCCTGCATGCTATTCCCCTTTTCTGAAGTTACCTCACTCCTCAGATGAGAACAGCCAGTGGATCTTAGTTATGTCTGCTAAGATCATAGAAAACGCAGGCAGATTCTTCTTCTAATGCTGCCTGAGAACAAACAGCACACTCCGGTGCCATTTAAAATAACAAACTTTTGATTGAAGAAATAAACTAAGTTAAAAAACACCACAGACCTCTCACAGCGACCTATCTTTAGTTAGGCTGCAAGAGAATGACTGAATATGACATGTGAGGGGAGGAGCTATATAGCAGCTCTGCTTGGGTGATCCTCTTGCAGCTTCCTGTTAGGAAGAGATATATTCCATAAGTAATGGATGACCCGTGGACTGACTACACTTAACAAGAGAAAGTAGCAAATTTGTAGAATTTGGAAAAGGTATGCAAAGAGGTCCACTTTGCTGCCTTGCAAATTTGCTCCACAGAAGCTTTATTTTTGAAAGCCCAGGAAGAGGAGACAGCCCAAGTGGAATGAGCCGTAATTCTCTCAGGAGGTTGTTGTCCAGCAGTCTCATAAGCTAACCGGATAACACTTCTCAACCAGAGGGAAAGTGTAGTGGAAGTGACCTTCTGATCCTTAAGCTTACCAGAAAAAAATCACAAACAGGGCAGAAGATTGCAGAAAATCTTTAGTTGCTTGAAGGTAAAATTTTAGAGCACGCACAACATCCAGGTTATACAAAAGACGTTCCTTATGGGAAGAAGGATTTTGACAAAAAGAAGGAACAACAATTTCCTGATTAATATTTCGATACGATACTACCTTAGGGAGAAAACCCAGTTTAGTACGAACGACCGTCTTGTCCGCATGAAAAATAAGTTAAGGGGAGTCACACTGCAGAGCCGAAAGTTCAGAAACTCTGCAAGCGGAAGAAATAGCAAAAAGAAACAACACCTTTCAAGATAACAATTTAATATCAACAGAATGCATCGGCTCAAACGGAGCCTGTTGCAAAACTCTAGGAACAAGGTTAAGGCTCCAAGGAGGAGCAAAAAGTTTAAACACAGGCCTGATTCTGACCAGGGCCTGAACAAAAGCTTGGACATCTGGCAAATCTATGCAAAAGAATAGACAGTGCAGAATCTGACCCTTCAGAGTGCTAACTGACATACCTTTCTTTAGGCCATGTGCCCTGAGACAGATGGTCCTGAGAAATCCACCCCCTTTGTTAGGGGATCCAGATCTATCTTCTGCGAGAGATCTAAGTGGTCTCCATTCCATTGGCTGAGCATGCATAACTGCAGAGGTCTCAGATGGAACCGAGCAAACAGAATGATATCCATGGAAGCTACCATGAGGCCAATCAACTCCATGCATTGAGCCACTGATGGGTGAACAGAAGACTGGAGAGAAAGGCAGGAAGCAAGAAGCTTGGGTTTTCTGACATCCGTCAGAACATTTTTCATGGATAGAGAATCTATAATTGTTCTAAAGAAACACGCTCTTGTGTCTGGCACTAGGGAACTCTTTTCCAAATTCACTTTCCACCCGTGGGAACGTAGAATAGACAACCACATGTCTGTATGAGATCTTGCTAGTTGAAAAGATGACGCCTGAACTAAGATGTCATCCAGGTAAGGCACCACCGCTATTCCCTGAGATCTGACCACAGCCAAGAGAGCCCCCAGAACCTTTGTGAATATTCTGGGAGCTGTAGTAAAACCAAAAGGAAGGGCAACCAACTGGAAGTGCTAATCCAGGAAGGCAAAGCTTAGAAACTGGTGATGATCCCTGTGAATAGGAACATGAAGATACGCGTCTTTCAGATCTATGGTCGTCATAAACTGACCTTCCTGAACCAATGGAAGAATGGAATGAAGAGTTTCCATCTTGAAGGACGGAACCCTGAGGAATTTGTTGAGGCACTTTAGAGCTAGGATGGGATGAAAAGTTCCCTCCTTTTTGGGAACCACAAAGAGATTTAAATATAATCCTTGACCCTGTTCCTCTACAGGAACTGGAACAATTACTCCCAGGGAGGATAGGTCCTCTATGAAGCTTAAGAAGGCCTCCCTCTTTACCTGGTTTGTAGATAATCTTGACGGTAGAAATCTGCCCCTTGGAGGACAAAACTTGAATCTTATTCTGTAATCCTGGGATACAATGTCCACAGCCCAAGGATCTGGAACATCGCATATCCAAGCCTGCCCCCCACTTGATCCAAAAAGGGATCGGGCGGACCCTTCATGCTGATTTAGACAGCTTCTTGGCTTGCTTCCCCTTATTCCAAGGCTGACTGGACCTCCATGAAGTCTTGGATTGCTCTGGCTTTGAAGAAGAGGAGAAAGATTTCTGTCCTTTAAAGTTACAAAAGGAACGAAAATTAGAATTCTGGTGACCCTTAGGTCTATTCTTCTTGTCTTAAGGTAGGAAAGATCCCTCTCCACCCGTAATTTCGGAAATATTCTCCGCTAGACCAGGACCAAATAAAGTCTTACCCTTATAAGGTAAAGACAGAAGCTTTGACTTAGAAGTTACATCAGCCAACCAAGATTTTAGCCACAGAGCTCTGCGAGCTAGAACAGCGAAGCTAGACATCTTGGCTCGCAGTCTAATCACTTGCATGTTGGCATCACAGATAAAAGTGTTTAAGAGCCTTGATTCTATCTTGGATCTCTTCTATAGTAGTTTCTTCTGATATCAGTTCAGACAAGGCATCGTACCAATAAGATGCTGCTCCCGCAACCGTAGCAATACTTGCCACAGGTTGCCACTGTAATCCTTGATGGATGAACATCTTTTTAAAGTAAGCCTCTAGCTTCTTATCCGTAAGATCCTAGAAGGAACAACTATCCTCTATAGGAATAGTAGTTCTTTTGGCTAGAGTAGAGATAGCTCCTTCTACCTTAGACACAGTGCGCCACAAGTCACAAATAGAGTCAGCAACAGGAAACATTTTTTTTTTTTTTTTAAAAAACAGGGGAAGGGGAAAAGGGAATACCTGGCTTCTGGAACAGGAAAAACTTCCACGGATGAGGGAACATCATAAACAATGACAGAAGGTTTGGAGTCGTCTAAAGTAGCTAGAACCTCCTTCAGAGGCAACTGGAGGTGTTCAAGTTTAAATCTGAAATTTACTTCTTTAGATTCTGTAGAATTTTCTCCCATCATGTCAGAGTCTGAGATCTCACCTTCAGAAGCTACTGAAGAATCCTCCTCATCAGACATTTGGGAAAGGTTGACCAACGCAGATTTAGTGGGGTCAGAAACCTGAAATATGTCAAGATTTCCTCTTACGCTTACCCAAAGCAGGGAAAGCAGAAATCTTAGAACAGGTTGATAGGCCTAGAAGGGGTGGAGATAGAGAACATTTGTTGAAGATGAGGGAAATGTTTTGGGTATATAAATTGGAGCATAGAAATAGGGAGCACCAGTCGGGTTGAGGGATAAAACAACAAATCTTTATTAGTACAAAATTAAAAATAGAATACTCAGTCCATGGAAAGACAAGGAGGTCAGCGATATAGACAGCTGTCTATATCGCTGACCTCCTTGTCTTTCCATGGACTGAGTATTCTATTTTTAATTTTGTACTAATAAAGATTTGTTGTTTTATCCCTCAAACCGACTGGTGCTCCCTATTTCTATGCTCTAATTTGACTCTTGACCTACTGAGTGAGCACAGCCGAGGAAGAGGGCACGGATCCCACACATCGTTCCAGAGATATCAGAGGGAAATATCGACCGGATTTGGACCAATTGGTGGACAGCGGCCTGGACATACCCCCGTAACGTCATAGGAGCCGAAACCTTTTGATTGGCGCATCGTAGACAGAGGGGTTGGCCCATTCCACGTCTATGCCAATTGGGCTAACGGCTACTACAGCACGCCCCTAGTGACGCCAGACGCATTCGTCAGTGACAGCAGCGTGGAAGAGTTACACGCCGAAGGCAGGGCATTCGATGCGAGGGATTTCCCGCAGTATCAGATCGAGTGAGCCTGGTAAGTCCTTATCGATTGACTGTTACAGCACCACAATTGAACATTTGATACTTCACCCTGGGGAGCGTTAACTTTGTTATGCCTGATAAATGTACAGCCCTTGGCACTGAACACTTGCAATAAGTACTTTGGTCCTCTCCTGTAGCACACTACAATCAAAAGTGTGCTTATCACCAGTTACCTGTTTTTCACCTTTTGGAGATACCCTCCTTTTTGTTTGTATATAAATTGGAATCAATGAGACCAAAAGGCATGAACAAGGATTTTGATTGGAGTCTTTTTTTCTGAATAATTATTGAGAAAAGAATGATGTATACATTTTGAATAATATATAAAAAAACATGAGTTGAACCCCATATTTTTTCTAAAAAGTTGTGTTATGTACCTCTTTTAAATTTTGTACATAGATATATGTGGGGGTTTTTAAGTAAATGTTTTGTTGTATGTTTGTGCACATCCTGTGATAACTTTGTGCTGCATTGAATTTTATATCCACAAGATGGCACTGTTGTGCAATTAGCAGGATGTTGAATAAACAGGTAAGGGGATATAAAGACATGTACCTGTGTGTATTCAATTATACATGATTAAGAGCCTGTTGAGGCTTGAAATGTTGTAATTTCTACTCAGGACTCTATATGAAATAAAGGTCTTTTAAAGAAATTGGAGGCTGGAATATTCTTTATACTTGGATTGACTGGGACCTGGCAATTCCTTTATTCCGTGCCCCACTACAAGCAGAGAAGGTGTGCTGTTTTTCTAACCTTTTGGTGATCAATAAAGCAGAAAAAGCAGCAGACACTGCAGAAGTTATCCGCGCAGTAAAATCTCCTGGCAAATAACACCCCCTTAGGAGGTTGAGAGGAACCGCAAGGCACTGCATGTGAAACTATCAGGGCTTGGGACGTCTGAGGAGAAAGCTGAGGCATATCATGAACTGCATTGTCCTGAGAGACATATGGCTCAGAAGGGAGTAATCTATCTTTAAATTTCAAAGTTTTAGATAGGCATGCGGCACAAAATTGCACAGGGGGTACAACCTGAGCATCTAGAAAAAGCAGACATTTGTTAAATGAAATAGATGTATTTTGGTCTGAGTCCATAATAACAGAGCTGATGATATCGAAATACGTGTATAAAATGTCTACTACCAGTACGGTATACAGAGAAGCCACAAACATTTATTGCAACAAAGGAAAAGGTATTTTTTTTTTTAAATAATTTTCCTCACACCTCTATACCTCAGTCTAGCTAAAGAGTCTTACTGCACCAGAGTTGTCACTAGTAACTGCAAGGAGACGCCCTGCTTGCTTCAGATCCGCCTTTGTCAGACTTGGAAAACTGTGAGTTGAAACAGATCCATTCTATCAAGCTAGTAGCCAACACAGAGAGGTGCAACGTGATCGCTAGAACAAAACACTCACTGCCTTACTTGCTCTGCTCTACAATGTATTAAAACGGAAGAGCACAGAGTCACATGATCGGACCAAGAAAAGAAACTGTGCCACTGTAAAAGCGCACGTTTCTGTCCGACACTGAAAACTTAAACTTAAGTCTCACTCTATTTAGGGCCATATCCTTGCAGGAAATAAATAAAGCATAATCCTTCTAATTAACCCTTCATCCAGTATCTCATATACTTTAAGGGTAAAAATCATTAACCCCTTAATGTTTCACATACACCAGTGCCTGCCAAACTGCCCAACTGTTAACCCCATCTATAAGGTCAATTGTCCCAAATGTTGATCCACTAGAGGAATTAACGTCCAAAGTGCTGTCCTTCAGTACCTAGAAGGCAAAGGCACTTACCTGTGAATCCAGCTGCAGGGCAGAAACAGCTTCCTAGGTGTAACAGATACTTTACGCTCTAAAATAATAAAAACGTAGAGAAGCGCTCATAATGCTAAAGACATCAATATTTATTTATTTAAAATGTATATCCCATGTACAATAAAATGAGTGTACACTCTTCTACACTAATATACTAAACCACACTTAATATATTCAAATCAACTTTAAAACTCTTAAAACATTTCAACTCATACAATCCTGTTATATATCCTATTAGGTAGTCCTTGTACAATTGGGGCAAACAAACCACTTATTGAAGCAAACAACTTGTTTCCTTTTTTAAAACACATGTTTTTCAACTGGCCAATAATATGCTTGAAATCTCGTTACTTTTAGATTCAAATTGTAACGGTTCAATCAATTTTGTATCCAAAAAGTGTATTCAAATAATAAAACTTATTCTTCTAGTTTTGAAAAAGGTTTAAACACAGTATTGTGTTTTTTGTTATTTATTATTCTTTCATGTTATCTAACTAAATAATAATAAATAACAAAAAACACAATATTGGGTTTAAACCTTTTTCAAAACTAGTAGTTTGTTTGCCCCAATTGTACAAGGACTACCTAATAGGATATATAACAGGATTGTATGAGTTGAAATGTTTGAATATATTAAGTGTGGTTTAGTACATTAGTGTAGAAGAGTGTACACTCATTTTATTGTGCATGGGATAGACATTTTAAATAAATAAATATTGATGTCTTTAGCCTTATGAGCGCTTCGCTACGTTTTTATTATTTTATATGCTTTTTTAAACTGTAATACAGGTACAGTGTTTAGAGAAGTTTGACATTTAAAAATCCCCCATAACATTTATAATTAGATAAGATACTCCACTCTCTATCAGGGACCTTAAGAAAAAGAAAGAACAGAGGAACCAACCCTGGCTTTCTATAAATGGGTAGCAATATTGTTAGAAATAAAGCAAAGACTACTACGCCGCTTTATAACTGCTAATAGCCACCATTACTCTTACTAAAGAGATTGACATGGACACAACAAAGCCCCAATCCTTGCTTGCAGGGAAAAGTACCCATAAAAGGATTAAATATCTTCAGACACCGTCTTCGCACATCCTCCATTGACAGAGGCAAAGAGAATGACTGGGGATTATGGGTAAGGGAAGTGACACTTAACACCTCTGCTGGGTTGCTCTTTGCCTCCTCCTGCTGGCCAGGAGTTGAATATTCCACTAGTAAATGGCATGAAGTTGTGGACTCTCCATGCCATAGGAAAGAAATATGGTTTTTGGTGCACAGTTTAATTTTAATGCGCCTTAACAATACAATTTTTTGCTTCATATTTTTGTGTGATTGGTTTAATTATTTGTTTTGTATGATTTTTAAATGTTTAAGAATTTTATTGTGCCCTTTTGTAGTGTATGCATCTCCTCCCCATACGAAAATGCAGAATACGCCCTTAGCAAGATCACCCTGTTGGCTTTAGATCATTCTACCAGGGAAATAGGACTGGCAGCATCTTATATAATCTCACCAGCCTAGGGATCTTATTAGAATCGGGGACTAAGGGCCTCATACTAAAAACCTTGCTGCTCAGGTGAGATTATCTAAGAACTCTCCTTGGTACAGCAAGACCCTTAAAATAATAATTTAGAAACACAAATGTTATCTTCAGAAATGTTTATGTTGCTACTTGGGGGACAATTTACTAATGTGCGGGTGGACATGATCAGCCGCACATCAATAAATGCCGACAGCGTACGTGGTCAGAATTTATCATTGCACCAGCATTTTTAGTGACCTGAAGACCTGACCTGAAGCGCAGTGGGTCGGAAGCAGCATCCACTGCTACATAAATCGACCCCATAGAGTCTTTGGCCCATATTTATCAAGCTCCGTACGGAAGTGACTAAAGACCGCTGCTGCATAACCCTGTCCGCCTGCTTGTGAACTGCTGGTGCAATGCTGAATACAGAGAGCGTATTGCTCTCCGCATTTAGCGAGGTCTTGCGGACCTGATCCGCATTGTCGTATCAGGTCCGCAAGACAAATGATAAATAGAGGCCTTTATGTTAAACAGAAACACCTACATTACAATACAAGGTCTAAAAAATCCCAAAGTTTTGTGCGATTTCTCTCCATGCCGGAGAGCTTTTAAATATCTGGTTCTAAGTCAGCTTGGCTTTTGTTTGATAAAAAAAAAGATGAAAATGGCGTTCAGAACTATGAACCTTGTACCCAAATGAAATCTGATCATATAAATGTTCATTTGTTTCACGTTAATTACTCAAAACGATATGAAATTGTTAATTGCACACGTCAATAGTTAATCATATTAATAATTTTTTTAAATCTGCATTTTAAAGGGACACTAAACACATTTTTTTTTTAATGATTCAGATAGAGCAGCAATTTTAAGCCACTGTCTAATTTATTCATTTTGTCAATTTTTCTTCGTTCTCTTGCTATCTTTATTTTAAAAAGAAGACATCTAAGCTTTTTTTTTTTTATTCAGAACTCTGGACAGCACTTTTTTATTGGTGGATGAGTTTATCCACCACTCAGCAAGAACAACCCAGGTTGATCACCAAAAATGGGCCGGCATCTAAACTTACTTTCTTGCATTTCAAATAAAGATACCAAGAGAATGAAGAATATTTGATAATAGGAGTATTAGTATTAGAAAGTTGCTTAAAATGTCACGCTCTATCTGAATCACGAAATAAAAAACTTGGGTACAGTGTCCCTTTAAGTGTTCTCAGCCTGAAGTATCGCACACACCCTCACTGGGAAAGACCTCACGTCATTTTGATAAAAGGGGGAAGAACACAGAAGTACTTTAGACCGGCGCGCTGTCTCCTGTAGAAAGTAATGAAGATCCCTGAAACAGAACGTCTTGCGGGGGAGAGTGAATGTGAGATCCCTGCTCTGATAGCAGTTTCATTTTATCAAATACAAATCACATTGTTTTGTTTTTTTCCAATATTCTTTATCTTGCATTTGCTTCTATGTTTGCATATAGTACAGAAGTTTTCTATCTGTATAACAAGGATATTGTGAATTGTAGACAAACTCAACAGCTTACATATGTTCCCGCTGGCTGCGCCCCGCACGGCCATGTCCCGCTACACACGGCCATGCCCCGTCACACCCGCTCCGCCAGGCCGCGACCCCTCCCCCCCCGCCACCCTCTCTGCTGTCTGATCCTCAGTTACGGTGTCAACGGCCAGGTATGTTTGTCCTTGCGCAGTCTCTACTGTGCACGACAGCTTCGGACAAACAAAACTGGCCTTTTATTATATAGGATGATTTTGAATGTGCACTTTAATTATGTTTACTTTATACTTATAATACATTTTTTTAAACTGTGAGTTAAGCGCTATAGTTGAATGTAGCGACATACACAGCTCTCAAGTTAAAATTTGCCTTTCTTGAATTAGGTTAAAAACCTGGCAGCACATATGGTTCAATGTTCTCAACTAAGCAGAGAAACTTCAAGCATCTGGAGGACTCAGAGTTTTTTTTACAAACACTGTGCTTGCAAGGCTGACTCTAAATATGAGACTCAGTGGCTACAGTTTTAGATATCACTGATGATGTGCAAAACGCGTGAGGTTGTGACATCACACCCCTTGTACACATCATAATGTTTAATGGTCTAATTAAAAGTTCTGTTTTACCAATAAAGAAAATGTTTGTGTTTTTTTCCCAATCTTATAAAGGGTTTCACTCTTTTTGCACTACTGCTCAACACAGTGTAAGAAAAATACATTTAAAGGAGATGTGAATGAGAGACCAGAAAACTGACACATTTCAAAGAATTTGTTCTCATAATCCAGTTATAAACACCTGAAAACAGATTTTAACATTAAACAATAAGACAACCTACAGTTAAAGCTGCAGTATTATGCACCTATATCATATAATTACTGTATAAAATAGCAAGAAAACATAAATTATGCTTGCCAGATCATTTCCTTTCCTTCTGTATGAGGAGAGTCCACGGCTTCACTCCTTACTTGTGGGAAATACAGAACCTGGCCACCAAGAGGAGTCAAAGACACCCCAGCCAAAGGCTTAAATACCTCCCCCACTTCCCTTATATCCAAGTCATTCTGCCAAGGAACAAGGAACAGTAGGAGAAATATCAGGGTATAAATGGTGCCAGAAGAACAAAAACAAAATTTAGGTCCGCCCTTTGGAGAATACAAGCGGGGGCCGTGGACTCTCCTCATACAGAAGGAAAGGAAATTATCTGGTAAGCATAATTTCCGTTTTCCTTCTTAATATGAGGAGAGTTCAGAGTACTTGTGGGAAACATATACCCAAGCTCCGGAGAACACTGAATGAACGGGAGGGAAAAAAGGAAGGCGGACCCTATTCAGAGGGCACCACAGCCTGCAAAACCTTTCTCCCAAAAGCTGCTTCAGCCAAAGGAAAAATGTCAAACTTGTAAAATTTAGAAAAGGTATGTAAGGAGGACCAGGTAGCCGCCCTACAAATCTGATCCATTGAGGCCTCATTCTTGAAGGCCCAAGAGGAAGCCACTGCTCTAGTTGAATGAGCCTTAATCCTCTGAGGAGGCTTATGTCCCGCTGTCTCATAAGCTAAGCGAATAATGCTCCTCAACCAAAAAAATAAGGAAGTGGACGAGGACTTCTGCCCCCTATGCTTGCCAGAATAGACAACAAACAAAGAAGAAGTCTGTCTAAACTCCTTCGTAGCCTGAAGATAGAACTTTAAGGCCCGAATCACATCCAAATTATGAATTAACCGTTCCTTTGAAGAAAAAGGATTAGGCCACAATCTCCTGATTGATGTTGCGATCTGAAACTACGTTAGGAAGAAAACCTAACCCAGTACGAAGAACAGCCTTATCAGCATGAAATACTAGGTAAGGAGGCTCACATTGCAAGGCAGCAATTTCAGAGAATATGCACGCCGAAGCAATGGCCAGTAGAAAAAGAACCCTCCAAGACAGTAATTTAATGTCAACTACATGCATAGGCTCAAATGGAGCCTTCTGCAAAACTTTAAGAACAAGATTTAAACTCCAAGGAGGAGTGCTAGATCTAAACACAGGCCTGATTCTAGTCAGGGCCTGAACAAAAGACTGAACATCTGGAAGCTCAGCGAGCCTCTTGTGCAGTAAAACAGATAGGGCCAAAATCTGTCCCTTAAGGGAGCTAGCAGAAAGGCCCTTCTCCAAACCATCCTGGAGAAAGGAAAGGATCCTGGAAACCCAGACCTTATGATAAGGGAATCCACGCTCTTCACACCAGAATAAGTAGGTCCTCCACACCTTATGATAGATGCGACGAGTAACCGGC
Organism: Bombina bombina; assembly: GCF_027579735.1. Taxonomy (NCBI): domain Eukaryota; kingdom Metazoa; phylum Chordata; class Amphibia; order Anura; family Bombinatoridae; genus Bombina; species Bombina bombina. Next base: position 1,269,277,948 of record NC_069501.1, read on the forward strand.
TTACAAGCTTGAATGAGAGTATCAACTCTCTCAGAGAAGCCTCTCTTGGTTAGGACTAAGCGTTCAATCTCCAAGCAGTCAGCCTCAGAGAATCTAGATTTTGATGAACAAAAGGACCTTGTTCCATCAGATCCCTGCGACAAGGTAACTTCCATGGAGGACATGACAACATCCCCACTAGATCCGCGAACCACATCCTTCGCAGCCACAATGGAGCAATCAGTATCAATTATGCCAGCTCCTGCTTGATGCGGGCCACTACTCGATGAAGGAGAGGTAATGGCGGAAAAAGGTATATGAGACTGAACCTCCAAGGCACCACTAATGAAACTATTAGCTCCGCCAGAGGATCCCTGGATCTCGACCCATACCTGGGTAGCTTGGTATTGAGACGGGACACCATGAGATCTATCTCCGGAGTACCCCACCTGTTGCATATCTCCGCAAACACCTAGGGATGGAAAGACCATTCCACCGGATGAAATGATAGTCTGCTGAGAAAATCCGCTTCTCAGTTGTCCACACCCGGAATGTGGATCACTGACAGTGAACAGTTGTGGGCCTCTGCCCACTCCAGAATCTGATATATCTCCCTCATTGCTAGGGAGCTCCTCGTTCCGCCCTGGTGGTTGATGTAAGCCACCGAGGTGATATTGTCTGATTGGAATCTGATAAACTGGGACAAACCCAGACGGGGCCAAGCCTTCAGAGCATTGAAGATTGCTCGAAGTTCCAGAATGTTGATTGGAAGAGAGCTCTCCTCCCGAGACCTAAGGCCATGAGCCTTCTTGGCTCCCCAAACTGCTCCCCATCCTGAGAGACTCGCATCTGTAGTCACAATCTCCCAGGATGGTCTTAAAAAGGATGTCCCTCGGGACAGGTGATCTGGACAGAGCCACCAAGAGAGCAATTTTCTTGACTGGTTGGCCAGAGAGATCTGTTGAGACAGATCTGAATGATTGCCGTTCCACTGTCAGCATGCACAGTTATAACGGTCTGAGACGGAACCTGGCAAAGGGAACTATGCCCATGCTGGACACCATGAGACCAATCACCTCCATACACTGCGCCACAAAGGGCCTTGAGGAGGTCCGAAGGGCAAGACATGCCGAAGCCAGCTTGCTTCGTCTCTGGTCTGTAAGAAATATCCTCATGACTAGTGAGTCTATTATAGTGCTCAGGAATTCTTCCCTGGTGCTTGGAATAAGAGAACTCTTTTCTAAGTTTATCTTCCCTCCGTGGGATTGAAGGCGAGAGAGAAGAAATTCCAAATGTTCTTCCGCTAGACTAAAGGATGGTGCTTGCACCAAAATATCATCCAAGTAAGGTGCTACTGCAATGCCCTGGGATCTGGCCACGGCCAAGAGAGCCCCCAGAACCTTCGTGAAAATTCTTGGGGCAGTAGCTAGGCCAAACGGAGGAGCAATAAACTGGAAGTGTTGGTGCAGGAAGGTAAACTTTAGGAACTGAAAGTGTTCCCTGTGGATTGGGACATGAAGGTAAGCACCCTTCAGATCTATAGTGGTCATAAACTGTCCCTTCTGGACTAAGGGAAGGATAGACCTTATCATCTCCATCTTGAACAAGGGGACATTCAGAAACTTGTTTAAGCACTTTAGGTCCAGAATCGGACGGAAAGTTCCCAAGCCTTGTTCCTCTATGGGAACCGGGACAATGATTACAAAGGAGTACAGATCCCGGAAGCACACCTAAAAGGCCTCCCTCTTCTCTGGTTTTGATGACATATTTGAGAGGAGGAAGGGTGGAAGAGACTTGAACCCAATTCTGTAACCCTGAGCAATGACCTCCAGGACCCAAGGATCCTGCACATCCCTGAACCAAGCTTCTGAGAAGAGCTAAAGTCTGCCCCCTACCTAATCATAGATGGATCGAGGGCTACCCCTTCATGCTGATTTAGTCTCAGCGGGCTTCTTGCTCTGCTTGGACTTATTCCAGGACTGAGCCGGCTTCCAAGTCTTAGGTTGCTCGGTCTTAGCGGAGGATTGCTGACGCTAAGATTTGTCAAAACGAAAGGAACGAAAATTATTAGGTTGTCCCTTAGATCTGTTCTTTTTATCTTGCGGTAGGAAGGCACCCTTGCCCCCAGTAACCGTGGAGTTAATAGAGTCAATGCCTAGACCAAACAAAATCTTACCCTTGAATAGAAGGGAAAGGAGTCTGGACTTGGAAGTCAAGTCCGCAGACCAAGACTTCAGCCACAGAGCCCGGCGGGCCTGAACAGAAACCCCAGCAGTTTTAGCATTTAATGGAATAATTTGCATATTTGCATCACAAATAAAAGAATTAGCGACCCTTAAAGTCTTAATTCTATCAAGAGATTCATATCGAGGGGACCTTCCACCTCGATCAATTCCGATAAGGAGTCACACCAGTAGGTAGCCGCTCCCGCAACCGCGGCAACTGCCGCAGCTGGTTGAAAAAAATATCCTGAATGTTGGAACATTTTTCTTAACAGAGTATCCATCTTTTTATCCATGGGCTCTTTGAACAACGAACTATCCTCCAGTGGGATAGTAGTGCGTTTTGCAAGCATGGAGACAGCGCCATCCACCTTAGGCACGGAACCCCACAACTCCAATTGAGAGTCCGGAACCGGAAACAGTTTCTTAAAAGCAGACAAAGGGGTGAAGGAAGAACCAATCCTCTATCATTCGATCTTAATAATGTTTGCCATCTTTACAGGAACAAGAAAAGTCTGAGATACAACCCCTTCTTCGTAAACTCTATCCAGTTTAGGAATTGAAGGTTTGTCAGGCAGCTTGGCCTCTGGAACCTCTAAGGTAGCCGGAACTTCTTATAAAAGAAAGTGCAAGTGCTCCATCCTAAATCTGGTTCCTCCGCAATCAGAGTCTTAGAGGCAGCCGATTACGATCCAGATAGTTCACACTCTGAAGAAAAGAACTTCATCATCAGACAATCGTTTATCAGCTATAGCCAAAAAACTGGATGATGACCCCTGGGAAGGATAGCAATATTTGACCTTTCGCTTGCGCTTAGCAGGGCGAGGTAAAGCACTAATGGCCGCAGATTCCGCCGTTTGTAACTGCGCAGTGAGTGGAGGATCAGGTGTGCTATGGGAAACTGCATGTGTATTAAGAGATGAAAGCAGGGTGCGCACCTCACGGGGACCCCTTAGAGGGGAAAGGCTCAGTGGTATACAACATGTTAACCTTCTTTGACATAATCACTTTTTCGAGGCATGTGGAACATAATTGAGAAGGCGAGTATACCTCGGCCTCCTCACAATATAAACAGGCATTAGTCTTAGGTATAGAGGGAGTACCATCTAAAACGTCCATAGCTATGGGCTATGTCCTAATATAACAATAGCTAACATTATATAAATATAAAAAACAGCACCTTTATACCCCCAATGGCTGGGGCTCTCACCACCTCCTAAGAACCCAGGCACACAGAGAAAACCGATTCTCTCCGATAGCCGGCACAGTCAATAGGAAGTGAAGAGTAGGAAGTGAAGTTACGACCACACCCGGTCACATGGTGCGCAACCTAGAACCACCTCCGCTAAGGAAAAGCGCACCAAACTTGTTAAGCTGCGCCACTAAAGTAACCTGTAAGTTCAAACCTCAGCCTATGAGCCTCAAAAAACATCGTACACATGACGCATTATGATCAAATAACAAATTATGAGATCAATCCCCACTGTTCAATAATCCCCCCTCAGGGGATATTAACCCTTGATTCCATGTAGATAAAAGGAGCCACACTGTAACCCAGTCTTCTTGCGTTATCATGTGTGTATAAATAAATGAAACAATCTTACCGGAATCTATGCCGTGGAACAGATAGACAGCCTCTCAAGTTTGACAGTCTTATAGCATTGCTCCTGACATGGACTTGAGTGATGGAAGCAGGCAGTGAAACTCGTCAACACTGATTGCTTAGGAGCTGTTAATTACGAGTCTGGGTGGGTTCACAGAAAGACTCTCCCTGCATATCCAGACTCTAACTTTCGTTAATGCTCTCAGTGACAGGCTGACAAGACTACTTAAAACTCCAGTCCCATTTCAAAGGATAGATACCCTTCATAAGGAACTACTCTGAATCTTCTGACACTTCTCTGCCAACCTCATGTGATGAAAGGCAAAGAATGACTGAAATATGAGGGAAGTGGGAGAGGTATTTAAGCCTTTGCCTGGGGTGTATTTGCCTCCTCCTGGTGGCCAGGTTCTGTAGTTCCCACAAGGAATGAAGCCGTGGACTCTCCTCATATTAAGAAAGAAACATTGGTATAAATTGTTGTTTCTGTTATTAAACAGCATCTCCTGCAGTAAGTTTATAAAATGGGAACTTGGGAAGTAATATAAATCTGCTAACAATATAAATCCATCTTTAATAACAGTCATGCACATATCATAAATAATAATAAAAAGTAATTATGTGTTGTGTAATATATAGATTTTTATGGCTAACCTAAAGATACAGAGAGGTAATACAGTGAACATACCATATCCGCAGACTTCTTCAGGTACTCCAGGGCTTTGGGGATATCCTGCTTGACACCTTGGCCCTGGGAATAAAATTATTAGTAAATTATAGTAAGCTCTAAACATGATGCATCAGAATATATATATATCTATATTAATATGTTTCTGATAAGATTTATTTCTACTAGTTTTTTCATGAATTACAAGATGGTGCAACGTGACGACAAATTTTATCTTCTAATTTTCTATATATTTTTTTTTTACTAAATTACATATGTGTAGGATCCTAAAGCTTGATGATTGGGGAACTGGTGCTAAATGTAAAATCATAAAATGTTTTTGCTTTACATAGGATATAATGACTATAGAAATGTATTTAATATTTAGGGCTCGTTTCCACTGGGTCATTAAAAATGGAGCCGTAAGCTTGGAAATCCTTCAGAAGACCAGAATACTTCAGTCCCTTCAGGATGGACTAGATAAGGCTTATACCCTTATTAGAAAAATGAACAGATGATAAAGTTTATTTTTGAAATATATCTGATCTATAGAAGAATTTCCAAGGACTAGAAAAAAATTATTTATTGACTCAAGGAAAAAACAAAGATAAAAATACATTAAAAATACATTAAGAACATATATATGTCTATACCTCAAAAAATGGGTATATGGATGGCCCTATATATGGTGTAAGCAATAGTGCTTAGTTTGTTTGGGTCTTTAAGCAGTTTCAACGGTTATAATATTTGTTGTTTTTTCTATTCGATATGTTTAGCTAATGTATTCAGCTGTGTTGTTGGGGAAATCTTTAGTGTTAAAAGCTAATCTAAGTTTTTGTACCTAGTACATAGAATACCTAGTTCAATTCCCTAAAAAAAGTCAAAAAACACTAGTGATTATCTTAGTATATAAATGTTAGCATGGAGAAAAAACGTATCGGTTTATCTTGCAGAATTTGTGTGGTGGGTATGTTGTGAAAAGCTCTGGGTTTGTTTTGGGGAGTAAATCAAATAATACAAACACTAAGGGATATATCGATAAAAATATAAAGTGCAATAAAACTAAAGATAATATAAATAAATCTATAAAAATATATATATCTAAAAAATGCAGTATACAATATCAATATCAGGCATAAATATGGTTAAAGATAAAAAAAATTCTCCTTCTACTGGTCGGCCGACACTTTAAAAAGGTGTATAGAATGTGAAGGATGTTTTAAAATTTCATGCCTAAGATTTAAGCTAAAAACCACCGGTGGATTTGATGTTAATAAAGTTCAAAGTGACTTTTTTGCAGTATGCCTGGATATTTTGCAACTTATTTGGTCGAAGAGTACTCTTTATTTTATCGTAATGTTATATTATGTTGCCAAAGATATTGTGTTGCAAATATATTTCTAAGTCTGTTTATATATCCTTTTTCTGATGTGGATGTGAGGTCCGTGTGTCAAATTTTTTTGCCAGAGCTCTACGGTCTGAAGAAATTGTGCAGTAAGGAGCGGTATTTTACTTACTGTACTCTTAGCCGATTGTGGAGCCTGGTAGGAGTGTTGCCGCTCAGGGTGATCTTCTTTATCTGGTCCTTGATCCTCTGACGAAAGGGGTGGAGATCGAGTGTCCACCTTTGGAGTTGCGCTGATCTCCACCCCTTTCGTCAGAGGATCAAGGACCAGATAAAGAAGATCACCCTGAGCGGCAACACTCCTACCAGGCTCCACAATCGGCTAAGAGTACAGTAAGTAAAATACCGCTCCTTACTGCACAATCTCTTCAGACCGTAGAGCTCTGGCAAAAAAATTTGACACACGGACCTCACATCCACATCAGAAAAAGGATATATAAACAGACTTAGAAATATATTTGCAACACAATATCTTTGGCAACATAATATAACATTACGATAAAATAAAGAGTACTCTTCGACCAAATAAGTTGCAAAATATCCACGCATACTGCAAAAAAGTCACTTTGAACTTTATTAACATCAAATCCACCTGTGGTTTTTAGCTTAAATCTTAGGCATGAAATTTTAAAACATCCTTCACATTCTATACACCTTTTTAAAGTGTCGGCCGACCAGTAGAAGGAGAATTTTTTTATCTTTAACCATATTTATGCCTGATATTGATATTGTATATTGCATTTTTTAGATATATATATTTTTATAGATTTATTTATATTATCTTTAGTTTTATTGCACTTTATATTTTTATCGATATATCCCTTAGTGTTTGTATTATTTGATTTACTCCCCAAAACAAACCCAGAGCTTTTCACAACATACCCACCACACAAATTCTGCAAGATAAACCGATACGTTTTTTCTCCATGCTAACATTTATATACTAAGATAATCACTAGTGTTTTTTGACTTTTTTTAGGGAATTGAACTAGGTATTCTATGTACTAGGTACAAAAACTTAGATTAGCTTTTAACACTAAAGATTTCCCCAACAACACAGCTGAATACATTAGCTAAACATATCGAATAGAAAAAACAACAAATATTATAACCGTTGAAACTGCTTAAAGACCCAAACAAACTAAGCACTATTGCTTACACCATATATAGGGCCATCCATATACCCATTTTTTGAGGTATAGACATATATATGTTCTTAATGTATTTTTAATGTATTTTTATCTTTGTTTTTTCCTTGAGTCAATAAATAATTTTTTTCTAGTCCTTGGAAATTCTTCTATAGATCAGATATATTTCAAAAATAGACTGTATCATCTGTTCATTTTTCTAATAAGGGTATAAGCATTAAGTTGCACCACACACTCCTTAAACCTACATCCCTCCTGCACACCACAACCAGATATTTTTGGGGAAAATATCTTAGGAGTTAGGGCATACCCGAAACAAGGCAGCGCAAAAAAGTTTTAAAATCCTTCTACCAACATGGACTAGATAAGGGCCTATCGGCTAGTTCGCTAAAGGGTTAGATATTGAATTAACTGATATTTTGCACAGTGTGTGTAGTCGCTCTTTTCGTGTATGAGTAAGTATATGTTGCGTTAACATCTCCATCCAATGTCGGATTTCTTGGAAAAACCGCACCTTTACATGTTTGTTGCTATGGTAACCCGGCCTAGCACTATAAAATGTACGTAATCATTCCTTACCTGTGATTGCCTCTAGAGAGATTTTTTAATTTATTGATATATATAATATTTAGTGCTGCCCTAGGCTTAGACCTAGTTGGAATTATGGACATATGTGCTTTATTATATTTTTTGTATGTAAAAACATATTGGTATTTAAATACTAACATAACTCCAACTAGTCTTAAACTTGGGCCACCAATAAATATTACATATGATAATATATTTATAAAGTGAAACACTGTTTGTAAACTTTAATATCTCAATGAGAACTAAGCCTGAAATTACTTATGTTTATCTCTTTTACACCTGGTTGACCCTTTATCGACAGCTTCCTAAAGTGTTTTACAAGTTTGTGGGTTTAATGGAAACTAGGTGTAAATTTCCGCTTTCAATCGAACGACTTTCCGTAATGATGGAAAACGAGCCATCGGTAAGTTTCGTTAAGCGTTTACAAAGGAAACGAGGCCTTATTTTGTAAGCTGCTTGATCGAGAAAAAAAAGAACAGTTTGTGTTTGTACCTCACAGAAGTAGCACAGAAATGTTTAATACAATTAAAAACCTCTTCAGCACATGGCTGTAAGAGGGCTGGGCAGTGAAGGAGTTAATAGCAACATCAGCAAACATACAAAATAAAACATTGTCTAGTAAACCTGCATAGCCACACATTACAAGAATTGCTACAGAAACTGATACATTTCCATTGGGGAAAGTTATAGAATTAGTTTGCAAGTGCAGATTTGCTATAGAATGATGTATTTTGTGTCATTGTATTTAGAGGGTGGGGGGGGAGTATTTTCTTTTTACAAGGTTTATTTAGAAAATGATTTGTGACTACAGATTTAGCTCTTGTTAAGTAGTAGTTTAGACACTAGGGGGTGCTATTGGATAAGGAATGTGACGTTTTGGGACCAATAACAGATTATGTAATCGCAGGTCATATGTACTGTAGTTTAGACATTACTATGAGCTGCTAAATCCTAAATGAAATATTATTGTCAGTTTATTTCTCAATAAATGTTCCATCCCTATGTATTGTGGTCTTAAAACTTAAAACAAATTATCTTTCTCATTGAGTAATCTTCATTATTCTTGTCTATCAGGTTTGTAGAAATATATTCAAAACCTCTCTAGCCCCAGGAACACAGAGAGCACATCTGTATTGTGCTGCAGCTCTGGCAGCCCAGGGGTTAACATTACGCTAGCCAGTCCTCTGATCATAGTAAATCCTATGCCAGGTGCCCTTTAGGGGTCCTGCACTGTCATCAGGGGTGAGAGTATGAAGAGGTGTAACTACACGCTGTATTTAGTTTATAAAGAAGTGTTTATCAGGAGGTGTAACTATACGCTGTATTTAGTATATAAAGAAGTGTTTATCAGGAGGTGTAACAACACGCTGTATTTAGTTTATAAAGAAGTGTTTATCACAAGGTGTAACTATACGCTGTATTTAGTATATAAAGAAGTGTTTATCAGGAGGTGTAACTACACGCTGTATTTAGTTTATAAAGAAGTGTTTATCAGGAGGTGTAACTACACGCTATATTTAGTTTATAAAGAAGTGATTATCAAGAGGTGTAACTACACGCTGTATTTAGTTTATAAAGAAGTGTTTATCAGGAGGTACAACTACACGCTGTATTTAGTTTATAAAGAAGTGATTATCAGGAGGTGTAACTACACGCTGTATTTAGTTTATAAAGAAGTGTTTATCAGGAGGTGTAACTATACGCTGTATTTAGTATATAAAGAAGTGTTTATCAGGAGGTGTAACAACAAGCTGTATTTAGTTTATAAAGAAGTGTTTATCAGGAGGTGTAACTGCACGCTGTATTTAGTTTATAAAGAAGTGTTTATCAGGAGGTGTTATTACATCCTGTATTTAGTTTATAAAGAAGTGTTTATCAGGAGGTGTAACTACACGCTGTATTAACTTTATAAAGAAGTGTTTATCAGGAGGCGTAACTACACGCTGTATTTAGTTTATAAAGAAGTGTTTATCAGGAGGTGTAACTACACGCTGTATTTACTTTATAAAGAAGTGTTTATCAGGAGGTGTAACTACACGCTGTATTTACTTTATAAAGAAGTGTTTATCAGGAGGTGTAACTACACGCTGTATTTACTTTATAAAGAAGTGTTTATCAGGAGGTGTAACTACATGCTGTATTTAGTTTATATAGAAGTGTTTATCAGGAGGTGTAACTACATGCTGTATTTAGTTTATAAAGAAGTGTTTATCAGGAGGTGTAACTACACGCTGTATTTAGTTTATAAAGAAGTGTTTATCAGGAGGTGTAACTACACGCTGTATTTAGTTTATAAAGAAGTGTTTATCAGGAGGTGTAACTACACGCTGCATTTAGTTTATATAAAAGTGTTTATCAGGAGGTGTAACTACATGCTGTACTTAGTTTATAAAGTGTTTATCAGGAGGTGTAACTACACGCTGTATTTAGTTTATAAAGAAGTGTTTATCAGGAGGTGTAACTAGACGCTGTATTTAGTTTATAAAGAAGTGTTTATCAGGAGGTGTAACTACACAATGTATTTATTTTATAAAGAAGTGTTTATCAGGAGCTGTAACTACACGCTGTATTTAGTTTATAAAGTGTTTATCAGGAGGTGTAACTACATGCTGTATTTAGTTTATAAAGAAGTGTTTATCAGGAGGTGTAACTACACACTGTATTTAGTTTATAAAGAAGTGTTTATCAGGAGGTGTAACTACACGCTGTATTTAGTTTATAAAGAAGTGTTTATCAGGAGGTGTAACTACACGCTGTATTTAGTATATAAAGAAGTGTTTATCAGGAGGTGTAACTACACGCTGTATTTAGTTTATAAAGAAGTGTTTATCAGGTGTAACTACATGCTGTATTTAGTTTATAAAGAAGTGTTTATCAGGAGGTGCAACTACACACTGTATTTAGTTTATAAAGAAGTGTTTATCAGGAGGTGTAACTACACGCTGTATTTAGTTTATAAACAAGTGTTTATCAGGAGCTGTAACTACACGCTGTATTTAGTTTATATAGAAGTGTTTATAAGGAGGTACAACTACACGCTGTATTTAGTTTATAAAGAAGTGTTTATCAGGAGGTACAACTACACACTGTATTTAGTTTATAAAGTGTTTATCAAGAGGTGTAACTACACGCTGTATTTAGTTTATAAAGAAGTGTTTATCAGGAGGTGTAACTACACGCTGTATTTAGTTTATAAAGAAGTGTTTATCAGGAGGTGTAACTACACGCTGTATTTAGTTTATCAGGAGGTGTAACTACACGCTGTATTTAGTTTATAAAGAAGTGTTTATCAGGAGGTGTAACTACACGCTGTATTTAGTTTATAAAGAAGTGTTTATCAGGAGGTGTAACTACACGCTGTATTTAGTTTATAAAGAAGTGTTTATCAGGAGGTGTAACTACACGCTGTATTTAGTTTATAAAGAAGTGTTTATCAGGAGGTACAACTACACGCTGTATTTAGTTTATAAAGAAGTGATTATCAGGAGGTGTAACTACATACTGTATTTAGTTTATAAAGAAGTGTTTATCAGGAGGTGTAACTACACGCTGTATTTAGTTTATCAGGAGGTGTAACTACACGCTGTATTTAGTTTATAAAGAAGTGTTTATCAGGAGGTGTAACTACATACTGTATTTAGTTTATAAAGAAGTGTTTATCAGGAGGTGTAACTACACGCTGTATTTAGTTTATCAGGAGGTGTAACTACACGCTGTATTTAGTTTATAAAGAAGTGATTATCAGGAGTTGTAACTACATACTGTATTTAGTTTATAAAGAAGTGTTTATCAGGAGGTGTAACTACACACTGTATTTAGTTTATAAAGAAGTGATTATCAGGAGGTGTAACTACATACTGTATTTAGTTTATAAAGAAGTGTTTATCAGGAGGTGTAACTACACACTGTATTTAGTTTATAAAGAAGTGATTATCAGGAGGTGTAACTACACACTGTATTTAGTTTATAAAGAGGTGTTTATCAGGAGGTGTAACTACACGCTGTATTTAGTTTATAAAGAAGTGATTATCAGGAGGTGTAACTACATACTGTATTTAGTTTATAAAGAAGTGTTTATCAGGAGGTGTAACTACACACTGTATTTAGTTTATAAAGAGGTTTTTATCAGGAGGTACAACTAACATGCTGTATTTAGTTTATAAAGAAGTGTTTATCAGGAGGTGTAACTACACGCTGTATTTAGTTTATAAAGAAGTGTTTATCAGGAGGTGTAACTACACGCTGCATTTAGTTTATATAAAAGTGTTTATCAGGAGGTGTAACTACATGCTGTACTTAGTTTATAAAGTGTTTATCAGGAGGTGTAACTACACGCTGTATTTAGTTTATAAAGAAGTGTTTATCAGGAGGTGTAACTAGACGCTGTATTTAGTTTATAAAGAAGTGTTTATCAGGAGGTGTAACTACACAATGTATTTATTTTATAAAGAAGTGTTTATCAGGAGCTGTAACTACACGCTGTATTTAGTTTATAAAGTGTTTATCAGGAGGTGTAACTACATGCTGTATTTAGTTTATAAAGAAGTGTTTATCAGGAGGTGTAACTACACGCTGTATTTAGTTTATAAAGAAGTGTTTATCAGGAGGTGTAACTACACACTGTATTTAGTTTATAAAGAAGTGTTTATCAGGAGGTGTAACTACACGCTGTATTTAGTTTATAAAGAAGTGTTTATCAGGAGGTGTAACTACACGCTGTATTTAGTATATAAAGAAGTGTTTATCAGGAGGTGTAACTACACGCTGTATTTAGTTTATAAAGAAGTGTTTATCAGGTGTAACTACATGCTGTATTTAGTTTATAAAGAAGTGTTTATCAGGAGGTGCAACTACACACTGTATTTAGTTTATAAACAAGTGTTTATCAGGAGCTGTAACTACACGCTGTATTTAGTTTATATAGAAGTGTTTATAAGGAGGTACAACTACACGCTGTATTTAGTTTATAAAGAAGTGTTTATCAGGAGGTACAACTACACACTGTATTTAGTTTATAAAGTGTTTATCAAGAGGTGTAACTACACGCTGTATTTAGTTTATAAAGAAGTGTTTATCAGGAGGTGTAACTACACGCTGTATTTAGTTTATAAAGAAGTGTTTATCAGGAGGTGTAACTACACGCTGTATTTAGTTTATCAGGAGGTGTAACTACACGCTGTATTTAGTTTATAAAGAAGTGTTTATCAGGAGGTGTAACTACACGCTCTATTTAGTTTATAAAGAAGTGTTTATCAGGAGGTGTAACTACACGCTGTATTTAGTTTATAAAGAAGTGTTTATCAGGAGGTGTAACTACACACTGTATTTAGTTTATAAAGAAGTGTTTATCAGGAGGTGTAACTACACGCTGTATTTAGTTTATAAAGAAGTGTTTATCAGGAGGTACAACTACACGCTGTATTTAGTTTATAAAAAAGTGATTATCAGGAGGTGTAACTACATACTGTATTTAGTTTATAAAGAAGTGTTTATCAGGAGGTGTAACTACACGCTGTATTTAGTTTATCAGGAGGTGTAACTACACGCTGTATTTAGTTTATAAAGAAGTGTTTATCAGGAGGTACAACTACACGCTGTATTTAGTTTATAAAGAAGTGATTATCAGGAGGTGTAACTACATACTGTATTTAGTTTATAAAGAAGTGTTTATCAGGAGGTGTAACTACACGCTGTATTTAGTTTATAAAGAAGTGATTATCAGGAGGTGTAACTACATACTGTATTTAGTTTATAAAGAAGTGTTTATCAGGAGGTGTAACTACACACTGTATTTAGTTTATAAAGAAGTGATTATCAGGAGGTGTAACTACACACTGTATTTAGTTTATAAAGAGGTGTTTATCAGGAGGTGTAACTACACGCTGTATTTAGTTTATAAAGAAGTGATTATCAGGAGGTGTAACTACATACTGTATTTAGTTTATAAAGAAGTGTTTATCAGGAGGTGTAACTACACACTGTATTTAGTTTATAAAGAGGTTTTTATCAGGAGGTACAACTAACATGCTGTATTTAGTTTATAAAGAAGTGTTTATCAGGAGGTGTATCTACACGCTGTATTTAGTTTATAAAGAAGTGTTTATCAGGAGGTGTAACTACACACTGTATTTAGTTTATAAAGAAGTGTTTATCAGGAGGTGTAACTACATGCTGTATTTAGTTTATAAAGAAGTGTTTATCAGGAGGTGTAACTACACGCTGTATTTAGTTTATAAAGAAGTGTTTATCAGGAGGTGTAACTACACGCTGTATTTAGTTTATATAGAAGTGTTTATCAGGAGGTGTAACTACATGCTATATTTAGTTTATATAGAAGTTTTTATCAGGAGGTGTAACTATATGCTGTATTTAGTTTATAAAGAAGTGTTTATCAGGAGATGTAACTACACGCTGTATTTAGTTTATAAAGAAGTTTTTATTAGGGGGTGTAACTACACGCTGTATTTAGTTTATAAAGAAGTGTTTATCAGGAGATGTAACTACACGCTGTATTTAGTTTATAAAGAAGTTTTTATTAGGGGGTGTAACTACACGCTGTATTTAGTTTATAAAGAAGTGTTTATCAGGAGGTACAACTACACGCTGTATTTAGTTTATAAAGAAGTGTTTATCAGGAGGTGTAACTACATGCTGTATTTAGTTTATATAGAAGTGTTTATCAGGAGGTGTAACTACACACTGTATTTAGTTTATAAAGAAGTGTTTATCAGGAGGTGTAACTACACGCTGTATTTAGTTTATAAAGAAGTGTTTATCAGGAGGTGTAACTACATGCTGTATTTAGTTTATAAAGAAGTGTTTATCAGGAGGTGTAACTACATGCTGTATTTAGTTTATAAAGAAGTGTTTATAAGGAGGTGTAACTACATGCTGTATTTAGTTTATAAAGAAGTGTTTATCAGGAGGTGTAACTACATGCTGTATTTAGTTTATAAAGAAGTGTTTATCAGGAGGTGTAACTACATGCTGTATTTAGTTTATAAAGAAGTGTTTATAAGGAGGTGTAACTACACGCTGTATTTAGTTTATAAAGAAGTGTTTATCAGGAGGTGTAACTACACGCTGTATTTAGTTTATAAAGAAGTGTTTATCAGGAGATGTAACTACACGCTGTATTTAGTTTATAAAGAAGTGTTTATCAGGAGGTGTAACTACATGCTATATTTAGTTTATAAAGAAGTGTTTATCAGGAGGTGTAACTACATGCTGTATTTAGTTTATAAAGAAGTGTTTATCAGGAGGTGTAACTACACGCTGTATTTAGTTTATAAAGAAGTGATTATCAGGAGGTGTAACTACACGCTGTATTTAGTTTATAAAGAAGTGTTTATCAGGAGATGTAACTACACGCTGTATTTAGTTTATAAAGAAGTGTTTATCAGGAGGTGTAACTACATGCTGTATTTAGTTTATAAAGAAGTGTTTATCAGGAGGTGTAACTACACGCTGTATTTAGTTTATAAAGAAGTGTTTATAAGGAGGTGTAACTACATGCTGTATTTAGTTTATAAAGAAGTGTTTATAAGGAGGTACAACCACATACCCTTAGTGCTATCACCCACCCTCAGTCCTCTTGTGTATCCTCTGTACTGTCACTCACTCTCAGTACTGTCACTCACTCTATGTGCTGTCACTCGCCCTTTGTGCTGTCACTCACCCTCAGTGCTGTCACTCACCCTCAGTACTGTCACTCACCTTCAGCCACTCACTCACCTCAGTGTTGTCACTAACCTTAGTGACTTACTCATTCTCAGTGCTCTCACTCACTCTCAGCCACACACTCACTCACTCACCCTTAGTTACTCATTCACCCTCAGTGCACTCACTCTCAGTCACTCACTCATCTTCTGTGCTGTCACTCACCCTAAGACTTGCCCTCACTGCTGTCACTCACCCTCAGCAGCTCACTTACCCTTAGTGCTGTCACTCACCCTCAGCAGCACCACTCCGTAGTCGTACATCATCACCGGATCCTTCTGTTGCACAGCTCCCTTCTCATAGAGCCGCACCGCTGCCTGCATATTAGAGGAGATTCCCTGCTGTCCCCAGAACAGCATCCTACTGACCGATTGCTGGGAACACACGTGTCATGCAGTCAGCACTGGTCTTTATTGCTCATAAGATTTATAAGTATGCACAGAATAAAGCTCTATAAGGTACTTACATGATTTACATTGCATTTTATTTAATTGCCCCAGAAAGGCTGGAGTGCATCTTTCATACTTCAGATATATTAACCTTAAAGGGACAGTAAAGTCAAAATTAAACTTAAATTGATTGGATGGAGCATGACATTTTAAACTACTTTCAAATTTACTTATATTATCAATATTGCTTAGTTTTCTTGGTATCCTTTGTTAAATAGTAATCCTACAAACACTGCTGCCATAGACTGCTGTAAACAAGTGCACACTCCTAAGCTCATATCAGCCTACTTAGTTTTAGGGGCTGAATTATCAAGCTCAGAATGGTCGCCCCTGTTTACGCACGAGCCTTCAGGCTCGTCGGAAACAGCAGTTATGAAGCAGCGGTCTAAGGACCGCTGCTCCATAACTTGTCCACCCGCTCTGAGGCTGCGTTCATCAATCTGCCCGATCCTATACGATCGGGCTCAATGACACCGCTGCTAGCGGCCGATTGGCTGCGAATGTGAAGGGGGGGGGGGGCATTGCACAAGCAGTTCACAAGAACTGCTTGTGCAATGATAAATGCCGACAGCGTATGCTGTCAGCATTTATCGATGTGTGGCGGACATGATACGCTAAATAGTATCATGTCCGCTCGCACTTTCATAAATCGACCCCTTAGTTTTCAGCAAAGAATACTAAGAGAACAATACAATTTTGATAATAGCAGTAAATTGGAAAGTTGTGTAAAATTGAATGCCCTATCTAAATCATGAAAGTTTAATCTTTACTTTACTGTCCCTTTAAACATATTGCAGAGTGATTGTTTGATCAGTCTTTCAGTTGATTTATATATCTTCCTAGTTGCCCACACAGGGGGAAATACTTACTTAAAATGTTTTATGGTGTATGTCCCTGCACTGCAAAAAGTGAAAATTGTATTTACCAATTGATTTTAAAAAATGTATTTGTATGTAGATCCTTATCATATATGCTATTATGTTTAAGTATATATATATGCTATTATGTTTAAGTATATATATATGCTATTATGTTTAAGTATATATATATGCTATTATGTTTAAGTATATAAATATGCTATTATGTTTAAGTATATATATATATATATATGCTATTATGTTTAATTATATATATATATGCTATTATGTTTAAGTATATATATATGCTATTATGTTTAAGTACATATATGCTATTATGTTTAAGTACATATATGCTATTATGTTTAAGTACATATATGCTATTATGTTTAAGTACATATATGCTATTATGTTTAAGTACATATATGCTATTATGTTTAAGTACATATATGCTATTATGTTTAAGTACATATATGCTATTATGTTTAAGTACATATATGCTATTATGTTTAAGTACATATATGCTATTATGTTTAAGTACATATATGCTATTATGTTTAAGTACATATATGCTATTATGTTTAAGTACATATATGCTATTATGTTTAAGTACATATATGCTATTATGTTTAAGTACATATATGCTATTATGTTTAAGTACATATATGCTATTATGTTTAAGTACATATATGCTATTATGTTTAAGTACATATATGCTATTATGTTTAAGTACATATATGCTATTATGTTTAAGTACATATATATGCTATTATGTTTAAGTATATATATGCTATTATGTTTAAGTATATATACATGCTATTATGTTTAAGTACATATATGCTATTATGTTTAAGTACATATATATGCTATTATGTTTAAGTATATATATATATATGCTATTATGTTTAAGTACATATATGCTATTATGTTTAAGTACATATATGCTATTATGTTTAAGTACATATATGCTATTATGTTTAAGTATATATATATGCTATTATGTTTAAGTATATATATATATATGCTATTATGTTTAAGTATATATATATGCTATTATATTTAAGTATATATATATATATGCTATTATGTTTAAGTACATATATGCTATTATGTTTAAGTATATATATATATGCTATTATGTTTAAGTATATATATATGCTATTATGTTTAAGTACATATATGCTATTATGTTTAAGTACATATATGCTATTATGTTTAAGTACATATATGCTATTATGTTTAAGTACATATATGCTATTATGTTTAAGTACATATATGCTATTATGTTTAAGTATATATATATGCTATAATGTTTAAGTATATATATATATATATATGCTATTATGTTTAAGTATATATATATGCTATTATATTTAAGTATATATATATATATATATATGCTATTATGTTTAAGTACATATATGCTATTATGTTTAAGTACATATATGCTATTATGTTTAAGTACATATATGCTATTATGTTTAAGTACATATATGCTATTATGTTTAAGTACATATATGCTATTATGTTTAAGTACATATATGCTATTATGTTTAAGTATATATATATGCTATTATGTTTAAGTACATATATGCTATTATGTTTAAGTACATATATGCTATTATGTTTAAGTACATATATGCAATTATGTTTAAGTACATATATGCTATTATGTTTAAGTACATATATGCTATTATGTTTAAGTACATATATGCTATTATGTTTAAGTACATATATGCTATTATGTTTAAGTACATATATGCTATTATGTTTAAGTATATATATATATATATGCTATTATGTTTAAGTATATATATATGCTATTATGTTTAAGTATATATATATGCTATTATGTTTAAGTATATATACATGCTATTATGTTTAAGTACATATATATGCTATTATGTTTAAGTATATATATATATATATGCTATTATGTTTAAGTACATATATGCTATTATGTTTAAGTACATATATGCTATTATGTTTAAGTACATATATGCTATTATGTTTAAGTATATATATATGCTATTATGTTTAAGTATATATATATATGCTATTATGTTTAAGTATATATATATGCTATTATATTTAAGTATATATATATATGCTATTATGTTTAAGTACAAATATGCTATTATGTTTAAGTATATATATATATGCTATTATGTTTAAGTATATATATATATGCTATTATGTTTAAGTATATATATATG
Source organism: Bombina bombina (assembly GCF_027579735.1). Taxonomy (NCBI): domain Eukaryota; kingdom Metazoa; phylum Chordata; class Amphibia; order Anura; family Bombinatoridae; genus Bombina; species Bombina bombina. Next base: position 1,269,296,798 of record NC_069501.1, read on the forward strand.
CTATTATGTTTAAGTATATATATATGCTATTATGTTTAAGTATATATACATGCTATTATGTTTAAGTACATATATATGCTATTATGTTTAAGTATATATATATATATGCTATTATGTTTAAGTACATATATGCTATTATGTTTAAGTACATATATGCTATTATGTTTAAGTACATATATGCTATTATGTTTAAGTATATATATATGCTATTATGTTTAAGTATATATATATATGCTATTATGTTTAAGTATATATATATGCTATTATATTTAAGTATATATATATATGCTATTATGTTTAAGTACAAATATGCTATTATGTTTAAGTATATATATATATATGCTATTATGTTTAAGTATATATATATATGCTATTATGTTTAAGTACATATATGCTATTATGTTTAAGTACATATATGCTATTATGTTTAAGTACATATATGCTATTATGTTTAAGTATATATATATGCTATTATGTTTAAGTACATATATGCTATTATGTTTAAGTACATATATGCTATTATGTTTAAGTACATATATGCTATTATGTTTAAGTACATATATGCTATTATGTTTAAGTATATATATATGCTATTATGTTTAAGTACATATATGCTATTATGTTTAAGTACATATATGCTATTATGTTTAAGTACATATATGCTATTATGTTTAAGTACATATATGCAATTATGTTTAAGTACATATATGCTATTATGTTTAAGTACATATATGCTATTATGTTTAAGTACATATATGCTATTATGTTTAAGTATATATATATGCTATTATGTTTAAGAATATATATATGCTATTATGTTTAAGTATATATATATGCTATTATGTTTAAGTATATACTGTATATATATATATAGGTAAAAAGGGATAAAGAGAACAGACCACTATTGTCCAGCACTAGGCATTGGGGTCTATCTATCAAGCTCCTAAAGACCGCTGCTCCATAAATCTGTCCGCCTGCTTTGAGCAGACGGACAGGAATCGCCACAATTCAACCCAATCGACTGACACCTCCTTGCTGGCTGATTGGCTGCGAGTCTGCAGGGGGCGGCATTTCACCAGCAGCTCACAAGAGCTGCTGGTGCAATGCTGAATACGGAGAGCGTATTGCTGTCCGCATTCAGCGAGGTCTTGCGGACCTGATCCGCACTGTAGGATCAGGTCCGCAAGACCTTTGATAATTCGGCCTCTATAGCTCAATAAAAATACAATGCAACCCCATACGGAAAAACCAGAAAGAAATAGAGATAAAGAAAAGTAGACAACCCTGATTCTATTAATATATTATTTAGTATTAATAATTGGCAACAATAACATAGACAATTTGTTTCAAATGGGCATAATAAACTACATAGTAACTAAACAGAAAAGTCCTACACCCAAGTCCATTAATGTAAATCCAAGATGATGGATTTTTTAAAAACAAAGACCTGAAAGTGCACCCGTTTTTTCCAGGAGTATATATATATATATATATATATATATATATATATATATATATATATATATACAGTATTAATGGAAATAAATGGTAGAATTTAAATGTCTATTAAACGGAATATATGTATATGTGTGTGTGTGTATATATATATATATATATATATACACGCACACATATACATATATTCCATTTAATAGACATTTAAATTCTACCATTTATTCACATTAATCACACTAATGTCACAGATCACAATGATCACAAGTAGTTATTACATAAACATTACTGACATTGTGCATGTGATTATTACTCACACTAATGTCACAGATCACAGTGATCACAAGCAGTTATTACATAAACATTACTGACATTGTGCATGTGATTATTACTCACACTAATGTCACAGATCACAGTGATCACAAGCAGTTATTACATAAACATTACTGACATTGTGCATGTGATTATTACTCACACTAATGTCACAGATCAGTGATCACAAGCAGTTATTACATAAACATTACTGACATTGTGCATGTGATTATTACTCACACTAATGTCACAGATCACAGTGATCACAAGCAGTTATTACATAAACAACATTGACATAGTACATGTGATTATCACTCACACTGTCACAGATCACAGTGATCACAAGCAGTTATTACATAAACATTACTGACATTGTGCATGTGATTATTACTCACACTAATGTCACAGATCACAGTGATCACAAGCAGTTATTACATAAACATTACTGACATTGTGCATGTGATTATTACTCACACTAATGTCACAGATCACAGTGATCACAAGCAGTTATTACATAAACAACATTGACATAGTACATGTGATTATCACTCACACTGTCACAGATCACAGTGATCACAAGCAGTTATTACATAAACATTACTGACATTGTACATGTGATTATCATTCACACTAATGTCACAGATCACAGTGATCACAAGCAGTTATTACATAAACATTACTGACATTGTACATGTGATTATTACTCACACTAATGTAACAGATCACAGTGATCACAAGCAGTTATTACATAAACAACATTGACATAGTACATGTGATTATCACTCACACTGTCACAGATCACAGTGATCACAAGCAGTTATTACATAAACAATACTGACATTGTGCATGTGATTATTACTCACACTAATGTAACAGATCACAGTGATCACAAGCAGTTATTACATAAACACCACTGACATTGTGCCTGTGATTATTACTCACACTAATGTCACAGATCAGTGATCACAAGCCGTTATTACATGCAGGAACATTACTGACATTGTGCATATGATTATTACTCACACTAATGTCACAGATCACAGTGATCACAAGCAGTTATTACATAAACATCACTGACATTGTGCATGTGATTATTACTCACACTAATGTAACAGATCACAATGATCACAAGTAGTTATTACATAAACATTACTGACATTGTGCATGTGATTATTACTCACATTAATGTCACAGATCACAGTGATCACAAGCAGTTATTACATAAACATCACTGACATTGTGCATGTGATTATTACTCACACTAATGTAACAGATCACAGTGATCACAAGCAGTTATTACATAAACATTACTGACATTGTGCCTGTGATTATTACTCACACTAATGTAACAGATCACATTGATCACAAGCAGTTATTACATAAACATTACTGACATTGTGCATGTGATTATTACTCACATTAATGTCACAGATCAGTGATCACAAGCCGTTATTACATGCAGGAACATTACTGACATTGTGCATGTGATTATTACTCACATTAATGTAACAGATCCCAGTGATCACAAGCAGTTATTACATAAACATTACTGACATTGTGCCTGTGATTATCACTCACACTAATGTCACAGATCACAGTGATCACAAGCAGTTATTACATAAACATCACTGACATTGTACATGTGATTATCACTCACACTAATGTCACAGATCACAGTGATCACAAGCAGTTATTACATGCAGGAACATTACTGACATTGTGCATGTGATTATCACTCACACTAATGTCACAGATCACAGTGATCACAAGCAGTTATTGCATGCAGGGACATTACTGACATTGTGCATGTGATTATTACTCACACTAATGTCACAGATCACAGTGATCACAAGCAGTTATTGCATGCAGGGACATTACTAACATTGTGCATATGATTATTACTCACACTAATGTCACAGATCACAGTGATCACAAGCAGTTATTGCATGCAGGGACATTACTAACATTGTGCATGTGATTATTACTCACACTAATGTCACAGATCACAGTGATCACAAGCAGTTATTACATGCAGAAACATTACTGACATTGTGCATGTGATTATCACTCACACTAATGTCACAGATCACAGTGATCACAAGCAGTTATTACATGCAGAAACATTACTGACATTGTGCATGTGATTATCACTCACACTAATGTCACAGATCACAGTGATCACAAGCAGTTATTACATGCAGGAACATTACTGACATTGTGCATGTGATTATCACTCACACTAATGTCACAGATCACAGTGATCACAAGCAGTTATTGCATGCAGGGACATTACTAACATTGTGCATATGATTATTACTCACACTAATGTCACAGATCACAGTGATCACAAGCAGTTATTACATGCAGAAACATTACTGACATTGTGCATGTGATTATCACTCACACTAATGTCACAGATCACAGTGATCACAAGCAGTTATTACATGCAGAAACATTACTGACATTGTGCATGTGATTATCACTCACACTAATGTCACAGATCACAATGATCACAAGCAGTTATTACATAAACATTACTGACATTGTGCCTGCGATTATCACTCACACTAATGTCACAGATCACAGTGATCACAAGCAGTTATTACATGCAGAAACATTACTGACATTGTGCATGTGATTATCACACTTATGGCACAGATCACAGTGATCACAAGCAGTTATTACATAAACATTACTGACATTGTGCATGTGATTATCGTTCACACTAATGTCACAGATCACAGTGATCACAAGCAGTTATTACATAAACATTACTGACATTGTACCTGTGATTATTACTCACACTAATGTTACAGATCACAGTGATCACAAGCAGTTATTACATAAACATTACTGACATTGTACCTGTGATTATCACTCACACTGTCACAGATCACAGTGATCACAAGCAGTTATTACATAAACATTACTGACATTGTGCATGTGATTATCACTCACACTAATGTCACAGATCTCAGTGATCACAAGCAGTTATTACATAAACATTACTGACATTGTGCCTGTGAAAATCACTCATACTAATGTCACAGATCACAGTGATCACAAGCAGTTATTACATAAACATTACTGACATTGTGCCTGTGATTATTACTCATACTAATGTCACAGATCACAGTGATCACAAGCAGTTATTACATAAACATTACTGACATTGTGCCTGTGATTATCACTCATACTAATGTCACAGATCACAGTGATCACAAGCAGTTATTACATAAACATTACTGACATTGTGCCTGTGATTATCACTCACACTAATGTCACAGATCACAGTGATCACAAGCAGTTATTACATGCAGGAACATTACTGACATTGTGCATGTGATTATTACTCACACTAATGTAACAGATCACAGTGATCACAAGCAGTTATTACATAAACATTACTGACATTGTGCCTGTGATTATTACTCATACTAATGTCACAGATCACAGTGATCACAAGCAGTTATTACATAAACATTACTGACATTGTGCATGTGATTATCACCCACACTTATGTCACAGATCCCAGTGATCACAAGCAGTTATTACATAAACATCACTGACATTGTACATGTGATTATTACTCACACTAATGCCACAGATCACAGTGATCACAAGCAGTTATTACATAAACAATAGTGACATTGTGCATGTGATTATCACTCATACTAATGTCACAGATCACAGTGATCACAAGCAGTTATTACATAAACATTACTGACATTGTGCATGTGATTATCACCCACACTTATGTCACAGATCCCAGTGATCACAAGCAGTTATTACATAAACATTACTGACATTGTTCCTGTAATTATCACTCACACTAATGTCACAGATCACAGTGATCACATGCAGTTATTACATAAACATTACTGACATTGTTCCTGTAATTATCACTCACACTAATGTCACAGATCACAGTGATCACAAGCAGTTATTACATGCAGGAACATTACTAACATTGTGCATATGATTATTACTCACACTAATGTCACAGATCACAGTGATCACAAGCAGTTATTACATAAACATTACTGACATTGTGTCTGTGATTATTACTCACATTAATGTCACAGATCAGTGATCACAAGCAGTTATTACATAAACATTACTGACATTGTGCATGTGATTATTACTCACACTAATGTCACAGATCACAGTGATCACAAGCAGTTATTACATAAACATTACTGACATTGTGTCTGTGATTATTACTCACATTAATGTCACAGATCAGTGATCACAAGCAGTTATTACATAAACATTACTGACATTGTGCATGTGATTATTACTCACATTAATGTCACAGATCAGTGATCACAAGCAGTTATTACATAAACATCACTGACATTGTGCATGTGATTATTACTCACACTAATGTCACAGATCACAGTGATCACAAGCAGTTATTACATAAACAACATTGACATAGTACATGTGATTATCACTCACACAAATGTCACAGATCACAGTGATCACAAGCAGTTATTACATAAACATTACTGACATTGTGTCTGTGATTATTACTCACACTAATGTTACAGATCACAGTGATCACAAGCAGTTATTACATAAACATTACTGACATTGTGCCTGTGATTATCACTCACACTAATGTCACAGATCACAGTGATCACAAGCAGTTATTACATAAACATTACTGACATTGTGCCTGTGATTATTACTCACACTAATGTCACAGATCACAGTGATCACAAGCAGTTATTACATAAACAACATTGACATAGTACATGTGATTATCACTCACACAAATGTCACAGATCACAGTGATCACAAGCAGTTATTACATAAACATTACTGACATTGTGTCTGTGATTATTACTCACACTAATGTTACAGATCACAGTGATCACAAGCAGTTATTACATAAACATTACTGACATTGTGCATGTGATTATCACTCACACTAATGTCACAGATCACAGTGATCACAAGCAGTTATTACATAAACATTACTGACATTGTGCATGTGATTATCACTCACACAAATGTCACAGATCACAGTGATCACAAGCAGTTATTACATAAACATTACTGACATTGTGTCTGTGATTATTACTCACACTAATGTTACAGATCACAGTGATCACAAGCAGTTATTACATAAACATTACTGACATTGTGCATGTGATTATCACTCACACTAATGTCACAGATCACAGTGATCACAAGCAGTTATTACATAAACATTACTGACATTGTGCATGTGATTATCACTCACACAAATGTCACAGATCACAGTGATCACAAGCAGTTATTACATAAACATTACTGACATTGTGTCTGTGATTATTACTCACACTAATGTTACAGATCACAGTGATCACAAGCAGTTATTACATACACATTACTGACATTGTGTCTGTGATTATCACTCAACCTAATGTCACAGATCACAGTGATCACAAGCATTTATTACATGCAGACACAAAGGGGCATATGTATCAAGCTCCGAATGGAGCTTGATGCCCCGTGTTTCTGGCGAGCCTGCAGGCTCGCCAGAAACCGCAGTTATGAAGCAGCGGTCACAAAGACTGCTGCTCCATAACCTGTCCGCCTGCTCTGAGCAGGCGGACAGACATCGCCGGAATCAACCCGATCGAGTGCGATCGGGTTGATTGACACCCCCCTGCTGGTGGCCCATTGGCCGCGAGTCTGCAGGGGGCGGCGTTGCACCAGCAGCTCTTGTGAGCTGCTGGTGCAATGCTGAATACGGCGAGCGTATTGCTCGCCATATTCAGCGAGGTCTGGTGGACCTGATCTGCAGTGTCAGATCAGGTCCGCCAGACCTTGATAAATATGCCCCAAAATTATTAATGTCAGAGGTCTAATGCATTAAATACATTATTATTAAATACATTGTACAGAATTTCCCTAGGGACTTGTGTTCTCCTAGGTTCACAAACTATCACATTACCTGAGCGGATGTCACTCCCTGCTTGGCCTGGAATCTCAGCCACATGAAGAGATCATCATCTTCTTTCGTCTGCAGCTTCAGAACATCCTCGTCTATCAGGCGGATGTACTCTACGTAGGCCTAAGAATACAGAGACATTGAGGCCTACTTATCAAACCGTCAACTTACTTGCATTCAACGGCACCAATACGCTCACCTGACATCGTTTAACATCGCGACTGCGGACCTGAATATGCTCTCCATATATTATATTAAACTATATATTAACCTACCCTAACTATTATACTGAAATTACATTAAACTATATTAAACTATTTATTAATCTACCCTATTATACTAAACTAGTCCTAAAGCCCGTGTACACGGGTCAATTTTTTAAGTACCGCAGTTCCAACTCTTGCTCCCTCTCTCTCCCCCCTCTCTTTTGCGCTCTCCCTCTCTCTCCCCCCTCTTTTGCGATCTCTCTCTCCCCCTCTCTTTTGAGCTCTCTCTCTCCCCCCTATTTTGCGCTCTCTCTCCCCCCTCTTTTGCTCTCTCTCTCCCCTCTTGTGCTCTGTCTCTCCCCCTCTTATGCTCTCTCCCCCCTCTTTTGCTCTCTCTCTCCTCCTCTTTTGCTCTCTCTCCCCTCTTTTGCTCGCTCTCTTTCTCTCTTCCCCCCTCTTCTGCTCTCTCCCCCCTCTTTTGCTCTCTTTCTCGCCCTCTTTTGCTCTCTCTCCCCTATTTTGCTCTCTCACTCCCCTATTTTGCTCTCTCTCTCCCCTATTTTGCTCTCTCTCCCCCCTCTTTTGCTCTCTCTCTCCCCTATTTTGGTCTCTCTCCCCCCTCTTTTACTCTCTCCCCCCTCTTTTGCTCTCTCTCCCCCCTCTTTTGCTCTCTCTCCCCCCTCTCTTTTTGCTCTCTCTCCCCCTCTCTTTTGCTCTCTCTCCCCTATCTTTTGCTCTCTCTCTCCCTCTTTTGCGCTCTCTCTCTCCCTCTTTTGCGCTCTCTCGACCCCTTCTCTTTTGCACTCTCTCTCCACCCTCTTTTGCGTTCTCACTCTCCACCCTCTCTTTTGAGCTCTCTCTCCCCCTCTTTTGCGCTCTCTCTCTCCCTCTTTTGCGCTCTCTCTCCCCCTCTTTTGCTCTCTCCCCCCCATTTGCCATCTCCCCCCTCTTTTGCTCTTTCTCTCTCTCCCCCCCTCTTTTGCTCTCTCTCCCTCTCTCCCCTTCTCTTTTGCTCACTCCCCCCCTCTCTTTTGCTCTCTCTCCTGCCTCTTTTGCTCTCTCTCTCCCTCCTCTTTTGCTCCCCCCCTCTTTTGCTCCTCTCTTTTGCTCTTTCTCCTCTATTTTGCTCTCTCCCCCTCTTTTTTGCTCCCTCTCCCCCTCTCTTTTGCTCTCTCTCTCTGCTCTCTTTTGCTCTCTCTCTCCCCCCTCTTTTGCTCTCTCTCTCCCTCCTCTCTTTTGCTCTCTCTCTCCCTCCTCTCTTTTGCTCTCTCTCTCCCTCCTCTCTTTTGCTCTCTCTCCCCTCTTTTGCTCTCTCTCCCCTCTCTTTTGCTCTCTCTCTCTTCCCCCCTCTTTTGTTCGCTTTCTCTCTTTCCCTCCTCTCTTTTGGTCTCTCCCACCTCTCTCCCATCGGCCACGCCTGTCACGCACGCTCCCACGCCCCCCGTCCATGCCCCCATCATGTCACACCCTGGCCACGCCCCCATCATGCCACACACCCCTTCCACGCCCCCATCACGGCACACCCGGGCCACGCCCCCAACAGGCAGCTTCCGCAGTGCGCACTCGTCTGCTGCTCAAGGCCAGGTATGTTTGTCCTCTGCAGTCTCTACTGCGCATGACTGCATCTGATAAACATACCTGGCCTTTTATTATATAGGATTACATTAAGCTATATTAAACTAAAAATTAATCTACCCTAACTTTTATACTAAATTACATTAAACTACAAATTAAATTAATTATATAATATATTTAAACACCTAACCCTACTCAAATAATTTAAATCTACAATTAAAAATTACAAAGTTACAAAGAACTAACAATTAAGTTAAAAAAAAAATAAACTCTAAGTTACACAAAATAAAAAATAAAAATATCAAAGATTTAAACGAATTACACCTAATCTAAGAGCCCAATGAAAATAAAAAAGACCCCCAAAATAAAAAAACCCGAACCTACAATAAACTACCAATGGCTCTTAAAAGGGCCTTTTGCGGGGCATTGCCCAAAAGAAATCAGCTCTTTTGCCTGTAAATAAAAAATACAAACACCCCCCCAACAGTAAAACCCACCACCCACACAACCAACCCCCCAAATAAAAACCTAACTAAAAAAAACCTAAGCTCCCCATTGCCCTGAAAAGGGCATTTGTATGGGCATTGCCATTAAAAGGGCATTTAGCTCTTTTTCAAAAGCCGAAACCCTAAGCTAAAATTAAAACCCACCCAATAAACCCTTAAAAGAGCCTAACACTAACCCCCGAAGATCCACTTACAATTTCTGAAGAGACGACATCCATCCTCAGCGAAGCGGCAGAAGTCTTCATCCAAGCCCGCAGAAGTCTTCACCCAGACGGCATCTTCTATCTTCATCTTCAAGACATACGACGTGGAGCATCCTCTTCTTATGACGTCTTCTTCGGAATGAAGGTTCCTTTAAATGACGTCATCCAATATGGCGTCCCTTAGATTCCGATTGGCTGATAGAATTCTATCAGCCAATCAGAATTAAGGTTGAAAAAATCCTATTGGCTGTTGCAATCAGCCAATAGGATTGAGCTTGCATTCTATTGGCTGATTGAATTAGCCAATAGAATGCGAGCTCAATCCTATTGGCTGATTGGATCAGCCAATAGGATAAAAGCTCAATCCTATTGGCTGATTTTTTCAACCTTAATTCTGATTGGTTGATAGAATTCTATCAGCCAATCGGAATCTAAGGGACACCATCTTGGATTAAGTCATTTAATGGAACCTTCATTCCTAAAAAGACGTCGTAAGAAGAGGATGCTCCGCGTCGGATGTCTTGAAGATGGAGCCGCTCCGCGGGATGGATGAAGATAGAAGATGAAGATAGAAGATGCCGTCTGGGTGAAGACTTCGGCCGCCTGGATGAAGACTTCTGTCGGCTTCGATGAGGACTTCTGCTGCGTCGTTGAGGATGGATGTCGGCTCTTCAGAAACTGTAAGTGGATCTTCGGGGTTAGTGTTAGGCTTATTTAAAAGGGTTTATTGGCTGGGTTTTATTTTTAGATTAGGGTTTGGGCTTTTGAAAAAGCGCTAAATGCCCTTTTAAGGGCAATGCCCATACAAATGCCCTTTTTCAGGGCAATGGGGAGCTTAGGTTTTTTTAGTTAGGTTTTTATTCGGGGGGGTTGGTTGTGTGGGTGGTGGGTTTTACTGTTGGGGGGGTGTTTGTATTTTATATTTACAGATAAAAGAGCTGATTTCTTTGGGGCAATGCCCCGCAAACGGCCCTTTTAAGGGCCAATGGTAGTTTATTGTAGGTTAGGGGTTTTTTTTATTTTGGGGGGGCTTTTTTATTTTCATGGGGCTCTTAGATTAGGTGTAATTAGTTTAAATCTTTGATCATTTATTTTTTATTTTGTGTAACTTAGTGTTTATTTTTTTTTGTAACTTAGTGTTTGTTATTTTTTGTAACTTAGTTGATTGTAATTTTTAAATGTAGATTTAAATTATTTGAGTAGGGTTAGGTGTTTAAATATGTAATTTAGTTAATTTAATTTGTAGTTTAATGTAATTTTAGTATAACAGTTAGGGTAGATCAATTATTAGTTTAATGTAGTTTAATGTAATTTAGTATAATAGTTAGAGTAGGTTAATAAATAGTTTAATATAGTTTAATTTAAATCTAAAGGTAAGTTTTAATTTATTATAAGATAGGGATGAGTTAATATTTAATATAAAGTTAGCAGGTCGTTAGGTTTAGGGGTTAATAGGTTAATTTAGTTTATGGCGATGTGGGTGGCTGGCGGTTTAGGGGTTAATAGGTTTAGTAAGTGCTAGTGATGGAGGAGGCCAGGGGTTTAGGGGTTAATAAATTTATTTAGTTGTGGTGGGCTCCGGGAGCGGCGGGATAGGGGGTTAATACTTTTATGTAGGTGGCGGCGGTGGCAGGGCGGCAGATTAGGGGTTAATAAGTATAATGTAGGTGGCGGCAGTGTAGGGGGAGGCAGATTAGGGGTTAATAAGTATAATGTAGGTGACGTCGGTGTAGGGGGCGGCAGATTAGGGGTGTTTAGACTCGGGCTTATGTTAGGGTGTTAGCTGCAAACATAACTTTTATTCTCCCATAGGAATCAATGGGATATCGGGCAGCAGCGAACATAAGCTTTTGCTGCTTTCAGACTCCCATTGATTCCTAAGGGCATCCGCCGCCTCCAGGGCAGCAGATTGAAAACCAGGTACACTAGGCCGGAATGGTGGCGAGCATACCTGGTAGATATTTGTTAAATAGCAAAAGTAGTCAGATAGTGCCGAATTTGCATTCGGAACATCTGTAGTGACGTAAGCATCGATCTGTGTCAGACTGAGACCGGCGGATCGTATGTTACTTCACAAATTTTAATTTTGCCGGTCTGTAGGCTTTGATAACTAAGGGGAGTCAAGTTCGCAACAATTATGCTGCGGAATTCCAGCGTATTTGCGGTTGACGGCTTGATAAGTAGGCCTCATTTTGAGAAGCTAACACCTTCTGACTGTGTATCTTTACCGCACAATGTAAGGAGGCAGTGGAAAGTATTTTAGATATAAAAAGTGACGTAAATGTTCCTCCCATGTCAACTAGTTAAAAGATGGGATTAACCTCTTGTATAGTTATATAGCAAAGAACTTGCCTAGCCCACCCTCCTTACTGCTGTAGTCAATGGGTCCATCTGCTCCATATAAGGTCCCGCACAAGCATGCAACCTGTTTGTGGTCAGGAATAATAAACTAAAAAGAATTGTCCTAACTGTAGATGGTTCTGGGTGTAATTAAACCCCAGAATAATCATTATACCTGATCCTTGTTCGGCTGCAATCTGTCTTCCATTGTCTGATGAGCCACATTGGAGTAATAGGCATAGGAGAGATCATAGTCCACTGGATAATCGTCCACTCCCAAGTGATGCTTATGACCCAGCGACAACAGGGAGAGTCGCTCATCATCTTGAGCTGAGATGAGTTTAAACCTCAGAGCCTGAAAATTTCATAAAGAATAAAAACTAGATTGCAAGTTGAGAGCTAAAGCAAACAGTAATGAGAAGTAATATTGGTCACATCACTTATGCTACACTCAAATTACAAACTCAATGTAAATAATTAAAGAGATATTACCTCACATGAGCTTAAAGGGACACTGTACCCACAATTTTTCTTTTGTGATTCAGATTGAGCATGACATTTTAAGCAACTTTCTAATTTACTCCTATTATCAAATTTTCTTCATTCTCTTGGTATGTTTATTTGAAATGCAAGAATGTAAGTTTAGATGCCGGCCCATTTTTGGTGAACAACCTGGGTTGTCCTTGCTGATTGGTGGATAAATTCATCCACCAATAAAAAAGTGCTGTCTAGAGTACTGAAAGCTTAGATGCCTTCTTTTTCAAATAATGATAGCAAGAGAACGAAGAAAAATTGATAATAGGAGTAAATTAGAAAGTTGCTTAAAATTGCATGCTCTTTCTGAATTACAAAAGAAAAAATTTGGGTTCAGTGTCCCTTTAACTGGACTTATAACCAAATAGTTGCATGCTTTAGACAGAGCACAACATTTCTAATTAACTTTTATTATCAAGTTGTATTAATTCTCTTGGTATCCTTTGGAGAGGGAACAGCAATGCACTACTGGGAGGTAGCACTGAGCACATCTGGAGAGCCAATGACAAGAGGAACCAATCAGCAGCTAGCTCCCAGTACTGCATTGCTGCTCCTGAACCTACTCAGGTATGCTTTTCAATTAAGTATAACAAGAGAACAAAGCAAATTAGATAATAGTAGTAAATTACAGGGAGTGCAGAATTATTAGGCAAGTTGTATTTTTGAGGATTAATTTTATTATTGAACAACAACCATGTTCTCAATGAACCCAAAAAACTCATTAATATCAAAGCTGAATATTTTTGGAAGTAGTTTTTAGTTTGTTTTAGTTATAGCTATTTTAGGGGGATATCTGTGTGTGCAGGTGACTATTACTGTGCATAATTATTAGGCAACTTAACAAAAAACAAATATATACCCATTTCAATTATTTATTTTTACCAGTGAAACCAATATAACATCTCAACATTCACAAATATACATTTCTGACATTCAAAAAACAAAACAAAAACAAATCAGTGACCAATATAGCCACCTTTCTTTGCAAGGACACTCAAAAGCCTGCCATCCATGGATTCTGTCAGTGTTTTGATCTGTTCACCATCAACATTGCGTGCAGCAGCAACCACAGCCTCCCAGACACTGTTCAGAGAGGTGTACTGTTTTCCCTCCTTGTAAATCTCACATTTGATGATGGACCACAGGTTCTCAATGGGGTTCAGATCAGATGAACAAGGAGGCCATGTCATTAGATTTTCTTCTTTTATACCCTTTCTTGCCAGCCACGCTGTGGAGTACTTGGACGCGTGTGATGGAGCATTGTCCTGCATGAAAATCATGTTTTTCTTGAAGGATGCAGACTTCTTCCTGTAGCACTGCTTGAAGAAGGTGTCTTCCAGAAACTGGCAGTAGGACTGGGAGTTGAGCTTGACTCCATCCTCAACCCTAAAAGGCCCCACAAGCTCATCTTTGATGATACCAGCCCAAACCAGTACTCCACCTCCACCTTGCTGGCGTCTGAGTCGGACTGGAGCTCTCTGCCCTTTACCAATCCAGCCACGGGCCCATCCATCTGGCCCATCAAGACTCACTCTCATTTCATCAGTCCATAAAACCTTAGAAAAATCAGTCTTGAGATATTTCTTGGCCCAGTCTTGACGTTTCAGCTTGTGTGTCTTGTTCAGTGGTGGTCGTCTTTCAGCCTTTCTTACCTTGGCCATGTCTCTGAGTATTGCACACCTTGTGCTTTTGGGCACTCCAGTGATGTTGCAGCTCTGAAATATGGCCAAACTGGTGGCAAGTGGCATCTTGGCAGCTGCACGCTTGACTTTTCTCAGTTCATGGGCAGTTATTTTGCGCCTTGGTTTTTCCACACGCTTCTTGCGACCCTGTTGACTATTTTGAATGAAACGCTTGATTGTTCGATGATCACGCTTCAGAAGCTTTGCAATTTTAAGAGTGCTGCATCCCTCTGCAAGATATCTCACTATTTTTGACTTTTCTGAGCCTGTCAAGTCCTTCTTTTGACCCATTTTGCCAAAGGAAAGGAAGTTGCCTAATAATTATGCACACCTGATATAGGGTGTTGATGTCATTAGACCACACCCCTTCTCATTACAGAGATGCACATCACCTAATATGCTTAATTGGTAGTAGGCTTTCGAGCCTATACAGCTTGGAGTAAGACAACATGCATAAAGAGGATGATGTGGTCAAAATACTAATTTGCCTAATATTTCTGCACTCCCTGTAGAAAGCTGTTTAAAATGACATGTGCTGAATCATGAAAGAAAAAGTCTGACTTTATTGTCCTTTTAAGTTTTTCATGTTGGATAGAGCAGGTGCAAGAACCAATCAGCATATGATCAGATAATACATTTCTATTTTATAAGTGCTACAGTTATTCCTATAGACTGATGCAGGTTGCTACATAAACTGTTCTAGTGCACTTCTTCAGCTCATCATTTATTACCCTCATTTCTGTAAGTTATTATTCTGTGTAGCAGAAAGCACAATCGCTGGAGCTAATAGATAACACCAGGTTTTACAAATTGTTAAAAGAGAAAATATTTTTTAAACTTTAAATGATTACTTTAATATAAAATTAGCGCTCTACTTGCACTTTGTGATTCCATAGAAAGTGTAGCACGTGCCACATGTGTAGTGTAAAAGGGCTGAAATCAGTGTTTGTCTCGCATGCGTCAACAAGAAACTTAACTGCTTTTGTTACAATACAATAATGCACCTATATGAGCTTGTGAGTATATTACATATGTATATACATTGTTGTATTTATATGTATTTTATTGTATAATGCTATAATGGGTTTTTAATTATTGTTGTGATTTTATAAATCGTGTTTTTTGCTTTTGGAGAGAATTTTTTCGAAAGAAGATTTGTTTGTGATTTTAAAATTTTAAAGAAGACAGTAGCTGCAGATCTCTACGTTTAAAAAAGTGCTTTTTTATTATAATACGCCTAGATTTAGAGTTTGGCGTTAGCCGTCAAAACTAGCGTTAGGGGCTCCTAACGCTGGTTTTGGCCGCCCGCTGGTATTTAGAGTTGCAGTGGCGGTAAATTATGCTATACGCTCCCTTTTTGGAGCCTAACGCAGCCCTTCTGTGAACTCTAAATACCAGCGGTATTTAAAAGATGCAGGAGAAAAAAAGCATGCGTAGCTAACACACCCCTTTAGCCGCAGAACTCTAAATCTAGCCGATATTCTTTTATTGAGATTTTTTAGCAGTAACAACGTAGTAAGAATTAATACAAATGTGCAGATTTGAACTGAACCAGCATGAGTAGTAATCATACAGTAGACAATGCAAGTTACAAGTATAGTGAACATATAAGTATAAAATCTCAATAGAGGGGTATATCTATTCTGTACAAAGATTTGAAGTGGGTTTGCAAACCCACTTAAAATCTTTGTACAGAATAGATATACCCCTCTAAATATATATACATGAATATTTATTCATGATCATATTCCTATGTTTCTTAGTGGTCAGTATATGCTTCTGTTGATATAAGTTTGCTAGAATTTTCACATTTTAAATGATTATGATAAAAGGTTAAGGCATATACTGTAATAAATAATGTATATTATTATCACATATGTAAATAGATGTCTTTGCCTGATAACATAAAAGTGTGAAGTTAAGAAAAAAATGTAAACTTCTGTATATGTACATATGCACTTTATTTGTGATTTACCTACGCCTAGATTTGGAGTTTTGCGGCCAAGGGTGTGCGTTAGCTACGCGTGCTTTTTTCTGGCCGCACCTTTTAAATACTGCTGGTATTTAGAGTTCACAGAATGGCAGGGTTTTCAGTGCGTTTGGCTCCAAAAAGGGAGCGTAGAGCATAATTTAACGCCACTGCAACTCTAGATATCAGCGGTGCTTACGGACGCGGCCAGCCTCAAAAACGTGCTCGTGCACGATTCCCCCATAGGAAACAATGGGGCTGTTTGAGCTGAAAAAAAACCTAACACCTGCAAAAAAGCCGCGTTCAGCTCCTAACGCAGCCCCATTGTTTCCTATGGGGAAACACTTCCTACGTCTGCACCTAACACTCTAACATGTACCCCGAGTCTAAACACCCCTAACCTTACACTTATTAACCCCTAATCTGCCGCCCCCGCTATCGCTGACCCCTGCATATTATTTTTAACCCCTAATCTGCCGCTCCGTAAACCGCCGCTACTTACATTATCCCTATGTACCCCTAATCTGCTGCCCCTAACACCGCCGACCCCTATATTATATTTATTAACCCCTAATCTGCCGCCCCCAACGTCGCCTCCACCTAACTACACTTATTAACCCCTAATCTGCCGACCGGACCTGAGCGCTACTATAATAAATGTATTAACCCCTAATCCGCCTCACTCCCGCCTCAATAACCCTATAAGAAATAGTATTAACCCCTAATCTGCCCTCCCTAACATTGCCGACACCTAACTTCAAGTATTAACCCCTAATCTGCCGATCGGAGCTCACCGCTACTCTAATAAATTTTTTAACCCCTAAAGATAATTCTAACCCTAACCCTAACACCCCCTAAGTTAAATATAATTTTATTCTAACGAAATAAATTAACTCTTATTAAATAAATTATTCCTATTTAAAGCTAAATACTTACCTGTAAAATAAACCCTAATATAGCTACAATATAAATTATAATTACATTGTAGCTATTTTAGGATTAATATTTATTTTACAGGCAACTTTGTAATTATTTTAACCAGGTACAATAGCTATTAAATAGTTAATAACTATTTAATAGTTACCTAGTTAAAAATTAATTAAATAAAATACCTACAATTATCTACAATTAAACCTAACACTACACTATCAATAAATAAATTAAATACAATATCTACAAATAAATACAATGAAATAAACTAACTAAAGTACAAAAAATAAAAAAATATTTACAAACATTAGAAAAAAATTACAACAATTTTAAACTAATTACACCTACTCTAAGCCCCCTAATAAAATAACAAAGACCCCCAAAATAAAAAAATGCCTTACCCTATTCTAAATTACAAAAGTTCAAACCTCTTTTACCTTACCAGCCCTTAAAAGGGCCCTTTGCGGGGCATGCCCCAAAAAATTCAGCTCTTTTGCCTGTAAAAAAAAACATACAATACCCCCCCCAACATTACAACCCACCACCCACATACCCCTAATCTAACCCAAACCCCCCTTAAATAAACCTAACACTAAGCCCCTGAAGATCTTCCTACCTTATCTTCACCACGCCGGGTTCACCGATCGATCCAGAAGAGCTCCTCCGATGTCTTGATCCAAGCCCAAGCGGGGGGCTGAAGATGTCCATGATCCGACTGAAGTCTTCATCCAAGCGGGAGCTGAAGAGGTCCATGATCCGACTGAAGTCTTCATCCAAGCGGGAGCTGAAGAGGTCCATGATCCGGCTGAAGTCTTCTATCAAGCGGCATCTTCAATCTTCTTTCTTCCGGATCCATGTTCATCCCGCCGACGCGGAACATCCATCTTCAACGACGACTTCCCGACGAATGACTGTTCCTTTAAGGGACGTCATCCAAGATGGCGTCCCTCGAATTCCGATTGGCTGATAGGATTCTATCATCCAATCGGAATTAAGGTAGGAAAATTCTGATTGGCTGATGGAATCAGCCAATCAGAATCAAGTTCAATCCGATTGGCTGATCCGATCAGCCAATCAGATTGAGCTTGCATTCTATTGGCTGTTCCGATCAGCCAATAGAATGCGAGCTCAATCTGATTGGCTGATCGGATCAGCCAATCGGATTGAACTTGATTCTGATTGGCTGATTCCATCAGCCAATCAGAATTTTCCTACCTTAATTCCAATTGGATGATAGAATCCTATCAGCCAATCGGAATTCGAGGGACGCCATCTTGGATGACGTCCCTTAAAGGAACCTTCATTCGGCGAGTAGGTGTCGGTTGAAGAGCCCGATGATGGATTTCTTCAGCCGCCGCTTGGATCCAGACTTCAGCCCGAGGATGGACGTCACTCTTCAGCCCCCCGCTTGGGCTTGGATCAAGACTCTGGACCGATCGGGGAACCTGGCATGGTGAAGACAAGGTAGGAAGATCTTCAGGGGCTTAGTGTTAGGTTTATTTAAGGGGGGTTTGGGTTAGATTAGGGGTATGTGGGTGGTGGGTGGTAATGTTGGGGGGGGGTATTGTATGTTTTTTTTTTACAGGCAAAAGAGCTGAATTCTTTGGGGCATGCCCCTCAAAGGGCCCTGTTCAGGGCTGGTAAAAGAGCTTTGAACTTTTTTAATTTAGAATAGGGTAGGGCATTTATTTATTTTGGGGGTTTTTGTTATTTTATTAGGGGGCTTAGAGTAGGTGTAATTAGTTTAAAATTGTTGTAATATTTTTCTAATGTTTGTAAATATTTTTTATTTTTTGTAACTTAGTTCTTTTTTATACTTTAGTTAGTTTATTTCATTGCATTTATTTGTAGATTGTGTATTTAATTAATTTATTGATAGTGTAGTGTTAGGTTTAATTGTAGATAATTGTAGGTATTTTGTTTAATTAATTTATTGATAGTGTAGTGTTAGGTTTAATTGTAACTTAGGTTAGGATTTATTTTATAGGTAATTTTGTAATTATTTTAACTATTTTAGCTATTAAATAGTTCTTAACTATTTAATAGCTATTTTACCTGGTTAAAATAAATACAAAGTTACCTGTAAAATAAATATTAATCCTAAAATAGCTACAATATAATTATTCGTTATATTGTAGCTATATTAGGGTTTATTTTACAGGTAAGTATTTAGCTTTAAATAGGAATAATTTATATAATAATAGTTAATTTATTTCGTTAGATTTAAATTATATTTAACTTAGGGGGGTGTTAGTGTTAGGGTTAGACTTAGCTTTAGGGGTTAAAAAATTTATTAGAATAGCGGTGAGCTCTGGTCGGCAGATTAGGGGTTAATGTTTGAAGTTAGGTGTCGGCGATTTTAGGGAGGGCAGATTAGGGGTTAATACTATTTATTATAGGGTTATTGAGGCGGATTAGGGGTTAATAACTTTATTATAGTAGCGGTGCGGTCCGCTCGGCAGATTAAGGGTTAATAAGTGTAGGTAGGTGGCGGCGACGTTGTGGGGGGCAGATTAGGGGTTAATAAATATACTATAGGGGTCGGCGGTGTTAGGGGCAGCAGATTAGGGGTACATAAGGATAACGTAGGTGGCAGTCGGCAGATTAGGGGTTAAAAAATGTTAATAGAGTGGCGGCGATGTGGGGGGACCTCGGTTTAGGGGTACATAGGTAGTTTATGGGTGTTAGTGTACTTTAGAGCACAGTAGTTAAGAGCTTTATAAACCGGCGTTAGCCCAGAAAGCTTTTAACTACTGACTTTTTTCTGCAGCTGGAGTTTGGTCGTTAGATTTCTAACGCTCACTCCAGCCACGACTCTAAATACCGGCGTTAGAAAGATCCCATTGAAAAGATAGGATACGCAATTGACGTAAGGGGATCTGCGGTATGGAAAAGTCGCGACTGGAAAGTGAGCGTTAGACCCTTTAATGACTGACTCCAAATACCAGAGGGCGTTAAAAACCAGCGTTAGGAGCCTCTAACGCTGGTTTTCACGGCTACCGCCCAACTCTAAATCTAGGCCCTAGTCTTTGTGCATTTATATTGTTTTTAATTACTTATGGTCAACTGTAGATGGCAGTGACCTCACACATGGATCACTATTCTATTCATATATTCAAGTAAGCAGTGAAAGGGTTACCCTCTGTATAAGGTGTGTTATTCTAGACCCATGATGTGATTGGTTGATGCCTCTTTAAAATTAAGAGACAGGTGCATTGCTGTGTATGCATGATTAAGAGACCACGGTCTCGAAACGTCGCATACCTGTTCATTGTATGCTTTTAACCATTAAATAAAGAAGACACATATTCATATCTGGTGCTGTGGAAATTTTGATTATTCTTACAGGAGTAGGTAATACATGTTCTCAAGAAAATATTCTAAAACATAGTGATATCTTACCATGTCAGAGTAGCAAAGGCTAAAGTAACCAGTATTTAGTTTAAGTCCCATAGAGGAAGGGGAAAAGTGTTGCGAGAGTGCCAAATGGGTCTTTGCCACCTTACGTTGATGAGTGACTTATCTGTTATGTGGGCAGTGAAATATATTGCAGAAATATTAGAGGAATTAGATAGTCTCCAATTGGCAATCTTGCAGTTTAACAGAGAACTATAACAAGGGAATCTCTTTTTGATAGATACTCAGTGCTATGGCATAGGATGATTTACTAATATCTAGACAGATTATTTAGGCGACGATCAGAGCCACTGAATTTTATGTCTTGTCATGGCCGCGGCTTAGACACGCCCCCTAAAAAACATATTGTGTACGATACAAAGTTAAAAAAGCGCACTTTTGTAAAACTAGAAAACTGCGGCTACCGTCTTCTATGAGTTATTAAAATCACAAACAGTAAATCTTCTTTCCCAAAAAAAAAACACTCCAAAAGCAAAAAAAAAAAAAAGGAAAAAAAAAAGAATTTTAAAATCACAAGACTTTATATATATTTTATTGAATATGTATTTTAATACAACAGTATATACATGTATAATATACCAACATCCCCACAGCTCCTATAGGTTTAACAGTAAGGTGGCAGAGGGTTTGTGTTATTTATTAGCAATAGAGATCTCTGATATAAGAATATATAAGCGCTCTATGGGAGTTTCATGGGCGTTCGATGTGAGGAACCTGTATTTTAATGGGGAAACATTGTCGTGAGTTTATCATTTTAAAAGCACCGTCCTCCATCTTGGATGCACCGTTTTTTGCTATATTAGTCCTCCAGCTTTTCAGTGGTGAGACTTTCCATTCTGAGAAATCTACTGAGTGTACAGTGAGACTTCATTTCCATTTGTATTATGTCAGCTGTAACTACACAGAAATCTGTATTTGTTTTAGCGAGTGCACAGTCTGTGTTGTGTAATAACCTCCAACCAGGTCTTGGGATAAAAAGTTATCATCAGCAACAAAAGATAATTAAAGAGCTAATATCGGTCCCAATGACATACAGTGAGGTCATCATCAAAGGGACAAGGACGCCAGAAATAAAATTTGACAATTCAGATTGAATGTGCAGTTTGAAAATGCTTTGCAATTTACTTCTACAATCAAATGCAGTTTTCTCTTTTGTTTATAACTTGGTTCCTCTCTGTGACAGCATACTGAGGTAGAGTCAGAGGCGTGCATGTGTTCTGAGCACTTTATGACAGCATACTGAGGTAGAGTCAGAGGCGTGCATGTGTTCTGAGCACTTTATGACAGCATACTGAGGTAGAGTCAGAGGCGTGCATGTGTTCTGAGCACTTTATGACAGCATACTGAGGTAGAGTCAGAGGCGTGCATGTGTTCTGAGCACTTTATGACAGCATACTGAGGTAGAGTCAGAGGCGTGCATGTGTTCTGAGCACTTTATGACAGCATACTGAGGTAGAGTCAGAGGCGTGCATGTGTTCTGAGCACTTTATGACAGCATACTGAGGTAGAGTCAGAGGCGTGCATGTGTTCTGAGCACTTTATGACAGCATACTGAGGTAGAGGTCAGAGGCGTGCATGTGTTCTGAGCACTTTATGACAGCATACTGAGGTAGAGTCAGAGGCGTGCATGTGTTCTGAGCACTTTATGACAGCATACTGAGGTAGAGTCAGAGGCGTGCATGTGTTCTGAGCACTTTATGACAGCATACTGAGGTAGAGTCAGAGGCGTGTATGTGTTCTGAGCACTTTATGACAGCATACTGAGGCAGAGTCAGAGGCGTGCATGTGTTCTGAGCACTTTATGACAGCATACTGAGGTAGAGTCAGAGGCGTGTATGTGTTCTGAGCACTTTATGACAGCATACTGAGGTAGAGTCAGAGGCGTGCATGTGTTCTGAGCACTTTATGACAGCATACTGAGGTAGAGTCAGAGGCGTGTATGTGTTCTGAGCACTTTATGACAGCATACTGAGGCAGAGTCAGAGGCGTGCATGTGTTCTGAGCACTTTATGACAGCATACTGAGGTAGAGTCAGAGGCGTGCATGTGTTCTGAGCACTTTATGACAGCATACTGAGGTAGAGTCAGAGGCGTGTATGTGTTTCTGAGCACTTTATGACAGCATACTGAGGTAGAGTCAGAGGCGTGCATGTGTTCTGAGCACTTTATGACAGGCATACTGAGGCAGAGTCAGAGGCGGTGCATGTGTTCTGAGCACTTTATGACAGCATACTGAGGTAGAGTCAGAGGCGTGCATGTGTTCTGAGCACTTTATGACAGCATACTGAGGTAGAGTCAGAGGCGTGCATGTGTTCTGAGCACTTTTATGACAGCATACTGAGGTAGAGTCAGAGGCGTGCATGTGTTCTGAGCACTTTATGACAGCATACTGAAGGTAGAGTCAGAGGCGTGCATGTGTTCTGAGCACTTTATGACAGCATACTGAGGAGAGTCAGAGGCGTGCATTGTGTTCTGAGCACTTTATGACAGCATACTGAGGTAGAGTCAGAGGCGTGCATGTGTTCTGAGCACTTTATGACAGCATACTGAGGCAGAGTCAGAGGCGTGCATGTGTTCTGAGCACTTTATGACAGCATACTGAGGTAGAGTCAGAGGCGTGCATGTGTTCTGAGCACTTTATGACAGCATACTGAGGTAGAGTCAGAGGCGTGTATGTGTTCTGAGCACTTTATGACAGCATACTGAGGCAGAGTCAGAGGGCGTGCATGTGTTCTGAGCACTTTATGACAGCATACTGAGGTAGAGTCAGAGGCGTGCATGTGTTCTGAGCACTTTATGACAGCATACTGAGGTAGAGTCAGAGGCGTGCATGTGTTCTGACCACTTTATGACAGCATACTGAGGTAGAGTCAGAGGCGTGCATGTGTTCTGAGCACTTTATGACAGCATACTGAGGTAGAGTCAGAGGCGTGTATGTGTTCTGAGCACTTTATGACAGCATACTGAGGTAGAGTCAGAGGCGTGTATGTGTTCTGAGCACTTTATGACAGCATACTGAGGTAGAGTCAGAGGGCGTGCATGTGTTCTGAGCACTTTATGACAGCATACTGAGGTAGAGTCAGAGGCGTGCATGTGTTCTGACCACTTTATGACAGCATACTGAGGCAGAGGCAGAGGCGTGCATGTGTTCTGAGCACTTTATGACAGCATACTGAGGTAGAGTCAGAGGCGTGTATGTGTTCTGAGCACTTTATGACAGCATACTGAGGTAGAGTCAGAGGCGTGCATGTGTTCTGAGCACTTTATGACAGCATACTGAGGCAGAGTCAGAGGCGGTGCATGTGTTCTGAGCACTTTATGACAGCATACTGAGGTTAGAGTCAGAGGCGTGCATGTGTTCTGAGCACTTTATGACAGCATACTGAGGTAGAGTCAGAGGCGTGCATGTGTTCTGAGCACTTTATGACAGCATACTGAGGAAGAGTCAGAGGCGTGCATGTGTTCTGAGCACTTTATGACAGCATACTGAGGTAGAGTCAGAGGCGTGCATGTGTTCTGAGCACTTTATGACAGCATACTGAGGTAGAGTCAGAGGCGTGCATGTGTTCTGAGCACTTTATGACAGCATACTGAGGTAGAGTCAGAGGCGTGCATGTGTTCTGAGCACTTTATGACAGCATACTGAGGCAGAGTCAGAGGCGTGCATGTGTTCTGACCACTTTATGACAGCATACTGAGGCAGAGTCAGAGGTGTGTATGTGTTCTGAGCACTTTATTACAGCATACTGAGGTAGAGTCAGAGGCGTGCATGTGTTCTGAGCACTTATGACAGCATACTGAGGTAGAGTCAGAGGCGTGCATGTGTTCTGAGCACTTTATGACAGCATACTGAGGTAGAGTCAGAGGCGTGTATGTGTTCTGAGCACTTTATGACAGCATACTGAGGTAGAGTCAGAGGCGTGCATGTGTTCTGAGCACTTTATGACAGCATACTGAGGTAGAGTCAGAGGCGGTGTATGTGTTCTGAGCACTTTATGACAGCATACTGAGGCAGAGTCAGAGGCGTGCATGTGTTCTGAGCACTTTATGACAGCATACTGAGGTAGAGTCAGAGGCGTGCATGTGTTCTGAGCACTTTATGACAGCATACTGAGGCAGAGGCAGAGGCGTGCATGTGTTCTGAGCACTTTATGACAGCATACTGAGGTAGAGTCAGAGGCGTGTATGTGTTCTGAGCACTTTATGACAGCATACTGAGGTAGAGTCAGAGGCGTGCATGTGTTCTGAGCACTTTATGACAGCATACTGAGGCAGAGTCAGAGGCGTGCATGTGTTCTGAGCACTTTATGACAGCATACTGAGGTAGAGTCAGAGGCGTGCATGTGTTCTGAGCACTTTATGACAGCATACTGAGGTAGAGTCAGAGGCGTGCATGTGTTCTGAGCACTTTATGACAGCATACTGAGGTAGAGTCAGAGGCGTGCATGTGTTCTGAGCACTTTATGACAGCATACTGAGGTAGAGTCAGAGGCTGTGCATGTGTTCTGAGCACTTTATGACAGCATACTGAGGTAGAGTCAGAGGCGTGCATGTGTTCTGAGCACTTTATGACAGCATACTGAGGTAGAGTCAGAGGCGTGCATGTGTTCTGAGACTTTATGACAGCATACTGAGCAGAGTCAGAGGCGTGCATGTGTTCTGACCACTTTATGACAGCATACTGAGGCAGAGTCAGAGGTGTGTATGTGTTCTGAGCACTTTATTACAGCATACTGAGGTAGAGTCAGAGGCGTGCATGTGTTCTGAGCACTTTATGACAGCATACTGAGGTAGAGTCAGAGGCGTGATGTGTTCTGAGCACTTTATGACAGCATACTGAGGTAGAGTCAGAGGCGTGCATGTGTTCTGAGCACTTTATGACAGCATACTGAGGTAGAGTCAGAGGCGTGCATGTGTTCTGAGCACTTTATGACAGCATACTGAGGTAGAGTCAGAGGCGTGCATGTGTTCTGAGCACTTTATGACAGCATACTGAGGTAGAGTCAGAGGCGTGCATGTGTTCTGAGCACTTTATGACAGCATACTGAGGTAGAGTCAGAGGCGTGTATGTGTTCTGAGCACTTTATGACAGCATACTGAGGCAGAGGCAGAGGCGTGCATGTGTTCTGAGCACTTTTATGACAGCATACTGAGGTAGAGTCAGAGGCGTGTATGTGTCTGAGCACTTTATGACAGCATACTGAGGTAGAGTCAGAGGCGGTGCAAGTGTTCTGAGCACTTTATGACAGCATACTGAGGCAAGAGTCAGAGGCGTGCATGTGTTCTGAGCCACTTTATGACAGCATACTGAGGTAGAGTCAGAGGCTAGTGCATGTGTTCTGAGCACTTTATGACAGCATACTGAGGTAGAGTCAGAGGCGTGCATGTGTTCTGAGCACTTTATGACAGCACTACTGAGGTAGAGTCAGAGGCGTGCATGTGTTCATGAGCACTTTATGACAGCATATGAGGTAGAGTCAGAGGCGGTGCATGTGTTCTGAGCACTTTATGACAGCATACTGAGGTAGAGTCAGAGGCGTGCATGTGTTCTGAGCACTTTATGACAGCATACTGAGGTAGAGTCAGAGGCGTGCATGTGTTCTGAGCACTTTATGACAGCATACTGAGGTAGAGTCAGAGGGTGTGCATGTGTTCTGACCACTTTATGACAGCATACTGAGGCAGAGTCAGAGGCGTGTATGTGTTCTGAGCACTTTATGACAGCATACTGAGGTAGAGTCAGAGGCGTGCATGTGTTCTGAGCACTTTATGACAGCATACTGAGGTAGAGTCAGAGGCGTGTATGTGTTCTCAGCACTTTATGACAGCATACTGAGGTAGAGTCAGAGGCGTGCATGTGTTCTGAGCACTTTATGACAGCATACTGAGGTAGAGTCAGAGGCGTGTATGTGTTCTGAGCACTTTATGACAGCATACTGAGGTAGAGTCAGAGGCGTGCATGTGTTCTGAGCACTTTATGACAGCATACTGAGGTAGAGTCAGAGGCGTGCATGTGTTCTGACCACTTTATGACAGCATACTGAGGTAGAGTCAGAGGCGTGCATGTGTTCTGAGCACTTTATGACAGCATACTGAGGTAGAGTCAGAGGCGTGCATGTGTTCTGAGCACTTTATGACAGCATACTGAGGTAGAGTCAGAGGCGTGCATGTGTTCTGAGCACTTTATGACAGCATACTGAGGTAGAGTCAGAGGCGTGCATGTGTTCTGAGCACTTTATGACAGCATACTGAGGTAGAGTCAGAGGCGTGCATGTGTTCTGAGCACTTTATGACAGCATACTGAGGTAGAGTCAGAGGCGTGCATGTGTTCTGAGCACTTTATGACAGCATACTGAGGTAGAGTCAGAGGCGTGCATGTGTTCTGAGCACTTTATGACAGCATACTGAGGTAGAGTCAGAGGCGTGTATGTGTTCTGAGCACTTTATGACAGCATACTGAGGTAGAGTCAGAGGCGTGCATGTGTTCTGAGCACTTTATGACAGCATACTGAGGTAGAGTCAGAGGCGTGCATGTGTTCTGAGCCACTTTATGACAGCATACTGAGGTCCAGAGTCAGAGGCGTTGCATGTGTTCTGAGCACTTTATGACAGCATACTGAGGTAGACGTCAGAGGCGTGCATGTGTTCTGAGCACTTTATGACAGCATACTGAGGTAGAGTCAGAGGCGTGCATGTGTTCTGAGCACTTTATGACAGCATACTGAGGTAGAGTCAGAGGCGTGCATGTGTTCTGACCACTTTATGACAGCATACTGAGGTAGAGTCAGAGGCGTGCATGTGTTCTGAAGCACTTTATGACAGCATACTGAGGTAGAGTCAGAGGTCGTGTATGTGTTCTGAGCACTTTATGACAGCATACTGAGGTAGAGTCAGAGGCGTGCATGTGTTCTGAGCACTTTATGACAGCATACTGAGGTAGAGTCAGAGGCGTGCATGTGTTCTGAGCACTTTATGACAGCAATACTGAGGTAGAGTCAGAGGCGTGCATGTGTTCTGAGCACTTTATGACAGCATACTGAGGTAGAGTCAGAGGCGTGTATGTGTTCTCAGCACTTTATGACAGCATACTGAGGTAGAGTCAGAGGGGTGCATGTGTTCTGAGCACTTTATGACAGGCATACTGAGGTAGAGTCAGAGGCGTGTATGTGTTCTGAGCACTTTATGACAGCATACTGAGGCAGAGTCAGAGGCGTGCATGTGTTCTGAGCACTTTATGACAGCATACTGAGGTAGAGTCAGAGGCGTGCTATGTGTTCTGAGCACTTTATGACAGCATACTGAGGCAGAGTCAGAGGCGTGCATGTGTTCTGAGCACTTTATGACAGCATTATGAGGTAGAGTCAGAGGCGTGCATGTGTTCTGAGCACTTTATGACAGCATACTGAGTAGAGTCAGAGGCGTGTATGTGTTCTGAGCACTTTATGACAGCATACTGAGGCAGAGTCAGAGGCGTGTGCATGTGTTCTGAGCACTTTATGACAGCATACTGAGGTAGTGTCAGAGGCGTGTATGTGTTCTGAGCACTTTATGACAGCATACTGAGGTATAGAGTCAGAGGCGTGCATGTGTTCTGAGCACTTTATGACAGCATACTGAGGTAGAGTCAGAGGCGTGTATGTGTTCTGCGCACTTTATGACAGCATACTGAGGCAGAGTCAGAGGCGTGCATGTGTTCTGAGCACTTTATGACAGCATACTGAGGTAGAGTCAGAGGCGTGTATGTGTTCTGAGCCACTTTATGACAGCATACTGAGGTAGAGTCAGAGGCGTGCATGTGTTCTGAGCACTTTATGACAGCCATACTGAGGCGACAGAGCCAGAAGGCGTGCATGTGTTCTGAGCACTTTATGACAGCATACTGAGGCAGAGTCAGAGGCGTGCATGTGTTTCTGAGCACTTTATGACAGCATACAGAGGTAGAGTCAGAGGCGTGCATGTGTTCTGAGCACTTTATGACAGCATATGACGGTAGAGTCAGAGGCGTGCATGTGTTCTGAGCACTTTATGACAGCATACTGAGGGTAGAGTCAGAGGCGTGCATGTGTTCTGAGCACTTTATGACAGCATATGAGGAAGAGTCAGAGGCGTGCATGTGTTCTGAGCACTTTATGACAGCATACTGAGGTAGAGTCAGAGGCGTGCATGTGTTCTGAGCACTTTATGACAGCATACTGAGGTAGAGTCAGAGGCCGTGCATGTGTTCTGAGCACTTCTATGACAGCATACTGAGGCAGGACGTCAGAGGCGTGCATGTGTTCTGAGCACTTTATGACAGCATACTGAGGCAGAGTCAGAGGCGTGCATGTGTTCTGAGCACTTTATGACCAGCATACTGAGGTAGAGTCAGAGGCGTGTATGTGTTCTGAGCACTTTATGACAGCATACTGAGGTAAGAGTCAGAGGCGTGTATGTGTTCTGAGCACTTTATGGACAGCATACTGAGGTAGAGTCAGAGGTCGTGCATGTGTTCTGAGCACTTTATGACAGCATACTGAGGTAGAGTCAGAGGCGGTGCAGTGTTCTGAGCACTTATGACAGCATACTGAGGTAGAGTCAGAGGAGTGCATGTGTTCTGAGCACTTTTATGACAGCCATACTGAGGTTAGAGTCAGAGGCGTGCATGTGTTCTGAGCACTTTATGACAGCAATATGAGGTAGAGTCAGAGGCGTGCATGTGTTCTGAGCACTTTATGACAGCATACTGAGGGTAGAGTCAGAGGCGTGCATGTGTTCTGAGCACTTTATGACAGCATACTGAGGTAGAGTCAGATGGCGTGCATGTGTTCTGAGCACTTTTATGACAGCATACTGAGGTAGAGTCAGAGGCGTGCATGTGTTCTGAGCACTTTATGACAGCATACTGAGGTTAGAGTCCAGAGGCGTGCATGTGTTCTGAGCACTTTATGACAGCATAATGAGGTAGAGTCAGAGGCGTGCATGTGTTCTGAGCACTTTATGACAGCATACTGAGGTAGAGTCAGAGGCGTGCATGTGTTCTGAGCACTTTATGACAGCATACATGAGGTAGAGTCAGAGGGTGCAAGTGTTCTGAGCACTTTATGACAGCATACTGAGGTAGAGTCAGAGGCGTGCATGTGTTCTGAGCACTTTATGACAGCATACTGGAGGTAGAGTCAGAGGCGTGCATGTGTTCTGAGCACTTTTATGACAGCATACTGAGGTAGAGTCAGAGGCGTGCTGTGTTCTGAGTACTTTATGACAGCATACTGAGGTAGAGTCAGAGGCGTGCATGTGTTCTGAGCACTTTTGACAGCATACTGAGGTAGAGTCAGAGGCGTGCATGTGTTCTGAGCACTTCTATGACAGCATACCTGAGGTAGAGTCAGAGGCGTGCATGTGTTCTGAGCACTTTTATGACAGCATACTGAGGCAGAGTCAGAGGCGTGCATGTGTTCTGAGCACTTTATGACAGCAATACTGAGGCAGGAAGTTCCGAGACGTGCATGTGTTCTGAGCACTTTATGACAGCATACTGAGGCAGAGTCAGAGGCAGTGCATGTGTTCTGAGCACTTTATGACAGCATACTGAGGTAGAGTCAGAGGCGTGCATGTGTTCTGAGCACTTTATGACAGCATACTGAGGTAGAGTCAGAGGCGTGCATGTGTTCTGAGCACTTATGACAGCATACTGAGGTAGAGTCAGAGGCGTGCATGTGTTCTGAGCACTTTATGACAGCATACTGAGGTAGAGTCAGAGGCTGTGCATGTGTTCTGAGCACTTTATGACAGCATACTGAGGTAGAGTCAGAGGCGTGCATGTGTTCTGCGCACTTTATGACAGCATACTGAGGTAGAGTCAGAGGCGGGTGCATGTGTTCTGAGCACTTTATGACAGCATAATGAGGCAGAGTCAGAGAGGCGTGCATGTGTTCTGACCACTTTATGACAGCCATACTGAGGCAGAGTCAGAGGCGTGCATGTGTTCTGACCACTTTATGACAGCATACTGAGGCAGAGTCAGAGGCGTGCATGTGTTCTGAGCACTTTATGACAGCATACTGAGGCAGAGTCAGAGGCGTGCATGTGTTCTCAGCACTTTATGACAGCATACTGAGGTAGAGTCAGAGGCGTGCATGTGTTCTGAGCACTTTATGACAGCATACTGAGGTAGAGTCAGAGGCGTGCATGTGTTCTGAGCACTTTATGACAGCATACTGAGGTAGAGTCAGAGGCGTGCATGTGTTCTGAGCACTTTATGACAGCATACTGAGGTAGAGTCAGAGGCGTGCATGTGTTCTGACCACTTTATGACAGCATACTGAGGTAGAGTCAGAGGCGTGCATGTGTTCTGAGCACTTTATGACAGCATACTGAGGTAGAGTCAGAGGCGTGCATGTGTTCTGAGCACTTTATGACAGCATACTGAGGTAGAGTCAGAGGCGTGCATGTGTTCTGAGCACTTTATGACAGCATACTGAGGTAGAGTCAGAGGCGTGCATGTGTTCTGAGCACTTTATGACAGCATACTGAGGTAGAGTCAGAGGCGTGCATGTGTTCTGAGCACTTTATGACAGCATACTGAGGTAGAGTCAGAGGCGTGCATGTGTTCTGAGCACTTTATGACAGCATACTGAGGTAGAGTCAGAGGCGTGCATGTGTTCTGAGCACTTTATGACAGCATACTGAGGTAGAGTCAGAGGCGTGTATGTGTTCTGAGCACTTTATGACAGCATACTGAGGTAGAGTCAGAGGCGTGCATGTGTTCTGAGCACTTTATGACAGCATACTGAGGTAGAGTCAGAGGCGTGCATGTGTTCTGAGCACTTTATGACAGCATACTGAGGTAGAGTCAGAGGCGTGCATGTGTTCTGAGCACTTTATGACAGCATACTGAGGTAGAGTCAGAGGCGTGCATGTGTTCTGAGCACTTTATGACAGCATACTGAGGTAGAGTCAGAGGCGTGCATGTGTTCTGAGCACTTTATGACAGCATACTGAGGTAGAGTCAGAGGCGTGCATGTGTTCTGAGCACTTTATGACAGCATACTGAGGTAGAGTCAGAGGCGTGCATGTGTTCTGAGCACTTTATGACAGCATACTGAGGTAGAGTCAGAGGCGTGCATGTGTTCTGAGCACTTTATGACAGCATACTGAGGTAGAGTCAGAGGCGTGCATGTGTTTCTGAGCACTTTATGACAGCATACTGAGGTAGAGTCAGAGGCGTGCATGTGTTCTGAGCACTTTATGACAGCATACTGAGGAAGAGTCAGAGGCGTGCATGTGTTCTGAGCACTTTATGACAGCATACTGAGGTAGAGTCAGAGGCGTGCATGTGTTCTGAGCACTTTATGACAGCATACTGAGGTAGAGTCAGAGGCGTGCATGTGTTCTGACCACTTTATGACAGCATACTGAGGTAGAGTCAGAGGCGTGTATGTGTTCTGACCACTTTATGACAGCATACTGAGGTAGAGTCAGAGGCGTGCATGTGTTCTGACCACTTTATGACAGCATACTGAGGTAGAGTCAGAGGCGTGCATGTGTTCTGAGCACTTTATGACAGCATACTGAGGCAGAGTCAGAGGCGTGCATGTGTTCTGAGCACTTTATGACAGCATACTGAGGTAGAGTCAGAGGCGTGCATGTGTTCTGAGCACTTTATGACAGCATACTGAGGTAGAGTCAGAGGCGTGTATGTGTTCTGAGCACTTTATGACAGCATACTGAGGTAGAGTCAGAGGCGTGCATGTGTTCTGAGCACTTTATGACAGCATACTGAGGTAGAGTCAGAGGCGTGTATGTGTTCTGAGCACTTTATGACAGCATACTGAGGCAGAGTCAGAGGCGTGCATGTGTTCTGAGCACTTTATGACAGCATACTGAGGTAGAGTCAGAGGCGTGTATGTGTTCTGAGCACTTTATGACAGCATACTGAGGCAGAGTCAGAGGCGTGCATGTGTTCTGAGCACTTTATGACAGCATACTGAGGTAGAGTCAGAGGCGTGCATGTGTTCTGAGCACTTTATGACAGCATACTGAGGAAGAGTCAGAGGCGTGTATGTGTTCTGAGCACTTTATGACAGCATACTGAGGCAGAGTCAGAGGCGTGCATGTGTTCTGAGCACTTTATGACAGCATACTGAGGTAGAGTCAGAGGCGTGTATGTGTTCTGAGCACTTTATGACAGCATACTGAGGTAGAGTCAGAGGCGTGCATGTGTTCTGAGCACTTTATGACAGCATACTGAGGTAGAGTCAGAGGCGTGTATGTGTTCTGAGCACTTTATGACAGCATACTGAGGCAGAGTCAGAGGCGTGCATGTGTTCTGAGCACTTTATGACAGCATACTGAGGTAGAGTCAGAGGCGTGTATGTGTTCTGAGCACTTTATGACAGCATACTGAGGTAGAGTCAGAGGCGTGCATGTGTTCTGACCACTTTATGACAGCATACTGAGGCAGAGTCAGAGGCGTGCATGTGTTCTGACCACTTTATGACAGCATACTGAGGTAGAGTCAGAGGCGTGCATGTGTTCTGACCACTTTATGACAGCATACTGAGGTAGAGTCAGAGGCGTGCATGTGTTCTGAGCACTTTATGACAGCATACTGAGGTAGAGTCAGAGGCGTGCATGTGTTCTGAGCACTTTATGACAGCATACTGAGGTAGAGTCAGAGGCGTGCATGTGTTCTGAGCACTTTATGACAGCATACTGAGGCAGAGTCAGAGGCGTGCATGTGTTCTGAGCACTTTATGACAGCATACTGAGGCAGAGTCAGAGGCGTGCATGTGTTCTGAGCACTTTATGACAGCATACTGAGGTAGAGTCAGAGGCGTGCATGTGTTCTGAGCACTTTATGACAGCATACTGAGGTAGAGTCAGAGGCGTGCATGTGTTCTGAGCACTTTATGACAGCATACTGAGGTAGAGTCAGAGGCGTGCATGTGTTCTGAGCACTTTATGACAGCATACTGAGGTAGAGTCAGAGGCGTGCATGTGTTCTGAGCACTTTATGACAGCATACTGAGGTAGAGTCAGAGGCGTGCATGTGTTCTGAGCACTTTATGACAGCATACTGAGGTAGAGTCAGAGGCGTGCATGTGTTCTGAGCACTTTATGACAGCATACTGAGGTAGAGTCAGAGGCGTGCATGTGTTCTGAGCACTTTATGACAGCATACTGAGGCAGAGTCAGAGGCGTGCATGTGTTCTGAGCACTTTATGACAGCATACTGAGGTAGAGTCAGAGGCGTGCATGTGTTCTGAGCACTTTATGACAGCATACTGAGGTAGAGTCAGAGGCGTGTATGTGTTCTGAGCACTTTATGACAGCATACTGAGGTAGAGTCAGAGGCGTGCATGTGTTCTGAGCACTTTATGACAGCATACTGAGGTAGAGTCAGAGGCGTGCATGTGTTCTGAGCACTTTATGACAGCATACTGAGGTAGAGTCAGAGGCGTGCATGTGTTCTGAGCACTTTATGACAGCATACTGAGGTAGAGTCAGAGGCGTGCATGTGTTCTGAGCACTTTATGACAGCATACTGAGGTAGAGTCAGAGGCGTGCATGTGTTCTGAGCACTTTATGACAGCATACTGAGGTAGAGTCAGAGGCGTGCATGTGTTCTGAGCACTTTATGACAGCATACTGAGGTAGAGTCAGAGGCGTGCATGTGTTCTGAGCACTTTATGACAGCATACTGAGTGTCATGTCCCTTTAAATATGGGAGTGGTCTATCCTGCTTCAGCCCTATATAACTCCCTTATCACCACTCTCCTAGTTGCTTAGTATATGGAGTCTTATGCTATAGGACTGCTACAGCAAGCCTATCTTCTCTGCAAACTGTTGTCCTGCCTCTTATGCCTGTCAGTTCCGGATTTCACAGAGCTGTGACGTCACACGCCCATCCTGCTTCACACAGAGCAGCAACACCAGTTCAGCTGCACTGTCTCCCAGACTGCCAGGACTTGCAAGCTCCTAATTCCTGCGGACCCTCTAATAATTTCTCAAGTAAGACCTGCTCTTAACATTCACTCTCCTGTGACTCAAATCATATATGAGCATACCAGACTCTTGTTTATCATATATATTTGCAATTGCTAAATCTATCTGAGCCACTTTAATTAGCTATATAAAATACTCACTAAAGTTAGTTACTTATTATTTAGCTTTTTGCCCTGATCTCTTTTTATTGCCTGTACTACTGAAATTCCAAACTAGTTTGTAATTATATTTTTTATGTATCCATATGGAGGTTTCTATGTGTTACACTGCTGCAATTGTTTAGTGTTTACTCACAGGTGGCAGCTGTAGTGTAATCACCATTAACCCCTGCTAATAACTGAACTATGATGTCTGGGACTATCTTTTAATCTGATAGTAATTAATGATAAATCCAGCTATTCTTTGAACAACACACATAGTATTTTAAGTTTATTTCTTTTAAACTCAGCAGTTGAGGTTCTTAAAACTAAATTCCTTGCCTTACAGGATACGGCAAAGACTTAAAATCCTGACAGAATATAAGCCAGAAAAATAAACATGGACCCAGCTGAGTTAACTGCACACATGCAAACCCTTAGTCATAGGGTAGATCTTACTCACTGATGGGTTAAATACCCTAAAGGCAGAAAATGATAATTTAAAAAGCTTATATAAAGATATTGTAGAACAAAAATTCATGCTATAGAACCACAAGTCAGTCTCCCTGAATATTTAAGGTGATAGAACACAATTCAGAGATTTTAGAAATGCATGTTTTCTTTTGTTTACCCTAAAACCCACCAGACATATCCCACAGATAGAGTAAAGGTTTCTAACAACCATATCTTTTCTTAGAGGTGAGCCCAGGAGAGGGCAAACAGTTTTTTTTGAAACAAATGATAACAATACTCAATTCATTAGATGCTTTCTTTACCGCCTTAGCCCCAGTTGTATGATGATCCATATAAACAAATGACTGCCGAAAATGCTATGAGGTCAATTGAAGCAAAGAAAAGATATGTAGAGGAGTACTATCACTGAATTTAAGAATGGGCAAAAGATAGCCAATGGAATAAACCTTTCTCTAAGGAATCAATTCCGACTAGGCCTTGTCTGAAGGTATTTAAAGATGAGTTATCTCGAGTTGACCTTCCCCCCACCTTAGAAGAATAATTAATCTCAGTATCACTATTGATAGACGCCTTAGGGAAAGGCAAACAGGAAAGGTCTTACCAGGACACCACTCAAAAACGTCATACCCACACCCCTGCACACATACCACCAATAAAGCCCCCCACTGAGCCCTATGGACATTGGGTTTGTGAAAGGACCGGCTTACAGCACAGAGAAGAAACCTAAGACGCCGCAGTCAAAATCTCTGCATGTATTGTGCAGCAGAGGACCATGGGGTTAAGGACTGTCCTGCGCTTCAGCGACAGAGCCGTGGTTAAGACAATGGTCACATACTGAATGTTTAGGTAGTTATACCTCTGCTACAACCCTACCATAAATTCCCACTTCTTTTACAGTGGGACAATGTCGCCTCAACGCCAGTGGAATCATTGATTCAGGAGCAACTGCAAAACTATATTGATGTACAATATACTAAGGATAATAAAATACCTTTGGTGAAAAGCAGACTCCTGTGTATTTGCGAGTTATTGATGGTAATAATATGGCCTCAGGCCCCGTAATGTATTGAAACTGTACCTTTTACTTGTAGTGACACAAGACCATCATAGGGAATTTCAAAACTTTTTGATGTCATTTCATCCCCCATTGTACCATCATTCTAGGGTTAAACTGGCTATCACTACACAACCCTGTATAGTCTGGTCACCATTCTCCATTTGTTTTTAACTCTCACTACTGTAAGACAACTTGTTTCCCACCACCTCATACTGCATACTATAGAGAAACCTTTAGAATTAGACATACCTCAAGAATATGCTGATCTTCAATGACGTTTTTAGTAAAAAGAGTCAGAAAAACTTCCTCCACAAGGAAGTATGACTGTCCTATTGAGCTCCTCCCAGGATCAGATATCCCATATGGACACATCTTTCATTGTCAAAACTGAACTAGACCACTTGAAACATACCTTGATGATAACTAAGGAAAGGCTATATCCGTCCTTCTACATCCCAGCAGGTGCGGGGATGTTCTTTGTAAAAAACAAAGACGGATCCTTTACGCCCAATAATCGATTATAGACAACTAAATAAAAGGTCAGTAAAGAATCGTTATCCTCTCCCACTGATTCCGGAGCTTATTGAGAGACTACAGGAGCTAAATTCTTTACCAAGCTTAGACCTTAGAGGAGCCTATAATTTTAATTCGAGTAAGATCTGGAGACGAATGGCTGACGGCGTTCCGACCCGTTACGGGTTGTTTGAATACACCGTCATGCCATTCGGACTCTGTAATGCTCCCGCGACATTCCAGTATTTGATAAATGATATCTTTAAGGATATCCTGGATGTCTACTTGTTATTTACTTGGATGACATATTAATCTATTCTCTAAGACCCTACCTGAACATATATCACATGTCAGAACAAGTCCTTAGCAGATTGAGAAGCAACTCCTTATATGCCAAGGCTGAGAAGTGCATCTTCAACTCCAATAGCATAACTTTCCTTGGTTATTGCATCAGTGCTTCGGGCATTAGCATGGAGGATAACAAGATAGATGCTGTTAAGAATTGGCCTACCCCTGAATGTAAAAAAAGACATTCAAAGATTCATGGGGTTCGCCAATTTCTACCGGAAATTCATCAAAAATTTTGCCTCCTTATCAAGACCATTAACAAACCTCACTAAAGCAAATGTTCCATTTCGTTGGACCCCAGATAGTCAAAAGACTTTTGAATTGTTTAAAGCACAGTTTACCTC
This sequence comes from Bombina bombina, assembly GCF_027579735.1. NCBI lineage: Eukaryota > Metazoa > Chordata > Amphibia > Anura > Bombinatoridae > Bombina > Bombina bombina. The sequence continues at coordinate 1,269,334,726 of NC_069501.1, forward strand.
TGCACCTATTCTTAGTATACCAGATCCTGAACTACAATATATATTAGAGGTCGATGCCTCGGATTATGCTGTGGGCGCCATTCTATCACAGAGACTCTCTCTCAAGAAACCGTTACATCCAGTTGCCTTCTACTCTCGTATCATGACTCCATCTGAAATACATTACCCCATTGGGGATAAAGAGCTGTTGGCAATCAAGGTCTCCCTTGAACATTGGCGACACTTGTTGGAAGGTACCATTCTGCCTATCATTATTTTCACGGATCACCGAAACCTTCAATTCCTCCAACCACCAAGACTCTCACCGCACGACAAGTAAGGTGGAATTTATATTTTTCCAGGTTCAATTTTCTTTATCACATACAGACCCTCCTCACGGAATGGCAAGGCTGATGCCTTATCAAGACAATACAAGAAACCACCAAACCTACTTAGTAAGGATACTGTCATTTCCAACAGAAAAGTTCATTGCCTTTTCATTTGATTCCACATCATTCCCTTAAGGAAGAACAAGAGAAAGATATTACTAAACCCACTAACTGTTATGCAACGGGGCTCAGATGGTTTACATTATCATCAAGACAAGTTATATATTCCCCCATCACCAGGCAGTTGGTTTTACACGGCTATACATGATGCACCTCTAGCAGGGCATACGGGCCTTCGTAAAACACAAGATTTAGCCTAATAGATCCTTTCCTGGTGGCCAACAATGCATAAGGATATCTCAGATTATATCTCTTCCTGTGGAGTTTGTACCTTATCTAAAAGAAGCAAACGGCCCTCACTATGGATTACTCTATGCCAGTAGCAACACCAAGTAGACCTTGGGAAGAAATCGCCTAGGATGTATATAGTGGATTTACCACGCTCAGGAACTGATACACAATCCTTGTTGTGGTAGACTTGTTCAGTAAGATGTGTCATTTTCTAACCATATCGGAAGTTACCCACTGCTGCAGAAACCTTACAATTACTGCTCACTCATGTTTTTAAACACTCATGGATTACCAAGGACTATTCTAACAGATCGGGGAACCCAATTCACAAGTTAAGTTTTGGCTGGAATTCTGCAAGGCTTTTCAAATAGAGAAAAGATTGTCTACAGCTTACACCCTCAGACAAATGGGCAGACCGAGAGATGCAACCAATGGTTGGAAGCAGTTTCTCAGAGGAATTCTGTTGTGATCAGCAACATAAATGGTCATCTTTTCTTCCCTTACGCAGAGTTATACTTATAACAACACAGTACACTCTACTACCAAGTCACTCCGTTTTTTGTTAATTATGGATCTCCATCCCACTTTCCATCTTCTACCTGACATCTACTCTTCATCTCCATCTGTCACACAGACTACTAATGACATTGCAACTAATTTCTCATCTGTCCGCTCTGCTATTGATGATGTAAGCGAAATACACAAGCTACATTATGACACGAAGGAGAACTCCTGCACCAAAAGTATTCCGTTGGGGATATAGTTTGGCTCTCCACGAAACATCTGAAGTTAACCACTCCTTCTAAGAAATTGTCGGTCCTCTACGTTGGGCCGTATCCAATAGATCGCATCATAAATGAGAACGCTATGAGATTAAGGTTACCACCTACAATACGTGTACACCCTACCTTCCATGTTTCCTTACTGAAACCGTATCGAGCCCTTAGATCACCTCCTGACCAAGTATCACTTACTCCAGTAACTGTGGACCCTGATACAGAATACGAGGTCCAAGACATATTGGACTCCAGACAGATGAGAGGTACTCTTCAATACCTTGTCAGGTGGAAGGGGTATTCTCCTGACGAAGATTCCTGGGAACCCGCAGCTAACATTTCTGCTCCCCGGTTGATCTCTAGGTTCCATCAGCGGAATCCTGATCGCCCGCATCCATGAGCCGCGGAGCTGCTCCTTGAGGGGGGTGTCATGTCATGTCCCTTTAAATATGGGAGTGTCTATCCTGCTTCAGCCCTATATAACTCCTTATCACACTCTCCTAGTTGCTTAGTATTGGAGTCTTATGCTATAGGACTGCTACAGCCAAGCCTATCTTCTCTGCAAACTGTGTCTGCCTCTTTTGCCTGTCAGTTCCGGATTTCACAGAGCTGTGACGTCACACGCCATCCTGCTTCACACAGCAGCAACACACAGTTCAGCTGCACTGTCTCCCAGACTGCCAGGACTTGCAAGCTCCTAATTCCTGCGGACCCTCTAATAATTTCTCAAGTAAGACCTGCTCTTAACATTCACTCTCCTGTGACTCAAATCATATATGAGCATACCAGACTCTTGTTTATCATATATATTTGCAATTGCTAAATCTATCTGAGCCAACTTTAATTAGCTATCTTAAAATACTCACTAAAGTTAGTTACTTATTATTTAGCTTTTTGCCTGATCTCTTTTTATTGCCTGTACTACTGAAATTCCAAACTAGTTTGTAATTATATTTTTCTATGTATCCATACTGGGGTTTCTATGTGTTACACTGCTGCAATTGTTTAGTGTTTACTCACAGGTGGCAGCTGTAGTGTAATCACCATTAACCCCTGCTAATAACTGAACTATGATGTCTGGGACTATCTTTTACTCTGATAGTAATTAATGATAAATCCCAGTATTCTTTGAACAACACACATAGTATTTTAAGTTTATTTCTTTTAACTCAGCAGTTGAGGTTCTTAAAAATAAATTCCTTGCCTTACAGGATACGGCAAGACTTAAATCCTGACACTGAGGTAGAGTCAGAGGCGTGCATGTGTTCTGAGCACTTTATGACAGCATACTGAGGTAGAGTCAGAGGCGTGCATGTGTTCTGAGCACTTTATGACAGCATACTGAGGTAGAGTCAGAGGCGTGCATGTGTTCTGAGCACTTTATGACAGCATACTGAGGTAGAGTCAGAGGCGTGCATGTGTTCTGAGCACTTTATGACAGCATACTGAGGTAGAGTCAGAGGCGTGCATGTGTTCTGAGCACTTTATGACAGCATACTGAGGTAGAGTCAGAGGCGTGCATGTGTTCTGAGCACTTTATGACAGCATACTGAGGTAGAGTCAGAGGCGTGCATGTGTTCTGAGCACTTTATGACAGCATACTGAGGTAGAGTCAGAGGCGTGCATGTGTTCTGAGCACTTTATGACAGCATACTGAGGTAGAGTCAGAGGCGTGCATGTGTTCTGACCACTTTATGACAGCATACTGAGGTAGAGTCAGAGGCGTGCATGTGTTCTGACCACTTTATGACAGCATACTGAGGTAGAGTCAGAGGCGTGCATGTGTTCTGAGTACTTTATGACAGCATACTGAGGTAGAGTCAGAGGCGTGCATGTGTTCTGAGCACTTTATGACAGCATACTGAGGTAGAGTCAGAGGCGTGCATGTGTTCTGAGCACTTTATGACAGCATACTGAGGTAGAGTCAGAGGCGTGCATGTGTTCTGAGCACTTTATGACAGCATACTGAGGCAGAGTCAGAGGCGTGCATGTGTTCTGAGCACTTTATGACAGCATACTGAGGCAGAGTCAGAGGCGTGCATGTGTTCTGAGCACTTTATGACAGCATACTGAGGTAGAGTCAGAGGCGTGCATGTGTTCTGAGCACTTTATGACAGCATACTGAGGTAGAGTCAGAGGCGTGCATGTGTTCTGAGCACTTTATGACAGCATACTGAGGTAGAGTCAGAGGCGTGCATGTGTTCTGACCACTTTATGACAGCATACTGAGGTAGAGTCAGAGGCGTGCATGTGTTCTGAGTACTTTATGACAGCATACTGAGGTAGAGTCAGAGGCGTGCATGTGTTCTGAGCACTTTATGACAGCATACTGAGGTAGAGTCAGAGGCGTGCATGTGTTCTGAGCACTTTATGACAGCATACTGAGGTAGAGTCAGAGGCGTGCATGTGTTCTGAGCACTTTATGACAGCATACTGAGGCAGAGTCAGAGGCGTGCATGTGTTCTGAGCACTTTATGACAGCATACTGAGGCAGAGTCAGAGACGTGCATGTGTTCTGAGCACTTTATGACAGCATACTGAGGTAGAGTCAGAGGCGTGCATGTGTTCTGAGCACTTTATGACAGCATACTGAGGTAGAGTCAGAGGCGTGCATGTGTTCTGAGCACTTTATGACAGCATACTGAGGTAGAGTCAGAGGCGTGCATGTGTTCTGAGCACTTTATGACAGCATACTGAGGTAGAGTCAGAGGCGTGCATGTGTTCTGAGCACTTTATGACAGCATACTGAGGTAGAGTCAGAGGCGTGCATGTGTTCTGAGCACTTTATGACAGCATACTGAGGTAGAGTCAGAGGCGTGCATGTGTTCTGAGCACTTTATGACAGCATACTGAGGTAGAGTCAGAGGCGTGCATGTGTTCTGAGCACTTTATGACAGCATACTGAGGTAGAGTCAGAGGCGTGCATGTGTTCTGAGCACTTTATGACAGCATACTGAGGTAGAGTCAGAGGCGTGCATGTGTTCTGAGCACTTTATGACAGCATACTGAGGTAGAGTCAGAGGCGTGCATGTGTTCTGAGCACTTTATGACAGCATACTGAGGTAGAGTCAGAGGCGTGCATGTGTTCTGAGCACTTTATGACAGCATACTGAGGTAGAGTCAGAGGCGTGGATGTGTTCTGAGCACTTTATGACAGCATACTGAGGTAGAGTCAGAGGCGTGCATGTGTTCTGAGCACTTTATGACAGCATACTGAGGTAGAGTCAGAGGCGTGCATGTGTTCTGAGCACTTTATGACAGCATACTGAGGTAGAGTCAGAGGTGTGCATGTGTTCTGAGCACTTTATGACAGCATACTGAGGTAGAGTCAGAGGCGTGCATGTGTTCTGAGCACTTTATGACAGCATACTGAGGTAGAGTCAGAGGCGTGCATGTGTTCTGAGCACTTTATGACAGCATACTGAGGCAGAGTCAGAGGCGTGCATGTGTTCTGAGCACTTTATGACAGCATACTGAGGTAGAGTCAGAGGCGTGCATGTGTTCTGAGCACTTTATGACAGCATACTGAGGTAGAGTCAGAGGCGTGTATGTGTTCTGAGCACTTTATGACAGCATACTGAGGTAGAGTCAGAGGCGTGTATGTGTTCTGAGCACTTTATGACAGCATACTGAGGCAGAGTCAGAGGCGTGCATGTGTTCTGAGCACTTTATGACAGCATACTGAGGTAGAGTCAGAGGCGTGCATGTGTTCTGAGCACTTTATGACAGCATACTGAGGCAGAGTCAGAGGCGTGTATGTGTTCTGAGCACTTTATGACAGCATACTGAGGCAGAGTCAGAGGCGTGCATGTGTTCTGAGCACTTTATGACAGCATACTGAGGTAGAGTCAGAGGCGTGCATGTGTTCTGAGCACTTTATGACAGCATACTGAGGTAGAGTCAGAGGCGTGCATGTGTTCTGAGCACTTTATGACAGCATACTGAGGTAGAGTCAGAGGCGTGCATGTGTTCTGAGCACTTTATGACAGCATACTGAGGTAGAGTCAGAGGCGTGCATGTGTTCTGAGCACTTTATGACAGCATACTGAGATAGAGTCAGAGGCGTGCATGTGTTCTGAGCACTTTATGACAGCATACTGAGATAGAGTCAGAGGCGTGCATGTGTTCTGAGCACTTTATGACAGCATACTGAGGCAGAGTCAGAGGCGTGCATGTGTTCTGAGCACTTTATGACAGCATACTGAGGTAGAGTCAGAGGCGTGCATGTGTTCTGAGCACTTTATGACAGCATACTGAGGTAGAGTCAGAAGCGTGTATGTGTTCTGAGCACTTTATGCCAGCATACTGAGATAGAGTCAGAGGCGTGCATGTGTTCTGAGCACTTTATGACAGCATACTGAGGTACACTGATCTTTATAGGGACACAAAATCATATGCATGACTAGCCCATGGGCACCTGTACACTGATCTTTATAGGGACACAAAATCATATGCATGACTAGCCCATGGGCACCTGTACACTGATCTTTATAGGGACACAAAATCATATGCATGACTAGCCCATGGGCACCTGTACACTGATCTTTATAGGGACACAAAATCATATGCATGACTAGCCCATGGGCACCTGTACACTGATCTTTATAGGGACACAAAATCATATGCATGACTAGCCCATGGGCACCTGTACAGTGATCTTTATAGGGACACAAAATCATATGCATGACTAGCCCATGGGCACCTGTACACTGATCTTTATAGGGACACAAAATCATATGCATGACTAGCCCATGGGCACCTGTACACTGATCTTTATAGGGACACAAAATCATATGCATGACTAGCCCATGGGCACCTGTACAGTGATCTTTATAGGGACACAAAATCATATGCATGACTAGCCCATGGGCACCTGTACAGTGATCTTTATAGGGACACAAAATCATATGCATGACTAGCCCATGGGCACCTGTACAGTGATCTTTATAGGGACACAAAATCATATGCATGACTAGCCCATGGGCACCTGTACACTGATCTTTATAGGGACACAAAATCATATGCATGACTAGCCCATGGGCACCTGTACAGTGATCTTTATAGGGACACAAAAATCATATGCATGACTAGCCCATGGGCACCTGTACAGTGATCTTTATAGGGACACAAAATCATATGCATGACTAGCCCATGGGCACCTGTACAGTGATCTTTATAGGGATACAAAATCATATGCATGACTAGCCCATGGGCACCTGTACAGTGATCTTTATAGGGACACACAATCATATGCATGACTAGCCCATGGGCACCTGTACAGAGATCTTTATAGGGACATAAAATCATATGCATAACTAGCCCATGGGCACCTGTACACTAATCTTAATAGGGACACAAACTCATATGCATGACTAGCCCATGGGCATCTGTACAGCAATCTTTATAGGGACACACAATCATATGCATTACTAGCCCATGGGCACCTGTACAGTGATCTTTATAGGGACACAAAATCATATGCATGACTAGCCCATGGGTATCTGTACACTGATCTTTATAGGGACACAAAATCATATGCATGACTAGCCCATGGGCCCTGTACACTGATCTTTATAGGGACACACAATCATATGCATGACTAGCCCATGGGCACCTGTACACTGATCTTTATAGGGACACAAAATCATATGCATGAGTAGCCCATGGACACCTGTACACTGATCTTTATAGGGACACAAAATCATATGCATGACTAGCCCATGGGCACCTGTACAGTGATCTTTATAGGGATACAAAATCATATGCATGACTAACCCATGGGCACCTGTACACTGATCTTTATAGGGACACAAAATCATATGCATGAGTAGCCCATGGGCACCTGTACACTGATCTTTATAGGGACACAAAATCATATGCATGACTAGCCCATGGGCAATTGTACAGTGATCTTTATAGGGATACAAAATCATATGCATGACTAGCCCATGGGCACCTGTACAGTGATCTTTATAGGGACACAAAATCATATGCATGACTAGCCCATGGGCACCTGTACAGTGATCTTTATAGGGACACAAAATCATATGCATGACTAGCCCATGGGCACCTGTACAGTGATCTTTATAGGGATACAAAATCATATGCATGACTAGCCCATGGGCACCTGTACAGTGATCTTTATAGGGACACAAAATCATATGCATGACTAGCCCATGGGCACCTGTACAGTGATCTTTATAGGGATACAAAATCATATGCATGACTAGCCCATGGGCACCTGTAAAGTGATCTTTATAGGGACACACAATCATATGCATGACTAGCCCATGGGCACCTGTACAGAGATCTTTATAGGGACATAAAATCATATGCATAACTAGCCCATGGGCACCTGTACACTAATCTTAATAGGGACACAAACTCATATGCATGACTAGCCCATGGGCATCTGTACAGCAATCTTTATAGGGACACACAATCATATGCATTACTAGCCCATGGGCACCTGTACAGTGATCTTTATAGGGACACAAAATCATATGCATGACTAGCCCATGGGTATCTGTACACTGATCTTTATAGGGACACAAAATCATATGCATGACTAGCCCATAGGCACCTGTACACTGATCTTTATAGGGACACAAAATCATATGCATGACTAGCCCATAGGCACCTGTACACTGATCTTTATAGGGACACAAAATCATATGCATGACTAGCCCATGGGCACCTGTACAGTGATTTTTATACGGACAATCAAATGCATGACTAGCCCATGGGCACCTGTACAGTGATCTTTATAGGGACAATCATATGCATGACTAGCCCATGGGCACCTGTACAGTGATCTTTATAGGGACACAAAATCATATGCATGACTAGGCCATGGGCCCTGTACACTGATCTTTATAGGGACACACAATCATATGCATGACTAGCCCATGGGTATCTGTACACTGATCTTTATAGGGACACAAAATCATATGCATGACTAGCCCATGGGCCCTGTACACTGATCTTTATAGGGACACAAAATCATATGCATGACTAGTCCATGGGCACCTGTACACTGATCTTCATAGGAACACAAAATCATATGCATGACTAGCCCATGGGCACCTGTACACTGATCTTTATAGGGACACAAAATCATATGCATGACTAGCCCATGGGCACCTGTACACTGATTTTTATAGGGACACACAATCATATGCATGAATAGCCCATCGGCACCTGTACAGAGATCTTTATAGGGACACAAAATCATATGCATGGCTAGCCCATTGGCACCTGTACACTGATCTTAATAGGGACACAAACTCATATGCATGACTAGCCCATGGGCATCTGTACAGTAATCTTTATAGGGACGCAAAATCATATGCATGACTAGCCCATGGGCACCTGTACATTGATCTTTATAGCGACACAAAATCATATGCATGACTAGCCCATGGGCCCTGTACACTGATCTTTATAGGGACACACAATCATATGCATGACTAGCCCATGGGTATCTGTAAACTGATCTTTATAGGGACACAAAATCATATGCATGACTGGCCCATGGGCACCTGTACACTGATCTTTATAGGGACACAAAATCATATGCATGACTAGCCCATGGGCACCTGTACACTGATCTTCATAGGGACACAAAATCATATGCATGACTAGCCCATGGGTATCTGTACACTGATCTTTATAGGGACACACAATCATATGTATGACTAGCCCATGGGCACCTGTACACTGATCTTTATAGGGACACAAAATAATATGCATGACTAGCCCATGGGCACCTGTACAGTGATCTTTATAGGGACACACAATCATATGTATGACTAGCCCATGGGCACCTGTACACTGATCTTTATAGGGACACAAAATAATATGCATGACTAGCCCATGGGCACCTGTACAGTAATCTTTATAGGGACACAAAATCATATGCATGACTAGCCTATGGGCACCTGTACAGTAATCTTTATAGGGACACAAAATCATATGCATGACTAGCCCATGGGCCCTGTACACTGATCTTTTTAGGGACACACAATCATATGCATGACTAGCCCATGGGCACATGTACAGTGATCTTTTTAGGGACACACAATCATATGCATGACTAGCCCATAGGCACCTGTACAGTGATCTTTATAGGGACACAAAATCATATGCATGACTAGCCCATGGGCACCTGTACACTGATCTTTATAGGGACACAAAATCATATGCATGACTAGCCCATGGGTATCTGTACACTGATCTTTATAGGGACACAAAATCATATGCATGACTAGCCCATGGGTACCTGTACACTGATCTTTATAGGCACACAAAACCATATTCATGACTAGCCCATGGGCACCTGTACACTGATCTTTATAGGGACACACAATCATATGCATGACTAGCCCATGGGCACCTGTACACTGATCTTTATAGGGACACAAAATCATATGCATGACTAGCCCATGGACATTTGTACAGTGATCTTTATAGGGACAAAAAATCATATGCATGACTAGCCCATGGGTATCTGTACACTGATCTTTATAGGGACACAAAAACAGAATTTATGTTTACCTGATAAATTACTTTCTCCAACGGTGTGTCCGGTCCACGGCGTCATCCTTACTTGTGGGATATTCTCTTCCCCAACAGGAAATGGCAAAGAGCCCAGCAAAGCTGGTCACATGATCCCTCCTAGGCTCCGCCTACCCCAGTCATTCGACCGACGTTAAGGAGGAATATTTGCATAGGAGAAACCATATGATACCGTGGTGACTGTAGTTAAAGAAAATAAATTATCAGACCTGATTAAAAAACCAGGGCGGGCCGTGGACCGGACACACCGTTGGAGAAAGTAATTTATCAGGTAAACATAAATTCTGTTTTCTCCAACATAGGTGTGTCCGGTCCACGGCGTCATCCTTACTTGTGGGAACCAATACCAAAGCTTTAGGACACGGATGAAGGGAGGGAGCAAATCAGGTCACCTAAATGGAAGGCACCACGGCTTGCAAAACCTTTCTCCCAAAAAATAGCCTCAGAAGAAGCAAAAGTATCAAACTTGTAAAATTTGGTAAAAGTGTGCAGTGAAGACCAAGTCGCTGCCCTACATATCTGATCAACAGAAGCCTCGTTCTTGAAGGCCCATGTGGAAGCCACAGCCCTAGTGGAATGAGCTGTGATTCTTTCAGGAGGCTGCCGTCCGGCAGTCTCGTAAGCCAATCTGATGATGCTTTTAATCCAAAAAGAGAGAGAGGTAGAAGTTGCTTTTTGACCTCTCCTGTTACCAGAATAAACAACAAACAAGGAAGATGTTTGTCTAAAATCCTTTGTAGCATCTAAATAGAATTTTAGAGCGCGAACAACATCCAAATTGTGCAACAAACGTTCCTTCTTCGAAACTGGTTTCGGACACAAAGAAGGCACGACTATCTCCTGGGTAATGTTTTTGTTAGAAACAACTTTAGGAAGAAAACCAGGTTTAGTACGTAAAACCACCTTATCTGCATGGAACACCAGATAAGGAGGAGAACACTGCAGAGCAGATAATTCTGAAACTCTTCTAGCGGAAGAAATTGCAGCCAAAAACAAAACTTTCCAAGATAATAACTTAATATCAGCGGAATGTAAGGGTTCAAACGGAACCCCCTGAAGAACTGAAAGAACTAAGTTGAGACTCCAAAGAGGAGTCAAAGGTTTGTAAACAGGCTTGATTCTAACCAGAGCCTGAACAAAGGCTTGAACATCTGGCACAGCTGCCAGCTCTTTGTGAAGTAACACAGACAAGGCAGAAATCTGTCCCTTCAAGGAACTTGCAGATAATCCTTTCTCCAATCCTTCTTGAAGAAAGGATAGAATCCTAGGAATCTTTACCTTGTCCCAAGGGAATCCTTTAGATTCACACCAACAGATATATTTTTTCTATATTTTGTGGTAAATTTTTCTAGTTACAGGCTTTCTGGCCTGAACAAGAGTATCAATAACAGAATCTGAGAACCCTCGCTTTGATAAGATCAAGCGTTCAATCTCCAAGCAGTCAGCTGGAGTAGGACCAGATTCGGATGTTCGAACGGACCTTGAACAAGAAGGTCTCGTCTCAAAGGTAGCTTCCATGGTGGAGCCGATGACATATTCACCAGATCTGCCTACCAAGTCCTGCGTGGTTACGCAGGAGCTATCAAGATCACCTACGCCCTCTCCTGATTGATCCTGGCTACCAGCCTGGGGATGAGAGGAAACGGCGGGAATACATAAGCTAGGTTGAAGGTCCAAGGTGCTACTAGTGCATCTACTAGAGTCGCCTTGGGATCCCTGGATCTGGACCCGTAGCAAGGAACCTTGAAGTTCTGACGAGAGGCCATCAGATCCATGTCTGGAATGCCCCACAGTTGAGTGATTTGGGCAAAGATTTCCGGATGGAGTTCCCACACCCCCGGATGCAATGTCTGACGAATCAGAAAATCCGCTTCCCAAGTTTCCACTCCTGGGATGTGGATTGCAGACAGGTGGCAGGAGCGAGTCTCCGCCCATTGAATGATTTTGGTCACTTCTTCCATCGCCAGGGAACTCCTTGTTCCCCCCTGATGGTTGATGTACGCAACAGTCGTCATGTTGTCTGATTGAAACCGTATGAACTTGGCCCTCGCTAGCTGAGGCCAAGCCTTGAGAGCATTGAATATCGCTCTCAGTTCCAGAATATTTATCGGTAGAAGAGATTCTTCCCGAGACCAAAGACCCTGAGCTTTCAGGGATCCCCAGACCGCGCCCCAGCCCATCAGACTGGCGTCGGTCGTGACAATGACCCACTCTGGTCTGCGGGAGGTCACCCCTTGCGACAGGTTGTCCAGGGACAGCCACCAACGGAGTGAGTCTCTGGTCCTCTGATTTACTTGTATCTTCGGAGACAAGTCTGTATAGTCCCCATTCCACTGACTGAGCATACACAATTGAAATGGTCTTAGATGAATGCGCGCAAAAGGAACTATGTCCATTGCCGCTACCATCAAACCTATCACTTCCATGCACTGCGCTATGGAAGGAAGAGGAACGGAAGGAAGTATCCGACAAGAGTTTAGAAGTTTTGTTTTTCTGGTCTCTGTCAGAAAAATCCTCATTTCTAAGGAGTCTATTATTGTTCCCAAGAAGGGAACTCTTGTCGACGGAGATAGAGAACTCTTTTCCACGTTCACTTACCATCCGTGAGATCCGAGAAAGGCCAGGACTATGTCCGTGTGAGCCTTTGCTTGAGGAAGGGACGACGCTTGAATCAGAATGTCGTCCAAGTAAGGTACTACAGCAATGCCCCTTGGTCTTAGCACCGCCAGAAGGGACCCTAGTACCTTTGTGAAAATCCTTGGAACAGTGGCTAATCCGAAAAGGAAGCGCCACGAACTGGTAATGCTTGTCCAGGAATGCGAACCTTAGGAACCGATGATGTTCCTTGTGGACAGGAATATGTAGATACGCATCCTTTAAATCCACCGTGGTCAAGAATTGACCTTCCTGGATGGAAGGGTTGTTCGAATGGTTTCCATTTTGGACGATGGAACCTTGAGAAACTTGTTTAGGATCTTGAGATCTAAGATTGGTCTGAACGTTCCCTCTTTTTTGGGAACTACGGACAGATTGGAGTAGAACCCCATCCCTCGTTCTTTTAATGGAACAGGATGAATCACTTCCAGAAGATAACCTTGGAAGACTATTTCTAGCGCCCAAGGATCCAGAACATCTCTTGCCCAAGCCTGAGTGAAGAGAGAGAGTCTGCCCCCCACCAAATCCGGTCCCGGATCGGGAGCCCGCATCTCATGCTGTCTTGGGAGCAGTGGCAGGTTTCTTGGCCTGCTTTCCTTTGTTCCAGTCTTGCCTTGGTCTCCAGGCTGGATTGGCTTGAGAAGTATTACCCTCCTGCTTAGAGGACGTAGCACTTGGGGCTGGTCCGTTTCTGCGAAAGGGACGAAAATTAGGTTTATTTTTGGCCTTGAAAGACCTAATCTGAGGAAGGGCGTGGCCCTTGCCCCCAGTGATATCAGAGATAAACTCTTTCAAGTCAGGGCCAAACAGTGTTTTCCCCTTGAAAGGAATGTCAAACAATTTGTTCTTGGAAGACGCATCCGCTGACCAAGATTTTAACCAAAGCGCTCTGCGCGCCACAATAGCAAACCCAGAATTTTTCGCCGCTAACCTAGCCAATTGCAAGGTGGCGTCTAGGGTGAAAGAATTAGCCAATTTAAGAGCACGAATTCTGTCCATAATCTCCTCATAAGAAGAAGAATTACTAATAATCGCCTTTTCTAGCTCATCGCACCAGAAACACGCGGCTGTAGTGACAGGGACAATGCATGCAATTGGTTGTAGAAGGTAACCTTGCTGAACAAACATATTTTTTAGCAAACCTTCTAATTTTTTATCCATAGGATCTTGGAAAGCACAACTATCTTCTATGGGTATAGTGGTGCGCTTGTTTAGAGTAGAAACCGCCCCCTCGACCTTGGGGACTGTCTGCCATAAGTCCTTTCTGGGGTCGACTATAGGAAACAATTTTTTAAATATGGGGGGAGGTACGAAAGGTACACCGGGCCTGTCCCATTCTTTATTAACAATGTACGCCACCCGCTTGAGTATAGGAAAAGCTTCGGGGGGCCCTCCTCTAGGAACTTGTCCATTTTACATAGTGTTTCTGGAATGACCAGATAATCACAATCATCCAAATTGGATAACACCTCCTTAAGCAGAGCGCGGAGATGTTCCAACTTAAATTTAAAAGTAATCACATCAGGTTCAGCTTGTTGAGAAATTTTTCCTGAATCTGAAATTTCTCCCTCAGACAAAACCTCCCTGGCCCCCTCAGACTGGTGTAGGGGCCCTTCAGAAACAATATCATCAGCGTCCTCATGCTCTTCAGTATTTTCTAAAACAGAGCAGTCGCGCTTTCGCTGATAAGTGGGCATATTGGCTAAAATGTTTTGATAGAATTATCCATTACAGCCGTTAATTGTTGCATAGTAAGGAGTATTGGCGCGCTAGATGTACTAGGGGCCTCCTGTATGGGCAAAACTGGTGTAGACGAAGGAGGGGATGATGCAGTACCATGCTTACTCCCCTCACTTGAGGAATCATCTTGGGCATCATTTTTACTAAATTTTTTATGACATAAATCACATCTATTTAAATGAGAAGGAACCTTGGCTTCCCCACAGTCAGAACACAATCTATCTGGTAGTTCAGACATGTTAAACAGGCATAAACTTGATAACAAAGCACAAAAAACGTTTTAAAATAAAACCGTTACTGTCACTTTAAATTTTAAACTGAACACACTTTATTACTGCAATTGCGAAAAAGTATGAAGGAATTGTTCAAAATTCACCAAAATTTCACCACAGTGTCTTAAAGCCTTAAAAGTATTGCACACCAAATTTGGAAGCCTTAACCCTTAAAATAACGGAACCGGAGCCGTTTTTATATTTAACCCCTTTACAGTCCCTGGAATCTGCTTTGCTGAGACCCAACCAAGCCCAAAGGGGAATACGATACCAAATAATGCCTTCAGAAAGACTTTTCTATGTATCAGAGCTCCACACACATGCAGCTGCATGTCATGCTGTTCTCAAAAACAAGTGCGCCATACCGGCGCGAAAATGAGGCTCTGACTATGATTAGGGAAAGCCCCAATAGAATAAAGTGTCTAAAACAGTGCCTGCCGATATTATTTTACAAAAAATACCCAGATTAAATGATTCCTCAAGGCTAAATATGTGTAAATATGATCGATTTAGCCCAGAAAATGTCTACAGTCTTAATAAGCCCTTGTGAAGCCCTTATTTACTGTGTGAATAAAATGGCTTACCGGATCCCATAGGGAAAATGACAGCTTCCAGCATTACATCGTCTTGTTAGAATGTGTCATACCTCAAGCAGCAAAAGACTGCTCACTGTTCCCCCAACTGAAGTTAATTCCTCTCAACAGTCCTGTGTGGAACAGCCATGGATTTTAGTAACGGTTGCTAAAATCATTTTCCTCATACAAACAGAAATCTTCATCTCTTTTCTGTTTCAGAGTAAATAGTACATACCAGCACTATTTTAAAATAACAAACTCTTGATTGAATAATAAAAACTACAGTTAAACACTAAAAAACTCTAAGCCATCTCCGTGGAGATGTTGCCTGTACAACGGCAAAGAGAATGACTGGGGTAGGCGGAGCCTAGGAGGGATCATGTGACCAGCTTTGCTGGGCTCTTTGCCATTTCCTGTTGGGGAAGAGAATATCCCACAAGTAAGGATGACGCCGTGGACCGGACACACCTATGTTGGAGAAATCATATGTATGACTAGCCCATGGGTATCTGTACACTGATCTTTATAGGGACACAAAATCATATGCATGACTAGCCCATGGGTATCTGTACACTGATCTTTATAGGGACACACAATCATATGCATGACTAGCCCATGGGTATCTGTACACTGATCTTTATAGGGACACAAAATCATATGCATGACTAGCCCATGGGTATCTGTACACTGATCTTTATAGGGACACAAAATCATATGCATGACTGGCCCATGGGCACCTGTACACTGATCTTTATAGGGACACAAAATCATATGCATGACTAGCCCATGGGCACCTGTACACTGATCTTTATAGGGACACAAAATCATATGCATGACTAGCCCATGGGTATCTGTACACTGATCTTCATAGGGATACAAAATCATATGCATGACTAGCCCATGGGCACCTGTACACTGATCTTTATAGGGACACACAATCATATGCATGACTAGCCCATGGGTATCTGTACAGTGATCTTTATAGGGACACACAATCATATGCATGACTAGCCCATGGGCACCTGTACAGTGATCTTTATAGGGACACAAAATCATATGCATGACTAGCCCATGGGCCCTGTACACTGATCTTTATAGGGACACACAATCATATGCATGACTAGCCCATGGGCACCTGTACAGTAATCTTTATAGGGACACAAAATCATATGCATGACTAGCCCATGGGCACCTGTACAGTGATCTTTATAGGGACACACAATCATATGCATGACTAGCCCATGGGCACCTGTACACTGATCTTTATAGGGACACAAAATAATATGCATGACTAGCCCATGGGCACCTGTACAGTAATCTTTATAGGGACACAAAATCATATGCATGACTAGCCCATGGGCCCTGTACACTGATCTTTTTAGGGACACACAATCATATACATGACTAGCCCATGGGCACATGTACAGTGATCTTTTTAGGGACACACAATCATATGCATGACTAGCCCATGGGCACCTGTACAGTGATCTTTATAGGGACAAAAAATCATATGCATGACTAGCCCATGGGTATCTGTACACTGATCTTTATAGGGACACAAAATAATATGCATGACTAGCCCATGGGTATCTGTACTGTAATCTTTATAGGGACACAAAATCATATGCATGACTAGCCCATGGGCACTTGTACAGTGATCTTTATAGGGACACAAAATCATATGCATGACTAGCCCATGGGCACTTGTACAGTGATGTTTATAGGGACACACAATCATATGCATGACTAGCCCATGGGCACCTGTACAGTGAGCTTTATAGGGACACAAAATCATATGCATGACTAGCCCATGGGCACCTGTACACTGATCTTTATAGGGACACACAATCATATGCATGACTAGCCCATGGGTATCTGTACACTGATCTTTATAGGGACACAAAATCATATGCATGACTAGCCCATGGGTATCTGTACACTGATCTTTATAGGGACACAAAATCATATGCATGACTAGCCCATGGGCACCTGTACAGTGATCTTTATAGGGACACACAATCATATGCATGACTAGCCCATGGGCACCTGTACACTGATCTTTATAGGGACACAAATTCATACGCATGGCTAGCCCATGGGCACCTGTACAGAGATCTTTATAGGGACACAAAATCATATGCATGACTAGCCCATGGGCACCTGTACAGTAATCTTTATAGGGACACAAAATCATATGCATGACTAGCCCATGGGTACCTGTACAGTGATCTATATAGGGACACACATATGCATGACTAGCCCATGGGCTCTGTACACTGATCTTTATAGGGACACACAATCATATGCATGACTAGCCCATGGGCACCTGTACAGTTATCTTTATAGGGACACAAAATCAAATGCATGACTAGCCCATGGGCATCTGTACAGTGATCTTTATAGGGACACAAAATCATATGCATGACTAGCCCATGGGCACCTGTACACTGATCTTTATAAAGACACAAAATCATATGCATGACTAGCCCATGGGTATCTGTACAGTGATCTTTATAGGGACACACAATCATATGCATGAGTAGCCCATGGGCACCTGTACACTGATCTTTATAGGGACACACAATCATATGCATGACTAGCCCATGGGCACCTGTACACTGATCTTTATAGGGACACAAAATCATATGCATGACTACCCCATGGGCACCTGTACATTGATCTTTATAGGGACACAAAATCATATGCATGACTAGCCCATGGGCACCTGTACAGTGATCTTTATAGGGATACAAAATCATATGCATGACTAGCCCATGGGCACCTGTACAGTGATCTTTATAGGGACACAAAATCATATGCATGACTAGCCCATGGGCACCTGTACAGTGATCTTTATAGGGATACAAAATCATATGCATGACTAGCCCATGGGCACCTGTACAGTGATCTTTATAGGGATACAAAATCATATGCATGACTAGCCCATGGGCACCTGTACAGTGATCTTTATAGGGATACAAAATCATATGCATGACTAGCCCATGGGTATCTGTACAGTGATCTTTATAGGGACACAAAATCATATGCATGACTAGCCCATGGGCCCTGTACACTGATCTTTATAGGGACACACAATCATATGCATGACTAGCCCATGGGCACCTGTACAGTAATCTTTATAGGGACACAAAATCATATGCATGACTAGCCCATGGGCACCTGTACAGTGATCTTTATAGGGACACACAATCATATGCATGACTAGCCCATGGGCACCTGTACACTGATCTTTATAGGGACACAAAATAATATGCATGACTAGCCCATGGGCACCTGTACAGTAATCTTTATAGGGACACAAAATCATATGCATGACTAGCCCATGGGCCCTGTACACTGATCTTTTTAGGGACACACAATCATATGCATGACTAGCCCATGGGCACATGTACAGTGATCTTTTTAGGGACACACAATCATATGCATGACTAGCCCATGGGCACCTGTACAGTGATCTTTATAGGGACAAAAAATCATATGCATGACTAGCCCATGGGTATCTGTACACTGATCTTTATAGGGACACAAAATAATATGCATGACTAGCCCATGGGTATCTGTACTGTAATCTTTATAGGGACACAAAATCATATGCATGACTAGCCCATGGGCACTTGTACAGTGATCTTTATAGGGACACAAAATCATATGCATGACTAGCCCATGGGCACTTGTACAGTGATGTTTATAGGGACACACAATCATATGCATGACTAGCCCATGGGCACCTGTACAGTGAGCTTTATAGGGACACAAAATCATATGCATGACTAGCCCATGGGCACCTGTACACTGATCTTTATAGGGACACACAATCATATGCATGACTAGCCCATGGTTATCTGTACACTGATCTTTATAGGGACACAAAATCATATGCATGACTAGCCCATGGGTATCTGTACACTGATCTTTATAGGGACACAAAATCATATGCATGACTAGCCCATGGGCACCTGTACACTGATCTTTATAGGGACACAAATTCATACGCATGACTAGCCCATGGGCACCTGTACACTGATCTTTATAGGGACACAAATTCATACGCATGGCTAGCCCATGGGCACCTGTACAGAGATCTTTATAGGGACACAAAATCATATGCATGACTAGCCCATGGGCACCTGTACAGTAATCTTTATAGGGACACAAAATCATATGCATGACTAGCCCATGGGTACCTGTACAGTGATCTTTATAGGGACACACAATCATATGCATGACTAGCCCATGGGCTCTGTACACTGATCTTTATAGGGACACACAATAATATGCATGACTAGCCCATGGGCACCTGTACAGTTATCTTTATAGGGACACAAAATCAAATGCATGACTAGCCCATGGGCATCTGTACAGTGATCTTTATAGGGACACAAAATCATATGCATGACTAGCCCATGGGCACCTGTACACTGATCTTTATAAAGACACAAAATCATATGCATGACTAGCCCATGGGTATCTGTACAGTGATCTTTATAGGGACACACAATCATATGCATGAGTAGCCCATGGGCACCTGTACACTGATCTTTATAGGGACACACAATCATATGCATGACTAGCCCATGGGCACCTGTACACTGATCTTTATAGGGACACAAAATCATATGCATGACTACCCCATGGGCACCTGTACATTGATCTTTATAGGGACACAAAATCATATGCATGACTAGCCCATGGGCACCTGTACAGTGATCTTTATAGGGATACAAAATCATATGCATGACTAGCCCATGGGCACCTGTACAGTGATCTTTATAGGGACACAAAATCATATGCATGACTAGCCCATGGGCACCTGTACAGTGATCTTTATAGGGATACAAAATCATATGCATGACTAGCCCATGGGCACCTGTACAGTGATCTTTATAGGGATACAAAATCATAGCATGACTAGCCCATGGGCACCTGTACAGTGATCTTTATAGGGATACAAAATCATATGCATGACTAGCCCATGGGTATCTGTACAGTGATCTTTATAGGGACACAAAATCATATGCATGACTAGCCCATGGGTATCTGTACAGTGATCTTTATAGGGACAATCATATGCATGACTAGCCCATGGGCACCTGTACAGTGATCTTTATAGGGACACAAAATCATATGCATGACTAGCCCATGGGCACCTGTACAGTAATCTTTATAGGGACACACAATCATATGCATGACTAGCCCATGGGTATCTGTACACTGATCTTTATAGGGACACAAAATCATATGCATGACTAGCCCATGGGCCCTGTACACTGATCTTTATAGGGACACACAATCATATGCATGACTAGCCCATGGGTATCTGTTAACTGATCTTTATAGGGACACAAAATCATATGCATGACTATCCCATGGGCCCTGTACACTGATCTTTATAGGGACACAAAATCATATGCATGACTAGCCCATGGGCCCTGTACACTGATCTTCATAGGGACACAAAATCATATGCATGACTAGCCCATGGGCATCTGTACAGCAATCTTTATAGGGACACACAATTATATGCATGAGTAGCCCATGGGCACCTGTACAGTGATCTTTATAGGGACACACAATCATATGTATGACTAGCCCATGGGCACCTGTACACTGATCTTTATAGGGACACAAAATAATATGCATGACTAGCCCATGGGCACCTGTACAGTAATCTTTATAGGGACACAAAATCATATGCATGACTAGCCCATGGGCCCTGTACACTGATCTTTTTAGGGACACACAATCATATGCATGACTAGCCCATGGGCACATGTACAGTGATCTTTTTAGGGACACACAATCATATGCATGACTAGCCCATGGGTATCTGTACACTGATCTTTATAGGGACACAAAATCATATGCATGACTAGCCCATGGGCACCTGTACAGTGATCTTTATAGGGACACACAATCATATGCATGACTAGCCCATGGGCACCTGTACAGTAATCTTTATAGGGACACACAATCATATGCATGACTAGCCCATGGGCACCTGTACAGTGATCTTTATAGGGATACAAAATCATATGCATGACTAGCCCATGGGTATCTGTACAGTGATATTTATAGGGACACACAATCATATGCATGAGTAGCCCATGGGCACCTGTACAGTAATCTTTATAGGGACACACAATCATATGCATGACTAGCCCATGGGTATCTGTACAGTGATCTTTATAGGGACACACAATCATATGCATGAGTAGCCCATGGGCACCTGTACACTGATCTTTATAGGGACACACAATCATATGCATGACTAGCCCATGGGCACCTGTACACTGATCTTTATAGGGACACAAAATCATATGCATGACTACCCCATGGGCACCTGTACATTGATCTTTATAGGGACACAAAATCATATGCATGACTAGCCCATGGGCACCTGTACAGTGATCTTTACAGGGACACACAATCATATGCATGACTAGCCCATGGGTATCTGTACAGTGATCTTTATAGGGACACAAAATCATATGCATGACTAGCCCATGGGTATCTGTACAGTGATCTTTATAGGGACAATCATATGCATGACTAGCCCATGGGCACCTGTACAGTGATCTTTATAGGGACACAAAATCATATGCATGACTAGCCCATGGGCACTTGTACAGTGATCTTTATAGGGACACAAAATCATATGCATGACTAGCCCATAGGCACCTGTACACTGATATTTATAGGGACACAAAATCATATGCATGACTAGCCCATGGGCACCTGTACAGTAATCTTTATAGGGACACACAATCATATGCATGACTAGCCCATGGGTATCTGTACACTGATCTTTATAGGGACACAAAATCATATGCATGACTAGCCCATGGGCCCTGTACACTGATCTTTATAGGGACACACAATCATATGCATGACTAGCCCATGGGTATCTGTTAACTGATCTTTATAGGGATACAAAATCATATGCATGACTAGCCCATGGGCCCTGTACACTGATCTTTATAGGGACACAAAATCATATGCATGACTAGCCCATGGGCACCTGTACACTGATCTTCATAGGGACACAAAATCATATGCATGACTAGCCCATGGGTATCTGTACACTGATCTTTATAGGGACACACAATTATATGCATGAGTAGCCCATGGGCACCTGTACAGTGATCTTTATAGGGACACACAATCATATGTATGACTAGCCCATGGGCACCTGTACACTGATCTTTATAGGGACACAAAATAATATGCATGACTAGCCCATGGGCACCTGTACAGTAATCTTTATAGGGACACAAAATCATATGCATGACTAGCCCATGGGCCCTGTACACTGATCTTTTTAGGGACACACAATCATATGCATGACTAGCCCATGGGCACCTGTACAGTGATCTTTATAGGGACACAAAATCATATGCATGACTAGCCCATGGGCACCTGTACAGTGATCTTTATAGGGACACAAAATCATATGCATGACTAGCCCATGGGTATCTGTACACTGATCTTTATAGGGACACAAAATCATATGCATGAGTAGCCCATGGGCACCTGTACAGTGATCTTTATAGGGACACAAAATCATATGCATGACTAGCCCATGGGCACCTGTACAGTGATCTTTATAGGGACACACAATCATATGCATGACTAGCCCATGGGCACCTGTACAGTGATCTTTATAGGGACACAAAATCATATGTATTACTAGCCCATGGGCACCTGTACAGTGATCTTTATAGGGACACAAAATCATATGCATGACTAGCCCATGGGCCCTGTACAGTGATCTTTATAGGGACACAAAATCATATGCATGACTAGCCCATGGGTATCTGTACACTGATCTTTATAGGGACACAAAATCATATGCATGACTAGCCCATGGGTACCTGTACACTGATCTTTATAGGGACACAAAACCATATTCATGACTAGCCCATGGGCACCTGTACAGTGATCTTTATAGGGACACACAATCATATGCATGACTAGCCCATGGGCACCTGTACACTGATCTTTATAGGGACACAAAATCATATGCATGACTAGCCCATGGGCCCTGTACAGTGATCTTTTTAGGGACACACAATCATATGCATGACTAGCCCATGGGCACTTGTACAGTGATCTTTATAGGGACACACAATCATATGCATGACTAGCCCATGGGCACCTGTACACTGATCTTTATAGGGACACAAAATCATATGCATGACTAGCCCATGGGCCCTGTACACTGATCTTCATAGGGACACAAAATCATATGCATGACTAGCCCATGGGTATCTGTACACTGATCTTTATAGGGACACAAAATCATATGCATGACCAGTCCATGGGCCCTGTACAGTGATCTTTATAGGGACACACAATTATATGCATGAGTAGCCCATGGGCACCTGTACAGTGATCTTTATAGGGACACACAATCATATGTATGACTAGCCCATGGGCAACTGTACACTGATCTTTATAGGGACACAAAATAATATGCATGACTAGCCCATGGGCACCTGTACAGTAATCTTTATAGGGACACAAAATCATATGCATGACTAGCCCATGGGCACCTGTACAGTGATCTTTTTAGGGACACACAATCATATGCATGAGTAGCCCATGGGCACCTGTACAGTAATCTTTATAGGGACACAAAATCATATGCATGACTAGCCCATGGGCACCTGTACAGTGATCTTTATAGGGACACACAATCATATGCATAACTAGCCCATGGGTACCTGTACACTGATCTTTATAGGGACACAAAACCATATTCATGACTAGCCCATGGGCACCTGTACAGTGATCTTTATAGGGACACACAATCATATGCATAACTAGTCCATGGGTCCTGTACACTGATCTTTATAGGGACACAAAATCATATGCATGACTAGCCCATGGGCACCTGTACAGTGATCTTTATATGGAGACAAAATCATATGCATGACTAGCCCATGGGTATCTGTACAGTGATCTTTATAGGGACACAAAATCATATGCATGACTAGCCCATGGGCACCTGTACAGTGATCTTTATAGGGACACAAAATCATATGCATGACTAGCCCATGGGCACCTGTACAGTGATCTTTATAGGGACACAAAATCATATGCATAACTAGTCCATGGGCCCTGTACACTGATCTTTATAGGGACACAAAATCATATGCATGACTAGCCCATGGGCACCTGTACACTGATCTTTATAGGGACACAAAATCATATGCATGACTAGCCCATGGGCACCTGTACACTGATCTTCATAGGGACACAAAATCATATGCATGACTAGTCCATGGGTATCTGTACACTGATCTTTATAGGGACACAAAATCATATGTATGACTAGCCCATGGGTATCTGTACACTGATCTTTATAGGGACACAAAATCATATGTATGACTAGCCCATGGGTATCTGTACACTGATCTTTATAGGGACACAAAATCATATGCATGACTAGCCCATGGGCCCTGTACAGTGATCTTTATAGGGACAAAAAATCATATGCATGACTAGCCCATGGGCCCTGTACAGTGATCTTTATAGGGACACAAAATCATATGCATGACTAGCCCATGGGCACCTGTACAGTAATCTTTATAGGGACACAAAATCATATGCATGACTAGCCCATGGGCCCTGTACACTTATCTTTTTAGGGACACACAATCATATGCATGACTAGCCCATGGGCACCTGTACAGTGATCTTTATAGGGACACAAAATCATATGCATGACTAGCCCATGGGTATCTGTACACTGATCTTTATAGGGACACAAAATCATATGCATGACTAGCCCATGGGTACCTGTACACTGATCTTTATAGGGACACAAAACCATATTCATGACTAGCCCATGGGCACCTGTACAGTGATCTTTATAGGGACACACAATCATATGCATGACTAGCCCATGGGCACCTGTACACTGATCTTTATAGGGACACAAAATCATATGCATGACTAGCCCATGGGTATCTGTACACTGATCTTTATAGGGACACAAAATCATATGCATGACCAGTCCATGGGCCCTGTACAGTGATCTTTATAGGGACACACAATTATATGCATGAGTAGCCCATGGGCACCTGTACAGTGATCTTTATAGGGACACACAATCATATGTATGACTAGCCCATGGGCACCTGTACACTGATCTTTATAGGGACACAAAATAATATGCATGACTAGCCCATGGGCACCTGTACAGTAATCTTTATAGGGACACAAAATCATATGCATGACTAGCCCATGGGCCCTGTACACTGATCTTTTTAGGGACACACAATCATATGCATGACTAGCCCATGGGCACATGTACAGTGATCTTTCTAGGGACACAAAATCATATGCATGACTAGCCCATGGGTATCTGTACACTGATCTTTATAGGGACACAAAATCATATGCATGACTAGCCCATGGGCACCTGTACACTGATCTTTATAGGGACACAAAACCATATTCATGACTAGCCCATGGGCACCTGTACAGTGATCTTTATAGGGACACACAATCATATGCATGACTAGCCCATGGGTACCTGTACACTGATCTTTATAGGGACACAAAATCATATGCATAACTAGTCCATGGGCACCTGTACACTGATCTTTATAGGGACACAAAATCATATGCATGACTAGCCCATGGGTATCTGTACACTGATCTTTATAGGGACACAAAATCATATGCATAACTAGCCCATGGGCCCTGTACACTGATCTTTATAGGGACACAAAATCATATGCATGACTAGCCCATGGGCCCTGTACAGTGATCTTTATAGGGACACAAAATCATATGCATGACTAGCCCATGGGCCCTGTACAGTGATCTTTATAGGGACACAAAATCATATGCATGACTAGCCCATGGGCACCTGTACAGTGATCTTTATAGGGACACAAAATCATATGCATGACTAGCCCATGGGCACCTGTACACTGATCTTTATAGGGACACAAAATCATATGCATGACTAGCCCATGGGCACCTGTACAGTGATCGTTATAGGGACACAAAATCATATGCATGACTAGCCCATGGGCCCTGTACAGTGATCTTTATAGGGACACAAAATCATATGCATGAGTAGCCCATGGGCACCTGTACACTGATCTTTATAGGGACACAAAATCATATGTATGACTAGCCCATGGGCACCTGTACACTGATCTTTATAGGGACACAAAATCATATGCATGACTAGCCCATGGGCCCTGTACATAGATCTTTATAGGGACACAAAATCATATGCATGACTAGCCCATGGGCACCTGTACAGTGATCTTTATAGGGACACAAAATCAGGGAAACATTTGCTTTAGTTTCTGATTTATAAGGTGAGATTATTTTGAACCATTAGTGCTGGGAAATCTCTGTAAAGAAATGATAACAATATTGGTAATAATGATCATTATATGTGATATTTAGACAAACATCACTCATTTTAAATACCCAATTTAAAAAAGAAGAAAAAGACAGTATCACAGTGTTTTTGTTACCTTGTTGTGGTCTTTTTTAATCCCAAAGCCAGTCTGATAAAACACAGATGCAAGATAGAGCGCCGGGCTGTACCCGAGACACCCAGCTTGTAACAGGAGAGATATGGACCCTCGCATACGAGAGAGACCCTCTGGTGCATGAACTCTTTTTAAGTACTTTCTATACAAGGTCCGTCCCAGAAGCACAGTATTTATTTGGTCTGTAAGAGAGACAAATTCACTAGAACCTCACACTACTAAATGAGAAAGGATATGTGTTACACTCACAGCTATGGCTTGTAATAGACTGAGAAACGTGTTTTATTACATTTGTTAAGTTTCACCATTTAACTTTTTAACGCTGTTGCAGCGTTCTATTCCGTCCTAACAGTGCAGATGTAGACAAAATGACCCTGTTATAAAAGGGTTAATAGACAGGGGAAAATAAATGAACAAATTTCAGATGGAAATAGTGTTCATGAGTTTTACAATTGAATGATAAAATAATAACAAAAAACATAATTTATGCTTACCAGATAAATTCCTTTCCTTCCAAATATGGAAAGTCCACGGTTTAATTCCTTACTGTTGGGAAATACAACACCTAGCCACCAGGAGGAGGCAAAGACACCCCAGCCAAAGGCTTAAATATCCCTCCCACTTCCACATTACCCCAGTCATTCTGCAGAGGGAACAAGAAAAAGTAGTAGAAACATTGGGGTATAAATGGTGCCAGAAGAATAAAATAAATAATAGGGGAGCGCCCATAGACAAGAAAAACGTGCGGGGACCGTGGACTCTCCCTATCCGGAAGGAAAGGAATTTATCTAGTAAGCATAAATTATGTTTTCCTTCCGAAGATAGGGAGAGTCCACAGCTTCATTCCTTACTGCTAGGAAACTATACCCAAGCTCCAAAGGACACTGAATGAATAACGGGAGGGAACAAAAAGGAAGAGGCGGACCCTATTCTGAGGGCACCACAGCCTGCAAAACTTTTCTCCCGAAAGCTGCTTCAGCCGAAGCAAAATGATGAAACTTGTAAAATTTTGAAAAAGTATGTAAGGAGGACCAGGTAGCTGCCATGCAAATCTGATCCATAGAGGCCTCGTTCTTAAAGTCCCAAGAGGAAGCCACTGCTCTAGTGGAATGAGGCGTTATCCTCTAAGTAGGACAATGTCCCGCTGTCTCATAAGCTAAGCAGATGACACTCCTTAACCAAAAAGATAGTGAAGTCGAAGTAGCCTTCTGACCCTTACGCTTCCCAGAATAGACAACAAACAAAGAGGAAGAATGTCTAAACTCCTTAGTAGCCTGAAGATAGAACTTCAAGGCGTGAACCAGATCCAAATTGTGAAGTTAGCATTCCTTCGATGAAGAAGGATTAGGACACAAGGAAGAACCACAATCTCCTGATTGATGTTACGATCTGACACAACCTTAGGAAGAAAACCTAATTTAGTACGTAAAACTGCCTTATCTGCATGAAAAATCAGATAAGGGGGCTCACGTTGCAAAGCAGAGATCTCAGAAATGGAACCTGTTGCAAAACCTGAAGAACAAGATTTAGGCTCCAAGGACGAGCCCCAGATCTAAACACAGGTCTGATCCTAATCAGAGCCCTAACAAAGGACTGCACGTCTGGAAGCTCTGTCAGTCTCTTGTGCAATAAAACCGACAGGGTCGAAATCTGACCCCTCAGGGAACTAGCAGAAAGGCCCTTCTCCAGCCCATCCTGGAGAAAAGATAAGATCTGGCAACCTTAACTCTGTGCCAGGAAAAAAAAAACACTCTTTAAACCAGAATAAGTAGGTACTCCACACTTTGTTGTAGATATGCAGAGTAACTGGTTTACGAGCTTGAATAAGAGTATCAATGACACTCTCAGAGAAACCTCTCTTGGCTAAGACTAAGCATTCAATCTCCATGCAGTCAGCCTCAGAGAATCTAGACTTTGATGAACAAATAGACCTTGTATCAGCAGGTCTCTGCTACAAGGTATTTTCCACGCAGGAGATGAGGACATCCCCACTAGATCCGCAAACCAAGTCCTTCGCGTCCATGATGGAGCAATCAGGATTACTGATACCCGCTCCTGCTTGATGCGGGCCACCACTCGAGGAAGAAGTGGTAATGGAGAAAAAAGATATATGAGTTTGAACCTCCAGGACACTGCTAGTGCATCTATAAGATCTGCTTGGGGATCCCTCGACCTCAACCCGTACCTGGGTAGCCTGGTATTGAGACAGGACGCCAGGAGATCTGTCTCCGGCGTCCCCCACTTGCTGCATATCTCTGCAAACACCTCGGGATGGAGAGACCATTCCACTGGATGGAAGGATTGCCTGCTGAGAAAATCCGCCTCCCAGTTGTCCATACCCGGAATGTGGATCGCTGTCGGTGAACAGCTGTGGGCCTCCACCCACTCCAGAATCTGAGATACGTCCTTCATTGACAAGGAACTTCTTGTTCCCCCTGATGGTTGATGTAAGCCACCGAGGTTATATTGTCTGATTGGAATCTGATAAACTGGGACGAACCTAAAAGTGGCAAAGCCTTCAAAGCCTTGAAGATTGCCCGTAGTTCCAAAATATTGATCGGGAGGGAGGACTCCCCCTGAGCTCACAACCCCTGTGCCTTCCTGAAAACCCAAACAGCTCCCCATCCGGATAGGCTTGCGTCCGTAGTCACAATCTCCCAGGATGGTCTTAAGAAGCATGTCCCTCTGGACAGATGATATGGACAGAGCCACCAAGAGAGCAATGCTCTCGACCGGCTGTCTAATACAATCTGTTGAGACAGATCTGAATGATCGCCGTTCCACTGCCTAAGCATGCACAGTTGTAAAGGTCTTAGACGGAACCTGGCAAAAGGAATAATGTCCATGCAGGACACCATGAGACCAATCACCTCCATACACTGAGCCACAGAGGGACTCAAGGAGGTCCGGAAGGCAAGACATGCCGAAGCTAGCTTGCAACATCTCTGGTCTGTTAGAAATATCCTCATGGATATGGAGTCTATTATAGAAATTTGTTTAAGCACTTTAGGTCCAGATTTGGGCGGAAAATTCCCTCCTTCTTTGGGACCACAAAAAGGTTTGAATAAAATCCCAAACCTCTTTCTTCTATAGGCACCGGGACAACAACTCCTAAGGAGGATAGATCCCGAACGCACCCTAGAAAGGCATCCCTCTTTTCTGGTCTGGTAGACAGATTCGAGAGAAGGAATCTGCCCCTTGGCGGATGAGATTTGAAGCCTATCTTGTATCCCTGAGATACCACCTCCAGGACCAACAGATCCTGTACGTCCTTGAACCAGGCGTCTGAAAAAAGATACAGTCTGTCCCCTACACGATCGGATTCCGGATCGGTGGCCGCCCCCTCATGCCCTTGTCTTCGGTGGGCTTCATATTCTGCTTGGATTTATTCCAGGACTGAGCCGGCTTTCAAGTACTCTTGGGTTGCTCGAGCTTGGAGGAGGATTGTTGTCATTGGGATTTGTCAGAACGAAAGGAACGGAAATTAGAAGGTTTTTTCCCTTAGACTTGTTCTTATTATCTTGCGGTAGGAAGGCACGCTTGCCTCCGGTTACCGTAGAAATAATGGAGTCCAGGCCTGGACCAAATAAAATCATTCCCTTGAAAGGAAGAGAAAGGAGTCTAGACTTAGAAGTCATATGCGCAGACCAAGACTTCAACCGCAAAGCCAGAGGCCATTGCATTTAGGCGAATAATTTGCATGTTTGCATCACAGATAAAATAATTAGCAATTCTCAGAGCTTTAATTCTGTCTTGAATATCCTCAAGGGGAGACACCACCTCAATGAGTTGCAGAAAACGAGTCGCACCAGTAGGTAGCCGCTCCGGCAACAGCAGTAACTGCAGCCACCGGTTGAAACAAAAATCCCTTATGTTGAAACATCTTTCTCAGAAAGGTTTCCATTTTCTTATCCATCAGCTCTCTGAACGAAGAACTATCCTCAAGAGGTATAGTAGTACATTTAGCAAGTGTAGAGATAGCACCATCCACCTTAGGAATGGAGCCCCACAAATCCAGTTGAGAGTCCAGGACCGGGAACAACTTTTTAAAAGTAGACGAGGGGGAAAAGGAAGAACCAATTCTTTCCCATTCGTTCTTAATAATGTTTGCCATCTTAACCGGCACAGGAAAAGTCAAAGAAACTTTCCTGTCCTCGTAAACTCTGTCTAATTTACGTATCATAGGTTCTTCAGGCAGCGCGGCCTCTGGAACCTCTACCTCTAACCTCCTTTAATTAAAAAACGCATGTGCTCAATTTTAAATCTAATGGACGGTTCCTCCACAGCAACAGGAGGCTTAGACGCTAAGGACTCCGACCCAGAAAGTTCACCCTGAAGCTACAGAGGTTAACTCATCATCGGATAACTGGGACATAATAGCTAAATCTGATAAATATTTAGATGACTCCGGGTCAGGAGAGCTATGTCTAACCTTTCTCTTGCGTTTGTTAGAGCGAGGTAATGCACTGAGGGCCGCAGACACCGCAGTTTGTAACTGTGCGGCATTGTCCGCAGGAAGAAGGCCCCTCCGGATAGAGGATTAGATTTGCTACAGGGAACTGCATGTGGAGTGGATAATGTAGCAAGGGTAGTAATCTCACTGGACGCCGAGTCCTGAGAGGTAGACGGCACAGAGGGACTAAGAGCATTAGCAGGCTTGTCTGAGACTTTAAAACGGTGTTAAGGCATGTGGAACATAATTGAGTGGGCGGGAAAACCACGGCCTCCTCACAATATAAAAAGGTATGATTTAGTATAGAATGAGTACCTTCTAACATGTCAGAGTCCTCCATAATTCAGGTAATAACCACAAAAGGACACACAAAAAATGTTTTTTATTATAGAAAACTGCACCTTTATACTCCCAATGGCTGGGGCACTCACCAACTCCTAAACCAAGACAGTTAACAGAGAAAACTTTCTTCTCAGGTTCAAGTCTCAGCCGAAATGGAGGAAATGAACATAGACCACACCCGGTCACATGGAGTGCAAGAAAGTACTTCCCCTGTTATTACCCTGTTAAGTAACACACAGTCTATCAGCCCAGGAAAAAATCATACAAAGCAGCATGTAAATAATTAATACACTGATTAATTAACCCCAACTGTTCAATAACCCCCTTCAGAGGATATTAACCCTGGATCCTATCAAGGTATAAAGGAGCCACACTGTGACCCTGTTATAGCGTTTTATGTGTAAAAATTTAAACAATCGTATCTCCTGGATCTATGCTGTGGAACAGAACACAGTCTCTCAAGTGTGACAGTCTTATAGCATCCAAAAGTAATATGTGAAATTATATAAAAGAAATTAAGGTATATAGTCATATAGTCAGGAGATACAGTTCTCTGTAACCAGGGTGGCATAGTAAATGTGGCTAGTATTGTTAGAAAAATGCTATATTGACAGTAATATGTAAATCTTATACATCTCCTTTGTGTTGGGGGTGTAAATACAAAAGTCTAAGACATATGTACTGTTTAATGAAAGTACTTGATTTTTTTGTACTTACTGTTTGTAATTCAATAAAATTAAATAATTAATAATAATAAGCAATCAATTAATAATTAAAAAAAGAAAGTATTATAGCAGAGCTCCTGGCATGGACTTGAGTGAGAGAAAGCAGGCAGTGAAACTCGTCAACACTGATTGCTTAGGACTCTCCGAATATCCCTCTCCGAATCTTTGGACACTCCACTGCCACCTCCTAACGTGACGAAAGGCAAAGAATGACTGGGGTAATGAGGAAGTGGGAGGGATATTTAAAGGGACACTAAACCCAAAAATTTTCTTTCATGATTGAAGTAGAGAATACAATTATAAACAACATTCCAATTTACTTCTGTTATCTAATTTGCTTTATTCTTTAGATATCCTTTGTTGAAAAAATTGCAATGCACATGGGTGAGCCAATCACACGAGGCATCTATGTGCAGCAACCAATCAGCAGCTATTGAGCCTATCTAGATATGCTTTCCAGCAAAGTATATCAAGAGAACGAAGCAAGTTAGATAATAGAAGTTAAAAAGTTGTTTAAAATTGCATGCTCCTTCTAAATCATGAAAGAAAACATTTGGGTTTCATGTCCCTTTAAGTCTTTGGTTGGGGTGTCTTTGCCTCCTCCTGGTGACCAGGTGTTGTATTTCCCAACAGTAAGGAATGAAGCCGTGGACCCTCCCTATCTTAGGAAGGAAAAATATTTTTTATTCATGTCTAGTTTGTAATATTAATTGTCTCATTTATTTTTATATCCCCGAAAAAATGGAAGTGTTCACTGAATTGGCGTAGAGTAATGTTCTAAGTTTCTCACTAAATTCTTGTGCTTAGATGTTATAAACTGAAATATTATTACACATAAACAATGTATGCAATGACATTCACCTTTTTTCATTGTATACAGACTTATGAAAGGGAGAAAATACCTGGAAAGCTTGTCTACTTATTAATATATAGCTAGTCCAATAAAAAAGTATCATTCCTCAATGCAATAATCTTGTTATTTTGGTATCTTAATCACTGGACTACACACACCTATATATCTATATTATGAATATATACAGGTATAGATATACAGTATCCCACAAAAGTAAGTACACCCCTCACATTTTTGTAAATATTTTATTATATATATAATATGTTTATATATATATATATATATATATATATATATATAAAACACTAAAGAAATAACACTTTGCTACAATGTAAAGTACTGAGTGTACAGCCTGTATAACAGTGTAAATTTGCTGTCCCTTCAAAATAACTCAACACACAGCCATTAAAGTCTAAACCGTTGAAAACAAAAGTGAGTACACCCCTAAGTGGAAATGTCCAAATTGGGCCCAAAATGTCAATATTTTGTGTGGCCACCATTATTTGCCAGCACTGTGTGGCCACCATATTTTGCCAGCACTGGCAAATCTGGAGTTCACCAGAGCTTCACAGGTTGCCCCTGGAGTCCTCTTCCACTCCTCCATGAGGACATCACAAAGCTGGTGGATTTTAGAGACCATGCGCTCCCCCACCTTCCGTTTGAGGATGCCTTACAGAAGTTCAATAGGGTTTAGGTCTGGAGACATGCTTGGCCAGTCCATCACCTTTACCCTCAGCTTCTTTAGCAAGGCAGTGGTCATATTGGAGGTGTGTTTGGGGGTCGTTATCATGTTGTTAATACTGCCCTGGGACCCAGTCTCCGAAGGGAGGGGATCATGCTCTGCTTCAGAATGTCACAGTACATGTTGGCATTCATGGTTCCCACAATGAACTGTAGCACACCAGTGCTGGCAGCACTCATGCAGGCCCAGACCATGACATTACCACCACCATGCTTGACTGTAGGCAAGACACACTTGTCTTTGTACTCCTCACCTGGTTGCCGGCACACACGCTTGACACCATCTAAACCAAATAAGTTTGTCTTGGTCTCACCGGACCACAGGACATGGTTCCAGTAATCCATGTGCTAAGTCTGATTGTCTTCAGCAAACTGTTTGCGGGCTTTCTTGTGAATCATCTTTAGTAGAGGCTTCCTTCTGGGGCGACAGCCATGCAGACCAATTTGATGCAGTCTGTGGCGTATGGTCTGAGCACTGACAGGCTGACCCCCCCACCCCTTCAAACTCTGCAGCAATGCTGGCAGCACTCACGTCTATTTCCCAAAGACAACCTCTGGATATGATGCTGAGTTGAACCTGTCCTGTGAAACCGCTGTATAGTCTTGCTCACTGTGCTGCAGCTCAATTTCAGGGTCTTGGCAATCTTCTTATAGCCTAGGCCATCTTTATGTAGGGCAACCATTCTTTTTTTCAGATCTTTAGAGAGTTCTTTGCCATGAGGTGCCATGTTGCACTTCCAGTGGCCAGTATGAGAGAGTGTGAGAGCGATAACACCAAATTTAACACACTTGCTCCCCATTCACACCTGAGACCTTGTAACACTAACAAGTCACATGACACCAGGGAGGGAAAATGGCTAATTGGGCCAAATTTGGACATTTCCACTTAGGTGTACTCACTTTTGTTGCCAACGGTTTAGACATTAATGGCTGTGTGTTAAGTGTTTTTGAGAGGACAGTAAATGTACACTGTTATACAGGCTGTACACTCACTACTTTGCATTTCTTCAGTGTTGTCACATAAAAAATATAAAATATTTACCAAAATGTGAGGGGTGTACTCACTTTTGTGGGATACTGTATATATATATACATATATATATATATATATATATATATATATATATATATATATATATATATATAGATAGATAGATAGATAGATATATATACAAAAAATACATATTTAGAAATATTAGAAACATTTTCTTCTAAGTGAAGAACATTAGAATGTAAAATATTCACAGAAAAAAACACAATAAAAACCATCATTCACCTTAATATTCAATAAAAACAAAATTTATGCTTACCTGATAAATTTCTTTCTCTTGTGGTGTATCCAGTCCACGGGTTCATCCATTACTTGTGGGATATTCTCCTTCCCAACAGGAAGTTGCAAGAGGACACCCACAGCAGAGCTGTCTATATAGCTCCTCCCCTAACTGCCACTCCCAGTCATTCGACAGAAGACAAGCAAGAAAAAGGAGAAACTATAGGGTGCAGTGGTGACTGTAGTTTAAAAATAAAAAACACCTGTCTTAAAGTGACAGGGCGGGCCGTGGACTGGATACATCACAAGAGAAAGAAATTTATCAGGTAAGCATAAATGTTGTTTTCTCTTGTAAGGTGTATTCAGTCCACGGGTTCATCCATTACTTGTGGGATACCAATACCAAAGCTTTAGGACACGGATGAAGGGAGGGACAAGGTAGGGACTTAAACGGAAGGCACCACTGCCTGCAAGACCTTTCTCCAAAAAATAGCCTCCGAGGAAGCAAAAGTATCAAATTTGTAGAATTTAGAAAAAGTATGAAGCGAAGACCAAGTCGCCGCCTTACAAATCTGTTCAACAGAGGCCTCATTTTTAAAAGCCCATGTGGAAGCTACCGCTCTAGTGGAATGAGCTGTAATTCTTTGAGGAGGCCAGCAGTCTCATAAGCTAAATGGATTATGCTTCTCAGCCAAAAAGAAAGAGAAGATGCCAAAGCCTTTTGGCCTCTCCTCTGTCCAGAGTAGACAACAAACAATGCAGATGTTTGACGAAAATCCTTAGTAGCTTGTAAATAAAACTTTAAAGCACGAAACACGTCAAGATTGTGTAATAGACGTTCCTTCTTTGAAGAAGGATTAGGACACAGTGACGGAACAAGTTCAAGCTCCATGGTGGAGCAGAATGTCTAAAGACAGGCCTGATTCTAGACAGAGCCTGAACAAAAGACTGAATATCTAGAAAGCTCCATGAGCCTCTTGTGTAACAAAACAGATAACACCAAAATCTGTCCCTTTAAGGAACTGGCGGAAAGCCCCTTCTCCAGCCCATCCTGGAGAAAATATAGAATCCTTGATACCTTAACCTTGTGCCAAGGATATCTGTGATTCTCACACCAAGACAAGTAAGTATTCCACACCTTATGATTGATGAGACGAGTGACTGGATTCCTGGCCTGAACTAGTGGTCAATAATTCTCTCAGAAAATCCTGTCTTGGCTAAGACTAGGCGTTCAATCTCCACGCAGTCAGCCTTAGAGAATCTAGATTTTGATGTTGAAAGGGACCCTGTACCAGCAGATCCCTGCAACAGGGTAACCTCCATGGCGG
This sequence comes from Bombina bombina, assembly GCF_027579735.1. Taxonomy (NCBI): domain Eukaryota; kingdom Metazoa; phylum Chordata; class Amphibia; order Anura; family Bombinatoridae; genus Bombina; species Bombina bombina. The sequence goes on from NC_069501.1 coordinate 1,269,371,295, forward strand.
AGAAGATGACATCCCCACCAGATCCGCAAACCATGTCCTCCGCCACGCCTAAACAATCAGTATAGCCGAAGCTTGCTCCTGCTTGATGCGGGCCACTACACGAGGTAGAAGTGGCAACGGTGGAAAAATGTAAACTAGGTTGAACCCCCAAGGCACCACAAAGGCATCGACCAGCTCTGCCTGTGGGTCCCTGGCCCGTGACCTGAATTTGGATAGCTTGCAATTGAGTCTGAACACCATTAGATCTATCTTCGGGGTCCCCAATCTGTGACAGATCTCCACAAACACCTCTGGTTGGAGAGACCACTCCCCCGGATGGAAGAATTGTCTTGTGAGAAAGTCCGCTTCCCAGTGGTCCATACCCGGGATGTGGATTCCTGAAAGCGAGCAGTTGTGGGACTCTGCCCATACCAATATCCGAGATACCTCCCCCATTGCCAGAGAGCTTCTCGTCCCCCCCTGATGGTTGATGTAAGCCACCGAGGTAATGTTGTCTGTCTGGAATCTGATGAAGCTGAACGACTCCAGGAGAGGCCAAGCTTTCAGAGCATTGTGGATCGCTCGAAGTTCCAGAATATTGATCGGGAGAAGAGACTCCTTTCGAGTCCACCTTCCCTGCGCCATGCTGGAACCCCAAACAGTTCCCCATCCTGCCAGACTGGCGTCCGTGGTCACAATCTCCTAGGACGGTCTCAGGAAGGATGTCCCTTGGGACAGTTGATCCGGACGAATCCACCAAGAAAGGGATTCCCTCGTCCGATCGTCCATAGAAAATATCTGCATCACACTTAGGGAGACTTCCCAAAATGTCATAATTTGCATAAATAAAAAGAAAGAAGCGCTCAACCTGGGAAAGAACAATAACATAATAGCTTGCTCTATGGCTAGTTACCACCCAAGAAGCAGCCTCTTTTTGCTCAATATGTGCCTTTCACAGAGAAGAACTTTCCTGAAGCATATCAGTCTGATCCTGACTTCACAGTACAGTCCAGCCCCGAAATACCAGGCAATCCCTCTCTGAACGAGAGAAACAGCAAAACCCCAGACGTACGTTTCGGCCTGTTGTGGGCCTCGCCAGTGAGGTGCAGCCATATCCCTCTAGGCACACTGAGCAACGGGTCCACATCTGGATTCCTGCATCACACTTAGGGAGACTTCCCAAAATGTAATAATTTGAATAAATAAAAAGAGAGAAGCGCTCAACCTATCTTCGGGGTCCCCAATCTGTGACACATCTCCACAAACACCTCTGGGTGGAGAGACAACTCCCCCGTATGGAAGGATTGTCTGCTGAGAAAGTCCGTTTCCCAGTGGTCCATACCCGGATGTGGATTGCTGAAAGTGAGCAGTTGTGGGTCTCTGCCCATACCAATATCCAAGATACCTCCCCCATTGCCAGAGAGCTTCTCGTCCCCCCCCTGATGGTTGATGTAAGCCACCGAGGTAATGTTGTCTGTCTGGAATCTGATGAAGCTGAACGACCCCAGGAGAGGCCAAGCTTTCAGAGCATTGTGGATCGCTCGAAGTTCCAGAATATTGATCGGGAGGAGAGACTCCTTTCGAGTCCACCTTCCCTGCGCCCTCCTGGAACCCCAAACAGCTTCCCATCCTGCCAAACTGGCGTCCGTGGTCACAATCTCCCAGGATGGTCTCAGGAAGGATCTCCCTTGGGACAGTTGATCTGGACGAATCCACCAAGAAAGGGATTCCCTTGTCCGATCGTCCATAGAAATCTGTTGGGATAGATCTGAGTGATCGCCGTTTCACTGCCTCAACATGCACAGTTGAAGAGGTCTGAGGTTGAACCTGGCGAATGGAATGACATCGATTCTGGTTACCATGAGCCCAATCACCTCGATACACTAAGCCACAGAGGGTCTGGAGGAGGCCTGAAGGGCAAGACAGGTGGACGCAATTTTCCTGCGTCGCTGATCTGTGAGAAATATCCTCATGGATATAGATGCTATTATCATGCCCAGGAAATCTACCCTGTTGCTGGGAACCAGGGAACTCTTTGCTGAGTTTATCTTCCATCTATGAGACTGAAGGAGAAGAAGAGTCCTTGAGTGTTCCTCTGCGAGAGTGAACGACGGCGCCTGGACTAGGATGTCGTCCAGATAGGGTGCCACAGCAATGCCTCTGGATCTGACTACTGCAAGTAGTGCCCCTAGAACCTTCGTGAAGACTCTCTGTCACCAGACCAAAGGGAAGGGCTACAAACTGGAAGTGTTGGTCCAGAAATGCAAATCTCAGAAACCTGAAATGATCCGTGTGGATTGGGACATGAAGGTAGGCATCCTTAAAGTCTATTGTAGTCATGAACTGTCCCTCTTGAAGAGAATAGATCTGATTGTTTCCATTTACAATGGAACAGCCAGAAATTTGTTTAAACACTTGAGGTCCAGAATCGGGCGAAACGTACCCTCCTTCTTTGGAACCACGAAAAGGTTTGAATAGTACCCTAGACCTCTCTCTGCTGAAGGTACAGGTACAATTACTCAGAGAGAAGAGAGATCCCTCACACATTCTAGAAAGGCGTCCCTCCTCTCTGGTCTTGAAGACAGGATTGGCAGGAGGAATCTGCCCCTTGGTGGATGAGATTTGAAACCTATCCTGTAACCCTGGGCGACGACCTCCAGAACCCAAGGGTCCTGCACATCCTGCAACCATGCCTCTGAGAAGAGAGATAATCTGCCCCCTACTCGGTCCATTGACCGATCGGGGGCCGCCCCTTCATGCCGATTTTGTCTCGGCAGGCTTCTTGTTCTGCTTGGACTTTTTCCAAAACTGAGCTGGCTTCCAATTTCCCTTTGATTGCCCCACTTTTGCTGCGGGCTGCTGGTGTTCGGCCTTGTCCGAACAAAAGGGACGAAAAGTAGATCCCCTAGGTTTAACCTTCTTATCCTGTGGCAGGAAGGCTCCCTTGCCTCCTGTGACCGTGGATATGATCGAGTCCAGTCCTGGACCAAAAAGGTTGCAGCGACGTTGGGGAGCAGCGGGATAGGGGTTAATACATTTTATTTAGGTTGCAGCGATGTT